>NC_084797.1:74296367-74921367 GCF_963169125.1 Humulus lupulus
ACTCGCTTACCGAGGTTTTGAAACAAAAGTGTGACTAATAAAAGTTAAGGCTGTAATCATTGAAAATGCGTTGACTTAATAAAAACTTCTAGTATTAAACAATTGGGATCCCAAAATAAGGTTTGAAAACTATTTACATCTTGAAATGAGTTTATATTTGATCAGTTCTAAAAATCATAGATTATTACAGCCATTTTCAAATAAACCCCCAACCAAAGCAATCGGGCAGGCCAAACATGTACGCGTCGCTTCACGCTCTCCGTACTCATGGTTGGTTGACTCAGCCTTTGCCCTTACCTGCAACACGGAGCACCCGTGAGCCGAAGCCCAGCAAGAAAACTCATGCATTTTATAACATATGCAAAATATACAGTTAATCATATCAGATAATCCACAGATAAGTAAGTCAACCATTAGACTAAGCAAACACGGCCATGCTGCCCCTGAAGCCTTACCAAAGCCTGGGGTATCGGTCCTCACCGTAAGGATATCACATGTATCCACTGGGCCCTGCCCTGACTATAAGCATCCCATGTGCTAAGTGTTACTTCCGGCCCCGCTGCCATTCTCGGCCTTGCCGCCCTCGGCCATGCCGTACATTTCATTATAATCATATATAGCACAAACCAAGCAACATTCAAACAAATACCAATTTATTTAAATCTGCACCCTAACATGTAATGCAATATAGGGTCGTGCCCTGCAATCATCTCATCATGCAATATAGGGTCGTGCCCCGCAACCACACTATGGGCCCATGCCCTATCCTACGGGTGTTATAGTTTTCTTACCTGTACTCCGAGCTTCCTGATGCACTAAAGCCGCGAGCACGGTCCTCTAGCACGAGCCTCTCCAATAGCCTAGTCACAACACACATGAAACATCCTTCAATACTAACCAACCCAAAAACACTTCCCGGGACCAATCCCGCACTCTCGGGACCTCTAATTCCCTAAAACAATACATTGGAACCATCCCTCGAGTCCCTGGGCAAAAGCCCTAAAAACCAGAATTTTTGCCTGCCAAAATGGCCTAGGGCCGCGGCGCCCAGCGACTTGCCCCTCTCCTGATGCAACATCGTGCCGCGGCGCTCATACGCGAACCCAGATTTTCTGGGTTTTCTCTTGCGTTTTTCCCGAACTTAAACCCCTCCAAATCATCCCAAACAATTACCTAAACCCCAAAACTAATTTCAAACTTCAAATAGACCATACATCAACCCATAAACATCATAACCCAACTCAATAACACAATCATACTCAAAATCCACCCATTTGATCTCAACTTAAGAAATCTAAACCCATAAACCAAAAACATAAGCCAAAGCTTGAAAAGCTTAAACCATGCTTCAAATTCCTAAACCACAACAGAAACAAATCTTAAAATTGCATAGAACCTTACCATGAATGAAGAATCCAACCTTAAGCTTCCTTGGTTCATCCCCTAAGTCTTCAAGTTTCAGCTCCCTTCTTCTTCTTCATGCCCTAGCTTTTTCCCTCTCCTTTTTCTTCTCTTCAATTTATCAAAGCAGCAAATGACCAAGCCCCCAAACCGTGTACCCCTTAATACCCAGATGCAATATAACAATTTCCCAGCCAAATGACCATTTTACCCCTTCATCAAAACCCTTTGCTAACTACACCTCAAGGGCACTCTAGTCATTTCTCCTATATTGCAATTCTACCATTTCTTTCACCTAACTTGTTACTCTCAGCAGTAACTAATGGTTACCCAGGTTACTAAATCTCCAATAACCATTACCCGCTAAATCTCAACTTAGCCATAAAATTCCCGAGGTACCCCTGGGCTCCTCCCGAGCCGGGTATAAAAATCCCGTTGTGACTCTTAAGTTAACTAGCTCTCTAGGACCGTCTCGGCACGTTCATCACAATAATAACACCACACTCACGCGGTACAATTCACAGAATACAATTATCACATATCAATACAGTTATGCCCAACATGGGCAAAATTACAATTATGCCCTTCTGACACGATCCGGGCCTACATGCATACTAATATACATAGTCATGCATCTTAGATAAAAAAATAGTCATATAACATGCTTTAAATCATAATCATGTATTTAACTCATCAAAGTCACACATAAATCCCATCATGCCCACCTGGCACGCTAATCAAGGCCCTTAAGCCTTATTAGCGAATTTGGGTCGTTACACTTATTGTTGTCGCTAAGTTTTTACCGACTTTCACAACCCTGGTCGGATCTGCCTCATCGAGTTGGACCTCTTTGAGTGCCTCGATTGGTCCTACTTCTTCCTCAAAATCCCCAAAGCTAGGATCTAAATCTCAATCCTCGCTTTGGGCAACACCCTATTTGGCGACGTGCTCACCTGATCAGGCTTGTGTTTCATCGGCCAGCTGCAACTCTTTTTCGATGACTTCCCTCGATCCACCTCTTTTTTCCTTAGTAATTAAGGAATTATAACATTCCCTCGCTTCTCGTTGATTTCCCAATATGCATTCTACCCCTGCGTCGGTTGGGAATTTCATGGCAAGGTGCCAAACCGAGGTTATAGCTCGCAGGTTGACCAGAATGGGTCTTCCAATTACGACATTTTATGCGGAAGGACAATCAACTACTATTAAAGTAGTGAGTAATGTCCTATTCATAGGCGCAGTTCCTGCTGTAACTCGAAGCCTAATCGACCCCGTTGGTGTGAGCCCTTCGCCAAAAAAACCATAAATGGTTTGGTTGTATAGCTCTAGGTCTTTCACTGACAACTTCATTCTTTCCAATGAATACTTGTACAAAATATTTACGAAGCTCCCTGTGTCAACTAACACTCTGTTGACCATCATGTTGGCTATCTGGACGTCCACGAACATAGGGTCTGAGTGAGGAAATCGAACATGCTGCGCGTCAAGCTCAGAGAAAGTTATTAGCTCTTCCTCTGTTCGAGCCTTTTTGGGAGTTCGTTCCTCCACATTCAGCATCTCGATGTCCTAGTCATGGCGTAAGGTCCAAGCATATCGTTAGCTTGCCTTCCCACTATCTCTTGCAAGGTGCGGGCCGCCACAGATGGTTAGCAACGTACCTGCCACAAGATCTGGTTGTAAAGGTGGCGAGCGTTGGCGTACAGGCGTTTGCTCGTTGCCTCCTTGAGCCTCTCGGTAAGAACCTCCAGTGGCTCGTACGTATCTCCTTAGGTGTCCCTGTCTGATAAGGAACTCAATCTCGTATTTCACCTGGTTACACTCATAAGTGTCATGTCCATAGTCATTATGGAAATGACAAAAATTTGTTGTATGGCTCTTCGAGATATCCTTCCTTATTGGCGTTGGTCACTTGTAAGGGACATTGGAGCTGGTCACCAAGTACACCTCTACTATGCTCTCGACAAGGGCTGTGTAGTTGGTGAACCTTAGTTCGTACCAGTAGCCCTTTGGGCACTTATTTTCGGACGTCAATGGTTCAACGTTTGCCCTTTTTCCACTGTTTTTACCATTCTTGTTGCCTTTCCTGTTGCCATAGGGTTTATCTGACCCATTGGCGGCTGTAGCATGATCTTCTTTTGGTCCCTTGTCTTTCGCAGGCGATTTCCCCTCGTTGGCAATCGCATCTTCGAGTTTAATCTATCGATCTACTCAATCAAGAAACTCCTGGGTACTCTTCGCCCCATTCTTTCTTAAGTTGTTCCATAGGGAAGAATGTTCCATAGGGGATAATGGCACCTTACTCCAGCAGTAAGGGCCATCATTTTCCCTTCAACGCCAACTATTTTAGCACCAGTAGCTGCTCGCATGAAACGCTGGACATATTCCTTCAAGGATTCTCCCTCCTTCTGGCATATATCGACCAGCTGATTGGCTTCAGTTGGGTGCACACGACCAGCGTAGAATTGCCCGTAGAATTCCCTCACGAACATTTCCATGATACTATGCTAGCATGAGGGAATTTGAAAAACCACTCATGAGCAGTGTCAGATAGGGTGGACGGAAAGATTCTACAGTGAGCATCATCTGACACCTTCTGGATGTCCATTTGTGTCTCGAACTTATTCACGTGAGATACTGGGTCCCTATACCCATCGAAGTTTGGCAATACTGGCATCTTGAATTTGCTGGGAGTTTCTGCCACATCTATTCTTTATATGAATGGAGTGCCTTTTCACCGATCATACTCGATGTGGGATGTCCGACTCCCTACCAGCTGCTGAACAGCCTAGTTTAATGCATCGATCTGGGCCTGTACGGCATCTGGGATCACTGGGGCAACTGGTATCGAAGGAGTGTACTCATCGTGTCTTTCACGCTTGTCGTTGAGCACGTCCCTTAGGTCATCATCTCTGCGCCTTTGCTTGCTAGCGGCCAACCGATCAAAGACATTAGGCTGCCTAGGCTACCCCCCAGCGTTCTGGCTCGCAGGCCTATTTTCTCTTGGTGGGGGATTCCTTTCTCCACCTCTTTCTTCTCGCCCTCGACCACCATTCCTTCTGCCGAAGTCAGCTTTATTATAGTCATGGCCACCCCTGAACTACGACCGAATATGGTGCGACCAACTGGTCACACTGTTCCCCCCTCTAGTTGGCACTTCCCGAGCGTTAGGGGGAGACCTGTATTGGTAAGTAGGTCCCCGGCTGTAATGCCCCAAATTTCCTAATAAGGTTTAGAACCTTGATTAGGAGGCCGGGAGGGCCATAATTGATTTATTGTGGTATTTAATGATTATATGCATGTTTATGTGAATTATATTATTATATGATGGTGAATGCATGCATATGCGAGTATTTATTATTATAAGGGTATTTTAGTAATTTGGTCGCTGTGGGCGTAATTGTGTATTTTGGGTGCATGGTTGTGATTAATTAATATAGCCACATTATAAGGTGGATTGGTTCGAGCTAATCGGCATGAGACGATCATGAGATGTAAGTGTTCGGTCTAATCATAACGAGTTTAAGCTCGGGGCTCGGGGTGAGTCTCGGGGTGTTTTAATGATTAGAGCGTTACCGAGAGTAATAGGGTAACGGGATATGAATTATGGGTGTTTGATAGTATTGAGATTAGCGGGAATTGGGAAGCATTAATTATGATTAACGGGATAAGTGGAAAGTACCAATTTTACCCTTGAAGTGGTTTTAGAGGCTTTAAGTGACTTAAGGGTAGTTTGGTCATTTAGGTTTGGATTTGTATGACTTAAATTGGCTGCTGGCGGTAGAAGCATGTGGAATCAAAATAGAGCCAAAACATAGTGTCTCTCTCCTTCTCGTACACCACCCTTCTCCATATTCTTCTTTGGTGTTCTTGAGCTCAAAGTGGGGTATTAAGCTAGGGAATTCAAAGGCTGGGTTTGTGGACTTGGTTCAACTATTGAGGAAGGTTCAAAGCTGGTTTTGAGGTGAGTTCTAGTCATTGAATTCAGGTTGTGCTCTGTTTTTCCCTTTAGTTATTCAGCTTTTGATTCTTGTTGGAAGTTTGGATTTGAAGAGGTTTTAATTGATGTTTAGGTTGGGTTTTGATGAGGGGAAGTTATGGGTGATTCTTAGAGGTTTAATTGAGTGTTTGGAGGAGGTTTGGAGCAGATTAGAGGGTTTGGTTCCAAGGGAAAACGCAGGGGAAAATCTGGTGTTGCGTGCTGTCATTTTGGCTGGTCTGGGCTGGGCGTCGCGGCGCGGTTGTGGTGCGCCGCAGCCCTTGGCGTCTGGCAGGGAGGTCTGCCTCTGTCCGAAGGGTGCACCGCAGCGCAGCTAGGGAGGGTCGCAGCCCTTAAGGTCATTTTGGCTACAATGGTGTTTTCAGCTTGGGGATTCAAGCCTTAGGCCTCGGGGTTGAACCTAGTACCCGGTTAAGTAGGGATTGATATCCCGGAGGCTAGATATTGGTTTGGGAACTTATGTTGATCATTTTTATTGATGGTATCTTATATTTGGTTATGACTAGGTGACCGCTAAAGGACTAAAAGTTGATCGTTCTCAAGGGTCGTTCTTTTAATTATTCTAGCTCGACTTTGAGGTAAGAAAACTGCACCATGTGTATATGTGACATGCATGGTTACTCTTGATGCATGTTGGTTGATTATTAAACGTGACATGTGTGGCTGCTATTGATGCATGTTGGATTTTTAAGTATGGTGCATGTGATGCAGGAGAAACATGTGATTAGGACATGCTTTGAGTACTGAATGTGGCATTGTTCAGAGCCTGTGCCTCTGGGTTTGTGCATGGTCCTAATTGTGTTAATACTTGTTGAGTAAGCATGCTGAATGCCTTGTGATGGATATTGGACATGTGATATATGTTTGGTGGCATGGCTTACCTGTATATGGCGCTGGCTTATTAGTCAGAATCGGCAATGGTGCTAGATCCGTCTGTGAAGCTGTGACTTATTAGTTAAGTTCACCACGGGCTGAGCACTGGTCATGTTTCACCGACCCAAGAATCAGAAGTGGCAGTGCGTTGTGAACGCCGGGCCAAATGAAGATTAGATTTAATCGAGGTTGGCATTGAATGACCCATATAGGGTATTAATGCTGGACCGACCGGAAGGTCAATGAGAATTATAAGCGCTTACCTGGTCTAAGACCAGATGTTTTCAGCCAAGGTATATGACCCCGGTGACTGTTTGTCACATGGCTGGGGGACGCTGTCCTTAGTTACGACTCTAGAGTCGGGAGGATGGTTATGTTGGTGACCAATCACCATGCACCTATCCTGATCAAACTTATGAAAGAACCACTTATCAATTAAGCCCTGGTGACCCTATCGTCACATGGCTAGAGGGAGCTGCACCCATTTCTGTGACTTTTGGCAATTGTCACCTATCTGTTTTGGACCGTTGGTCCTGATTGGCTATTATGATTATTGTTGATATTATGTCATGCTTTATTGTGTTTTCTTGCTGGGCTTCGACTCACGGGTGTTGTGTGGTGCAGGTAAAGGCAAGAGGAGGCTGGACCATCCTTGAGTTGGAGAGCTTAGGTGTGATGTGTACATATGCAGCTGCTCGACCACCACGGACGAGGTTTAAAGTGGAACTAGGGTTAAACCCTGTTTTGCCGCTTAGAACGGCCTGTTGTAAATATTTTCTGTAATAGACTCTTAAATTATATTTTCGGGATCCCGGTATATATATTAAACGTTCTAGTGAAACGTTACATCTTAACCAAAATTTTTAATCCCTAAACCGCTGATCATACTTAGTTACACGTTTTTGGCCAAATGACTCGATTAGTGAGTTTAGCATTGTTTACAAGGCACACCGTAACGGTTCCTGGAGTTGGGGCGTTACACCGGCCATTATCATGCCATGGGGGTCCGCTGACCGCAAAGCCTGATTTGGCATACCTTCTTTTAGCAAAAGGATGTTGCCCCCTGCTCGGTGGATTTTTTCATCAGCCATTGGGCGTCTAGGGCTTCGAGGAGGTTGCCCAGCCCTATTCTGCCTTTGACGCTGGGGATTATCCCGACCAGCACGAGAAGGTAGCTGTTACTCAGGATCTTGAATTGGGATATCCTGTTGTGCAACAGGTGGTTGCTCCGGCCTTTGAGGGCTCGCCAGCTGAAGCGGAGGACTCGGGTTTGGGGCCCATTGTGGTGGTGCACTTGGTGGCTGATCTGGTTGAGAAATCGGCGCAGCTTTCCCCCAGGCCAACTGAATGGCTGCTCCTAGGGCGACAGTGGCATCTCTCTGCCGGCGGTCCATGTTTGTCTACCCTCATTCAGTTCTTGGTGTTGGCGTTCGACTCCCCTTTGTTGCAATGCCAATGTCTCAGCTGCATTCTCTTGATTGGCCCTCAGATTGGCCAACTCCTCTTGCAACACACTCAGTGTTGTCCTCGGGGTTTCAGAATCCATTTCTTCCTCTTTAAAGTCCAAACGTGGCTCATCTTTAGCCACATTTGGTGGAGGAGGCTGGGTGGATGCAGCGCCAGCAGTTTGCCCCGTCTTCTTGGATGTCTTAGCCATTTTATCATCTTGAAGTCTTGAGTTCGTCTCTCCATGAAAGCACCAAAATGTTAACCCTCAAATTGGTCAACGACACAAAGTCAGATAAACGATATAAAATGAGATGAAAACAAGAAGAAAAATCAAATGGAAAGCAAACAACACAAACGATTTATAGTGGTTCTGCCCCAATTGGATGGTAAAGATCTACGTCCACTTAGTGTTCTTATTGATATTGAAGTTCATGAATTTCACAAGCCTTGGGAAGGTTACAACTTCGGTGAATAATCACACTATATTTTTCTCTCAGAATCCCAAGATCAAAAGTTTAAAAAGTCCCTTCCTTGAGTCCTTTGATTCTTATTTATAGGCTCAAGAAAATTACATTGGCTCATGGGCCGTAATTACAATTAAGACTTGCGTATCAAGGTAATAAAAGAAAATACAATTAATGCAAATATTATAAGATTGCATATCCAAAAGGAAGTAAATGAAAGTATACGACTAGACTGGTCGCACCTAAGCGTGATACTTGATAAATCAATAACTTTTTGGTCGATGGTCGAACAGGATTCATCCACTTAAAGTTGTCACGTGCCTGCCATGTGTTGGTCAATCCTGCCACGTCATCAGGAGCCGATTTTGAGTAAACAAAAATAAATAAATAAATAAATAAAATTAAATATAAATAAAATAAAATGGTTTATATATTTAACATAACTAAAATAAATAAAAATAGATATATAACCAAATAATAAATAAAATATATATATTCAACATAACTAAAATAAAAAATATAGATATAAACAAATATAGCTAAATTTCGAAATAAATAATAATAAT
This sequence comes from Humulus lupulus, assembly GCF_963169125.1. Lineage (NCBI taxonomy): Eukaryota > Viridiplantae > Streptophyta > Magnoliopsida > Rosales > Cannabaceae > Humulus > Humulus lupulus. The sequence continues at coordinate 74,305,118 of NC_084797.1, forward strand.
AATTAAAAATAATCATAAACATATATATTTAATGAAATCTACACAATGTGATATGTAAATTTAAAATAATTTCTAAATTGTCAACAAATTATAAATTTTCTTAGAAACTAACTATGGAAAATCTAAGAAAATCCTACAATCTATGGGAAAAGTTCATAATAATGTAAAATAAAAAACTCAAAATCGCATTTACTATTAATTTTTATGCATAACCTAAGATTTTTTTAAAAAAAAAACTAAGTAAAATCATGGAAATAGTGTGAAAACCTTACCTTTTGTGCCCTAGAAATCGTAGAAATCGCCTCTGGTTTGTGCTTTCTGATATGCGTGTGTGTCTGAGAGAGGGAAGGAAGGGGTTAAGATGAGTGGGGGCTTCCAACATCTCCCACTGGAAGACGTGCCACGTGTCCCACGTCTTCCATTGGGAGACGTTGGATGTCTATGACTTCCAATGTCTCCCACTGGAAGACGTGCCACGTGTCCCACGTCTTCCAGTGGGAGACATTGGAAGTCCCCACAGACACGTGTTTAGACCCCCAATTTTCAACATCTCCTTGAACTTTTAATGTCTTACAATTTTAGTAATTAATAAAAAAATTCTAATGTCTCTCAACATAAGACATTTAAAATCCCTCATAATTTTTAATGTCTTACACCATTGATGTAAGACATTGTAGGGAGTCATTGAATCTCCAAATTGTTGTAGTGATTCAAAAGTCTAATATATGTGATACAGATATTGATATGGATTTTTTCAGCTGCATTCTAATTTTTTTATAATTTGTAACACTTATGTCCCAAAAGTTGATTTTGTATCAGTTAGGTCCCCAACTTTTTCAAATCGTATCATTTACCTCCCTAAATGCTATTTTTATTTCTTTCTTATTTCAAAATACATAAAAAAATATATATAAAAAAAAGGTGAATCAATCTTATAAAAAATTGGACCACTTAATTTATGACAATACCAAACATGACATTAAAAAAATTCATGATATTTAAAAAAATATATTTAATAGTTTTATAAATTAAATTAAATTAATTTTTTATTAAAAAAATCTTACCTATATTCTTTTAATATAAATAACTAAACTATCACAAAATTATCAATATTTATTGCCATTTCTTGTACATTCGGTTTACAAAAAGTCTAATCTCTTTGTCTCGACACTACTACAAATATAGCATTTCTCTCTTTTTTTTTTTCAACCTTAAACAAAAAGTGCAGAAAAAATTCTTACCGCGCGGAGAAAAGTACACTTTTCTCTGCATATTTTGCTAAAGAACCGCAGAGTTAGGTCCTTCTTCCCTGCAAAACAAACCCAATTCCCCTCATTTTCCATTTGACATACGCGAAAGAAGAGACCCGCTCCACCCTTCGTACCCAGCCATGGTAAGGTCCATTTTCACCATTTTTTATTGTTTTTTTTTTTCATTTTCTTGCATATTAACGCTTTAAATCATGTAATTATACCTAATACTAATTTATTTTGAAGTTTTAGGGCAAAAATGAAGAAATATTGAGTGAGTTTAATGGGGTTTCAATGTATGTTTATAGGGTGGTTTTCAAGCTTTTTTCTAACATTTTTTAACGTTTATAGAGGATTAGAAGACATTTTGATAGTTCAAAAATGTATTGATCACTAAAACTTGATTTTTTTTAATGTATATTTCAATTTTTGGGTATTTTTTATATTATTTACATAATTTATTGGTTTTTTAATAAATTTAATATTAATTATGTTAAATCTTTAAAATGTATTGTATATTTTACATAATTTTTATATTATAATATTTTTATTTACATAAATTTGTATATTATAATATTATTTCTTACATAATTTTTATATTATTTACATAATGAACTTTTTTAAAGTTTATTTTTGTTAATTATATTATTTTAGGATCAATTCAATTACCATATATTTACTAACAAATGCTTAAATTTTTATTTTATGAAAAACTTGTTTGAATTTGAGGTGTGTTGAAATTGTTGAAGATTAATTTTGAAGGTGAGTAATAATTACTACTTAATTTTTTATTTTTATTTTTGATATTTACAAACTATTGTTAAAGGAGTTTGAATATATTAGATATTCATCTGTAGTGAAGTAGGTTCTAAGATAAAATTGTATGCTGCGGAGATAACAGAAGTTTGAAAACATGTGTGTCTTAGTGAAGTAGGTTCTGCGAATTCTGTGTGCAGCGGTGGCTTATGATTGAGACATGCATGTTATTTGTTGTATGTTTTGTTTGATTTTAATTTACAAGTAGTAATAATTTGAGATATGTTATAAAAACATAGGAAATTTTGCCCAAGTTTTTTAAAGATTAATATATTAATTGAACATGTTTTATAGGTTAATATATGTAATGATTATGTTTGTTTATATTTAAATTGTAAATACATATGAATTTTGGATATGTTATAGAAATAGAGGAAACTATGCCCATTTCATTTTAGAATTTATTAATTGAACATATTTTTGTTCAATTACAATATTAAATTTCTTTTCATTATTGACTTAGGAATTAGGTAAATATTATCATTATGGATAAATCATGGATTCTTGAGAATATAGAAACACATCAATTTCAAGATTGATTCAACCAATTTTTAAAATTTTGCCAAACAAATTTTAGTGATCCAGAAAGAATTTATTTTCCATGTATAGATTGTGGTAATGGATCAAAATAAATATTACCATGATAAAGAATACTGTATTTTGTCGGAGATTTGATACAAGTTATCGTACATGGTATTGGCATGGGGAATCATTGAAAAATAATAATATCTATCCATTTGGGAATTTTGGATATCCATCTTTGACAATCATCCTATGGAATTGCTCGATGAAGAACAAGAAGAGTTTGTTGATGATCCTTCAAAATTTTGATAAATTGGTCAGAGACGCAGATAAAATATTATTCAATGGTTGTCTGGAAAAAAAGATTACCAACGATGGTGAAATTTTACAACATAAAAGCAGAAAATGGAGTTAGCAATAAATGTTTTAGTCAATTTTTAGCTGCTTTTAAGGATATTTTGTCATCAGATTATTGCTTCCCTAAGTCTACGTATGATGTGAAGAAAAATTGAAATTGCATAGGGTTGAAGTATGAGAAGATCCATGCATGTCTGAACGATTGTGTGTTATATCGTAAAGAGTATGCAAAAATGGACACTTGCCCAGAATGTGATTTGCCCCGCTACAAACCTAACAAGAGTAAGGAGATTAGGAAACTTATTCTCAGAAAGTGATGTGGTCACTACAACAAAAATAGGCTTTAACTTCGGGTTTTTTCGCTTGTTATTCTTCGAATCTCGCAGAGATATTAACCGAAGTTCATCCGAGCAAAGTTAAAAGTATCTAAAAATCGAAGTTAAAGGGTACCATTTAACTTCGAATTTTACATAATGATTGAAGTTAAATGTATTTTTTTTTCCTAAAAAACATATATTTATTTTATTTGTATTATTATTTTGGTTTTTTTATAAAATATTTTAATAATTATTTTTTTAATTCTAATTTGAAATTGTTTTAAAATTAATAAATATATTTGATCATTCCAATAAACTTAAAATAAAATAAAATTTACAAACTATATATACTGAATGTACATATATATACACTTTCATACATAAATAAAAGTTAAGTACCACATAAACATCTAAAGTGTTCATACAACTAAACACGTGAAGTTCACCTAAGTAATTACTTGAAATATTGAAATTCCTTAAGTATTAAATATTTTTCAAAAATTTTAGCAGAATTTCTCCTATAAATAGGACTGCCCAAACCTGTTGACATTCAATTTACAACTAAAATTTGCAACAATTCACAACGCAGATACACATAATCATGTCAAGTTTATCAGAAATTGGAGGAATACCTCATACCAAAAAGCAAAGCTTAGTCTCCAATTACAATATAACTCATGTTTATCCATTCTCCATTTTGAATGCTTGCCTTGAATTTTGACGATATCCATAAGGCCCATAATTCAAAGTAACCTTATCTAGTCAAGAGGCATGATAAGGTTACTTCAAACTAGGGACTTATACTTATCACCGCAGCACACAAATTCCCGATATCCTATTCAAAACCTATCGCCAAACCTAAAAGTTTAAATTATAACTCGATGAATAAATACTACATATTTAAAAACATGTTCAATTAAGAAATCCTAAAAAATTGGGCATAGTTTCCTCTATTTCTATAACATATCACAATTTCATAAGTATCTATTAATTCAATACAAAGAAAAAAAAAACAATCAACATGCATAATTCCATCCTTATAACACCGCAACACACAAATTTTCCAGAACCTACTTCACTATTTTTCAAACTTAATTTTCACTAAATTCAACATGATTTAACTATAATTCTATAAATATGTGCAATAGTAATAAATAAAACTAAAATACTTACTCACCTTTAAATTAATCTTCAAGTTAGTAACTGCCAATTAAAAACTAAAATACCGCCAAAAAAATAATATTCCTAAAAAGTTTAAATACAAATAAAGTATTAAAAATTATTGAGTTTATATATAACTAATACCAAACATATTTAATATTTAATGCAAACTAAACATTAAAACATGTTTATACAAATGACTCTTTGAACAAAATATTAACTTGCTTTTTTTTTTACAACAACAACATATTAATTTGTTTTTTTTTTCAACAACAAAATATTAACTTTATTAATACACCAAATAATTATTATAAATAATAATATTTTATAAAATAACAAAAAATTATAAATTTATTGATATAATAATATTAAATTCAGATTAATCAAGAAAATTATCATAAACACATATTTGGAAGATTCATACATTTTTAAATAGTCAAATGCAACTCCAAATCAAGATTATTAACCTTAAAAACCTATACATTATCAATATATTATAAAAAATATATAATAAATCTGAAATAATAAGCAAAATAAAAATAAAAAATCATACAAACAAATATTTAATGATCCATACCTATTTCAAAGCTCAAAAATGTGTTTGGATGTTGAAAATCCATTCAAAAACCCAAAACAATGGTATTTTCGACCACCACCCATACCCATTATAAAATGAGCAACTTTTTCCTCTAAAAACTAAATGTAACCAGTTTTCTATGATCTAGGTGAGTTTTTTTTAGCAAAAATAATGGAAAATAGGTGAAACCCTTTTCTCTCTCACAGTGGTAATGAAGGATTTTGGGTCTGTTTTGTATTTCAGAATGAGGAGACGTGCAGGTGGAAAAGGATTTTAAAGATCTTTAACTTCAGTTATTACAAAAAGACTGAAGTTAAAGGGTACCTTTTAACTTCGGTTATTACGAAAAGACCAAAGATAAAGGGTACACTTTAACTTCGGTTTTTTTTTTTGCAAATCGAAGTTAAAAGCTCTGTTTTACTTATCTTCAATAAAACTGAAGTAATAGGCTAATTCCTATGAGTGCTAAACCAAAAAACGAAGTTAAAAGTCTGTTAAAAGCTTTAACTTTTCTTTTTATGTATTCCCAATAATTCTATGAATAAAAAATGAAGTTAAAGCCTATTTTTGTAGTAGTGGGAACTTGTCTTTGATTCCACGGCTTAAGCAGTTATATCGAAGTATAGAAAACTCTAAAAAATTAATATGACATGAGACTATGCGAGTGAAAGATGGTAAACTCTGACATCTTGCAGATTCGCAGGCTTGGAAAAAAGTTAATAACTTAAATCCAGAATTTAAAACTAAAGCAAGACATCTTCGTCTAGGTCTAACTGTCGATGGTGTAAATCCACATAAATCTCTAAGTAGTAGGCATAGTTCGTGGCCTGTCTTCCTTGTTATGTATAATCTCCCTCTATGGTTAGTGATGAGAAGAAAGTTTTTGATGCTCACGTTATGATTTCATTCCCAAAACAATCGGGACACGATATAGATGTTTATTTGGAACCAATAATTGATGATTTGAAAGATTTGTATGAAAATCGTGTTGAGGTATATGAGGGTTGTTGTAGACTGTTAATGATATCCCGGCTTATGGCAATCTATCAGGGTTAAGCACAAAAGGTTACCAGGGATGTCCAATATGTTGTACTAACACAAGGGCTATAGTTTGTCGAATGGGCACAAAATGTGTTATATGAGTCATAGACGTCATAGACAATACTTGCTCCTAAATCATCGTTATATGAAAAAAAAAAGTATTTGATGGTGATAAAGAACAAAGTGTTGCTCTTTTTCCACTTTCGGGGCAACAAATTCTTAAAGTAGAGAAAATTGATTTCAAGTATGGAAAATGAAGAAAAATAAGAAAGTAAATGGATGTTTCCAAAGGAAATTGATTTTTTTTTTTTTTTTGTCTCCCTTACTGGAAAGATTTACTTGTTTGACATTGTTTGGATCTCATGCATATAGAAAAAAAAATGTGCACAAAAGTATTATAGGTACATTACTTGATATTCCCGGTACAACTAAGGATGGTTTAACTAGTCGTTTAGATCTTGTTGAAATGGGTATACGAACTGATTTAGCACCTGAAGAGAAAGGTAAACACACATATTTACCTTCTTCTTGTTTCACGTTGTCTAGAGTAGAGAAAAAAGTTGTATATAAATCATTTGCAAAGATGAAAGTGCCTGATGACCATTCATCCAACATTCGAAACTTGGTATCCATGGGAGATTTGCAGCTGATGGGTATGAAATCACATGATTTTCATATGTTAATGTAACAATTACTTCCGATTGTCATCCGGTCAGTCTTATTGGAATTTTTTTGAGATTTTTTTACAAATGTTTGCATATTCTTTAATCATTTATGCGGAAAAGAATTAGAAATGAAAAAATTGGATGCATTGCATTGTAAGATAGTGGAAACTCTATGCAACCTTGAAATTTTTTTCCGCCATCCTTCTTTGACATTATGATACATTTAATATTTTATCTAGTAGGGAAAGCCAAGTTGTGTGGACTAGTTTTGGCGAGATGGATGTATCCATTTGAAGGAGTATGAAGGTGTTGAAAAGTTATGTGCGTAATCACTTTCGTCTTAAACATAGTGTGGTTGAATGTTATATATCGGAAGAGGTAGTAGAATTTTGCTCAGAATACATGAGTGGAGTTGAGACAATCGAAATCAGTAAACCACGGGATAACTCAGATGGGGTTATTAAAGGACTACGAGGGAACATAACAGTGATCACCATATCTAGGGTAGAATTAGATCAAGCTCAATTAGTTGTGATGCAAAATAATCCAAAGATTCAATCATATATAATGTAAGTAGAGAATATATTTCAATCATATTTATTAGAGTACTGATTTTCTTTTTGTTGTTTAAAAATTTGTACTCTTTTTCTGTTTTAGTGATCACATGGAGTTATTACATTCGATGATTCCAAACAAGGTTAAAAATAAACAGAAATGGGTTATAAATGAGCATAATAAAATGTTTTTCCGGTGGATGAAGAATACAATTTTGATGAAGTTGAGAGAACAAAATCATGGAGTATCGATTGAGTGGAAGCGCATATCTCTTGGAGCAAGCATTGATGTAATAAAGTAACAAGCTTATATTGTCGGGGGGAACGATTTCATACTAAGTCAAGAGATGATGCTTAATTGGTTCAAAATAATAGAGTAAGTATAGTTGCAGAAGCTATACATTTTGCCAGTGCAAAAGATAATAACCAAATTTTAGGCACAATGACATACTATGGGATTGTTGAAGAAATATGGGAGTTAGATTTTCATTATTTCGTATTCCTCTTCTTAAATGTTCTTGGGTAGACAACAATACCAGAGTTAAAACTGATGAACTTGGATTTACTCTGGTTGATTTAAGTAAGAATGGAAGCAAGAATGATCCTTTTATCATGGCTGCCCAAGCAAAACAAGTGTTTTATATAACTGATCCAGTTAATGATAAATGGTCAATCGTTTTATCAGTTGCTGAGAGGAAGTTCTCAGAAAAAGAAGATGACGATGAAAATGATGATTTATATCATGACCGTTTCATTGTTGGACAACCGATACATGAACAAGTTGAGAGTATTCAGGATAATGATAATGATAGTGATAGCGATACCGATGATCGTGATTATCATATAAACAACAACGAAGAATGAATATGGGTTGATTGTGAATCGACTAAAAAGAAAAGAAAACACGAATTGTAAGTTATATAATACTTGTGTTTATTTATTTGTGTAATGCATAATACTTGTGGATTATTTATATGTGTAATGCATTAATTTAAAATAATACCAATTGATTTATATGTTGAAGATGACAGATAAACAATATGACAATGAGCAACAGTAGGGTTGTGGTAAAACAAGAATGAGTTGCATGACACAACAAAAAGCTAAAGGAATCAAGAAAGATCTTGAATGGAACGATTTGCAACAAACAATAGGTGATGTGTATACATATATGATATCATATCTTTGATCTAGAGTACTAGTCATGATTTCTATCAACTCAGGTGATTGGAGGAAGGTCCCACAAGATCTGAAAGACAGTATATGGAGAGATATCATTGTAAGAAATTATCATTATGATATTTATGTATTTCTGTGTGATATTAAAATTTAATAATTACTTTTCTTGTTTATATTCTCAGGGTGGTCACAACATTCCTCAAACATTCAAACGTGAGATTTTGAAAAAAGCTATTCATATAATGAGGGATTTTAAAAGTGAACTTAGTACAGAGTACATCAAACCTTTGGCTAAAATGGGTATGATGGAAGAACTCAAATTTCCCTCGAAGAAGTATAGATATATACTTGACGAAAGAGAATGGGTAAAATTTGTAGCTAGCCGTCTAAGTCCAAAGTTTCAAAAAACGCATCAAGAACAAAAAATATGTGCATTACAAATGAAGTCAAGACATCGAATGTAATGCCCCAAAATCCCTAATGAGGTTTAATGGTTGTATTAGAAGGCCGGGAGGGCCATAATTGATTTATTATGCCATTAAATGATTATATGCATGTTTATGTGAATTATATTATAATATGATGATAAATGCATGCATGTGGGTCCACATTTTATTATAAGAGCATTTTGGTAATTTGGCCTGTTGAGGGAAAAATTGTATATTTTTATGCATGTTGGTGATTATTGATGAGGCCACATTATAATGTGGATTTGTTCGAGCTGTTCGGCATGAGATGATCCTTTAGTACAAGTTAGCGATTTGGTCATAGCGGGGTTGATTTCGGGGCTCGGGGTGAGTCTCGAGGTAATTTTGTGATTATATCATTACCGGGAATTAAAGGATAATGGGATATGATTTATTACCATTTTAGAATAACAAGAATTTGAGGGCGTTAATTATGATTAACGAGATAGAGGAGAAAGGACGATTTTGCCCTTGGTGGCTGTTAAGGGTTTTATTTAAGATTGGGGGCATTTTGGTCTTTTGACCTTAAGGATATATATAAACCATTAGAAGCTTTAGAAAGCTTAAGAAAATAGAGTTTCTTTCTTCTTCTCCCGTTCATCTTTTCTCCATCTTTTCTCTTTGAATTTTTTAGCCCCATTTGAGGAATCGAGCTAGGGAAGTGAGCCTTGAGGGTCTAGGGTTGTGTTCCACCATTGAAGAGGGTTCCATATTGAGCTTGAGGTAAGTTTTTAACCATAGAAACATTGGTTTATGCTCTTTTTTCCTTTTGAGGTTCAGTTGGGATTTTGATTTGGATAGTGAGAATTGATGGGAGTTTTTGGCAACGATTGATTGGGTTATGATGCCTAGTACTTTTAGAGTGGATATTTGGGTTCATTTGGGAGTTTGAATGAAGTTTGGAATCAGGTTGTGAAGGTTGGAAATGGAGAAGTAGAAGGAGGGAAAAACCAAGCCTGAAAAACCCTGGTTGTAGCGCTATAGCACCCAAAGGAGGGCGCTGCAGTGCTATCCAAGGACAGTCATCCCTGTCTGTAGCACTATGGCGCTAGGGGGGCAGCGCTACAACGCTACCCTATTTTTCCAGGGTCATGTTTTGAGCACTTTTGAGGGTTTTTGGCTCGAGGTTTCAATTCCTAAGGCTCGAGATCGAATCTACTAACCGTTTGGGTATGATTCGAGGTCCCGAGAGTGAGGTTTAGGTCAAGAACCTTTTATTGCTCATTTTCATTTATGGAAGTTATATTTGGTTATGACTAGGTGACCGCTAAGGAATCAAAGGATCGATCGTTCTCAAGGGCCGTTCTTTTATTATTTTTCACTCGAACTAGAGGTAAGAAAACTACACCCCGTATGTGACATGCATGGTTATTAAGGAGGCATGTTGAGTGTTATTTATGTGGACATTGATTACATATTAAATGCTTAGAAATCTTGCTTATTTGTGAATGGCACTGGCCTATGAGTCAGGAATCGGCAATGGTGTTAGTATTGATTGTGAAGCTATGACTTATTAGTCAAGTTCAGCAATGGTACTGAGCAGTAGTTGTATGGTATTTGCTTATGAGTCAAGAACGGTATTAGCGTGTTTAACGCAAGATGAAAAGATTAGATCTAATCAACATAAGCATTATCATCATAAGCATGAAATGCTTGACCGACCTTAAGTTTGATGAAAACAAAAATGCTTGTCTAGTATAATGGCTAGTTACTTAGATCCAGGGCCAGAAGGCCCAAGTGACTGCATCGTCACATGGCTTAGGGAGCAGATCCCTAGAGATGGAATTATTAGCCATCAATTTAAGGAGCAGAACCCTAGAGTTGGACTTATTAGCCATCTAAACAGGGAGTAGATCCTTAGAGATTGACTTATTAGTCACCTGCCCAAGGTTGTGACTCCATAGTCACTCATCTGATTAGGGTGTAAATCCCTAGAGATAGACTTATTAGTCATCTATTCAAAGTATGATTTGATAGTCACTTATCTGATTGGGCTGCAAGCCCCAGCATGATTATTAGAATCTTAACATTATCTATTTAGGGCTATAAGCCCAGTATGATTATCATAATCATCAATTGATATTGTATACATGCAGTAATGAGTTTTCTTGCTGAGCCTTGGCTCACGAGTGCTATGTGGTGCAGGTAGAGGGAAAGAAAAGCTCACCCAGCCTTGAGTGGAGAGCCTAAGTGGCGATGTGTACATATGCGACCGTTTGACCACCATGACCAAGGTGTTTCTTAGAGGAACTAGGGGTTAACCCTATATTTTTCCGCTTAGGTTGGCGGGTTGTAATTTTTACACTATAATGACCATTTTAGATTGTAAATAACTTGTAAACGCTTTTATGGGCCCATGTACAGTTTTATGTTTTAAATAAAATATATCATTTCCTTTTGATCGAGTTTTTCACCTTAGCCTATTAATGACACCTAGATGCACATTTATAACCAAATGACTCGATTAGCGAGTTAAGCACGGTTCAAAGTTCATAGTAACAGTCTTGGAGTAACCAAGACGTTACATCGAACATCTCGTAGAGGAATGACTAATATAAAAGAAGATTTGGTAAGTGTAAATAATATTAAAGATTAAATAATAGTTGATATTATCGCAATATATAACTATAATTATCTTGTATGTTGTAGAAAAGAGAACGAGGTATTCAAAATCTGGACCGGTATCAAGTTTGGCTTAGATCGCGTGGAAAAAATAAAGGTCTTGTGACAAAGTTGGACTGACAGATTGCCAATAAGATTGTAAGTGTTCTACAGTTTTATAATTAACATATTGGTTTAATTTATATAAACTAATTTGACCAAACAATATCTTGAATAGGAGGAGGTCAAAGAAAAATTAAGTCGTGGAGAAATTACAGCTCAGGGTCGAGATGACATCTTGACTCAAGCATTAGGGACACCAAAACACCTAAGTCGTGCTGAGCTGCTGAGTATGATACTTTATAATAGTTGTTTTCTTTAAAGAATTATTTAGCTTGATTTATTGATTGACTTGATTGATTATTTTGTAGGCTCACTGCGACCGTGTCCAAAATTTTTGGAAAAAAACCAAAGAAAATGACTGCAAACAAGGAGATTACTCGACTAAAAGCTGAGATTGAAGAGCTAAAGAGACATAAATCTACAACAAAAGTGGAATTAGCTCAAAATGAGGGATACAATGAGGAAAACGATGAGTGGAAATACTATGATGAAGGACAATACTATGAGAATCCAAACGATAACGAAGGGCAATGCTATGAGAATCCAAATGATGAAGTCTACGCAAGGGATCATTTTCATCAAGGATATTCACATGTCCCACAAACCGAAGACTATCCTATTGGTGAATTCTATCAACCTATCCACCAAACCACAGTGAATCCTTTTGATGAAGATGATCGATCAATTTATGAGTTCCTGCCACCGTCGAGCTATGAAGTGCAATTGTGTTCCGACAATATTGACAATGTAGTGGCTAAGGGTGTTATCATTGTACCAAACATGGGTAGTCAAATTACCATCCATGGAGTTATACTTGTTAACTCAGTTGCGAGGGTTTGGCCTATAGATGTCTTACAAGAAGAAACTGAGATCCCTATTCCCTTTGGTAACATACGATATGTTGGGGACGCACAAGACACATTCCTGAGTTGGCCAAAAAATTTAATTGTGGCTGGTTGGGTATAAAATTATTATCTCAGATGTTTAAATTTTATTTTTACATGGGTACATTGTATATATGTAGTGCACCAAAAAAAAAAATTTAGATTATTTAAATTTTGTGATTTATTTTATTTAAATGCTAAGTGTGATGAATTGTTTTATTTAAATGTTGTTTATTTTATTTAGTTGTTGTTTGTTTTATTTGATTGTTTGTTTAATTGTTAGAATTGTTTGGTATAATCTTTTGAATTTAAATTTGTTAATTGTTTGTTTGGTTAATTAATTTAATTAGTGAATAATTGTGTAACATGTTTATTTTACTATTAGTGTTATATTTTATATAAGTGTGACAATTGATGTGATTATGTGGGATTTGGTTGAATGTACTAAGGTGCATGGTAGATAGTGATGCACTCTAGTGATTTAGTGTGTGCAAGTTTATGGTAATAAGATGCACATGTGTAGATTTTCTACACACTTTTATTCCTTTATTAGATTTATTTTAGTTAATTAACATGATGGAAAAATAAAATAAAATAAATAAAAGAAAAGGAAAGATGGTGGGCGTGTAAGGCAAATTGGAAGGCAATAATTTCTCTTTTCCTAAACGGGTTTGGTTTATATTTGATTTATTAATATCAATTGTGTAATTTATATTTGATTGATTGATAGTTGTATGAAAATTACATTTGATTGATTGGGTGTTATTTTATTTGGTATAATTATTATGTGAAATATTAGGAATTACTTGAATTCTTTTCTTTCATTTTGATTTGCCTTTGCCGTGTATGTGTGGTGTTGTGGTCAAATAGGTATTGTAAGAAGTTTCCTTTATGAGGTGTGAAAAGAAATAAGGAAAAGACCCATTTTTTTAGTTATTATTATTTATGAAATGATATAGGAATTTATCAAGACAATTATAAAAGAAGAGAATAGGAAACTATAGATCATTCCACCCTAGAGTATTTGGCCAACCCATTATACACTACAACAAAATAGAGGTTTTATGACTTTAATTGTGAGATATTGGAAGTCTACAATGTCTCCCACTTAGTGAGACGTTGTTGCTAGGGTCATTGTAGGTATATATCCCACGTCTCCCATTGGGAGACGTGCCTCACTTCCCACGTCTCCCACTGGGAGAGGTGGAAAGTCAAACGTTGACTTTCCACCTCTCCCATTGGGAGACGTGGGAAGTGACTCACCTCTCCCAATGGGAGACGTGGGAAGTCCCTAGGAGACATCCCATGTCTCCCATTGGGAGAGGTGAGTCACTTCCCACGTCTCCCAATGGGAGAGGTGGAAAGTCAACATTTGACTTTCCACCTCTCCCATTGGGAGACGTGGGAAGTCTCCCACCTCTCCCAATGGGAGACATTGAAAGTCTCCCACATTTAAAAAAAATAAATTAAATAAATTTATAATTAATATTATTTTAATTTGATTTAATAATTAATTAAATTGAAATAATATTAATTTAAATTGAAATTATTTTAATTTAAATTGAAATTATTTTAATCTAAATTGAAATTAATTTAATAATTAATTAAATTGAAATAATATTAATTAAATTGAAATTAGTTTAATCTAAATTTAAATTAATTAAATTGAAATAATATTAATTTAAATTGAAATAAAAAAATATATTTGTTAGATATATACAAGAAATACAATATTTGTTAGAAATATTCAAAATGAACAAATATTGCATTGTGTATGAAGAAAGAGTTAAAAAATTAAAAAAAAACCTATCAACGAGGTCGGTAACTTTGGATTATCGGCAACATATATGTCGCCCATTCTTGTCGCAACTCATCAATTTGTGCCTCTGTATATGATGTGCTTGTTAGCTGCAAGAAATATAAAGTAAAATATATTAATTAATTATTTGATTACATTTATAGTTTCAAAAATAATTTGTAAATTTTAATTAATAATACCGTTCTCAAGTAATGCCTGGGACTTGCATGTTCAATCAAGTAATGCCCGTTCTCAACTAATCGTTTATTATCCTAAATAATATCGGGCAGCATTTCCCCTATAATAGTGACATAACCATCTGCATGTGAATAACAAAACAAACAATTCAAACAACATACAATAAGTTTCTTCCTTATAGAATGCCTATATAAAATTAATTGTTTATTATCCTAGATAAAATCGGGCAGCATTTCCCCTATAATAGTGACCTAACCATCTACATGTGAATAGCAAAACAAACAATTCAAACAACATACAATAAGTTTCTTCCTTATAGCTCCGCAGCACACAGTCAAATTTCTCAGAACCTACTTCACTAATACACACAAGTTCTCAACCTTCCGTTATCACCGCAGCACACAATTTTAATCTCAGAACCTACTTCACTATGGATGAATATTTAAGATATTCAAACTCTTCTAACATTTGTTTAATAATATTAAAAGTAGAAGTAAGAGAATATATATTTACCTCTTGCAATTAATAATTCAAAAGCTAGCAAAATTACTTCAAGTAGTAATCGAATTCGCTATTAAATCCACAAACCAATATAAATAAATTAATAAATAAAATATCACTAAATATCTAGCAATATATAACTTATTATTATAATTTTAGAAACTTAATTACCTCAAATGTGTGATTGATAGATATAGAAGTTTTGATGCAAAGTACTCTCTAAAATCTCACCACTAAAATCACAACCTACGAAATTAAATTAATTAATATGTTAAACATTACTAAACAAATATCACTAAATTCCTAATAAGTAATTGATTGGTAAACAAATAAAAAAAAAACTCCAATGAGCCACTAATTATAACCTAAACAAAAAATCAATAAAAAATTTCATAACCTAAAATCTCAATAATCAACAAAAACATAAATTTTTGCATATATTTATATTTTTAAAATTATTTAATAAATTTATTTTAACATAATAACTATATATATAACAAAATAGTTAGAATTTAAAAAAAAAAAGTTTAAATATACATACAAAAATATATCTAAATGTCGAAATAAATAATGATAAAAATTAAAAAAAATCATGAACATATATATTATAATGAAATATATACAATGTGATAGGTTAAATTAAAAAAAAACTATGAAATCTTAAATCTATAAAAAAAACCTCCATGGAAAAACAAATAAATCTAACAATGTATAGAAAAAAATGCATAAAAATGTAAAATTAACACAAAATCATGTATATTACTCATCCTAATACTAAACCTATGATTTTTTATCAAAATAATTAACTAAAATTCATAAAAATTTCAAAAAACTAGCCTTGAAAACCCTAAAATCGCAACCCCTTTCGTGCTCTCTGTTTGGTGTGCTCTCTCTGTTTGGTGTTATGAGGAAGAAGAAGACCCAAAATTCATTAAATGGCCAAGGGGACATCCAACGTCTCCCATTGGGAGACGTGGGACACGTGGCACGTCTCCCACTGGGAGACATTGAATGTATAGAGGGGTACATCCAACGTCTCCCATTGGGAGACGTGCCACGTGTCCCACGTCTCCCAGTGGGAGACGTTGGATGTACCCCTCTATACATTCAATGTCTCCCAGTGGGAGACGTGCCACGTGTCCCACGTCTCCCAGTGGGAGACGTTGGATGTACCCCTCTATACATTCAATGTCTCCCAGTGGGAGACGTGCCACGTGTCCCACGTCTCCCAGTGGGAGACATTAGATGTCCCCCTGGCCACTTCTCAACCTATTTCCAACGTCTTCCACCATTTTTAATGTCTTCCAATTGTAGTCATTAATAAAAACTTTCAATGTCTTACACCATTAGACATTTAAAACCCCTGATAAGTTTTAATGTCTTACACCAATGGTGTAAGACATTGTAGGGAGTCATTGTATGTCAAATTTGTTGTAGTGATAAGTAGAAAAGAAAGAAAAGTTGTTATTCCTTTTCATCACACCAAGCCACCAGCCCATATAGTTGTATAGGGAGAGTAATGTGGGGAAGGAGGACAAGAACAAGGGTTGTTCCATTGTGTAAAGAACTAGAGGTAACATTTGTTCATGATTTCTTTAAGACTTTTTCTTTCTTCATTTTGATTCTAAGCTTTGTTATTTTGGATGTATGGTATTTGAAAATCCTCTATAGGTGACAAGGTTTTCTTGCTAGAGTGTTCTTGATTCAACAATCAAGAGAGGTAATGGTCTTTCTTAGCCTATATATTGGTTTTGATGGGTTTGTCTTTGAGGTTTTTGATGGTGATGCTAATGGTTGATTATTGTAGGATTGATGATTATGATTTGTATATTTTTTAGAATATGAATTGTTTAAAAGGGGTTCATGGGTATGATTGAGGGAATTGATTTGATAGGGTTTATAATGAGGATATATGTTATGTTTATATTGCTATGGTTATCTTTTTAATCATTGATTTATGTAAAATGGTAAATGATGATTTTAGAAATATGTTAGGATTGTTATAAGGCATGTTCATGAGATATGGTGTTATGAATTTATGTATGTTATTGCCATTGTTATTGTTGTTGGATTTCATGTGTAGATTCAATGGAATAGAAAAAAATTGGTTTTATAAGATTTCATGTGAATATGTTAGTAATATTCTTAGAATCATGTATATAATAAAAGTATGATGAGATTTTGGACATGTATGATTTTATGTGAAATTTTTGGGATAAAAGATGAATCTCATAAGAAATTAAGCTTGCTGATTTTGTAAATAATTTGGTAAAAGTTTGATAAAAAGATGATTTGCATGCATAAGTAATGTCCTTGATGTTATGTTAATTTTATGAAATTAAAAAGGGGATTTTAAGTCCCATTAAAATGATATTTTACTCAAATAATTACCTACAGAATTTTTATTGAATTTTTGAGAAAATATGAGCTTTTAAATTGAATATGGTGATTTTTAATGATAAAAATAGTTGCTGGAATTTTTGTAAGAAACTATGAAGTGAGTTTCACTAAAATGAATTTGATGAGTTCTTGGAACAAATTATTTTCCTAAGTTATGGTAATATTGAAAAATTGTATTTTTAATGGTATGAATACATATTTTGATAAGTTATGATTTTTCCTTTGTTTTGATTGAGAAAAATATTTAGATTCTATTTATTTGTGATTTTTGAAGAAAATAAATGGTGGCTGAAAGTTTGTTTTAAAAAAGGTTAAAAATTGTTATTTAATGTCACATATGAATTTTTTGTTACATAAAACTAAGTCTTAAATAATTTAAATAAAAATATATTTTCCACACTTAAAAATATTTTTTTTTCACATCATTTATGTAACACAATGATAAAATTTATTTTTCTAAAGAAACATATTAAAAATAGGTATTTTAATTAAATCCAAGCTTTTTGGTTAATTCTTTGTAATTTGAGATTAATAAATGAAAATGTCACATATTTTATTTTTAAGCTAAAATAAAATAATTTTATAAAATAAAATAATGTTTTGAGAAATTTAATCAACTTAGAAATTTTAAGAAAAATAAAGCATGTTATATGTCTATTGATTTTAAAATAATAAAAGTAAGAAATGTAGAATTATCGTTTTTGAAAACGTCTCTATTACGCAATGTTCCCACGTATGCATGTTACATGCAACTCCACTTTTACGTCCAAAATTATGTTTATTATTCAACTATGTGGTTTTTATAAAACGATCATGCATGTAAAATGGGTAAAACGAGCATTATTCTTTTATGGCTTTATGAGTAGTTAAGAATAATTGCATATTTTGTGTAACTGTTATTATGTGTGCATGGCCCATGCACACATGAGTTGTATGGAAGGGCAAAATAGTAATTTTATGAACCTAAGAAATGTTATTTTGATTATGATATAGGCTCGTTGAAAGATTGTGAAATTTCTTAGCTTGGACCTGAGGTAAGGAAGTTAGATAGATTCTATGATTTTATGCTATGAATGGTAAGACTGTTGTATGAATGAATTGTTATGAATTATGAATGTCATAACGTGATGATATGTTGAATGTGATATGTGTATGTATGTTAGATACATCAAACCAGTTACGATGTTAGATACATCAAACAGAATACGATGTTAGATACATCAAGCAGATTACGATGTTAGATACATCGAACGAGTTACTAAGGACATTGAGACGTAACTCCTAGGGCGAACGCGCCGAGGTTATTCAAGGACCAGAGATCTCCTGTTTACCTCATATGGTGACATGGACAACTAGCGATCCATGCTCATCATGTATGCTGTATGAATGTGATATGATGATATGTTACGATTACGTTATGATATGTTACGATAACGTTATGATATGCTATGATGATATGTTACGATAATGTTATGATATGCCATGATGTTTTAAATGAACGTTAGTGTTTGTATTTGTTGTATTCTTACTTGCTTATTTGTTTGTACTTCCTTACTGGGCTTTTAGCTCACTCCCTTACTTTCCTTCCAGGTAGCAAATAGGATTTCTTTATGGCACGCGTGGTGACGTGAGGAGTTCTTTCATCATGGGGTGTATGGCGTGGGGTAATCCTATGGACGGAAAAACGATCATCGTAGAACGCCATTTAAATTATGTTTTGTTTAAGAGACTTTCCTAAATTATCAGTGGGACTCAGTTATTTTATTTTGTTTCTTTTAAACTTTGCATAAAAATTTATGTTCTCTTTTAAAACTAATGGCGCCAACTTGCATGGTTTTAAGCAAGTCCCCACTGAAACTTTGATAATGAGTGGTATTCTTTTACAAACTTTGATATGCGAATGTTTTATAAGTATTAGCTTAGGGCGTTCTTTACAATATATATGTTAAATGATAATATGTAGGACCCATCGACATCTAAACGCAAATCCCTTTCATTAAGCCCACATTTATCATCAGTTGGATCTCATATAGTTATCCCTGTTGAAAGATCTCAATCAGAACCTTCAAATTGGTTAACTGATGACTAATGGGACATAATTGATTTTAGTCTAAAATTTATAGTGAAGGAGTACTATTCCATTAAAGGAATAGATGGGGTTGTAAAAGTTCTCATTGACCCGGAGTTTATAAGAGATCGTGGGACTATCTTCATCACATCGGAAGATGTTTATCAAGCATCCTCCATGGATAATATTAGATCCTCAACTATGTTATTTGGTATGAGGTATGTATCAACTCAACTTGAACTCAATATGTTATGTGATAACAAACTATTAGAGGAGTTTGAATATATTTGATATTCATCCGTAGTGAAGTAGGTTCTGGGATGAAACTGTGTGCTGCAGAGATAACAAAAGGTTGAGAACATGTGTATCACAATGAAGTCGATTCTGTGAATTATGTGTGTTGCGGTGGTTTATGGAGGAAATTATGCATGTTGTTTGTTGTATGTTTTGTTTGAATTGAATTTATAGGCACTAATAATTTTTTATATGCTATAGAACAGAGGAAACTCTGCCCAATTTTTTTTTATAATATTAATTGAAAATGTTATTAATTTATTGATTGATTTTTTTTTAATATGTAATATGCATGATCGATTCTACAGATGCATTTGGGAAAGCATGCACCCAAATTCACGACAGCTATACAAATTTTTTGACACCGAACATCTTTCTATTGGCAATGATGAAAGGAAAAATAATATGGTGGATCTTATAGCCAAATGGATGATGACTATGGATAGGCGAAGCCAAATATATTTCATTCCTTGGATTGTTGAGTAAGAACGAACTACTTAAATATTATCACTACTATGTTTGACTTTTAATCTTATAATAATTATAATTTATTATTATTTTAGTCGATATTGGATGTTGGTGCTCGTGATGATGCGGGAGATAACCATAATTTTGGACCCTTTGAAAAATCATAAATCTCCACCAATAATGAAGGAGGTTATGGAAAAGTAAGTTTTTCAATTTTCATGTATGCACTGTTAATTTTTAAGAGTTGAGAGTATAATATGTAGTTAATTAATTTTAATTTTTGTTAAGCATACGCACAATGTTTGGAAAATGAATACATTGACAAATTTACAAAATTGTTGATACGTTCTTGCCCAAAACAACTCAAAAGTCATGAATGCAGTTTTTATGTACTAAGATACATTTATGATCTTATAAATGCACCGAATCTGGTAGAAGTTATCAATAAGAAAGTATGTTATATTTTATACTCTTTCTTGCTTAAGAAAACTAGATATAATATTTAATAATCTAATCTATATTAACTTTTCAATTTTGTAGTGGTTTGACAAAAATGAATACAATGTCAATGACGATCTACTCCCACTACAAAGTGATTGGTTAGCAAGATTAATGTCATTTATGAAGTCTAAATTTTCATATGTGTAACTTGCTAACTTGACTTATATGTTCAATTGTATTTGTATGTTCTTATGTATGTATATACAAACTACCTATATATATATGTAAAATGTTATCTTTTAATTAGAAATTATATGTGAATGTATATAATAATATGTTATATGTTATCTTTTAATTAGATTATAATTTATCAAATTAGGTTTTTTATATTATTAAAAAAAATCAAGAATATAATAATAATTAATAAAATTAGGTATATTATATAATTTGAATTGAAAATATATTGAAACACGCCCAAAAATAATTAAAAAAAAATTCTCTGCGGTTATTTTAAATAAATCGCAGAGAAATATATTCTTTCTCTGCGATTTATTTAACATAACCGCAGAGAAAATGATGTCTTGTTCTTAATGGTTAACTTGTTCAACTCTCTATAGTCAATACACATCCTTAAGGATCCATTATTCTTCTTAACGAACAATACTGGAGCACCCCATGGCGAAAAACTCGGTCTGATGAATCCCAAATCCAGTAACTCTTGCAACTAAATCTTCAATTCCTTCAAATCTACCAGAGCCATTCTATAAGGTGTCCTAGATACTGGCTCCGCCCTGGTGCCACCTGTATGAAAAAATCAATCTCTCGGTGTGGCGGCAACCCTGGAAAATCTATGGGAAATAAATCAAGAAACTCACATACTAATCTGGTCTCACCTGGTCCAACCAACACTACTCTGGAGGTATCCACAATGTTTGTTAAGAATCCTATGCAACCCTCCTGCATCAGGTCTCTAGCCTTCAATGTTGAAATCATAGGTACTCGCGGTCCATTCACTGTCCCCACGAATACAAAAGGTACCTCCCCTTCCGATTCAAAGGTCACCATCATGCGCTCGCAGTCAATCGTCGCCCCATATTTCGATAACCAATCCATCCCTAGGATTAGATAAAAGTCATCCATTGCTAGCTCGATCATATCCACATAAAATTCCCTACTGTCTATCTCTACTGACAATGCTCTAACCCATCTCCTAGAGACTACCAGTTCCCCAGTCGGCAACAAAGTCTAAAATCCCCTAGCATACAAATTACTAGGTCTGCGCAGCCGATCTATCACTCTAGTAGAAACAAATGAATGGGTAGTCTATCAATCAATCAATGGAGTAAAAGAAGAACTAGCACTAGAAATATGATTTTTCACGACCGAGGGGCTAGCCTCAGCCTCAGTCTGGTTCAAGGTAAATACTCTGGCAGGAGTGAGACTATCGCTCTGTTTCAGCTCTTCCTTCCTGGCTTGTGGGCAGTCCTTCCTAAAATAATTGATGCTCTCACAAGTAAAGCAGGCCCTGATCCTGTACTCTCCCTGATGTCATCGTCTGCACCAAGGACACATTGGGAAACTCCTCCAGTTGTCTCCCCCGCCCGAACGGCCACTAAAAGCACCTTGTACCCTCTTATCCAAGCCAGGAGGAACAAAAGAGTCTGGGGCCTTTCTCTTCTGCTCACTGGGGCCACTACCCCGGCTAGATCCAATAAAATAAGGCACCATCCTTCGAGCATCGTGGCTAGAAGCGCCCTCTCTCCATATCTGATCCTCGACCCCCTCAGTTGTAAGGGCCTTGTCCACTACATGTGCATAAGTGATAGTCCCGAGATCCAAAGTTATCTTGACGTCACGTGAGATCATGACATTCAATCCCCGTACAAACCAATCTCTTCGTGCCATGATAGTCGACATGAAATTCGGCGCAAACTTCACTAACCGATCAAACTTCAAAGTATACTCAGTAACCGTCATCTGGTTCTGAGTCAGGTTGGTAAACTCATCTACCTTCGCAGCTCGAACTGCGACACTATAATATTTTTCATTAAAAATGTTTCTAAACTCTTCCCAGGTCATAACTGCAATGTTCTCTCTCTGAGACACTACATCCCACCAGATGCGAGTATCTTCTCTCAACATGTAGCTGGTGCAAGCTACTCTCTCATTCTCTTCCACCCTCATGAAATCCAAGATGGAAGAAATCATGTTCATCCACTACTCTGCCCACATTGGGTTTGGACCACCCTCGAAGGTGGGAGGATGCTGCTTCCTGAACCTCTCATACAAAGGTTCCCTTCTATTCTCCACAAAGGGCTGGGTTGGCACTGGTGCCACAGCCTGTGGAACTTGTAACCCAATGTCCCAAGGAGAGGCTTGTTGCCTCAACTGTCGAAGCTCTTCTTCAGTTCGGTGAAGTCTAGCTTCCATCTTGACAAATAATTGTTACCAATTTGGTGAGGCAGGTGGAGGGTCCTGACCCTGGTTGTCATCCTCAGCCCTATTGTCGAGGAGTCTGATTGATCACCGAGGCATTACCACAATACGCCTGCAATCAATGACGCTGCTTATCAGGCATGATAACAACATCCAAAACCACCTCCCAAATTCATCAACCAATCACAACCAAAAAATCCACATATCACAAGCAGCATACAACAATCAAGGGGGCCATGCCCTAGCATCATGCATATACAAACTCATTCATCATGCTCTATATAAATACTCAGACAAACATGGCACTTAACAAGCAATTAAGCATATAATTAAATAATTACCAACCAACCCTAAGTCGAGCTTGTCACTGGCAGTGAGCGTACATGTTCAGTCAATCTCCAGGAACCATAAACATTGGCTCGCTCTGATACCAAGTTGTAATGTCCTACTTCCTTAGAGCCATTACTAAGTGAGTTAAAAATGTGCCATTAGCTCGCTAATCGAGGTTTTAGGTTAAAAGTATGACTAAACTGAAACAAAAGTCGTTTAAATACATTAAGTATAAAATATTTGGTTATTCATTGAAATCTTAGAAAGTTTTAGAGTTGGGATCCCAAACTATTGTTTAGAAAATATAATAAATATCAAAATATACACACGGTCAACCTAGGCGACAAAACAACTGTTACAATACATTTTCCCAAAAATAACCTTAGCCGTGGCGGCTAGGCAGGTCGAACATGTACCCGTCGCTCCACGCTCTCCGTACTCATGGTTGGTCAACCTTTCCTTTGCCCTTACCTGTGCCATAAAGTGCCCGTGAGTCATAGCCTAGCAAGAAAACTCAACACAAAACATATATATGACAATCCACAATATATAACAAACAGCCAACGGCTAAACATATAGCGGCCAGCGCCGTCGCAGGTGCTTACCAGGCCCTGGGTTCACGGTCTTCACTGAGAGGGTGGCTCCAGCACCCTAGGATGGTCTTGACTTAGCGGCCTTCACTCAGCGTGCTCAACGTCGATCCCGACCCCTTTCCGTATTCAAATTCTTGCCGTTCTCGGCCTTGCCGTTCTCGGCCTTGCCGTTCCCAGCCTTCGCCGTTCACTCACAAATATGCATCACATAGCACAATATAAACATATAATTAAACACATATTGAACATAAACATTAGGGTCACACCCTGCTCTACGGGTACAACAATTTTCTTACCTGTGTCCCGAGCTATATGAGCACCGCGATCATGAGCACAGTCCCATAACCCGAGCCTCGTTGAAAACCTAGTCACAACATATTCATAATAACCATCCATCAAATTCTAATCAAATAAATAACTTCGTAATATAAATCTAGCCTCCGGGACCTTGGATTCTACCAATCCGGGTAGTAAAATCCTCCCCAAGCCTTAACATTTGAGTTCTCGAGCTAAAATCCTTCAAACAACCAATATTTTCATTTGAGCCGCGACCCAGCCCCTTAAGGGTTGTGGCACGCCCTAGTAAGAGACAAAATGCCTCTTAGCTAAGGGACACGGGCCGTGTTGTGCTATACCTTGCGCAGCGACGTGCCTAGGCAAACAGAGGCTTTTCAGCCTCTTCGACACACACGGGTCGCGGCGCCTGAAGTACAGGGCCACGACTCGAGTCTCTAAACCCAGATTTCCCATGCATTTTACGAGCTAACCTCCCTGAAAGTTACCAATTCGAAGCCTTAATCCTAGAATTTCGCCTAGGACTCATATCCAAACAACATAACTAGTTTTAACATCCAGAAATCCAACAGAAAGCCTCATCATAGCCTAAATTCAATCACCCAGGTTCCAATTCCCAAAACTCTAAAAAAACAAAGAAAGTTAAATAAAAACATGCTTTAATCCCTTACCTCTGTGTTTGTTGACGCGGTTCTTCGCCAACAGGTAATTAAGAAAATAAGAGGAAGGGATTAGTGCTTACGTTGAACCGAAATAGATGAATGATCTTTTTCTAAAAATGGGCTGGTGACACAACTACGTTTTTAGGTGGTTCAAAGGTTAAAATCCTTCTACTCCACCAGTCAATATTATTGCTGTATGCTTGGTATTCTTTTACAGGGTATTTTTTACATAATAGAATCCAACCCTTTGTAACTCCTAGGGTCTCCATATTTATAGGAGAAGGCACCTGGGAGTTGGTAAGAAGGTCATCCCGTGACCTTCTTACCTATCATGTCAACTCTGTGACATTCATGATTAATTCCTAAAACCTGACACATAAGTGTGGTCTAATCAATAGGTAAAGGGATAATGGGCCGCACGGCCCAACCCAGTCGTGGGTGTCTGAATACGCACGTTCATGCTGCGTGTCCGAGAAGTCAGGGATATATCAGACACGTGATGTCTGATATATGCACGTTTACCTTGCGTGGTTGACTTTATAAGGGGTCACAGCCTCCACCTCTAGCCCGTACCACGAGCTGGATGCCTTCCTCGACCTGTGGCCTTCAAAGTCCAAACTCAGTCTAATCTTGGCGAACCCTTAGGTTATCTCGAGCTGAGGAGGTAGGATCTTTCTATGGCAGCTCCGGTCTTGGGGATGTCCACGTGGTAGACATGATTAGGCTGCATCTCAGATCGCTAACAACCCGTGGGAAAACCAAGGCGTACACTTGCCCCCCAAGCCCCTGCTCGTGGTACACGAAGTCGCATAGGGCCACAGTAGGGGCTTTTAGGCTTCCCCATGAACTCTTCATATTCCACATTCTACGCATGTGCCGAATACGTGGAACATCGTGGTTGGTGACGGTACGTCTTCTGAGAACCGCATTTAATGGCCTAGCCTATACTCAGCCGTCGTTTCGTCTTTCGAGTGGAGGGCCTTGGATCCCACATTAGGGCAATCCAACGGTCCTCCTCACGTGGCCCTTCACGTATATAAAAGGGGTGGCCACCTTACGCATGGGCCACCCATTTATTTGAAATTTTTCAGAAATTTTCTTCTTCTTCTCTCTTCATTTTCAAAAGAAAAAACTCTATTCTTTCCGACTGCCATTCCCAGCACTCAAGAAGTTTAGGTGTAAGGACTCCTTCGAAGCTTTGGAATCAACTATTCCGACGAAGCCCCAACCCAGGCGATCCCTTCATCCTCTTCTCAACCAAAACACTCAGTAAGTCTCCTGACCGTGCATGTTTTGAAATTATTTTTCACTGTAGCTTAGGTAAATATTTACTGTAGCCACATGCAGGGTTTTGTTGGTTTTTTGTGGGCATGAAGGGTAAAAGCCTTTTAGGTTAGTGTATCGTTTGTGGTAGGAAACCTTTTAAGAACATGGTTTATAGGGTGCGTTTTCTGGGGAAATTTTCTGGGTAGGATTTTTGGTAGGCTTGTTCAAAATATCCAGTATTTTTGGTGCAAAACTGGGTAGCTTAGGGGACACACTTCACAGGCAGTTTTGCCTCTCTTGCCTACTGGAACTTTCCCTCCAAGGAAAAATTCTATCCTAACCCTCCTGACACACGAATTCCAAGTAATCGGTGATTTGTTGGGAGCATAGGCGCGTGTTCATAGAACCGCGTGGTCTCACTCTCCACGGGCTGGGCTTACCTCAGCTCGTGTCAAAGAAACATATTCAGATTCTCCTCCCTTTTAGGTCTCCTTTTCTAAAATTTCTTCTTTTTGTTCGCTAGGCGACCAGATGGGACCCAAGAAGAATGCTCCCAAGAAGCCTGTAGGCAGCTCGTCCTCCTGACAAGACAAAGGAAAGGAGGTGATGGCTGAATCCCCAATCCCCAACTTTGGGCCAGCAGTGGAACGGGAGCTCGAGGTGGCCCCTGATGCATTCTTTGAGGCGGAGAGGATCGTCTCGAAGATCACTGACCAGGCGAGGGTAAACAAAATATTCCTCTCCCACAACATCGAGCTGGGGAGGGGAACCGTGGTTGCCCGACCTCCCTTAGAAGGTGAGCGGAGCTACGCGCCGCTTGATGAGGTGTTCTCGGCCTAGAGCGACGAACATTTCAAGGCAGGGGCCTTTCTCCCGTTGGACCAGTACTTTGCCGACTTCCTCAACTACGTGAGGTTGGCCCCATTCCAGCTCCCCCTCCCCCCAACTCTTACCGTTTGTTGGCGGGGTTAAGATACCAGTTCTTGAAACAGGAGTGGGAGGTCCCCACTCCTACGGACATTCTGTATTTCTTCTGCCTCAAGGCCAGCCCGGAGCAGCGGGGGCGAGGTGACGGGTTTTATTATTTAACCGGTTCCCCAACACGGCTGCGGTCATCGAGCTGCCCAGCCACCCCAACGACTTCAAAGATCAATTCTTTATGTCGACGGGGTTCCGAAACTGCGAGCTGCACTACTTCAACCATCCTCGCAAGTGCCTTTCAACCTTAGCTCATAAGTTAAGTATCGGTTAGCTCCTCCTGTATTCATTTCTGACTTAGATTAATTCTGCAGCTATCTTCGCGAGGACAGAGAAGTCTGTGATCCTCAGGAGCCAGTACGAGACACTGGCAGGCTTGCCCCCCAGTGAAAAGGACTATCGCCAGCTTGTGACAGACGAGACGATACTGGCCTGTAAGCTGATCTCCCCAGGCCAAACTCTGAACCTGAGGAGGTCTCGAGTGCTTCCCCCAGCCCGCGATACGAGGCCTATCATCGTGGAGGAGGTCGTGGGGGATGAAGATGAGGAGGACGAGGTGCCCCTCGTGAGGTCGAGGAAACGGGCATTGGAGGTCGCCCAAAGAACGGACGAGGAGAGGATCCGGTCCGGAGCAGCTGCAGGTCCCTCCGGCCAAGGTAACCCTTATACGTTTAGGAACTTAGATAGGGCCACTGCAGACCCCCGGCTAGCTAGGTTCAATCCCAGACAGATCGTCCAACGCCATCGAAGTGACCCAGACTTAGATGAAACCCTGCTACACTGCGTCGACCAACTCGTGCTGGACTACAAAAGTAGCCGCCCTAGGGGGACCATAGTTGTAGACAACACCCTAGCTTTTAGGTCGGTCCTATTCGAGGAGTATGGGACTAACCTTCGGTCATGGCCATCACTCCAGGAGGGTACCGTAGCTCCAGGACTTAGGCAATACGTAGAAGATTCTAGTCCTGAGCAGCCTCGGATCCAGAACCCGAGCCAGCTCGTGAAGTGATTGTCTTAGATTCCCCCGAAGAAGCTCCGGGGCCGATGGTCGTAACCGTAGACTCTTCCTCTAGCTCGGGAGGTAGGATTCCCTTTAGTACATATATATATACTTGAATTTTGCATTTTTTCCCTTTTGCTCTTATTTTTGTTTTTGCATGACTGCTAACTTGTGTACTAACCATATATTTGTTTTTCCAGAGGAGATGTCTCAGTCCGGGGGAAAAAATTTGCGGGCTGTGTTCACCGGGGGGAACTCCCCAACTGGGGCCTCAGGGCCCAAGATGAAGAAGCTCTGGATGGCGAAGAAAGCCACCGGGACCCCAACCAAGTCTCCTGCAAAGGAGAAAGAGCAGCACCCAGCCACCCAGGTCGAGAAAACAGTACCTCCTGCTGCAAGAGGGAGCATGCCCCCACCCCCTCCGCGAGCTCCGACCTTCGTCCGGAGCACAGGGGCGAAGCCCAGGACTTCGGCGATTGTGCCTTCCGAGGTACGCATCCAGGTGGACCCCCAAGATCTAGAGAAGATCCCAGATGTCTTTAGGGGGATGGTGTACGAGACGGCGAACTACGCCGTCAGTCACTTCTACCGTTTCAAAGAGACGGAGCTACGGGCCATCGAAACGATGAGCCCGGTGGGCGTGCTGTAATCTTCATTGGGCATGGCCCTTAGGTAAGCTGACCTTATCATTTTGTGATCTTTGATTAGCATGCCTTGCTTTGTTTTTCCTTTCTCCCTTCTCTTTTTCTTAAGGCAGTTGCTTCTCCGTTTTTGCAGAGCGCCTTGGCCCTTCATAGGAGCATAGCCAGGACCAAGGCCCAGCTCAAGGATATGAGGGGCGAGCACCAGGCGGTTGTGGCCACCCACCAGACTTCCTTGCAGGAGGTTAAGGATGCCTTGGTGGCCGCGCGGGCTGAGCTGGAAGAAGCCCGTCCCAAGCTTCAAGAGGTCGAGGCAACCAAAGCCGCCCTTGCCGCTGTGCGGGCAGAGCTAGACACTGCGAAGGCCGGGGCCGAGGAGGCCAAGGCCTCCCTGGAAGCTGAGAAGGCAGCCTCTAGCACCGCCATGGAGGACATGCTCTATCACAGCTGGGTCTACAACCCGGACGGTGACTTCTCCTTCTTGGGAGCGGACGTCTGGGAACCCTTGCTGGAGGGGTTTAAAGCTCGCCTCGAAAAAGAAGCACCTTCCGAGACCGGGGAAGTCTCCGGTGCTGCTGAGCAGGAGGGCGAGATGGCGACCTCCACGGGGCAGCCTGGCAGAGCTTAGGGCCTTCCTCTTTTGCACCCCTTCCTTTAATATCATTTACTTTTTTTGTTGTTGTAACTTTTGCATGAGGTGTTTCCACCTCGAGACAATCTAACTATCAATTTTATTTTTAGTTGATTTATTTCCTTGTCTTTACGCATTTTAGTTACTATTTTGAAAAACTTAGTTCGCGTTAATTTTTGTCAATATCTCGTGCTTTTTAAGAAAAACAACGATCAATCGATTTAAGTTAGCTTCTAAGTTATATGACCTGGTTATTTCCAGGAACTTAATTTGAAAACTTAGTTCGTGCTAACTTTTATCAATATCTCGTGCTCTTTAAGAAAAACAACGATCAATCGATTTAAGTTAGCTTTTAAGTTTTATGACCTGGTTATATCCAGGGACTTAATTTGAAAACTTAGTTCGTGCTAACTTTTATCAATATCTCGTGCTCTTTAAGAAAAACAACGATCAATCGATTTAAGTTAACTTCTAAGTTTTATGACCTGGTTATATCCAGGGTACGGCTTAGTTCGTGTTAATTTTTATCAATATCTCGTGCTCTTTAAGAAGAACAACGATCAATCAATTTGAATTAACCTCTAAGCCTTTTAAGGCGACCTGGTTATATCCAGGTACCATATGCCCCCCAAGTAACTGGGAAAGGGTCTTTCGTGGTTACTTTAGATTACACTTGTAAACATGAACAATCATAAATGAAAAGTTAATTCTCATTGCTTAATACATAATAAATGGCCTTTTAGGCCTTACAAGGGAATCATTGATAATATCTCTTCAAATGGATGGCGTTCCAAGTTCGTGGGATTGCCCCTCCATCAAGCCGAGCTAGTTTATAAGTTCCCTCTTTAACGACCTCGATGACTTGATATGGTCCTTCCCAGTTTGGTCCCAATACTCCATCTTTGGGATCCTTTCCGGCTAGGAAAACTCTTCTGAGGACTAGGTCGCCAACGCTAAAGGCGCGTTTTTTGACCTTTGAGTTGAAATAACGAGTGATTTTTTGCTGGTTGTGCGCGAGCTGGAGTTGCGAATCTTCTCGTCTTTCATCAACCAAGTCGAGGGAAGTGCAAAGTAGCTTGTGGTTGAAATCCTGGTCGTATGCCCGGACTCGGTGCGAAGGTACCTTAATCTCCACAGGGAGGACTGCCTCACTCCCAAAGGTCAGGGAGAAAGGAGTATGACCCGTAGGAGTCCGATGCGAGGTCCGGTATGCCCAGAGAACCTGGGGGAGCTGTTCTGGCTAGACCCCCTTGGCTTCGTCTAGTCTCTTCTTGAGGCTCGCCTTTAACGTCTTGTTGACGGCCTTGACCTGGCCATTCGCCTGAGGATAGGCCACGGAGGAGAAACTTTTCACAATTCCGTACCTTTCGCAAAATTCGGTGAAGAGGTCGCTGTCGAACTGAGTCCCATTGTCGGAAACAATTTTCTTGGGCAGCCTGAATTGACAGATAATGCTTTTAACCACGAAGTCGAGGAATTTTTTGGAAGTTATCGTTGCCAAAGGTTCTGCCTCAGCCCACTACGTAAAGTAGTCGATGGCTACCACAGCGTAGTGGACCTCGCCTTTTCCTATGGGGAGGGCAACAACTAAGTCGATTCCCCAAACTGCAAATGGCCATGGGGACGAGATCATCTTCAGCTCGATCGGGGGAGCTCGGGCAACGGTGGTGAATCGCTGGCACTTGTCGCACTTCTTGACATACGAGATTGAATCCTTGGACAGAGTGGGCCAGTAATATCCTTGTCTCAGGAACTTTACGGCCAAGCTTTGCCCCCCAGTGTGATCTCCGCAAAAACCCTCATGCACCTCCTGTAGGATGGCCTTTGCCTCGCCTGGAAGAACACATCGCAGGAGAGGTAGGGAGTGCCCACGTAGGTATAGCACCCTGTCCACCATCGTATACCTGGGAGCTTGATACAATACTCGTCGCACATCATTACGTCCTTCAGGTAGCTTCCCCTGGGTGAGATACTCAAGGATGGGGTCATCCAGGTCGGCCTAGCGTCGATCATCTCGACCTCCGCCCGGGCTTCTTCTATACTTGGTTTATCCAAGAACTCTACCAGAACTAACCGTAGAGCTTCCGTCTCTCCGGAAGTGGCGAACTTGGCAAGAGCATCTGCATTAGCGTTCTATTCCCGAGGTATCTGCTCAATTGAGCCTCGCCCAAACGCAAACAGCTCAACTTTTACCTTTGCCAGGTAGGCAGCCATCTTGGGTCCTCGTGCCTGATATTCGCCCAGAACCTGGTTTACCACGAGCTGGGAGTCACTGAAGCACTGGACGAAGCTCGCCTTCCGCTCCTGGGCTATTCCTAGCCCGGCCAGCAAAGCTTCGTATTCAGCCTCGTTGTTGGAGGCCTTGAATTCGAATCTCAGTGCCAAATGGAATCTATGTCCCTCGGGGGATATTAAAATGATTCCATCCCCAGAGCCATTCTCATTGGATGAACCATCCATGAAGATCCTCCACAACGCCGGGGCCGAGGTGACCTGGGGTGAGTCGTTTGCAGGATCCTCCCGGAACCCTGTGCACTCTGCTACAAAATCGGCCAGGGCCTGGCTTTTTTATGGCAGTTCGTGGGGTGTACAAAATCTCGAACTGACCGAGTTCGATAGCCCACTTTAACAGACATCCCGATGCTTCAGGTTTTTGCAAAACCTGTCTTAAAGGCTGATCGGTTATGACGTGTACTGAGTGGGACTGGAAGTACGGCCTGAGCTTTCGAGAGGCCGTGATGAGTCAGAACGCCAATTTCTCCATCAACGGGTACCGGGATTCAGCTCCGAGAAGTCTTTTGCTGATGTAATAGACAGGTTTCTGAACCCGGTCTTCTTCTCGGACCAATACGGCACTAGCTGCATCCTCTGTGACAGCTAGGTAGAGAAAAAGAGGCTCTCCTGCTTTTGGTTTGGATAATACGGGTGGCTCGACTAGATGTGCCTTCAGGTCGTGGAAAGCGCTTTCGCACTCTTCTGTCCATTCGAACTTCTTATTTCCTCGGAGCAGGTTGTAGAATGGCAAGCACTTATCGGTGGATTTTGAAATAAACCGATTGAGGGCTGCCACCCTTCCTGTCAGGCCTTGGACATCTTTGCGCGACCTGGGTGAGGGAAGCTCGAGCAATGATCTGATCTTGTCGGGGTTTGCCTCGATTCCTCGGGTATTGACGATGAAACCCAGGAATTCTCCCGACGCGACTCCAAAAGTGCACTTCTGCGGATTAAGCCTCATGCCATACTCCCGTAGTATCTTGAAGCATTCTCCTAGGTCGGAAACATGGTTATCGGCAGTCTTTGACTTGACTAGCATGTCATCAACGTACACTTCCATGTTCTTCCCGATCTGGTTTGCGAACATTCTATTTACTAACCTTTGATACGTAGCACCGGCGTTCTTAAGCCCGAATGGCATGACCTTGTAATAATAAACATTAGTCGGGGTCATGAAGTTGGTGTGCTCCTGGTCCGCCGGATTCATGCCGATCTGATTGTAGCCTGAGTACGCATCCATAAA
Source organism: Humulus lupulus (assembly GCF_963169125.1). NCBI lineage: Eukaryota > Viridiplantae > Streptophyta > Magnoliopsida > Rosales > Cannabaceae > Humulus > Humulus lupulus. The sequence goes on from NC_084797.1 coordinate 74,338,148, forward strand.
GGACATGAGCTCGTGTCCCGCCATGGCATCCACCAATTGGTCAATCCTCGGCAATGGAAAACAATCTTTGGGGTAGGCTTTATTCAGGTCGGAGAAGTCGATGCAGGTCCGCCACTTCCCGTTGGGCTTCGGGACTAGCACGGGGTTGGCGACCCAAATCGGAAACTTAGCTTCACGGATAAAGCCGCATTTCTTGAGCCGGGCTACTTCTTCCTCTAAGGCTTCAGCCCGGGTTGTTCCAAGGCGCCTCTGCTTCTGGGCCCTTGAGGGAACGCTTTTATCCAGATGAAGGGTGTGCATGATGACACTCGGGCTGATTCCCACCATGTCCTCATGTGACCACGCAAACACATCCAGGTTGTCCTGCAGAAATTTAGTCAGCTCCGCCTTCCTCTTGCTACAGAGGTTTTTCCCGAGCTTGACCATCCTAGAAGGATTCTGCAGATCGATGTTTATTTCCTCGAGCTCCTCAATAGCCTGGAGCTCGGACCTGTCCACGCCTATTCGGGGGTCAATATCCTCACTTAAGACGATATTTTCCCCTTTGGCGCTCTGAGGTTTTTCAATCTCAGGATCAGCTAACGGTTCCTGAGATTCCTCTCCACCACCTTGGATGGCCATTGCTAGCTGCCCGGGTTTCGATTTTCCCTTCATGGAAATTTTGTAGCATTCCCTGGCAGCAAGCTAATCGCCATGGACAGTGCATATTCCCGTGGAGGAAGGGAATTTCATCGCGAGGTGGCGAATGGAAGTGACGGCCTCAAAGGCTATGAGCGTGGGTCGTCCCAAAATTGCGTTGTATGCAGCGGAGCAGTCGATGACCACGAACTCGAGGAGTTTGGAGACTGTCCGAGGTCCTTCTCCTAGGGTGATCACTAGCTCGATAGTCCCTATAGCCGCTGATCCTTCTCCCGAAAAATCATACAACATCATTGAGGTCGCCTTCAGCTCGGCGACAGTCAAACCCATCTTCTCCAGCGTGGACCGGAATAGAAGGTTTACCGAGCTCCCATTATCGATCAACACCCTCCTAACTCTCCGATTAGCGAGTTGAACTACTACGACCAGAGGGTCGTTATGAGGGAACTGGACATGGCCCGCATCTTCTTCTGTAAAAATGATCGGTTGTCTCTCCAATCGCTGCTGCTTTGGCAGACGCTGCTCCGGGATGAACTCTACTCCATTATGTGCCTTGAGTTCGTTTACATAAATCTTCTGGGCACCCCTGCTTGTGTCGGCCATATGCGGACCTCCAGATATAGTGGATATCTCTCCTCCTCTCACAGGAGGAGGGACGTCCTGATCTACCCGAGACCCGGGCTGACTGACCGGGAGTTCCGGAGTAGGTCGACTTGCTGGAACCCTGTTCCACGCGTATTGGGCCAAGGGGCCAGCTCGGATGAGAGTCTCGATCTCATCTTTCAAATGCCTACAATCATCGGTATTGTGGCCAACATCATTGTGAAAATGGCAAAACTTGGAGGTGTCTCTCTTCCCCTTCTGGTGCTTCAACGGCTCCGGCCTCTTCCAGGGGAGACGAGTAGAATTTTCCAGGAAGATATTCTCCCTAGAGTGGGTGAGCTCTGTATAAGTCGTGTAGACAGGCTTAAACTTGTTTACGGGCTTATTCTTCTTTGGGCCGTGCTGGCCGTTCTCGCCATTCCCCTTTCTTTTGCTTCCACCGAGCTGGTTATTCTGTGTGACGTTCTGGGTCGCTGTCACGACCTCCATCCCCACTCTAGCGGGCTGCTCAGGGACCTGGCTGGTACCTGCAGCTGAGGCTTCGGCCTCCTCCAAGTTGATCCATTCCTGGGCCCTGTTAAGGAATTCGTTTACTGAGCTAACTCCCTTCCTTTGTATATCTTTCCAGAGTTCCCCTCCGACGAGGATTCCAGTTCTCAGGGCCATGAGCTTGGAGCTGTCATCTGCGTCTCTGGCCCGAGCAGCGACGTTCGCGAACCTGCTCAGGTAAGCCTTCAGAGACTCGTCGGGCTACTGCCGCACGTTAGCCAGAGAGTCGGCCTTGACGCGGGCAACCTGGGAGGCTCGGAATGCCCTTTTGAAGTCAGCTGAGAAAGTCTTCCAGGAGCCGATTGATTGTCTTTTGCTTTGCTTGAACCACTGCTTGGCTGGTCCAGTCAGTGTGGAGGGAAATATCAGACACCTCAGCTCGGGGCCAATGTTGTGGGCCATCATCAGGGTGTTGAACATTCCTAGATAATCCGACGGATCTCCGTCTCCATTGAACTTGGACAGGTGCGGCATACGGAAACCGGGTGGGTAAGCCATTGCTGCTATGCTGGGGGCGAAGAGCTCCATCTCATCCCCCGAATCATATTCATCTTTCTCTTTCTTCGACAGGAGCTTCCTCCTTAGCTCCTCCATCTGAGCCAGGCGTTCGAGGGTTTTGTCCTGATTTCCTTGGTTATTCCGAGGCTGCTCAACAGCTCCGGATCCATTGTATATATTTGGTGGGTTATTGCCCCTCCTATCTTGAGATAGGTTATTTGGGGCATTCCCGCCGTTACGTACTTCGGACAGGTCTCCCCCCGAGCGGGCATGGCTGCCGCCTCCTACTAGCTCTCCTCTGTGAGAGTTAAGGCGATCTCGCAGGTCGCCCCCCTAGGTGGTTTGAGGACTTTATGCCGAGCTTAAACGCTGGCGCAGGTCTCTGCTAGAAAAGTCGCTCCAGCGACTGCCGGTCCAGTAGCTCCCGTTAGAGAAGCTCGGAGTTTGCCTTTGGTGGTGAGGATTCGTGCCTTCTCTCGGCGCCCTGCTACGTCGGGAAGGCCCTGCAGATGGCGGGTTTCTCCTGCTACTTCCGTAGGCTGGAATATCTCGGATGGGCCGAGGAGGAGATGGATATCTTATTGGAGAGGGAGGATGCCTGACCGGGGATGCGATCCTGGTTCCATCAGGGCGGATCATGTTAGGTGGGGGCCTTTCGGCCCTGCCAACCTGAGGGTCCCGCGCCTGGTGATCTGGACGTGGCGTAGGACGGCTGGTGGGGATGGCCTGATGCTGTGAGCCCTCCCCGGATCTCCTTCTGGAATTTCCTCGAGCTCTCCTGGGCACACTCGAGGCTGGTTGGGAGCTGGGAGTTGAAGTTCGGACCGAACGGCTGTACTGCTGTTGTTCGGCTCTAGGCATTTCTTCAAAGTTTACCTCTCGACGGTGCGATGAGGGAATAGAGTTGGCTGTCAGAGGTCTGTCCGAGCGGCTATGCCTGGACCGATTACCCCGGCGGGACTTATGAGTCTCGCCTTGCCTCTTTTTGACGGTAATGTCGGTTGTAAGAGGGGGTAGTCGGGCCAACACCTCCTTGATCTGCTGATTAGCTGTTGCTAGCTGGCTCCTCAGCTGAGCATTCTCCATCTTCACCGCAGTGTAATAACCTGGTTTTGGATTAGGTGGCCGGGGCGCCGAACTTCCAGTGTCATATTGGTCCACCGGCTGCTTGTCCGGCCGCTGATGGACCTCAGGAATTTTTTCGCTGGGGATGGCGGTATGATGAGCCTCCTGCCCATCATGTTGTTCCGTCTCGTTACCGTGTCTGGATCGAGTGGTCACCATAGTTGATGTTTGCGACAGCACCAATCTAACTTGCTCTCAATGAAAGCACCAAACTGTTGACGCGGTTCTTCGCCAACAGGTAATTAAGAAAATAAGAGGAAGGGATTAGTGCTTACGTTGAACTGAAATAGATGAATGCTCTTTTTCTAAAAATGGGCTGGTGACACAACTACGTTTTTAGGTGGTTCAAAGGTTAAAATCCTTCTACTCCACCAGTCAATATTATTGTTGTATGCTTGGTATTCTTTTACAGGGTATTTCTTACATTATAGAATCCAACCCTTTGTAACTCCCAGGGTCTCCATATTTATAGGCAAAGGCACCTGGGAGTTGGTAAGAAGGTCATCCCGTGACCTTCTTACCTATCATGTCAACTCTGTGACATTCATGATTAATTCCTAAAACCTGACACATAAGTGTGGTCTAATGAATAGGTAAGGGGATAATGGGTCGCACGGCCCAACCCAGTCGTGGGTGTCTGAATACGCACGTTCATGCTGCGTGTCCGAGAAGTCAGGGATATATCAGACACGTGATGTCTGATATATGCACGTTTACCTTGCGTGGTTGACTTTATAAGGGGTCACAGCCTCCACCTCTAGCCCGTACCACGAGCTGGATGCCTTCCTCGACCTGTGGCCTTCAAAGTCCAAACTCAGTCTAATCTTGGCGAACCCTTAGGTTATCTCGAGCTGAGGAGGTAGGATCTTTCTATGGCAGCTCCGGTCTTGGAGATGTCCACGTGGTAGACATGATTAGGCCGCATCTCAGCTCGCTGATAGCCCGTGGGAAAACCAGGGCGTACAGTGTTAGCTTCGGCTTGAGCTAAATTCCAGTTGCCACAAACTTTAATTCTCCCCAAGCTCAGCAAACCTCTAGGTTCAAATTTCTAGGCTTGATTCCTCCAAAATTTCATAGCTTCCCAAAGTCTAAGGGTGGGAGAGAGAGTTGAATGAGAAAGAGAGAGAGTTGAGAGTCTTCCTTCTCTTCCTTCTAACCCCTCCTAGAATCTCAGCAACCTAAGCTTAAGTCTATCCCTTAGCCAAAAAGTCTAAAATACCCTTCAAGTCTATCGTAATCCTCAAGTGCCACCAATGGAAGTTTCGTCAATTGCCAAGTCCTACTAATTCCTCGAGTGTTCCCATAAATCCCCGTTTAATCCTAACATGTCCAAGTCATTGCCAAATTACTACCCGTTACTCGATAAATCTCGAACATGCATAACATTCTCAAAATACCCCTAGGCTCCTCCCGAGTCGGATATTTGACCCCGTTGTGACTTTCTAGATAAATTGCTCCCTATGACCGTCTCGGATCGTGCGTCACAAATATATTACCACTCACTCGTGGTATCAATCACAATATACACAAATATTACATTTATGCCCTCAACAGGCTAAATTTACAAATATGCCCCTAATAGCCAAATGGGGCCTACATGCATATTTAATTCACCTAAACATGCATTTATAATCTCATAATCACCAAATCCATATATTAACATAATTAAATCAATTATTTCCCTCCAGACACACTAATCAAGGCCCTAAGCCTTATTAGTAAATTTGGACGCTACATATTTTAATTTCTTCAACTATTCACTTTGTTATTTCGCTAATCAGACTTCACAATCTTCTTCCTAAACTAATAGCGGATTAACAAAAACAATTCTTACTCTTTTTCAAGAAACAAAGAAATCAATTTACATGTGAATTTTCTACATTCCTGTGATAAATTCCAACACATAAAAGGCATCGAACACAATAATCCTAAAACTACACAATTCATATATTTGTTTTCATCCAATATGAAATTTGTGATTATTCATTCATAGTATAATCAATTCTCACTTTTCAAATTTCGAATCAAAATCATAAATCACGCAAATGATGATCAAGCATTCATAAACATTAAGAACAAATAAAATAATTTAGAATAAAAGTGAAGAAAGAATCATGAAATCCTCATAGAAAATAACAAAGATCCAAGTGATTACATTAAAAACCCTAGAAAATAAAATTAGTTCATACCCATGGCAAGAACAACCATAGAATAAAAAATAAACATAAAGAAAAACATAGTAGAAGAAAAGGAACTATTGAGAACGAATGGAGATGCTCCATGGTGTGTTTTTCACTTCAAAATATGTACTTCCCCAGAGTCTCCTTCTCTCCTCTCAAAATTAGGTTTAAAACCTAATTTTTTTCTTCAGAAGCAATGCGGGCCACGACCCAACATTTCAAGCGCCGTGGCCTGTGTCAATTTTATGAAAAACAGGCTTTCTGCCTTGGACCGGGCCGCGGCTCAGCATCATAGCGCCACGACCCTTAACAATTTCTTCAATTTTTGTGTTTTTGGTCCCGAAAATTCATCGAAGCCATAAAATTTCTTGAGGATTCATCCTTTCAAGGAATCAACACCAAAAAGCCAAATTTTCATCATTTTTCTGCCAATTTGCTTCAATTTTTTTCCCTTTATTTATAAGCTAAAACCTGAAAACAAGCAAAAGCTAAGCTAATGTTGCACTAAACAACTAAAAAGATTAATAAAAACTACCTAAAACACAACCTAAACACAACAAAAAACTAGACTCAACATCCAGCTCGAGGAGTGTGTTCAGCTCGTGGAAGCCTGGCCATGACGAACAGTGATGGATCCCAAAAGACTCGAAGATTCTCCTTACGCCTCATAAAGGCTCAGATTTTATTATGCATTTATTACCCGATATAAGATATATAAATTTAATAGGCAATCATGTATGTATGTAAATGGGAAGTTGTCCAAATTTGTAAGTTACCATATTAACGTACGGTTACCTAAAATTATCCATGAGAATCTCCTATAAATATAGAGAAATGGACAGAAAAAGGGATCGACTTTCTATGTGCAGAAACACTGCAGAAATTGTTTATGACAGATCAATAAGAGTGACTCGTGGACTAAGTGGATTTTAACCACTAAACCATGTAAAAGCATGTGAGTGTTTCGTGTTCTAACTTTTTTCCATTTCTTGTACATTCGGTTTACAAAAAGCTTAATCTCTCCATCTCGGATTTCTAAATTCACTGTTGACGAAAAATCGCGTCAACATATATATATATATATATATGCACATAAATAATTTTATATACACTATTAAGTTGCATTATTTTTTAAAAAGAAAAGTATGAAATAAACACGCATAAACACAATAAAATATAGATAATATGAAGATAATTGAGATAATATTGTTATTCAAGTTAATTGTAAACTAACAATGTATGTAAAGAATATTTTTTTTAATGAAACATTAATTTAATTTATAAAAATATTAAATATTTTTAAAATTGCTATGAAAATATTTTTTTCTCATGTCATGTTTGTTATTATCATAAATTAAATACTTAAATATTTTAATAATGATTTACTATTTTTTTTATGTATTTAAAAAAGAAATAAAAATAACATTCAGTGATAATTTGAAAATATTAGAGATCTAACATATACAAAATCAATTTTTTGGACTAATATATTATAAAATATAAATGCTGAGGATTGCAGAAAAAAAAAACACATATTCATATTGATATATATATATATTAATAGATATCATTAACTTTATTTCCTTTAAAAGAATGCAATCTAAATCTTAAAATAGGCCACCCCTATATATATTTCCTTAAATCAATACACTGATGATCAGTAATAACCCCACATACAATGTTTCATGTAGTTTTAATTAGGGTCCTTTGTATTACCACAATCATGATAATGATACTCACCTAACCTAATTAGTAGGGGAATTTTTCACTTCACCATCATGTTGTCTGCCAAATTTAACATTCGACAATTTTTTCTTCCTTTTTTATTTTATTTTATTATTATTATTATTTTTTTGGTACTACTCAAAAGTGCCAAAAAGCTGGGTGCCATCCACAGGTCGCTCAATAGGTGACTATGGTTACACATTGGGGAATTAATTTCATTTCGCCAACCAGTTCCTGTTATAATATTCAATATTTGAAAATGATAAAATATATTTATATGCGCAGTGGATTTTGCCCCTTTATTTAAAAAAAAAGGTCGGAATACATCCTTTTAAGCTTTGTTTTATATAACTCTAATTAAAGATTAATGTACTCTAAAATTAGTTTGATATATTTTTGCTTCCAATAATTAACAATCCTCAAATCAGTCCTATGGAATTAAATAGATGCATATATCCTAACAAGACAAATTCCACTCCCTATATTTATATATATGCAATCTTTTTCCTATGTAAAGTCGAATATATTAAAGTATGATAGTAAAGCATAATAAATTTCTAATTTTTGTACGATAATCTTTTTCGATGTTTGATTATGTTGTTATATATCATACTCGATTATGCCAAAAGAATATTATTTTAAAGTTTTTTTTTTCAGTTGCAGTCACCATTTTTTATACTTTGTAACATTTAGGTCTTAAAATTTGATTTTGTATCAATTAGGTCTCAACATTTTCAAATCGTATCATTTAGGTTGCTAAATGCTATTTTTATTTCTTTTTTCTTTTAAAATACAAAATAAATGGTGAATCATTATTAAAATATTTAGACATTTAATTTATAACAATAACAAACATGTAATGAGAAAAAATATTTTCATAGTATTTTAAAAAATATTTAATACTTTTATAAATTAAATTAATGTTTCATTAAAAAAAATATTCTTACCTACGTTGTTATTTTATAATTAATATTAATAACTATGGGGGAGTTCGGTAAAAATTTTAACTTTTACTTTTTTAATAACAAAAATAAAAATGTTTTTTCATTTTTGTTTTTGATTTTATTAATAAAAAAACATGTTTAGTAACCACTTTTTAAAAATGAAAAACATGAATCTCATCAACAATACTATGACCATGAATTTCGACAAACTCTCACCGGTGACCATGGTAATATTTTCCGGCGACTATAGTGAAAGTCAGTAGCAACAGAAGAAAATCTAGGCACGTTGAAGAAATTCAGCTCTTGAGGAAGTCGTAGATATATTTCGCCGGAGAAAGTGGGATCAATCTTGAGATAGCACCTTCGTTGGCCAGCGGCTATGGCGACGGAGAGCTTCACAAGTCCTCTACGAAAGTCATATGGGAGGAGAAACGATCGATAATGGAGAGGAAAAAAAGAAATTGCAGGAGAAAACATGGAAGGAATAAAAATTCTATTTTAAAATTTTTTGAAAGTATAAAAAGTTGGTTTTCAAAATTTTAAATAAAATTTTAAAAAATAACAAATGAAAATGATATTACAGAACACGATTATATATTTTATTTTCATATTTTCTATTAATTAAACATAAAACTATTTTTAAATAGTTGTCGAATGAGACCTATATTATCTCGATTATCTTGATATTATCAATTTTTATTATATTTTTACTTGTTTATTTCATAAAGTTTTTAAAACTTAATTGTGTATATAATGTTATTTATGTGCATATACATGTGATTAGCTGTGATTAGCTATAAGTTGCATCTTGGAACAAATATACAAAGTAAAAATAAATATGTACATGATAAATATTGATGATCACATGATAGTTTAGTTATTAATTATAAAAAATATACATAATTTTTTTAATGAAAAATTAATTTAATTTGTAAAACTATTAAATATTTGTTAAAATGTCATGAAAATTCAATGTCATGTTTGATATTGTCATAAATTAAGTGGTCAATTTTTTTTTAAGATTGATTGACTATTTTTTATATTTTATTTATGTATTTTAAAATAAAATAAAAATAACATTTAGGGACCTAGATGATACAATTTAAAAATATTAGGGACTTAACTGATACAAAAATAATTTTTGAAATTTAAAAATTACAAAGTGTAAAAAATAAATACTGTAGCTAAAAAAAAATCATTATTTTAAAAATAAAAATAAAATACATTTACTTGAATAAAAGGTCTTACTCAATTAATTAATTTTCCTTTTAAAGATATAAAGCAAAATCATCGTACATGTTTGCAATTGGGTAAATAAAAAAAATCACAAATGACATGGCTATGATTGCTAAATCGACTTCCTATTCGAATTACCAGTGACAACTGTGAGTTTAGATTGGGTTAAATTAACATAATTCTGTCTTTTTTAAAAATGAAAAAAAAAAAAAAATTGTACTCGAGTATGCACTAAGTGACTCCATATAATAATAGAGTGAGAACCGTACATTTTAGGAAGTGGGTAATAAGTAATACCATTTCACAAATCGTTGACAAGATCTAAAATTGCTAAAATCGACTTCCTTTTCGAATTACTTAATAATAAAATGGAACTAAAGTGACTAGATTAGATACTCATCAAGTTCACTCTTGACTTGTAGATATTCTCATAATCAAAACTACCCTAATAAAGTTGCTCATTGTGACTTATGAGGTGTATGCTAGCGTCATTGCCGAGTCTCCACTCCAATCATAGATTGCACTCATATATAAACTTCAAGAGTAATGAGCTTCAAAATAACAAGTGGAAACCTCAAAAATCTCATTATATCATTTATTCTTTCGTAGAGGAAATTTTACACCTTTGTACTAATGGAAGTTGAGACGACTCCAGGTGCTAAAGAAAGAAAATTTGAGGTAAGTTTCACCAAAAAACATATTGTGAAAGCATTTAATATTTCCTCCTTACCCAAATCAAATATCTTAACCCTTTCGAATTTAGACTTACTCTCTGGTCGATTTCCTGTAACTTACTTTTATTTCTATCAAAACCCATATGCGAATAATTCGCTCACTATAACTGACAAGCTCAAAAGCTCTCTCGCTATTACTCTTGAGTACTATTATCCCTTCGCTGGTCGAATTGTTCAAAATCCATATACTAGTGAGCCCCAAATCATATGTGACAATTCTGGTGCTCTTATTATGGAAGCCGAAGCTAATATTCCATTGAAAATGTTGGATTTCTACAATCTAAATGAGTCTCTTGAAGGGAAACTAGTATCAATCAATCCTGACTTCCCTCTCCAAATCCAAGTCACATACTATACATGTGGAGGTATTTCTATTACGTTTACCTTTGACCATGCCCTCGGGGATGCCTGTGCCTTTGGTAAGTTTCTTCTCTCATGGTCCCAAATAGCTCAAAATAAGCCCATGCCATGTACACCGAACCATAAGAGGAACCTCTTTGCACGTAACCCTCCTACTTATCACCCTTCTTTAGATCAAAATTTTGTCAAGTGTACCATGGAAGAAATAATAAACATACCAACTCCAAAAGTGTTGCTTAAGAGACTGTATTATATACACGCGTCGAGCATTGATTGGCTACAAAGCCTCGCCAGTGTGGGTGGTAAGAAGTGCACGAAGATTGAGGCATTCTCGGCCTACGTGTGGAAAATTATGGTCAAAGCTATTGACAAAAGCCATGTTATGTGCAAGATGGGTTGGTTGGTTGATGGACGTGAAAGAATTTGCGGCGGAGAGAAGAATTCAATGTCAAATTACATAGGGAATGTGCTTTCTGTGGGTTTTGGAGAAGCAAGAGTTGATGAGTTGAGGCATGGTTCCATACCAAATATTGCGGCTAAGGTCCACGAAGCCATTTCGAAAGTGACTAACGAGGCCCATTTCAGGGACTTGATTGATTGGATCGAGAGCCATAGGCCTGGGCTAATGCTGTCCAGGGACGTATTGGGCCAAGGAGGCCCAGCTCTAGTTTTATCTTCAGGAAGAAGGTTCCCAGTAGCTGAATTGGACTTTGGGTTCGGTAGTCCAGTTCTGGGAACAGTGTGTTCCACAGTTGAGAAGATTGGAGTCGCTTATATGAACCAAAGGCCCAGTGCGACCGGCGATGGCTCATGGACTGTGTCTGCCATCCTATGGCCTGAATTTGCCTCTGCCTTGGAGTCGGATCCAATATTTCAACCAATGACAAGTCGTCATCTTCACCTTTTCTAGAGAAATGTATTTGTACATCTCTCTCTCTTAATATATATATTGAAAATTATGTATACTAATATAAATTGTAATATGAATGGAATCGCATGCCCCGCCCCATTTTGAGTGGAAAACACGAAAGCTATAATGTATCGTGTTGAAAACTACACAAAATATTTAACCAATAAATAAAAAATTACACTTGTGCTCGGTCGGCAGCTTTTCATGCTTTTGAAAATGTCCATACTGGTGCATGGGCTTCTTATTTATGTGGTGGGGGAATTGATAAAGAAATTACTAAGATTAAAAAAAGAGAGAAGGTGGGAATGAGAGAAGAATGACAGGATTTAACGGGAGCTTGATAAAATCATGGAGAATTACAAGTATATGAAAGTGCTTGGGTCAAAATATTCCTCCCAAGTCTTTTCATCAATTTCACGTGTTTAAGATATGTGAATAATCCGTTGTTGATGGAGATTATCACTAACTAACACATTCCATTAGCAAGGCCAATAGCATAAATGTGATCTTCAATGGAATGGGTAGAGAAAACATAATGGGTGTACCTGCAAAAGACACTCCAATGTTTAAGTCAGCACAATTCTTTTCCTTTCAATCCTCAATCTATTCGAACTTTTACTCAACTAAAGCTCCATGTCCCAAAATTTGGTCTTTGTTCCACTTTCTTCCTGCTTTTTTCTCTTCTTCAGATTATGAGCTCAGAGCTCCTCAATCTATTCAATCATGTTGAACTCAGAGCTCATCAATCTATTGAATTATATTGAGCTCAGAGCTCATAAATCTGTTCAATAACATTGAGCTCAAAGCTCATCAATTTGTTCAATCACATTAAGCTTAGAGCTCATCAATCCATTCAATCACATTGAGCTCAGAGCTCATCAATCTATTCAATCACATTGAACTCAGAGCTCATCAATTCAAACAAGTTCTACTGCAATCTACATACTAGCTCTTCTCTTTGATGAGTTTATTCTGAGCTATACTCTTGTATGATGAGCTCCTCCAAGCTCTACTCCGTGATGAGCTGATTTGGAGCTCTGCTTTGCGGCGTGCTCATTTGGAGCTCTTCTTTTTCAATCCAGCCCTACAATTGCCCCTCGCCTTTTTCTATTTGCATTACTTAATAATGGATAAAGGCGATTTTTATTATGCTTGATTTGTTCTGTTCAATACTTTTCCCCAAGCGACACACGTGCTTGAGTATGTGCCATGCATTTATTACCATTTCATCTTTCAAATTCTGAGTCAATCACGCGAGAAAAGTTTATCTTTCTTACAACAGCCTTGTCTTTTAATCTTCTCTTCTTTTTCCAAAACTTCTTCCATATTCCCCAAATTCCAACTCTCTCTTCATCATCGACCTACTCTTCTCCATCTGATCCAAATTCGAATAGATATCTTATACTCTCGTCCTTCTTTTCTTCTAAATCCTATTTTCCAGTATGTAATCGTTTGATCATGGCTTCAAAACATCCAAACAAGGGTTCAACAAAGGCTTCATCGTCGACTTCCGCCATCAATCCTACAAAGAGTCCAAAGTCCTTCTACAAAAAATATGTAAAAGCATTTAGTGAGTTGAAACGCTTATGCGTTTTCCCTTCAAACATCACCATCAGGCCATTGAGTGAAGAAGAACTCAAAAAGTAGCATTTTCGAGGACATCTGTGCCACTAATGAAATTGTTATTGGGTCTAAACACCTTGAGTTGCTTCAATTCTTGATTTTCCCCTCTTGGTGCATGTGCTTGCAATCATCAAAATTCACTTGATGAAACTTGTTCTTAATGTTATTCGATCAATCTGTGGAGTTGCTATGATTAGCTTAGTCGTAATCAAGACGATCGAATGTTCAACACTTATCATCTCACTCCCAGAAAGAGGTGTTTCATGTTTAAGGGTCGTCCCATGACAACCAAGAACTGGGATGGACTTCCTTTTGTAATTGGTGGTGAATGGTATCCACCCTATGTACCCGAGGATGTTTTTTCCTTACCCCGAGTGTTCAAAAATGGGTAATTGCTTCTTTCTTCTTTCAGAAATTCAATGGCCGACGGACATTAAATGGTCTGACCATCACGAATCCCAACTTCGATATTTTAAGATGATTCACGAGCACAATGATGATCCAATTAACGTTGGAGTCTTATTCAAAAATCCATTGAAACGTTACATGTCTAGGCTCTGCTTCCTTCATTCTATCGATCGTCATGCTACCTTCCTTCTTGTTGGACGTGACATTAAGAGGGAAAAAAAATTCTACGATCAATATCTTGCATGTGTGTCATCTTACACGACCAATTCTAGTTCTACTCACCATGACCCTTTTATAGTAAATCATCCCACCATGCTTCAAAGCATGATTTTGAGAGACTATGTACATTCCGAAGACACTCAGGAAATCACTTCTAATTCCAAGGGTGACTCTGATGTTGGTGTTGGGAATAATGTCCTTAAAGCAATTGTAGTTGATAAATGTTTTAAATAAAATAAATAATTGAATTGAATTATTATATATATAGACTATGTTTGATATTATGTTGATAATATTAAGTAAATATAAAAAAATTCTAAAGTTTATCTATGTGATCTTAATCTCATATTGGTATGAGAGGATCGAGATTAAGATAATAAACTTAAAACAGTTCGCAGTAAAATAAAGTTATGGAATCTTTAGATTAATTACTGCTAGTACGGTTCGCTAGTATTATGAATACTAGTGTAGTAGGACACTTGTGAAGGTACTTTATATATAGTGATATATAGAACTGGACCAGATGTGATTTGTTAATATTTTTTTAAGCACTGTTTCATAGTATTAATCAAACACATCAAACGATGATCATATACACGATGATCTTAATCTGAGGTTACTATGAACTCCTATATATGTCATCTGATCCTTTGATTTATGCGTTAAGGTTTGTCATAATGATCAGGCTAAGAACAATTATTTTGGGGAGTCAATGATAAGAAGTCAGAGGAAAAAATCTGATGTATTATTTTCATAGAATTAGAGCCTTTAAATAGGCAAATACAGGGTATATGACATCTGTCAATATTCTACAAAATATTATAGACTATTATAATCCCTAAGAATCAGGAACAAAATTATCTAAATTAGGAAACAAATATCTTTGCTAATAATTACAAATAATTAAGACAATATATTACAAATAATTTATATAATTCCAAATCTTTGCTAATTTGGTTATGATTTTCAACACCCCCCTCAAGCTGGACAGAAAATATATTTCATGGATTGCTAGCCAATTAAGTATTCGAACTGCTTGGTTGGTAACCCTTTAGTGAGAATGTCTGCAATATGATTTTTAGTGGGAACATAAGGCATACAGATGAGTCTGTTCTCCAATTTCTCTTTTATAAAATGTTTGTCAATTTCCACATGTTTGGTTCTATCATAAAGAACAGGATTGTGAGGTATTAAGATAGTTGATTTGTTATCACAGTAAACCTTCATTGGTGATTGAATTCCCATCTTTAGTTCTTCAAGAAGTTTTTAAATCCATTATATCTCACAAATACCAAGTGCAACTGCTCTAAATTCAGCTTTAGCGCTACTTCGTGCCACCACACTTTGTTTCTTACTACGCCAAGTAACTAAGTTTCCTCCCACAAAGGTGTAGTAGCCCGAGGTTGATCTTCTGTCAGTGACGCTTCCTGCCCAATCAACATCTGTGTAAACTTCTACTCCAAGAGTATCATTCTTCCTAAACAACAACCCTTTTTCTAGAGTTAAGTACCTTAGTACCCTCTTGACTGCATCAAAATGTTCTACTCCAGGAGAATGCATGAATTGACTTACAACACTTACTGCAAAGGCAATATCTGGTCGAGTGTGAGACAAGTATATGAGTTTTCCCACTAATCATTGATACTGCTCTTTATCCACATGTGCATCTGAACTTTTAGGCTGAAGCTTTATATTGCATTCCATAGGTATTTAAGCAAGTTTACATCCAAGTAGACCCGTTTCTTTCAACAAATCCAGAACATACTTGCATTTTGAGGTAACAAGGCCTTCTTTAGACCTTGCAAACTCCATACCAAGAAAATATTTTAGGTTTCCAAGATCTTTGACTTCAAAATCTTTTGACAACAATTTTTTAATCTTTGCAAGTTGTAATGACCCAAGTATTTCTAAGACTTAGATCATTAAACCTACTAGACATAACTACTACTGTGAAGAGAACATACATGAGAAAAATTCACAACTTTATTGAAAACTTTAAAATAATATTTGTAATACATAAATGAGCTCATTGTTTTAAAATAAAACATAACTTTAAATGAAATTGTTTACAAAGATAAATGCGGAAAATACATAAAAACGTAATTTTAAGAGACTAAAGAAAATGCTGAAGGGTCAGGTTGCTCTCTTCCATGGCGAAGCGGAAGAAGCCAATTCGTAGGCCTGTAATTCTTGCTGATGATCGATCTGAGAAGGTTTCGCCTGTGGTTCAAACGGAGGCTGCGCTTGGTTTAGATGGAGACGACGTCGCTGAACCAGAGCATGTCAATTTGTTGGATTTTGAAATACCTGGGTCCGGGGTTTTGCAGGATGGTGATTTGAATCAACAGGGAAAGTGTGCCCAGCCGGTCGAGGTGGAGGACGTTGGATTGGGTTTCGATTTGAGGAATGCATCTTGGGCGGATAGGAGTGAAGGAGGTGATAAAGTCACGGAAGGGGATTTTCAGTCAGAATCCCAGCTTCAATGGCAACAATTTAGATCGAGTAAGCTTTCCTTTTCTGAACCGAAACTTGAATTTACTGAACCTATCTTTAGGAATGGACAGAAGCTGGCTCAAGTTGATATCGAAGAGGAGAAGATTCAGTCAGCTAATTGGAGCTCTGCTGTGGTTTGCATGGTGCTTGGAGCAAATCCTCCAATGGCAGTGTTTGAAGGCTTTATAAAAAGAGTTTGGGGTCATCTAGGGATTGCCCCAATCTCTAGAATGACATTGGGGCTAACTTTGGTGAAGTTTAATGATGAAGTAACTAGAGATCATGTTCTAGAGAATGGAGTTCTTCAATTTGATAGAAAACCTGTCATCATCAGGCCGTGGACAATAGACCTTAGTGCTATCCGTCTTATCCGTTCGGTCCCGCTTTGGGTCCGGCTTCATGACCTTGGATTGTAGTATTGGGGAAGCATGTGTATCAGTGCTTTGGTGAGCATGATTGGCAAACCTCTATTAGTAGATAAGTTTACTAGGGAGCGTTCTTGAGTTCAGTTTGCGAGGGTCTTAGTGGAGATGGAAATTACTGATAATCGACCTCGAAGCTTTCAGTTTATCAATGAGCATGGTCAGATTGTTGAACAGGGAATAGAGTATGAGTGGCTGCCTACTAAGTGTAAGAGTTGCTCTGGTTTTGGGCATTCTATGGCAGATTGTCGCAAGGAGCATAAGACTATTTGGGTGGAAAAAGAAGCTCGTCCTAAAGCTGAGATCCCTTTGGAGCAGCCAAAAGCTTCTGAGGAAATTACTGAAGGGGAACCAGGTGAGAAAGCCGGTGGATCTAAAGTAATAGATAACTCAGAACTGGGTACTAGTGATGTTTCTCTTTCAAGGGAGGCCAATTCAGATCAGGTTAAGGAGAGGAAAAGGGATGCGAAATGGATAACTCCAAGGCGTATTGCAACTCAGAATAGACAGGGTCACACAGCCAATGGTAAATCTAACCTGATTGTTGAGAATCAAAATCAGAACAACCAGTTTGTTGTTCTTCAGGAACAGGAAAAAGGCAGAACGATTGGGCATCTTGGAGGTAGTTTATCTAATGGATAAGTGCTCTATTCTGAGTTGGAATATAAGGGGGCTGAACAGTGCGAATAAACAAAGTTTAGTCCAAGATATGTTTAGGAAGAATAAGATTGGAATTAGTGGTTTGTTGGAAACTAAATTGCGTGGGAATAAAATTGGTGAGTTCATGGAGCATAAATTTCCTAATTGGGAATTTTACTCCAGTTCGGTTACAGAGGGTAGACTGTTAATAACTTGGCGGAAGGGGATAGCAAAATTGATTATTTTGGAAGAGTCTCCTCAGCTGGTTCATTGCCAGGTGAACTTGGTTGGCTACAGAAGTTTATTCCATGTCACTATTGTTTATGGTTACAATACAGCAGAGAAGAGAAGAAGCTTATGGCATGATTTAACTCGCATATCGATTTCAGTCAAAGCTTGGATTGTCTTAGGGGATTTTAATGCCCCGTTTTCTGGTGGAGATAGGTCTGGTGGTAATCCTATTGCTAGTATTGAGCTAGCTGACTCTCTAGGATGGATGACTAATACTAAAATAGAGGCTCTTAAGAGTATGGGTTCGTATTTTACTTGGACAAACAACCAAGAAGGCTCAGCTAGGATCTACTCAAAAATAGATCATGTGTTAATAAATGAGGAGTGGTTGGACATATTTCCTCAGTCTTTCGCTATGTTATGATGGGAGGTGGTTTCTGATCATTGCTCTTGTGTAGTTTCTAATATCCCCATGGAGGCTATGGGAATCAAGTTGTTCAGATATTATAATTTCTGGTCTAGCCATTCTGAGTTCAACCAGGTGGTTTTGAATAGCTGGAGGGCCCCTATTAAAGTATCTGGTTTGAGAGCTATCTTTATCAGGATAGTTAGGTTGAAGCATAGGCTAAAGAAGTTTAATAGGGACTATATTGGTGATGTAGGGTCTGGTTATCAGTCGGCTTTGGTGGCCTTTCAAGATGCCCAATTTCAAGCCCAAGAGAATCCTCAAGATCTCAAGTTGCAGGAGGTGGTGAAGGTGAGGGCTTCTGAATTTCATCAACAGGAACAAATGTATCATAGTTTTCTTGCTCAACGTAGTAAAATCAACTGGATTAGGAAGGGAGATATGAACTCCTCTTTCTTTCGCGCCTATCTGAAGAAGCGAAAAGCTGAGAATACTATAGTCTCATATATTAATGATCATGGTATTTTGGTAGATGACTTTAAGGAGGTGGTGGACCATTTTGTTGATCACTTCAAGAACCATCTTGGTAGTACTAGTTTTGCTACTGGAACAGTGGACCTGCATAGTATAGCTTTGGGCACTAAGCTTTCAGTTGAGCTGCAGCTTTATCTCTTAAAACCCTTTTCCAACATGGAAATAAGGGCTCCTTTGTTTAGTATTCCAAGTACTAAATCGCCTGGTCCAGATGGATATGGATTAGGTTTCTTCAAGTTTCTGTGGAAGGATATTGGTCAGGATATATGCTCAGCAATCATACATGGTTTCTCTACAGGCCAATTTCCTAAGGAGCTCCATGAAACTACTCTGTAATTGATTCTTAAGGTCTCTAATCCAGCCAGGGCCTCAGATTACAGGCTTATTGCCTGCTATTCGACTCTTTATAAGGTCATGGCTAAGTTGTTATGTTCTCTGTTGGCAGTGGTGCTTCTCTCTCTTATTCAATCTAATCAAGGTGCATTTGTTCGAGGTAGGTCTATTGCTCACAATATCATGATTCTTCAAGATCTAATTAAGAATAATGGTAGGGCTATAACTTCTCCTCGTTGTGCTATTAAGATAGACCTTAGTAAGGCTTATGATACTGTTGACTGGCTTTTTTTTGGAAAATCTCTTGAAGTCTTACTGCTTTCCAATGAAGTTCATTGGCTGGGTTATGAACTGTATCAGGAACACTACCTATTCTTTATTGATAAATGGTCGAGTTCAGAGTAGTTTCAAGGGGGAAAAAGGCCTGCGCCAAAGGGATCCTATGTCCCCTCTTCTCTTTGTGCTCATTATGGAATATATGACTAGAAGTTTACAGTTGGCTACCAAGTCTCCTTCATTTCGGTTGCACCCCATGTGTAAGAGCCTAAAGCTGGTTAACTTGTGTTTTGCAGATGATATAATTCTATTTTGCAAAGGCTCTCTTGGGGCTATTAGTTTTCTTAAGGATGCTCTAGGGAAGTTTAGTGAGGCTTCTGGGCTGTCAATAAATGCCAAGAAATCTCATATATTTTTTGGAGGAGTTAGTGCAGAGGAAAGAAGAGAGATAATTCAGGTCATTCACCTTCATGAGGGGAACTTTCCCCTTCCTTATCTTGGGGTTCCTTTGAGGCCTACCAAATGGAAGCATGTGGACTGTGAGATCATAGTCCACAAAATGAGAACTAAGGTGTTTTCCTGGTCTAGTAAGCATCTGTCCTATGCTGGCCGATTGTTGCTCATTCACACTGTCCTTTTTGGCTTGAGAAACTATTGGATGAGTGTGTTTATTTTACCTCAAAGCATCATCAAGAGGTAGAGAAGTTATGTAGACTATTCCTTTGGGGGGCCTCGGGGACTCGTAGTAAACTTCATTTAGCTTCTTGGCAGCAGGTTTGCCTTCCTAAGGCTTATGGAGGGCTCGGTCTCAGAGATGGTGCTAGCTGGAATAGAGCACTTCTTGCTAAATATGTCTGGGCAGTCACTACAAAACAGGACACTCTTTGGGTCAAATGGGTTCAGTATGTATACTTGAAGGGGGTTAACTTTTGGAACTATGTTTTGAAGCAAGATAGCAGCTGGTATTGGCGAAAACTCTGCCATTTAAGGAACAGATTCAGTGAAGGAGAGGTGATTGCTGCTGGTTTTTCTGGGAAATTCAAGCCGTTCAAGCTGTATAACAGCTCAATAAATCAGCATCTTGTGGCATATAAAAATGCAGTCTGGAGTCGAACAATCCTCCCTAAGCACCGTTTCCTGTTATGGATGGTGGTCAACTCTTACCTCTTAACTAGAGATAATTTGGCTAAATCTAACATTCTGTTGAATAACTGTCACTGTCCAGTTTGTGAAGACCAGTTAGAGAGTCATCACCATTTGTTTTTTGAGTGCTGCTTATCTAAGAGAGTCTTGTCGTGTATTTTTTCATGGCTTGGGTTTCAAGCGTGGGCCACCAAGTTTTTGGATTGGACTATTAGACTGAGTGTTGGGCAAAATGACAGTCTAAGTTTAATCCTAAATATGGTTCTTGCTGCAGTGGTTTATCATATATGGAGGAATAGGAATAGATGCATTTTTGATGGGTTTTACTTGACAGCTCATTGTATAGCAAAAGAAGTTATTACTTTAGTCAAATACAGATTGTACATTGTTCATAGCAGGAAAGTTTTCCCTCATCTCAAGCTTTTCTTAAGGAAGCTTCAATGTATGTAGAGTGAGGGTTGGAACTTGGTTGGCTTTTCTTGGTTTTGTTAGGGCGGTTTGCCTTGTTTGTATATGCTTGTTTGTTCAATGAAGTATTATTTCTTCTTGATCAAAAAAAAAAAAAAAAAAAGAGACTAAAGAAAATAACGTCGTCCTCGAATTGACACGCAGCCCATCCACTCCATTCACCTCAACACACATGCCAAGCTTCCAAGAATCCTTCCGCCTTTGTATTTATTTTCCTGCATCAAACTAAAAATAAAGGAGGGAGCCTAATTACGAGCAAGGAAAAACTACTAACAACATAAAACATATACATAAATTATATCATAAACACATATACTATAAACATATGTCATATAATACTACAATGGCCATTATACTACTTGGGGCTTGTTAACTAGGCAAGTCATATGCCTAATAGATTTGTGGGGCTTGCTAGCTAAGCAAGTCATATGCCCATAAATCATTGGGGCTTGCTAGCTAGACAAGTCATATGCCCAAGGTCTATAAACATACTATACATAATGTTAACATACAACATAAGATAACATAACATATCATACAAACATACAAGATCTATCCTATTTCCCTTACCAAAATCAGGATATTTGAGAACAAATGCTGGACTTGGAACACTCCTAAAACCAACAATAAGAATGGTGAGAATTTCTAAAGAGTAAAGAATAAATGTGGGAACTAAACCTTCAAAAAGAAACTTACCAAGAAAGATCCTTAAGTTTCAAAAACCTAGTCAAAAACCAATATCAAAAGTTAGGATTTGAATAAAAGGAACTAAAGAAAAACTAAAGTAGTTTAAAGAACTGGACTTAAAGAATAAGAGTACATTAGTTGACCTTAAAGATTGGTTTAACTTCAATACCGAAATACACTAATCCTCACTTCCCAAGTATTTTATAAAGCTTAAGAATGGCAAAGCTTTTTCCCAACCCAAGTGTTTATCACTCTACGGTAGTACTAGCACCTTGGAGTCTCTGATCACAACTTGAAGAATGAGTGGAAGGGCTGGGTACTAAGTCCTATTTATAGAGGTAATGAGTGAAACTAACCCCATTTTGATTTGAATAAAATAATGATTTTAAAATGAAAAAGAATTGAATTTTCGTCAATCAGAGGCTGAAGACTCAGTCAAAATGTTCAGAGGTACGTTTAAGTAGTTAAGGCTTGTTTTTAAAATTAAAAACAAAAAAATAAAAATAAACTATAACTTAGAGCGATATATCCCCCCTATGTGGCGATATATCGGCTCTGCCCTATCCCGAGCCTCCGTTCGTCCGTTCGTGCAACGTCAACGTGTTTTCTGTATCCTTCGTCAGGTGATATATTGGCTCCCAATTGCGATATATCGGCATACATGAATATTTTAAACAAGTAATTGCACTTTTTTTTAGCATAATTTGAATGGGATAACTACTTTGACTGAGTCAAACTACGACCCTAACAGTTTTTGGTGAATACTAAAGCTTATATTTCCTTATTTTATCATCAAAATACTTATTCCTTAATAATCATGCTTATGACAAGTGTCATAATCCTATTGGCTCTATCTAAACCTTAGGTTATAATAAATATCATATTTATGACCAGCAATATTAATCAAACCTTATGTTATAATTAATATTCTTAAACTATAGGTTAAACTTATAAAATCCATAACTATTGCTCGGAGTTTCCAACTAAGTCCCAGTTTGAACCAAAATCCACGAAATCTAAAATACTACAACTACTACTAACTAGCTAACTGAGTAAACATTCTGTGATTCTACACAAGTTCTGTGTAGTCATCCCCTGTCAAAACTATATCATCAACATAGACGATAAGCACCACTATTTTTCCACTTCTCGAGTGTTTGTAGAACATGTTGTCATTAGCTTGACTGTGGTTATAGCCATGTCTTTTCAGAGCCTTCCCAAAACGTTTAAAACAAGCCCGTGGTGACTGCTTAAGGCCATACAAAGATTTTTTTAGTTTACTTTCCTTTCCATTTTCAAATTTTCCTTCTAATCCTGGAGGTAACTCCATGAACACCTCCTCTTCTAGTTCACCATTTAGAAAGGAATTTCTAATGTCCAGTTGAAATAAGGGCCAATTATGATGAACTGCTAGAGAAAGTAAGATGCAGTCTGAGTTTAACTTAGCAACAGGAGAAAATGTCTCTTCGTAATCTATGCCATAGGTTTAAGTAAAGCCTTTTGCCACCAGCCTCGCTTGTATCTCTCTATGCTGCCATTTGCTTTGTATTTGACTATAAAGACCCATTTACAACCGACTATTTTCTTCCCTTGTGGTAGATCGACCACTTCCCACGTCATATTTTGATGGAGAGCGTTCACCTCTTCTAAAACTGCTATCTTCCAATCCAAGTCATCTAATGCTTCCTAGATGTTTCTTGGTACAAACACATGAGAAATATTAGAAGTAAATGCTCTATGAGATTCTGATAATCTATGGTAGGATAGATATTTTGCAATAGGATGTTGGGTACATGACCTAGTTCCTTTTCTAAGTGCAGTGGGTTGATCTAGATCATAAAAAATAGTATTATTGGAATTTTTAGGAGAAGAATTACCTGAGGTGTCCAAGAGACCAATTTTTGGAGGAGACAATTGGGGTGGAATAATCAATTGATCTTCATTAGTTTGATGAAATTGTCGTCTAGTGTAAACACGAAGTTCAAGATTATTTGGTGGTAATTCTGCTTGTGTCTCAACACGCGGAGGACTTAAATCATCAACATTTTCATGGGTTGGAACATTGGAAACATCATTTAGAATCTGGTTGTTGTTTTGGTAATCAAGAAATGAGTAAATCCTAGGAATATGAGTAGTGGTATTTAAATCCCAAAAATGATCTTCATAACTTCTCTCCCCCTGAAGATGAGTTTTTTTTCAAAATAAGGTTGTTTTTCAAGAAATATTACATCCATACTGACATGAATTTTTTTTGTTACTAGATTCCAGCATTTATATCCTTTTTTATTTGAAGCATAGCCCAAAAAATGTCTTTTTCTGCTCTAAGATCTAACTTGGAGCGAATTTGTGAAGGAATATGAACAAAAACCATGTAACCAAATATTTTTAAATCAAGTTTAGAGGTTAAGCGTCTTGCTGGAAAATTATTTTGAAAACAACTCAAGGGGGTTTGATAATTCAAAACTCGGCTACGCATTCTATTTATTAAATAACATGAAGTTAAAATAGCTTCACCCCACAAATACTTAGGTACGTTCATAGAAAATATTAGAGCTTGACTTACTTCAAGTAAATGGCAATTTTTACGTTCAATAATACCGTTTTGTTGAGGGGTGACAAGACAAATGGACTGGTGAATAATGCCTTTAGACCGTAAGAAAGGGCCTAAGTATTAAATAAAATACTCAGTGCCATTATCAGTTTGAAGAATGCTTATTTTACTTTGAAATTGGTTTTCAATCATTTTATGAAAGTCTTTAAACAAATTTTCAACTTCAGATTTAACATTCATAAGATAAACCCAACACAATTGAGTATGATCATCAATGAAAGTGACAACCCATTTTTTTCCAAACAAAGTTGTAACCTTTGAAGGTCCCCAAACATCACTGTGAATTAGATAAAAAGAACGAGACATGCAATATCCAATAGGTTTATAAGAATTACGATGAGTTTTAGATAAATAGCATTGTTCACAATAAAGAGACTTTAAATCCACACCTTTAAACAAACTAGGAAATAGATGTTTCATGTAACGACCCAAAATTGCTAATAAGGCTTCAGGGCCTTAATTAGTGTGCCGGGAGGGCATAATTGGTATATGTGTGATTTAATGGTTTAATGCAAATATGTGGCATGCATGATTATATAATTATATGTATATGTGATAAGCATGTTTATGAGTATTAATTATGCATGTGGGCCCTTTCTAGCTTATAAGGACATATTGTAATTTTGGCCCGTTGAGGGCATAAATGTGTTTATTGTTGGGAATTGTGCCCTAAAAGCATATGTAGTAGACATTGTTTTAAGAAATAAATAAATAAATTGAATTTGTTATGCATATATTATATTTTATGGACTATATTATTCTATGATAATATTAAGTAAATATCAGAAAAATTCCTAAGTTCATATATGTGATCTCAACCACGTATTGGTACGGGAGGAATCTTTAGATTAATTACTGCAAGTACGGTCCACTAGTATTATGAATACATGTGATCTAGATCCAGATCACTAGTGTAGTAGGACACTTTAGTGGAGGTACTTTATATATTAGGGAATATATAGAACTGGACCATATATGTTTATTAATACTTAGTTAAATACCGTTTCGAAGTATTAATTAAATATATCAACTGATGATCATATACAAATAGATCTTAATCTTGAAGTTACTATGAACTCCAGTTTATGTTATATGAGTTCTATGATTCACTCGTTAGGGTTTGTCAGAATGATCAGGCTAGAAATTTTTTGTTTGGAGAACTCATTAATGTAAATGGTTGGGGACATAGTATACACATATGAAATCTATACATTCTCATAAGAGATTGAATAATGGTTCTCTTAAGGGTTGACTTTTGGGACTGAAAGGTTATTGAGCTCAAATTCATAATTTAGTTATGAATTAACCTTCACTAGTAAAGTCAATGGTACTTAAGGAAACAAGATATAATTAAAAGGGCAAAACAGTAATTTTATTCCCGATTAATTATGAACCATTATTAGAGGGTTAATTTGTATGTAATGATTATATCAATGGATGCTTTATTTTATAAAGTACTCAGTAAATGAAATGTCTATAATTATAAGAGTGCAGTCCCATATTTATAGTGGAGTAATCATGAGATTAAGAAATTAAGATTATTTAATTAATAATCTCAAATTTATTGGAGCTCGGAATTATAGGTCCATAGGTCCCCAC
This sequence comes from Humulus lupulus, assembly GCF_963169125.1. NCBI lineage: Eukaryota > Viridiplantae > Streptophyta > Magnoliopsida > Rosales > Cannabaceae > Humulus > Humulus lupulus. The sequence continues at coordinate 74,363,743 of NC_084797.1, forward strand.
TGCGGCTCTATCAATGCTATTCAAGGCAAGAGTTGATATAAAAAGACAAATGGTTGAAAGACATATTTAAGAAGAAATTTGTTCTTCAGGCCAAATATGCAATTATGTGATAATAGTGATTAATTAATTCATTACAAATTAGTTGTAATTAACAAAATTATTTAATTATTATATAATTTTTGAAATTATATTAAATAATTAAATTTTATTTCAAAATTATATTAAATAATTAATTAATTATAGTTTTCAAAATAATCATAAATTAAATATTTAATTTCCAAATTATTATTTAATTTAAATTAGTTTTAATTAATTGGTAGAATTAATTTAATATCTTTATTTGAGTGAGAATAATAATCTGACAAGTTCAAATTAGATTTGAATTTAAAATATTGATATTTATTCAAATAATTAATTATATTTGATAATTAGTTAAAAAGATAATTAATTCAAATTTGAATTAATTATCAGGTTGTTGGATTTTATCTAATAAGGTAGTTTGAGTAAATAATAAAATAATTATGAAAAAAATCAAATATCCCTAAAATATAGGGTGGTACACGACACACACAGTCCATGGACTGTGTGTGGCGTGTACTGCATAGTTTTTCAGGGATAGATTTTTCAATTTTATTTATTTAATTAATTAATGGAAAATTCAAAAGTTAGTTTTTGGATATTTTCATTTATAGGATAATTAATTAAAAGATAAATTGTAAATTGGTTATAGATTTATTTTTTAAATTTAAATATTTTCTATTTAAGTTAGACTTATCAGAAAATAAAAAGAGGCTCTGTTATTCGCTTTAAAGAAAAGAACGATACTTTTCTATCACTCCCTGAAAAAGATACAGAACCAATCTCAGGCATATTATCTTGATCTCATGTGTTGAGTACGTCAAGTAGAATCATTCTCTAAGTGCCCACACACTTCTTGAGGTGTAGAGAACGTTGTGGAAGATCTTGGTGTGAGTACCTGGGAGTAGCTTGGATAGGAAGTTCGCTCAAATTACAAAAAAGATAGCAAGGACATTAGATAGGCGACAATAGGTATGTTTTCTATTCTTTTCTTGCTTATGATAAATGTATGTGTATTGATGGATCCGCATATTTAAAGGTAGTTTAAATATTTTACAAAATTTTTGTTGTACATTGGGCCAAGCCACCACCATTCCGCTGCGTATTAGGAAACTCGTTCCTAACAGTTACATGTGATAAATTGTTGAGACCACATTATTATGCGGATATATTTGCAGCATATGGCACGAAACGGTCCTAGTGAGCGGATTGGCGAAATAGTCACAGCGGGGATTAATACCCGGTTCGGTAGGGGCCTAGGGGTATTTTAGGGAATTTAGAGAATAATTAGGAAATTATTGGACGTTAAATAAATAATCAATAATTAACTGGATGACGGGATTAATTGGAAAATATTAGGAACATTTGATGAATTAGCGGGAATCGGGGGAAATGACCAAGTTACCCCTAGGGACAACTTCAGGACTAGTAGGCCTTGGAGGGTAAAATAGTCTTTTCATAAGTCTAAAGATATACTTAGGAGTCACCTAAGACTAAGGCAGAATGGTGTAGAAGCAAATCAGAACTCTCAAACTCTCTCTCACGTACTCCCTCTCTATCACTCTCCCTTATTGAACTTTTAAGCTAAGGACACAAATGGGGCATAAGTTTAGGCCTTAAGGTGGTGCTAATTGAAGGAGGAAATTGAAGGAAAGGCTGAGTTGAGGCTTGGAGGTCAGAAATTCAGCTTAGGAGCTTGGGGATTCAAGCTAGGGATTTGACCTGGAAATCATAGAAGGTTTAGTCATAATTAAGGTAAGAACTCTAACTTTCATTTCTGAATTTTTGCTGAGTTGTCTAGGTAAAACTCTGGATTCTTGAATATGAGTTGGATGATGATTGGACTGAGTTTTTGGGTGATAATAGCTGATGAATTGGGATAGTGATTTTGATATTGTTGTTAAGGTTTTGGTGATTAGAAATATGTGATTTAATCTTGAATTTGTAGCTAGTTTGGTATTGAATTGAGGAGATTTGTTGGGAAAATTCTGGGTTTAATCTTGGTGTTCTTGGCTGGGAGATGCATGTGAAAAACCCAAATTTTTTGGGTTCGAAGGGGGCACGCCGCGACCTAGCCCTGGGGCGCCGCGGTGCGTGTGGCCATTTTGGCCAGAGCGTGTTCTCTAAGATGGGGGCGCGCCGCGACTTATTAAGGCAAGTCGAGGCCTGCCTCCCATTTCGCTTGGGACCTTGCTCTCTGACTTGGGGCCAAGCCACGACCCACTAAGCCAAGTCGCGACCCGCCTAGGGATTTTGGCCTTAGAATTGTTTCTAGAATTGGCAAGAAACTCGAGACAATTTCTACTACTGACCGAAGAGCTGTTGGAGAGTCGGGCTGCCCTGAACAAATCTAATGAAGACAAAGAAAAATTTAAGGGAGAGTGCCAAACTCAACTACCAAGAGGCCAGACAACTCGAGCTTGATCTGATTGCGAGAAAAAAGGAGATGGAGGATCTAGAGGGGCACGTTAAGGAGCTTGAAGAGGCTAATGTCAAAAACATGGAGAAGTATAAGGAAGCCACCCACCTTTGCTTCTACGAGTTTTGGAAGCACAATCAAAAGGCCGACTTCAGCTATCTGTCTGAGCGCCTAAGACGAACTTTAATGACCCGATGCACCATTCTCCCGGAGGAAGAAGAAAGGGTCAAGACTCCTGCTTCCCCAGAAACTTCCTTAGCAGTGGGGATTGATGGCGCAGACAATGAAGCTGACCCTACTGTCGACCAAAACACTCCTCAAGATCCTCCAGCCTCGTAGTCATTTTATTTTTCTTTACTTTTTTATCTTTTAAATATACAATCTGTAGGTCGTGATGTAAAGACAGTGTTTTAACTTTTATTTTTTTTATTGCTGCATGGGCAGCTTTTACTTTTAACAAACAATTACATCCGAGCAGCTACTGCTCGTGGTGTAGAGGGATTTCTTTTGATATTATAATATTTGCATTTTATTATAACATCTGTTTGCATGACCGAACCTAGCATAGTACTTTGGTTTGATTTAACGAAATAAAAAATCTTGAAAAATACTCTAAGTACCCTAGCATGCTTTCACTTATTTTGCTCACGTGTTTACATACCTTTCGATATTCTTTGCTTACTAGATGCCTTATATGCCCCCCAAGGGATTGAGGAGCTTTAGGTCCTTGGTCACTTGCCTTGACCAAAACCTGTTCGAACATTACTGCTCGTAGCAAAGAATTTAAAACGATAATATAGCAAAACAACACACGCAATGAGAAAATACTTGTAATAAATACAATAATTGGCAAGAATGACTGGCTACGCACAGTCCCTTATACTTCTCATAATAAATGGACAAATCATGTCTATACGAGTGATCACTGAAATGATCTTACACTTATAAGCGATCAGTCACATAAAATGACCAACCCTTTTTCATAACTTGTAAAAAGTAAAATTAATAGAAGCCAATTCTTTAAGAAGAATTGTTTATTGATAGTACTTGCGCAGGTGTTTTCCATTCCAATAGCGAGGAATGAGATCTCCATTTAAGTGAGCAAGTTTATAGGTGCCTGGATGGAGGACTTCTTCAATCTGGTATGGTCCTTCCCAATTAGGTCTGAGTACTCCAACAGCCTGGTCGCGGGTGTTAAGGAAAACCCTTCGAAGTACTAGATCTCCGAGATTGAATTTCCTTTCGCATACTTTAGAATTGAAATACCGGGCGACCTTTTGCTGGTAAGCTACTACTCGGAGTTGGGCTAGCTCACGCTTTTCATCGATCAAATCCAGGGACTCCATCAATACCTGGCTATTAGAGCCTTGATCGTACGTCATTCTCCGATGCGATGGGGGATCTAACTCAACAGGAAACATAGCCTTATATCCGTAAGCTAGGGAGAATGGAGTATGGCCTGTTGCTGTTCAATGGGAAGTTCTATACGACCAAAGGACTTCAGGCAATTGTTCTGGCCATGCCCCCTTTGCTTCCTCAAGCCTTTTCTTCAGAGTATCCTTTAGCATTTTATTGACTGCTTCGACTTGTCCATTTGCTTGAGGATGAGCGACTGAAGAAAAGCTTTTGATAATTCCATGTCCTTCACAAAAATCCGTGAACAGATCACTACAACTGTGTGCCGTTGTCTAAGACAATTTTTCTTGGCAATCCATAGTGACACACAATGTTTTTAACCACAAAATCCAGCACTTTCTTGGTCGTTATGGTTGCAAGTGGCTCGGTTTCGACCCATTTTGTGAAGTATTCAACGGCAACCACAGCGTACTTGACAGCGCCCTTTCCTGTGGGCAGAGATCCAATTAAATCTATACCCCAGACTGCGAACAGCCATGGACTTTGCATCTGTTTTAGCTCATTAGGGGTTGCTTGTGGAATTTTTGAGAACCTCTGGAATTTGTCACATCTCTGCATGAATTCCATCGATTCTTCAGTCATTGATGGCCAGAAGTATCCTTGCCTTAGGATCTTTTTTGATAAGCTCTGCCCCCCAGCATGGTCCCCACAAAAACCTTCGTGGACTTCTTTCATCAATTCTTTGGCCTTCTCTTTCGAAATACATCTGAGGAGTGGCATTGAGTATCCCCTTCAGTACAAGATTCCATCGACCAGGATATACCTAGCATCCTGCTGCTAAAGAGTCCTAGCTTTGTATCTGTCCATCGGCAACACGCCATGCGTCAGGTACTCTATGTAAGGTGCCATCCATGTATCGGCCGCCTAGATCACCAAAGAGGTCTCCTCTGCTTGGATGCTTAGTGCAGATATTCGATCAACTGGCACTATGTTCAGAGTGTCAGCATCCTTCGCACTTGCTAATTTGGCCAATGCATTAGCGTTCAAATTCTTGTCACGAGGTACTTGCTGGAGTGTGTACTTATCAAATTGCGCCAATAGATCCTTCGCTTTATTTAAGTAAGCAACCATTTTTAAACCTCGAGCCTAGTACTCTCCCATGATCTGATTGACTACTAGCTGAGAATCACTGTAGACGTCAAGTGCCTTTATGTTCATGCTTCTGGCTAACCGTAATCCAACGAGCAGTGCTTCATATTCGGCTTCGTTGTTGGAAGCAGTGAAGTCAAACCTAATTGTGCAGTGAAATCGATGTCCTTCAGGCGTTATCAAAATCACTCCTGCTCCTGCGTGGTGCTCAATAGAAGAACCATCTGTGAACAACTTCCATGAGGGAGCTTGGTTTTGAGGCTCAAGATCTCCAGGTGCTTCTAGCTGCTTGCTATCTAGAAGTCCAGTAAGTTCTACGATGAAGTCTGCTAGGGATTGCCCTATTATCGCTGCTCGTGGTAAGTAGGAGATATCAAACTACCCAAGTTCGACCGCCCATTTCAACAATCTGCCTGCAACTTCTGGCATTTGTAGAACTTGCCATAGAGGTTGGTGGGTCAAAACCATGATTGGGTGAGCTTGGATGTAAGGCCCTAGCTTCCTGGAAGATAAGATTAAACAATAGGCTAATTTTTCAATGGGTGGATATCGTAGCTCCACTCCTATTAGCCTCTTGCTTACATAATAAACAGCTGTGAATGCAAAAAATTGACCTAGGAAATTTTTTTTTGGTCCCTAGTTAGACCACATGGCTAAAGGTCGGGTATTCATGCTATTGGGCTTGGACCTGTGGGTCTTGGGAATGTGGAGTAATTTCCCTTAGAGCTTTCCTCGATGGAAGTATGGAAATTATAGGTGAACATTTCCCTAGGCTAATGGCCTCGCGCCATCAGGGAGATTCGTGCCTCAGATGAGCCTCATGCCTAGAAGGGTGCCTCGCACCATGCCTCGGCTAGCCTCGCACAATGAGACACTCTAGGCCTCGCCCAGCCTCGCATAGCGAGGTACACCTTGCCTTGCCCAGCCTCGCATAGTGAGGCACTCCCTGCCACAGCCAGCCTCGAACAGCGAGGCGCTCCTTGCCTCGGCCAGCCTCGCACAGCGAGGCCCTCCATGCCACGTGGAGCCTCGCGCACCCGAGGGTCTCGCACCCATGCATGCCTTGCCATGCACCCGAGGGTCTCGCACCCATGCATGCCTCGCCATGTACCCGACGGTCACACACCCATGCATGCCTCGCCATGTATCCGAGGGTCTCACACCCATGCATGCCTTGCCATGCTCCCAAGGGTCTCGCACCCATGCATGCCTCGCCATGCACCCGAGGGTCTCGCACCCATGCATGCCTCGCCATGCACCTGAGGGTCACGCACCCATGCATGCCTCACCATGTATCCGAGGGTCTCACATCCATGCATGCCTCGCCATGCATCCGAGGGTCACGCACCCATGCATGCCTCGCCATGTATCCGAGGGTCTCGTACCCTCGCACCCATGCATGCCTCGCCATGCACCCTAGGGTCTCGCACCCATGCACCTGAGTATCTTGCACCCATGCATGCCTCACCATGCACACGAGGGTCTCGCACCCATGCATGCCTCACCATGCACTCGAGGGTCACGCACCCATGCATGCCCGCCATGCACCCGAGGGTCTCGCACCCATGCATTCCTCGCATGCATAACCATCAGGTGCAAAGAACCCGTAGGTGTATGGGTGCAGGACGTACGACCATGAGGATGACAGAAGAATGACCATGACATCTGTATGACACAAGTAGTGGAGGTACGGATTTGTACAGAGAGTGGAAGCACTACATGCATGCCTCTGACAAGGCACCAGGCCGACACGATGACCTTCTGCCCCACCACAACCTGTGTCACTACCTTGAAAATGTACCTATGTACAATCTTGTCCCCAGGGACCACAATGTATGAGGGGCCATTAGAGCTCCATTATAAATAGATCATCGCCCCTCTAGAAAGGGGGTTGAAAAATTGATTGTATGCTAAGTCTGTTAAGTAATATACAATTTCGACTCCATTGTAGTTCTGCATATTTACTCTTTCAAGTTTTCTCCATCTTCTTCTAAGATACCTCTGGCAATACAGTCTTAGTTTTCTAACCTTATATCATTGATGAGATTTCACCGTCAACAACAACTTTCTGCACGCCTTCTTCTTCTCTTACTAGGACAACACTGGCAGCGTATTCTGTGATTGCCAAGTAGATGAATAAAGTTTCTTTATCAACCGACTTTGATAGAATCGGTGGTTGTGACATATGCGTCTTTAAAGCTTGAAAAGCCTGTTCACATTCCTCCGTCCATTCGAATCTCTTGCTGCCTCTGAGTAGATTAAAAAATGGGACACATTTATCCATAGACTTGGAAATAAATCTACTGAGAGCAGCAATTCTTCCGGTTAAGCTTTGAACATCCTTGATCTTTGTTGTCGATTTCATATCGACTAGGGATTTGATCTTCTAGGGATTAGCCTTAATTCCTCACGAGTTTAGTATAAATCCCAGGAACTTCCCTGATCCTACTCCGAAGGAGCACTTGGGGAGATTCAGCTTCATTTGATATTTGTTCAAGACGTTGAAGCATTCTTGCAAGTCCCCTATATGACCTTTTGCCTTCTTCAACTTAACCAGCATGTCATCGACATATACCTCCATGTTTGTGCCGATCAGTTCCTGAAACATGTTAACTAGTCGCTGGTAAGTCGCACCAGCGTGTTTCAAACTGAAGGGCATTACTTTGTAGTAGTAAAGCCCTGTATCAGTCTGAAAGCTAGTGTGATCCTCATCAGGAGGATGCATACTGATCTGATTATATCCAGAGTATGCATCCATGAATGAGAGAATCTCGTGCCCTGCAGTGGCATCGACCAGTTGGTCGATTCTAGGTAGTGGGAAACAATCCTTAGGGCAGGCTTTATTAAGGTTTGTGAAATCCATGCATGTTCGCCATTTGCCATTCGCTTGGGAACAAGCATGAGATTAGAGACCCATGATGGATAAAACACTACCATGATGAATCCATTCTCCTTCAGCTTTTTGACTTCTTCCTTTAGAGCCTTCGATCTATCTTTGTCGAGCAGCCTCCTTTTCTGCTGTACTGGTGGAAAACTCTTTTCTATGTTCAAGACATGGCTAATGACTACAGGGTCTATTCCCACCATGTCTTTGTGCGACCAGGCAAAGACTTCCTGGTTTTTCCTAAAAAATTCCACCAGTACTTGCTTCGTTGTTCTTTCTAAGTGTTTACTGACCTTCATAACCCTGGTCGGATTTTCTTCATCGAGTTGGACCTCTTCAAGGTCTTCGATGGGTCCTGTCTCTTCATCAAAATCCCCAAAGCGAGGATCTAAATCTCTGTCCTCACTTTGGGCAACGCCCTATTTGGTGATATCATCACCTGTTTGGGCTTGTACATCAGTCGCCATTTGCAACTCTTTTCTGGCAACTTCCCTCGATACACCTTTCTTCGCCTTAGTTATCGAGGCGTTGTAGCACTCCCTCGCTTCCTGTTGATTTCCCAACACACACCCTATCCTTGCGTCAGTTGGGAATTTCATGGCTAGGTGCCTTATCGAGGTAACGACTCGCAGGTCGACCAAAATTGGCCTGCCAATTACAACATTATATGCTGAAGGAAAATCAACTACTATGAAAGTAGTGAGTAATGTCCTGTTTGCAGGTAAAGCACCTGCTGTAACTGAGAGCCTAATCGACCTAGTTAGGGTGGGCCCTTCACCAGAAAAACCATAAATGGTTTGGTTGCATGGCTCTAAGTCCTTGACAGACAATTTCATTCTTTCCAGTGAAGACTTGTATAGGATGTTGACTGAGCTTCCTGTGTTAACCAACACACTCTTAACCATCATGTTGGCGATTTGAACATCAACGACCGTCGGATCAGAGTGTGGGAATTGTACGTGCTGAGCATTGTCTTTAGATAAGGTTATTAATTCCTCCTCTGTTCGAGCCTTCTTTGGTACTCGATCCTCCACATTCATCATCTCGATGTCCTGGTCATGGCGTAGGGTTCGAGCGTATCGTTCCCTTGCCTTCCCACTGTCCCCTGCAAGGTGTGGGTCACCACAGATGGTGAGTAATGTGCCTGCCACAGGAGCTGGCTGTAAAGGTGGCGAGCGTTGGCGTACAAGCGCCTGTTCGTTGCCACCTTGAGCCTCTCGCTGAGACCCTCCTGCGGCTCGCACATATCTCCTTAGATGTCCCTGCCTGATCAGGAACTCAATCTCGTCCTTCAACTAGTTGCACTCATTAGTGTCATGTCCGTAGTCATTGTGAAAACGACAGAATTTTGCTGTGTCTCTCTTGGAGATATCCTTCCTTATAGGTGCAGGTCTCTTATAAGGAACATTAGAGCTGGTCGCCTGCTAGACCTCTGCTCGAATTTCGACAAGGGTCATATAGTTGGTGAATCTCGACTCATATATATTGCCTTTGGGGCATTTATTCTCAGATGTTGACAGCTCATTGCTCACTCGTTTTCCACCATATCTGTCGTTTCCGTTCCCGTTGCCCTTGGCCCAGCAACATTTATGGATTTGATGAACAGAATTTTCAAAGATTATATGGATAAGTTTGTGATTGAATTTATTGATGATATCCTAGTGTACTCCCAGTCAGAGACAGAGCATGAGCATCATCTGCGCCTGGTGTTGAAGCAGCTGAGAGAGCATAAGCTATATGCTAAGTTTAGCAAATGCGAGTTCTGGTTATCGCAAGTTTCATTTCTGGGCCATATTATCAGTAAGGATGGGTTACTGGTCGACCCAAGCAAGACGGAAGCAGTAAGAGATTGGCCTAGACCAAGCAGTGTTCCTGAAGTTAGAAGTTTCCTTGGACTAGCAGGTTACTACCGGCGGTTTGTAGAGGGGTTCTCCAGAATTGCTACTCCATTGACAGAATTGACAAGAAAGAAGACCAAGTATGTGTGGACAGATCGATGTGAGAACAACTTTAAAGAGTTGAAGTGGCGGTTGATTACTGCACCAGTGCTGAGCCTGCCAACAGATGATGAGAAGTTTGTTGTCTACTGTGACGCTTCTAGACAGGGTCTGGGATGCGTGTTGATGCAGGCTGGGAAAGTGATAGCGTATGCATCAAGGCAATTAAAGGAGTACGAGCAGAGATATGCCACGCATGACCTGGAGTTAGCTGCAGTGGTATTCGCACTTAAGGTTTGGAGACACTATCTGTATGGTGAGAGATGCGAGATATACACTGATCACAAAAGTTTAAAGTATTTCTTTACCCAGAAGGACTTGAATATGCGCCAGAGGCGGTGGCTGGAGTTGGTAAAGGATTACGATTGCGATATCCTATACCATTCTGGGAAGGCTAATGTAGTGGCTGATGCATTGAGCCGGAGGGGCCCAGGACAGCTGTATAGTTCTAGGCAGATATCTGACAGACTAGCTGGAGAGATGACCAAAGCAGGTATAGAGTTAGTGGTTGGTAGGTTAGCCAACATTACTCTTCAGTCAAATCTCCTCGAGAGGATTAAGGAAGCACAAGGAATGGATCCCCAGTTAGTTGAACATAGAGAGAATGTCCTAACTGGAGCAGCTAAAGACTCCTCTATTTTTGAGATGGGTTTATTGAAGTACAAAGGAAGGATCTGTGTTCCGATTGATCCAGATATTCGGTGGGAGATTCTGGATGAGTCTCATACCACTCCCTACTCTTTGCACCCAGGTTCTACAAAGATGTACCATGACTTGAAAGTTTTGTATTGGTGGTCAGGGATGAAGAGGGACGTGGTGGACTATGTGGCTAGATGCTTAACCTGTCAGCAAATTAAGGCTGAACATCAGAGGCCAGTAGGATTATTACAGCCTCTAGGGATTCCCGAGTGGAAATGGGAAGATATTGCCAAGGACTTTGTGGTTGGGTTGCCAAAGACCGTGGGTCAGCATGACTCGGTGTGGGTGATTGTGGACAGGTATACTAAGTCCGCCCACTTCTTGCCTGTGAGGACAACTTATACTGTGGAGCAGTATGCAGAACTTTATGTGAAGGAGATTGTTCGACTTCATGGGGCTCCGAGGTCGATAGTATCCGACAGAGACCCCACTTTCACTTCCAAGTTTTGGAAGAGCCTACAGAAGGCAATGGGCACACAGCTTCGGTTTAGTACTGCTTATCATCCTCAGACGGATGGACAGTCTGAGAGGACAATCCAGATACTGGAGGACATGTTACGAGTTTGTGTGTTGGATTTTGGGGGATCTTGGAGTAGGTATCTCTCTCTAATTGAGTTCTCGTACAATAATAGTTATCAGGAGACTATCGGAGTGGCTCCGTATGAGATGCTGTATGGAAGAAAGTGCAGATCACCGATTCACTAGGATGAGGCAGGTGAGAGAAGGTATTTAGGTCCTGAGATGGTTCAGAGGACCAATGAGGCACTTGAGAAAATTAGAACTCGTATGCTCGCCTCCCAGAGTCGCCAGAAGAGTTATTCAGATCAAAGACGCAGGAGCGTGGAATTTCAGGTCGGTGATCATGTATTCCTTAGGGTTTCACCCCTGAGAGGAGTAAAATGATTCGGCATTCGGGGCAAGCTGAGTCCTAGGTTTGTTGGCCCCTTTGAGGTTCTAGAACGAGTTGAGGAGGTGGCTTACAGGTTAGCAATGCCTCCAGCTCTATCAGGGGTTCATGACGTGTTTCATGTATCCATGCTCCGGAAGTATGTATCGGATACTACTCATGTGTTGAGCTATGAGAACTTGGAGTTGGATCGGGATTTATCATACGAAGAAAAGCATGTTCAGATCCTTGATAGAAAGGACAAAGTCTTGACGAACAAGACCATCTCCTTGGTTAAAATATTGTGGAGGAATAGCAAGGTGGAAGAGGCGACGTGGGAACTGGAGTCGGATATGCGGGAGCGGTACCCCGAGTTGTTCAGGTAAATTTTGAGGACGAAATTTTCATGAGGAGGGGATAGTTGTAACGACCCAAATTCGCTAATAAGGCTTAAGGGCCTTGATTAGTGTGCCTGAAGGGCATAATGGGATTTTGTGTGTGACTTTAATGAGTTAAATGCATGATTATGATTTAATGCATGTTATATGACTATTTGACTATTTGAGATGCATGACTATGTGTATTAGTATGCATGTAGACCTGATTGTCTTAGAAAGAGCATAATTGTAATTTGGCCATTTTGGGCATGACTGTGTTGATATCTGTGATTTGTGACTCGAGACGATCCTAGAATGAGCGGGTTAGCGGAAAAGTCAGAGCGGGAATTTATACCCGGCTGGGGTTAAGCCTGGGGAGTTTAAATGGGAATTTGGAAAATATATTGAGGTTAATCTTGATGATGAGGGATATATATTTGGTGATTAATCAGGTATTGGGTAGTAAGCGGGAAATTATTAGAGACACTCGAGGAATTAGTGGGAATTCGGTAAAATGACTAACATGGCCCTACATGGACAAAAAGGTTTAGAATTAATAGGGAGGGAATTTTGGTCTTTAGGCTTTTTAGAGATAAGTTAAAGGAAGCTTTATACTTAGTGGAATTGGTAGAAAAGAGTTATAAGGCTGTAGAAAAGAAAGAAGAAGGAAGAAAAAGAAAAGAGAGAAAAATCAGTGTGGGCTTTCTTCAAAGGATCGGGTTGTGGTTCTCCCACCATTTCCCTTCATTTTTCTTGGAGATAAGCTTAGTGGTGAGCTAGGGTAAGCTGAGCATCAAGGATCCTAAGCTAGACTTGAAGATTGGCAAGGGATTAGCAAGAACACATCAAACATTGAGGTAAGTTTTAGAAATTGCAGTTTTAGGGTTTGACTGGTTTGAGCTGTGTATTTAAGCTAAATAGATAGGGATTTTTGGGGAAATCAGGCCAAGGTTGAGAAGGAGCAAGCTAAGGAGGTCTAGGGTTCAGCTCAAGGTCGAATTTCCATCCACGGTATGATTTCTAAGTCCTTAACTATGATGATTAACTGAATTTCTGGGTTTAGGGTTCATTATGGTAGATCTTGAGTTTTGGGTTGCTTGAGCTTGGGTTATGAGTTCTTGGGATGCTTGGGATGAGTGTGAGGTGTTGATAAGTTTGTTTTTGGGTTTGGGAAATATTTGGACAAGTTTGGGGTTGAAATGGTTGAGAGAAATCGCAGAAAACGATTTTGGGTGTTGCCTGTCTGCAACTAGCGCTACAGCGCTAGTCTTTGGGCGTTGTAGCGCCAGGCCCTGTTTTTGGGGATGTGTGGTTCTGCTTGTAGCGCTATAGCGCCCTCTTAAGAGCGCTGTAGCGCTGCACTGTTCACAGAAAGGGGTTTTTGGGCTTTTGTTGAGGGATTTTGACCTAGGGTTCGGGGCTCGATTCCACCACCTTGTTTTGTGGATCTAGGACTTCCCGGGGGCTCGGGATTGGTCCCGAGGCTAGGTTTTGGACTTGAGGTTTGGTAATGACTTTGACTTATGGATTTTGTTTAGGTGAGCGCTAGGGCTCGAGTAGGATCGTGCTCGAGGAGTCAGGTGATCAAAGCTATCGAATTGAAAGGTAAGAAAACCGTAACCCGAGAACAGGGCATGGGCCCACAGTGTTATTGCAGGGCATGGCCCTAGATTGTATTATGTGCGAATGTATAACCTTAAATGAATTATTATATGTTTGAATGATTATTTCGAAATGTACTATATGTGTGATTATAATGAAATGAACGGCTAAGGCCGAGAGCGGCAAAGGCCGAGAACGGCCTTGGGGCCGGAAGTAACACTTAGCACATGGAGTGCTTATAGCCAGGGTGGGACCCAATGGATACATGAGTTATCCTTACGGTAAGGACCGAGACCCCAGGCTTTGGTAAGGCCTCTGGGGCGGCATGGCCGTGCTTGTTCAGTCTGATGGTTTTCCTATTTTTCAGTGGATTATATGTCAGCTATATTCTATGCATATGTTATATACTGTATGAGTTTTCTTGCTGGGCTTCGGCCATGAGCATAGAGAGCGTGGGGGCGGCGCGTACATGTTCGGCCTGCCGGACTGCTTTGGTTGGGGGCATTTTGTATATGGCTGTATTAACTTATTCTTTTGATAGTTAACCAGGTGTAAATCTATTTTTGAGTTGTAAATATTTTGTAAACCTTATTTTTGGGATCCCAGATGTTTGACACTTAATGTTTTCAATGAAACTAAGAATTTTCAAAGACTACAGCCTTAACTTCTGATCAAGTCACACTTTTGGTTTTAGAAACCTCGTAGAGTCAGTTAGATGCAAAATTTCTGTTTTAAACTCACTTAGTAACGGCTCTAAGGTAGTAGGGTGTTACAGTTCTCATGATTGGCCCTTAGATTGGCCAACTCATCCTACAACACCCCCAGTGTTGCCCTCAGCATTTCCGAATCCAACTCCTCTTCAAACTCCAAATGTGGTTCATTCTCCGCCACATTTGGAGGAGGATGTTGAGATGATGCAGCACCAGCAGCCTGTCCAGCTCTCTTGGATGTCTTTGCCATTTGATTTTCTTAAAGCTTCTTGATCAAACTCTCAATGAAAGCACCAAAATGTTGACCCTTGATTTGGCAACGACACGGAGTCAGAATTATGACAAGAAATGAGATGATAGTCAAGAATGGAATTAAATGGTAAAGAAATGACACAGACAATTTATAGTGGTTCGGCCCCAATGAATGGTAATGACCTACCTCTACTTAGTGTTATTATTGATGTTGAATCCCAATGTCGTGATCAAAGAACTAAGGTTCTTGAGTTTTACAAGCCTTAGGAGAATTACAACAATTCGGTGGATAATCATACTTGTGCTCTTTTTATGAGTATTTTGAAAAAATGTTCAAAAGTTCCCTCCTTGAGCCCTCTCATCCATATTTATAGGCTCAAGGGGGGTTACATGGGCCAATGTGCCTTAATTATCCTTAATATCAGCGTATCAAGGCAATAAAGATGAAATAATCAATGTAGTTATTACAAGATTACAATCTTTAAAAGAAAGAAAACGAAGCCTGTGACCATACTGGTCGCATCTATCCGCGAGATCTGATGAAGCAACGAGGAGCTAGTCCATAGGCGAACAGGGAGCTGAAGCTGCCAAGTGCCAACCACGTGTAATAAGTTCTTGCCACGACATCAGGAGCCATTTTTGGTTAAACACAATTTATCTTTTAATTAATTAATTATCTTATTAATGAAAATATCAAAAATCTAACTTTTGAAATTTCCATTAATTAATTAATTAAATAAATAAAAGTGAAAAATCTATCCCTGATTTTTTACACTGCTCACGCCACACACAATCCAAAGACTGTGTGTGTCGTGTAGCACCCTATAAATTAGAGATATTTTATTTTTCCACAATTATTTAATTATTTATTCAAACTACCTTATCAGATAAAATCCAACAACGTGATAATTAATTCAACTTTGAATTAATTATATTTTTAACTAATTATCAAATATAATTAATTATTTGAATAAATATCAATCTTTTAAATTCAAATCCAATTTAAACTTATCAGATTATTATCTCCCACTCAAATAAAGATATTTAATTAATTCTACCAATTAATTAAAACCAATTTTAATTAATACTAATTTCAGAAATTAAATATTAATTTTATTATAATTTTGAAAATTACAATAATTTAATTATTTATATAATTTTGTAAATTATACAATAATTAATGATTAATTAATTTTGATAATTATAACTAATTTGTAATTACTTAATTAATCACTATTATCACATAATTGCATATTTGGCCTGAAGAAAAAAAATTCTTTTAAATATGTCTTTTAACCATTTTTTCTTTTACATCAACTCTCGTCTTGGATAGTGTTGATAGAGCCGCTGTGGGGACCTATGGACCTATAATTCCAAGCTCCAATAAATTTGTGATTATTAATTAAACTCTTTAATTAAATAAACTTAATATATAAATCTCATGATTACTCCACTATAAATATGAGACTACACTCTTGTAATTATAGACATTTCATTTACTGAGTACTTTATAATAATAAAGTGTCCATTGATATAATCATTACATACAAATTAACCCTCTAATAATGATTAATAATTAACCGGGAATAAAATTACTGTTTTACCCTTTTAATTATATCTTGTTTCCTTAAGTACCATTGACTTTACTAGTGAAGGTTAATTCATAACTGAATTATGAATTTAAGCTCAATAATCTTTTAGTCCCAAAAGTCAACCCTTAAGAGAACCATTATTCAATCTCTTACGAGAAGGTATAGATTCCATATTTGTATACTATGTCCTCAGCCATTTACATTAATGAGTTACCAATACAAAAGTTTCTTGCTTGATCATTCTGACAGACCCTAATGAGTGTGTTGACCCTTGATTTAGCCAACTGACACGGAGTCAAAATATGAATGATATAGACGAATATGTATAGATAATAACGTAATGGCAAAAGTAAAGAATACACAGTAATTTATAGTGGTTCGGCCCCAGAATCTGGTAATGACCTACGTCCACTTAGAATGATATTGATATGGGAACGAAAGTGTGATCAGAGAACTCGGGTTCAATGAGTTTCAACACTCCTCATAAACAATACAAGTTTTCACAGATAATTTCTATGTCCCTATGATTTCCGGGCTCCAAAAGTCCCTTCCCATGAGCCATCTCCTGCTTTTTATAGGCTCATGGAGGGTTGCCCAATATTGTTACAGATATTATCCCCTGAATCATGGGATATTCAGAAGATTGCATGAAATAAATTCGGGATACATAAGATCTTTCCATAAATGTTGCTTTGCCAGCGGAACCACCGACCAGTATGGTCGTGGTAAAAACAGGTCTGTCCTGCTTCTGGTGTGTCTCCTGGTCGATACTCTAGCAGACGCTCCAGGTGTCAGCCACGTGTCAAGAGATTATTCGCCACGTCACAAATGCTAATTTATTGGATAACATTTGCCCCCCAAAGTTTATTTACCACGAACAGTAAATAAACTTTGAACGAACGACCCTTCGGTAATCCCTCCTGACGTGTCAGAGCCCTTCGTGCGTTCTTGAAAAAAGCAAACCACTCCTGTCTAATCAAGGCTTTTTAGTTTCCCAGAAACAATTATGACGGCCATTACGCTTCCCCATACTTCGAAAATGGAAAAGTAATGATCATGCCTTTTGAATACCAAAGACAAACTTATATAAGGTTACTTGATGCACTCCTTTCCTTTTTACGCACGTCATCTCTCTGTCGAAGAATCCTAAAAACCAGAGCTTTACTCTCTCCGGTGAACCTTCCTTTGTGCTGTAGGATCAGACGGTGGGCTCATTGACTCTCGAAACCCTCACTTCCATCTTCACGACCGCTTTCCGTGGTAAGTTACTCTGAAACTCCATTCTTCTAACCTTTCGTGGTGCATGCTTTTAAATGGCGTACTGTTTGAATCTCTTGGTTTCTGGTTTTTTGAACGCCTGTAGATAAGATGTTTTTTGTAGTCAAAGTATGCTTTTGAGTAGGTTCAAACCCAGGATTAGTGCTTTTTAGGACGTAGGATCGAAGTAGCATTTCGATTTTTTAGACCAGTTGGAAATAATTTCTTCCCGTTGTGAGGGGAGTCGAAAAAGCTTTTCAGGAAAACTTTTCACTTTCACCCTTTTGGTCCGTTTTTTAAACTGTTTGCGCAGAGAGACTTAGTTAGAATGCTGTTATATAAAGGCTTAGCTTTTATACTTCGACCAGCGTTACTATAAGAATCTCCTAGATTCCTCTGACCTCGCCTCCCCATTCTTCTGTTTGCAGATTTTAATGCCAGATTTGTGGGGAGGTGAGAGACCCATCGACGACGACCTCCTTGCCCAACTGCTCGAGGGAGAAGAACAACTAGCCGATCGCATCCTCCAGATACCCTTCTCACGAGCCTCTTCCAGACCGCACCCTTCTCCTTCAATGGCCCGTTCAAAATCCTCTGGCAAGAAAAGGCCCGAATCTGAAAGTAACCCTTCTCCTTCTGCCCAGCCTGATTCGCAGGCGGGGGGCTCCCTCGACCAATGGTCGAGAGAATCTTACTCCTGACCCCAATATCCAAACTAGGGCTCGTCCTCGTCATCGCAATCCGCCTGCTGTCGAGTGGTACACTCCTCCAGCCAGTTCGATGACCCTTCGGATGGTCGCGAACTGCTTCAGAAAATACCCCCTAACGGGGGTAACCATTACACGTCCTACTGCAGAGCAGAGGGCTAACCGTCCAGGGGGGCAAACAGCGCCTGGTCCCGGTATCACATTGAAGCGGGGGCTTATCTCCCTCTTCATCCTTTCTTTGTGGGGGTGGCCAATTATTTCGGCGTCGCTCCCTTTCAAATAACCCCTAACAGATATAGGATGTTGGCTGCACTCTATGTCCTGTACAAGCTTAACAAATGGCCAGAACCTTCACCTCATGAGGTTAACTACCTCTTTGACCTTAAGTCCAACCCTCAACACAACGGGACGGGCTTTTTTTACTTCTGTCATCAGGAAACTGGCCGGACGTTTTTGAGTGGCACCACCCACATATCAAACGTGGGACATTACAACAAGGAGTACTTCTTTACTCTGGATATATCCAGCAACAACTTGGCTTTCTTGAGAGGAGGTACAATTTTGTCTTTGCCTTGGTCGATACTTTATCATAGAGTATTTCCTTTCGTCATTTCTCAAACTCGACTTGCTTTTCAGGCCCCTGGTTGCGCCCGACCCCAACACCAGACATGGTGTCGAGGTCTGATACTCTGGCCAAGATGTCTGCCGCTACCAAATGTGTCAAGACCTTGACACAAGAAAAGAATTTGAGGTCGTCTGGCCTTCTGGCTCCTCGCCATGACAATAGAGGGTCCGAAACGGACGAACCCACTGCCGGGGGGGTTCCCGAGCAGCAAATTCCTGTGCCCTCTCCAAGGAGGAGGCCAACAGGAGTTACGATCAGGGAACCCACGGGCAGCCCTTCTGCAGAAAGGTCTTCTGCTCCCCAAGGCAAGGGGAAAGAAAAGGCCAAAGAACCAGTTGTTGACTTGGAAGAGTCTTCTGATGACAATGGTAACGTTATTTCGCTTTTAAATGGTCTGCCAATCCCCTGTCACATGTTTGACGGGGATGGCAACTTTACATATGCTCCAAATCTAGGGCCAAACTTCTTCATGCCAGAAAATGAGTATATGATTAATAGAGTCAATAGTATAGCGACCAGTAGTTGTAGCTCGAGTATTCACTTTATTATCTTCTTTCTGTTGTATTACTTATTTTCACCTTTTTCTTCCCTTACTAACCTCTTGTGTTTATTTTCATGCAGATATGTCGACTCCCAATATCTTTGACATGTACCAAGCCGAAGAGGAAGAGGAAGTCCCTCAACTTCAACGGAGGTCAAAGAAACGAACTGGTGAAACCAGTCGAGGCCCTTCAGCCAAGAAGAGTCGACCAGAAGACCCTCCTTAGGGCACTCCATCCGGGCAAAGTCCTGCGCCAACTGGGCGAACTCCTACCCCTCCTCCAGCTCCCTCTGAACAGCAAAACACCCATGCTCGGTCCAATCCTCCACCTGCGCCTGCTAGGGAGCATCTTTCTCACGAAGAGGCTCACGAGGCCAGGCTCGTGAGCCATACCATTCGATCCGCTAAGGATCGAATTGAACG
This sequence comes from Humulus lupulus, assembly GCF_963169125.1. Classification (NCBI taxonomy): domain Eukaryota; kingdom Viridiplantae; phylum Streptophyta; class Magnoliopsida; order Rosales; family Cannabaceae; genus Humulus; species Humulus lupulus. The sequence goes on from NC_084797.1 coordinate 74,383,297, forward strand.
CATTGGCAGAGGTGAGCGTGTTGGGGCCGCCATGATCCAAGCTGTAGAGCTACCAGTCGATCAGATCCTGAACAGGACTCTGAACGAGATCTCCAGCGTAAGTATTTCTTTGTTTCTCGAGCCTTTGTTTTTTCAGTTCTCGTGATAAGTCTTGACTTCTTTTTTCTCTTGTTTACAGGCCTTACTTTCTGCCATTACTACTCGTACCCGAGCCCAGGACTACTTTGAGCAGATTGAGACTAAAGTTCTCGAGAAGCATCAAGTGAAGGCGGCTGAGGAAATTTCGGCTGCTGAGGCCAAACATGCTAAGGAGTTGGAGACGGTGGTCCGAGAGAGGGATGCAGCGGTGACCAAACTGTCCGCGGCTGAAGCTGCGAAAGATGCAGCAGTTAAGCTGAGGGAAGAGTACCGGTCGTACAGCAAAACTCATCTCCGCGAAATCAAGCATCTGGAGGGGGTGGTCAAGTCTAAGGACGAGACTATTGCCACTCTTGAGGGCAAGGTGCAGCAGTTGGAGCTTGACAACTCCAAGAATCTGGAGAAGTACAAAAGGACGACACTCCGATGTTTCTATAACTTCTGGAAACACAATCAGGGTGCTGACTTTAGTTACCTCTCGGAGGAAATTAGAGCTGCAGAGTTGGCTCGGTGCGCTGCTCAACTGGCTGAAGAGGAGGCGAGAGCTGCGACTCCTGCAACCCCAAGCGTCGTTGGTTTGGAGGAAGAAACCATCGAGGACGTGACTGACCAGGTTGCAGCCCAGGATCCTCCTGCCCCTCATACCTCTTAATTTATTTAACTGTCTTTCTTTCATGCGACCCTCGGGTCGCAATGTAAAAACAACAGTTTCTTTTTAAACTTTGCTGCACGGACAGTAAATCTTTTTGTTTAAACAGTTACATCCAAGCAGCGATGCTTGCGGTGTAAATCTTAACTCCTGGTGCTATAATATTTTTACTTATTATAACGTTTGTCCGTATGACCGAACTTAGCATAGTACTTTGGCATGATTTATCAAAACATATATTTTGAAAAAATACTCTAAGTACTTGAAGCATGCTTTCACTCATTTTGTACATGTGTTTACATACCTTGAGAGTATGCTTTGCTATCGATGTGCCTTATATGCCCCCCAAGTGATCGAGGAGCTTTAGGTCCTTGGTCACTTGCCTTGACCATGGCCTGTTCGAACATTCCTGTTCGTGCGGAGAAATGATACTTGTAATACAGCAAAACAACACACGTAATGAACAAATACTTGTAAATGTAAATTCACAAAGGTTGGCAAGAACGACTGGCTGAGCACAGTCCCTTATAATTTCGTATTAAAAATGGACTAATCATGTCTTTACGAATGATTCTGAAACAGAATCTTACATATACGAGCAGTTAGCCATACACCGTGGCTAACCCTCTTGGCAAAACTTGTAAAAATTAATAGAAAAATTTGAACAAGCCAGTCCTTTAACAAGGGCTGTTTATTGATAATACTTGCGCAGGTGTTCTCCATTCCAGTAACGTGGAACGAGATCTCCGTTTAAGCGTGCAAGTTTGTAGGTGCCTGGGTGAAGGACTTCTTCAATCTGGTAAGGTCCTTCCCAGTTAGGTCCGAGCACGCCAGCAGTGGGGTCGCGGGTATTCAAGAAAACTCGTTGTAACACCAAATCTCCGACGTTGAATCTTCTTTCTTTAACTTTGGAGTTAAAGTACCGGGCGACTTTTTGCTGATAAGCAGCGACTCGGAGTTGAGATTTTTCTCGTATCTCGTCAATTGAGTCTAAGGACTCCAGCATTAGCTGGCTGTTTTGGTCTTGATCGTACGTTAAACGTCGATGTGAGGGGGGATCTATTTCGACGGGTAACATGGCCTCATACCCATAAGCTAAAGAAAATGGAGTACGTCCTGTGGCTATTCGATGAGATGTTCTATACGACCAGAGGACTTCAGGTAGTTGTTCTGGCCATGCTCCTTTAGCTTCTTCGAGTCTTTTCCTCAGGGTGTCCTTGAGGGTTTTGTTTATAGCTTTGACTTGCCCATTCGCTTGGGGGTGTGCGACTGAAGAAAAGCTTTTAATTACCCCATGCCTTTCGCAGAAATCGGTGAAGAGGTCGCTGTCAAATTGGGTTCCGTTGTCTGATACTATTTTTCTGGGCAAACCATACCGGCACATAATGTTCTTGATGGCAAAGTCGAGAACTTTCTTGGTTGTGATGGTTGCGAGTGGTTCAGCTTCGACCCATTTTGTGAAGTAATCGACTGCCACAACTGCGTACTTTACTCCTCCTTTTCCTGTTGGCAGTGATCCAATTAAGTCTATTCCCCATATTGCGAAAGGCCACGGGCTCTGCATCTGCTTTAGCTCGTTTGGAGCTGCTCGTGGGATTTTGGAGAACCTCTGACATTTTTCACACCTTCGTACGTACTCCATTGAATCTTCGTTCATCGTTGGCCAAAAATAGCCCTGTCGAAGAATTTTTTTCGCCAAACTCTGCCCCCCAGCGTGATCTCCGCAGAAGCCTTCATGCACCTCTTTCATGAGTTCCTTAGCTTTTTATGATGTAATGCACCTGAGCAGTGGCATTGAATATCCTCTTTGGTACATAACACTGTCGAGCAGTATGTACCTAGCAGCTTGTCTTTGCAGAGTTCTGGCCTTGTTTCTATCTGCTGGTAATATCCCATTTGTCAGATACTCCAGGTAAGGCGCCATCCATGTATCTTCTACTCGAATTTCCATGCTGGCTTCGGCCGCATCAATGCTTGGTTCACTTAATCTCTCTACTGGGACTATGTTCAAGGTGTCAGCATCTTTAACACTTGCAAGTTTGGCCAAGGCGTCTGCATTCGAATTTTGGTCTCGCGGAATTTGTTGGAGGGTGTATTTTGTAAACTGTGCTAGCAAATCTTTTGTTTTATTAAGGTAGGCCATCATTTTTAACCCTCGCGCTTGATATTCTCCCAGGACTTGATTCACGACCAGCTGAGAATCGCTGAAAATATCGAGCGCTTTTATGTTCATCTCCCTGGCCATTCTTAGTCCAGCGAGGAGTGCTTCGTATTCCGCTTCATTGTTTGACGCTATGAAATCAAACCTGATTGCGCAGTGAAATCGATGCCCATCGGGCGTTATCAATATCACTCCTGCTCCAGCGTGAGATTCATTAGATGATCCATCTGTGAATAGTTTCCACGAAGGAGTCTTGTCTTGAGGCATGAGCGCCTCAGGCTTTTCGCACAACTCGTTGCTGGGGAGTTCGGTGAACTCCGCAATAAAATCGGCTACGGCTTGCCCTTTTATTGCTGCTCGCGGTGAATAAGTTACGTCGAACTGTCCCAATTCGACTGCCCACTTTAACAGTCGTCCAGCCGCCTCAGGTTTTTGGAGGACCTGCCGAAGGGGCTAGTCGGTCAGAACCGTGATAGGATGGGCTTGGAAGTACGGTCGCAACTTTCGGGAGGCTAGAATTAGGCAATATGCTAATCTTTCGATCGGTGGGTATTTTAATTCTTCACCGATAAGCCTTTTGCTGACGTAGTAAACAACTTTCTGCGCGCCTTCTTCATCCCGTATCAGTACCGCGCTAGCAGCAACTTCAGTAATTGCCAGATAAATATACAAAGTCTCCCCTTCGATTGGTTTTGATAGGATGGGAGGTCGCGACATATGAGCTTTTATTGACTGGAATGCTTGCTCGCAGTCTCCCGTCCATTCAAACTTCTTATTTCCCCTAAGTAGATTGAAGAATGGAACGCACTTGTCAGTTGATTTTGAGATGAATCTACTAAGGGCAGCTATCCTTCCGATCAGACTTTGGACATCCTTGATCTTTTCCGGAGATTTCATATCGATCAGGGCTTTTATCTTGTCGGGGTTGGCCTCGATTCCCCTTGAATTCACTATAAACCCTAAAAACTTTCCTGACCCGACTCCAAAGGAACATTTGAGGGGATTCAACTTCATATGGTACTTGTTTAACACATCAAAGCACCTTTGCAAATCCTCCACATGTCCTTCAGCCTTCTTGGACTTTACCAGCATGTCATCCACATATACTTCCATGCTTACTCCGATCAGCTCCTTGAACATGTGGTTGACCAATCGTTGGTAAGTTGCACCTGCGTTTTTCAGTCCAAAGGGCATTACTTTGTAACAATATAAGCCCGTATCGGTCCGAAAGCTGGTATGATCCTCATCAGGGGGATGCATGCTGATTTGATTGTAGCCTGAATACGCGTCCATGAACGAAAGGGTCTCATGCCCAGCAGTTGCATCGACTAGCTGGTCGATCCTCGGGAGCGGGAAGCAGTCTTTTGGGCAGGCCTTATTGAGGTCTGTAAAATCCACACAGGTCCGCCATTTGCCGTTAGGCTTGGGGACCAACACCGGATTGGAGACCCATGATGGATAAAACGCCACCCTGATGAACCCATTTTCTTTAAGTCTTTCGACTTCTTCTTTCAAGGCTCTTGATCTGTCTTTATCGAGCAGTCTTCTTTTTTGTTGCACCGGTGGAAAGACTTTGTTTATGTTCAGGACATGGCTGATCACTGCAGGATCTATTCCGACCATGTCTTTATGTGACCAGGCGAAAACTCCCTGGTTCTCTTGCAAGAATTCCACCAGCGCCTGTTTCGCGGTAGGCTCTAAATTCTTCCCAATCCTTACGATTCGGGTCGGGTCTTTTTCATCGAGATGGACCTCCTCCAGGTCCTCGACGGGTCCAACATTTTCTTCAAAGTCCCCAAAGCGAGGATCCAAATCTATATCCTCACTTTGGGCAACACCCTATTTGGTAACTTTTCCACCTGATTGGGTTTGTCTGTCTTCCGTCACCTGCAATCGTTCTGGGGTAGCGTTCCTCGATGCTCCACTTTTTGCCTTTGTGACCGAGGCGTTATAGCACTCCCTGGCTTCCCTTTGGTTTCCTAAAACGCATCCTACCCCTGCGTCCGTTGGGAATATCATGGCCAGATGCCACATGGAGATGATGGCCCTCAGTTCAACCAGTATGGGTCTCCCAATAACGGCATTATACGCTGAAGGACAATCGACCACTACAAAAGTGGCGAGGAATGTCCTTGAGGCAGGCGCTGTTCCCGTTGTCACTGGGAGTTTGATCATTCCGGCTGGAGCGAGTCCTTCTCCAGAGAAGCCGTATATGGTTTGATTGCAGGGCTCCAAGTCCTTCACGGATAGCTTCATGCGTTCCAGCGTTGATTTATACAGGATGTTTACTGAACTTCCTGTATCGACCAGTATTCTTTTTACCATCATATTGGCCATTTGGATGTCTACGACCAGCGGATCGGAATGTGGGAACCGGACGTGTTGGGCATCACCCTCAGAGAAGGTTATCCCGCATTCCTCTGAGCGGGCCTTTTTCGGTGCTCGGTCCTCCACAGTCATCATCTCGATGTCCTGGTCGTGATGTAGAGTTCGAGCATATCGTTCTCTAGCCTTTCCGCTATTTCCTGCGAGGTGCGGGCCTCCACAGATGGTTAAAAGTGTTCCGGCTACGGGGGCAGGCTGTAATGGTGGCGAGCGTTGGCGTGCGGACGTCTGCTCGTTGCCACCTGGAGCTTCTCGTTGGGAAGTTCCCGAGGCCCGTACGTACCTTCTCAAGTGTCCTTGTCTAATGAGGAACTCGATTTCATCTTTTAGCTAGTTGCATTCATTAGTGTCATGTCCGTAGTCGTTATGGTAACGACAAAATTTGGTAGTGTCTCTTTTTGAAATGTCCTTTCGAATGGGCCCAGGTTTCTTGTAGGGCACACTAAAGCTTGTGGCCTGGTAAACTTCTCCTCGAGACTCAACGAGGGCAGTGTAGTTAGTGAACCTAGGTTCATAATGATTACCCTTGGCTCGTTTATTGTCGGAGGTGGAAGGCTCATTGTGTTGCCGTTTCCCACCATTCTTGCCATTACCGTTGCCGTTTCCGTTGCCCTTGCCGTTGCCATTTGGTTTGGTGCCATTGGCGGCTTTGGCAGGTTCGGCAGCCTTCTTGCCCTTGTTCGAGGATTTTCCATCATCGGCAATGGCTTCTTCGAGTTTGATATACCGATCAGCTCGGTCTAAGAATTCCTGGGTGGTTCTAACCCCATCCTTACGAAGACTTTTCCATAGGGGCGAACGGCGCCTCACTCCCGCGGTTATAGCCATCATTTTTCCTTCGTCCCCGACTGTCTTTGCTCCGGCTGCCACTCGCATAAAGCGCTGGATGTAATCTTTTAGTGATTCTCCATCTTGCTGGCGGATCTCAACCAGTTGGTTTGCTTCGGTCGGGTGGACACGACCTGCGTAGAACTGTCCGTAGAACTCCCTTATGAACATTTCCCAAGAAACTATGCTTGCAGGTGGGAACTTAAAGAACCATTCCTGCGCGGCTTCAGAAAGTGTCGCAGGAAAGATCCTGCACCGAGCGTCTTCGGACACTTTCTGAATGTCCATCTGGATTTCAAACTTATTCACATGCGATACGGGATCCCCGTACCCATCAAAGTTTGGGAGCGTAGGCATCTTGAACTTGCCGGGAGTCTCTGCGTTGGCTATTCTTTGGATAAATGGAGTGCCTTTTCTTCTATCGTGATCGATGTAAGAGGTCCTTCCCCCGACTAGCTGTTGCACAGCCTGATTTAGTGCGTCTATCTGGGCTTGCAACGCGGTAGGAATAGCTACGGTCTCTGCTGCTGGGGGGATGTTCTCACCATGCTTCTCTCGATGATCATTGAGTATGTCTCTTAGATCTTCCTCTCTTCTCCGTTGCTCGCTACCTCCGAGCCGGTTGAAGACATTATTTTGCCTGGGTTGCCCCCCAGCATCTTGTATATTTGGTTGATCATCTTGAGGTATTTGGCTCCTGCTCTTGCCTTTATTTCCGTTCCTCCCATCAGCATTGTTCTTGCCTGAGTCAGCCTCGTTGTAGCCGTGGCCATCTTTGAACTTTGACTGGCTATGGTAAGACTGGTTGTTCCCTCTATTCCCGTCTCTGGCAGAAACACCCCGAGCGTTAGAGGGTGGCCTGCGCTGGTCGCGATGTCCCCGTGCATTATCATGCCGTTGGGATCCACGGACCGCAGAGCCTAACTCCGAGTCTCTCCTGTTACCAGGAGGGTAGTGACCCTGTTCGCTTGGTGTGGCCCATCATTCTCGCGGCGTCTAGGACTACGAGGCTGTCGCTCGACCCTATTCTGCCTTTGCTGCGGGGGATTGCCTCGAGCAGCGTGGGATGGTGGATCTGCCTCGGGGTCCAGTGGGACGTCGTCATGGGGCGTCTGGGGCTGTTCAGGCCTTTGCGGACTTGAAGGATGGACCGGTGGGCTAGGATTGGGACCTCCCTGGGGTGGCCCAGTTCCAGGTTGATTAGGCTGTGAGGCAGGCGCAGCCTGATTTCTAGCCAACAGCAAGGCCGCTTCAAGGGCTGCCATGGCCTCAGTCTGGCGGCGATCCACTTCCGCTTGTCTCTCGCCTAGCTCCGCTCTCTGACGATCAAGTTCCTGCTGCTGCCTTGCCATAGCTTCTGCAGCAGTCTCTTGATTGGCTCTCAGACTAGCCAGCTCTTCCTGCAATGTGCCCAAGGTGCTCCTCAAAGTCGCATCGTCCATTTCCTCCTCTTCAAAATCTAGTTGCGGCTCATCTTCCGCCATGCTTGCAGGGGGAGGAGGAGGTGGCGGATTCGACGGTGCAGCAGCGGCGGTCTGAGCAGCTTTCTTCCCTGCTTTCGCCATTAGTTTTATCAACAATGATGAGTCGTCCTCTCAACGAGAGCACCAGAATGTTGACCCTTGATTTAGCCAACTGACACGGAGTCAAAATATGAATGATATAGATGAATATGTATAGATAATAACGTAATGGCAAAAGTAAAGAATACACAGTAATTTATAGTGGTTCGGCCCCAGAATCTGGTAATGACCTACGTCCACTTAGAATGATATTGATATGGGAACGAAAGTGTGATCAGAGAACTCGGGTTCAATGAGTTTCAACACTCCTCATAAACAATACAAGTTTTCACAGATAATTTCTATGTCCCTATGATTTCCGGGCTCCAAAAGTCCCTTCCCATGAGCCATCTCCTGCTTTTTATAGGCTCATGGAGGGTTGCCCAATATTGTTACAGATATTATCCCCTGAATCATGGGATATTCAGAAGATTGCATGAAATAAATTCGGGATACATAAGATCTTTCCATAAATGTTGCTTTGCCAGCGGAACCACCGACCAGTATGGTCGTGGTAAAAACAGGTCTGTCCTGCTTCTGGTGTGTCTCCTGGTCGATACTCTAGCAGACGCTCCAGGTGTCAGCCACGTGTCAAGAGATTATTCGCCACGTCACAAATGCTAATTTATTGGATAACAGAGTGAATCAAAGAACTCATATAACATAAACATGAGTTCATAGTAACTTCAGGATTAAGATCTATTTGTATATGATCATCAGTTGATATATTTAATTAATACTTCGAAATGTTATGTAACTAAGTATTAATAAACATATCTGGTCCAGTTCTATATGTTCTCTAATATATAAAGTACATCCACTAAAGTGTCTTACTACACTAGTAATCCGGATCTAGATCACATGTATTCATAATACTAGTGGGCCGTACTTGCAGTAATTAATCTAAAGATTCTATAACTTTGTTTTACTGTGAACTATTCAAGTTCATTCATCTCAAACACAATCCTCCCGTACCAATACGTGGTTGAGATCACATATATGAACTTACGAATTTTTCAGAAATTTACTTAATATTATCACAGAATAATATAGTCTATAAAATATATGCATAACAAATTCAATTTATTTATTTATTTTTTAAAACAATGACTACTACATATGCTTTCAGGGCACAATTCCCAACAATCTCCCACTTGGCCTAAAGAAAATGAGGCATCTTTCTAATTCCCATGTTTCTCACATGCTCCTTAAAATATTTTATGGATAAAGTCCCAAATCTTAATGCCCAAAACATACTTGGCTTCTACCAAATCTTTCATTTGGAATTGTTCAGCTAACTAGTTCTTTACTTTTGATAATAATGTTACGTCATTGTCAATCAGTAATATATCATCAACGTAAAGAACGAGGAATACTACTACACCATCTTTGATTTGTTTATAGACACAAGGTTCATCAACATTTTGTTCAAAACCAAATGTTTTAATTGTGTCATCAAATTTAAGATTCCAAGATCTAGAAGCTTGTTTGAGTCCATAGATGGACCTAACAAGCTTGCAAACTTTTTGCTCTTGACCTTTTACTCCGAACCCTCCTGGTTGAGACATGTATATGGTTTCATCAAGGTAGCCATTCAAAAAAGTTGTTTTGACATCCATTTTCCAAATCTCATAATCCATGCACACAACAATGGATAAGAGTATACGAATGGATTTTAGCATGGCTACAGGAGAAAAAGTTTCTTTATGATCAACCCCTTCTTTCTGTGTGTAGCCTTTGGCTACAAGCCTTGCTTTAAAAATCTCTACTTTCCCATCCGCTCCTATTTTCTTCTTGAATATCCATTTGCAACAAATGGGTTTGATATTCTCAGGTGGATCTTCAAGAACCCAGACAGAATTGGATTACATTGATTCCATTTCTTGGTTCATGGCATCTTGCCATTTTTCCTTGTTAGAATCATTCATTGAATCTTTATATGTCAACGAATCGTCTTTGTTTAAAGTGTATGGGTTGCTTACTAACCCTCCCACTACAACTAGGCTCTATACTATTCTGACTAGAACTAGCAGTTTCCTCTTGCCGTTTTTCATTGGTTGTTGCTGGTGACTTTGCAACTTCATTTGAGACCATCTCCTCTAGTACAACCTTACTGCGAGGTTTGTGGTTATTAACATAGTCATGTTCAAGAAAGGTTACATTTGTCGATATAAATGTTTTATTTTCTTTTGGAAAATAGAAAATTCCACCTCTAGTCTCTTTGGAATATCCCACAAACATGCACACATCAGAGCATGATTCCAACTTCCCAGTCTTTCCTTTTAGCACGTGTGCAGGACACCCCCAAATTCGAAAATGGTGTAAACTAGGTTTACAACCATTCCATAATTCCATGGGTGTCTTCTGGATAGACTTAGATGGAACAACATTCAATATGTACAGAGCACATTGAATTGCATAGCCCCAAAATGACAGTGGTAATGATGAGAAGCCCATCATTGATCTAACCATATCTAGTAACGTTCTGCTCCTTCTTTCTAAAACACCATTTTGTTGTGGCATTTTAGGTGCTGTGAGTTGGGATTGAATACCATGCTCACGTAGATGATCCTTGAATTCAAAATCCAAGTACTCTCCTCCTCGATCCGATCGAAGAACTTTCAGTGATTTACCTAATTGCTTTTCAGCCTCTGCTTGAAATTCTTTGAACTTTCCAAAAGTTTCAGATTTTCTTTGCATTAAGTATAGGTAACCATATCTTGAATAATTGTCAACAAAAGTGACAAAGTATTCATAACCTCCTCTTGCTTGTACATTAAGTGGACCGCAAACATTCGTATGTACCAGCTGAAGTGGTTCTGTAGCTCTTGAACCTTTAGCAGAGAAAGGTCTCTTGGTCATCTTGCCTTATAGACATGATTAACAAACAGGAAGAGATCCAATAGACAGTTCTCTTAAAGTACCATCCTTTACAAGCCTATTAATTCTATCTAGACCAATATGGCCCAATCTCAAGTGCCACAGATATGTTTCACTATTAGAATCAGTCTTTTGTCGTTTAATAGATCTAGGATTAGCTGTTTTAAATAATTCTGAATTATAAGCAGATTTCTCTTTAGCTTGCAGTTTATAAAGCCCATCAATAGATTTTGCAGAACATATCTTAAAACCATATCTTGAAATAACAATAGAATTATTAAATGAAAATTTAAAACCTTGTTCATGCAACATAGAAACAGAAATTAAGTTTCTAGAAAATCCAGGAATATAATAAACGTTCTTTAAAATAAGAAATTTATTCTTTTCAAATTCCAGACGGGCTGTTCCTACTGCTGCTGCGGAGACAATCTGACCACTACCTATCCTCATAGTCACCTCTCCATCAAAAAGCTTCCTCATCGAACTAAGAATCTGTAGAGAAAAACAAACATGGTTAGTGGCTCCTGAATCTACTATCTAAGATGAGGAATTATCTTCCACTAAACTAGCTTCTAATACAAATAAATCAAATTTACCTTTCTTTTTCTCTTTCAGGTCAGCGAGATACTTTGGACAGTTTTCCTTCTAGTGACCATCTACTCCACAGTGAAAACAAGTCTCTTTAGGGGTCTTCTTTTTGGACCTTTTGTTGTTCTTGTTCCCTTTGCCTTTGGATGACTTGGTAGGCTTCTTTGAATTCTTGTCTTTTACTTTCTCCTTGTCCTTTCCATATCCATATCCATTTTTCCTCTTTTTGGTTTTAGCCTTTGAAGAGGATGGGTTAGAATCAGCAACATTTGCTTCTCCTTCTATGGATGCAAAAAATCCACCAAATAAGAAATCTCTAGTCCCTGATTAGAACAGAGAGATAAAGGCCACTTAATCATGCAATTGGACTCGAGCCTGTAGGCCCTTTTTGAATACAGGAGATTGTCTCATGAGAAATGTGGATGCTCGAAATTCAACAGTTATAAAAAGGCAAAAAGCGCGTGATAGGCTCCCATAAACGCCTCGTGGGTACGCCCGATATGCTACGGGCATATCGCACCAACTGTTTTAGGGACCCATCTCGCGCCCATGCACGACACGGCCTCGCGTGCCCTCGCACCACAGCCACGCTCGCACACCAGGTGGCCTCACGCCCCAGCAGGCCCTCAGCCTCGCGCAGCCACACCCGCACACCAGGCGGCCTCGCGCCCCAGCAGGCCCTTGGCCTCTCGCAGCCACGCCCGCACACCAGGTGGCCTCGCGCCCCAGCAGGCCCTCGGCCTCATGCAGCCACGCCTGCACACCAGGTAGCCTCGCGCCCCAGCAGGCCCTTGACCTCGCGCAGCCACGCCCACAACATCAGGTGGCCATGTGAATGGGGGCACGCATCAAAGGAGCTCGCCCCCAACGGCCTCGCCCCCAAGGGCCACGCATACCTAGTGGACTCATGTGCCTCGCCTTGCGCACCGGCCACGTCAAAGGCCTCAAGAGACATGGCCTCCACTAAACACCCTTCGACCATATACCAGGGGCCTCGTAGTGTGGGGGCTGCAAAGTGATGGTTTCACAAGATGAGAACCTCATCCCATTTGTAGGCGCCATGCTTCATCACACACGCAGCAGGCCCCGTTGAAGAGGCCTTACCTCTCTTCCTGAGGTAAGTGCCACCAACGGGGCACCACTCTCCTTATGAGTCACATGAGATGAAGAGCAATAGGAGAGACCCAATAACTATTAGGTGTAGAGCCAATAGTGGAATAGATGACTGAGTATATCGTTCATGTCAACACACTAGCTTCCCTACACTTAGTAGGACGTGGAATAGCCTTGAGCAGATACATGCCTTGGAGAGGCGAGAATAACCATCGGGTACATAGTACCCGTACATGTACGGGTGCATGACGTACAACCATGAGGAGGACAGAAGCATGACCCTGACACCTGTATCACACAGGTAGTGGAGGTACGGATTTGTACAGAGAGCGGAGGCACTATATGCATGCCTCTGACTATGTACCAGGCTGACACTATGATCTTCTGCTCCACCACTCTTCCCATACCACTACCACCTGTGCTATTACCCTGACAGTGTACTTATGTACTCTTTTGTCCCAAGGGACCACCATGTATAAGGGGCCATTAGAGCCCAGCTATAAAGGAGCTGGACCCCTTAGAATGAGGGGTTGGAAAATTCATTGTAAACAGAGGCTATTGAGAAATATACCAAGACTTGCTCCATCATTTATCTGTGTTTACTTTTCCTTAAAGTTTATTCTCAGTTCTTATATAAACATCACCTGACTTACATTTGAGTTTTCCGATCTAATTTCGTTGACGAGATTTCACCGTCAACACCTTCTTTCTCAGAACCTTTGTTAAGAGATTCATAAGTTTGCAACTCATTCAACAACTGTGTCATGTTATATGATAAGTTGTTTATGACATAGTTGGTTGTGAAACCTTTAAAAACTGGAGAAAGAAATTCAATTATAATGCTCACTTGAGTCCTTTCATCAATGATTGCCCCATGGATAATGGCATTATGCTAAATTGATCATGTCTAATACATGTTCTGTGACATAAACTCCTTTCTTCATTTTCTTGGTCATGTAGGATCTGATGGCCTCATGGCTGCACTGATTTGACTACTGCCCAAACATATATTGAAGGGTATCCCAGATCTCATAAGCATTCTTAATGTTTTCAAACTTCTTTCTGAGTACATCCCTCGTACTTGCTAGCATATAACACATTGCTTTGTTGTTTGATAAGATCCAATTATCAAACTTTTCCCTTGTAATTTTTGCAGCAGTAGCAGAAGGGACTTCAAGACATTCCTCAGTCAAGACAAATTTGTGGTTATCACATATTAATACAATGTTGAAGTTTGATTTCCATTTCATGTAGTTTTCACCAGTCAACTTTTCATTAGCAAGTAAAAAATATACATGATTTGCGCTAGACATGATTGCTCAAAATAAATAAATAAACAAAAATGAATTTATGCATATAATAAATATCAGTAATTTTCATAATAGTAAACATGATGCATGAATGCAACAATTAAAGAACATATAAAAAATAATTACTAATTCCACGATTAATTAATTTGAACATTAATGGACCAGCCTTAGGGTAGGTCAGACTAATTCCAAATTAATTTTGAGACAAGTTCTCAAATTTATAATTGAAAAATTAAATCAAAATTTCTCTTTTGACTTATAAACAACCGCTTGTTTGGTCAAGAATACACTAGTCCGCTCGAAAGCGTAATGTACCTTGTGAGTGTAACCCATTATTTTAGATCAATGACTTAACTCAAGAGTGTGCCTTAGGGTCAGTCAAACTTGACATACATCATTAAATCCTATTCTTTAAAAAGAAGTTTGCCTTGTGAATAACATAGTCAGAAGTCTTCCTTAGGGGGACACAAGCAATGGTGCCGCAAGGCCCTCTCCATGCTACCTCGGTGCTAACTAATAATGAAGACCATGTGACTTATTGTCATGACTCCCTCTCCCACTCACTATTTTAAAATATGTGTTTTCTCAAAACATCCTATGCTTTTTAATTAGTTTGTAAAAATAAAGTAATCTATTTTTACCAAATGATATTCTAATAATTGCTAATCAAATTAAGCAAAATTAAAATTATAGAACTATGCCCTAATTAATTCAATTTCAATTTGCTATAATTACTAGGAATATCATTTATTTAATAAAATAATTTTATTAAATACTAGAAATTAAACAACTTTTAAAATCTATTTTCGCTCTTGAACTAGTTAAAACTAGATTTATTATTATATGGTCTGTCACATAAATTATATAATCACAAAGGACAATCCTAAGACATGTTTCTACTCATATGAGATGTATGCTAATTTTAAATACTGTGTGGGTAATATGTATGGCATGTCAAAAATGCATGATAAAATATTAAAAAATTTAATCACATCCAAACATTTAAATAAATAAATGTGGGCCAGGTGTCTTGGGTATTTCTAGAAAAATTACAACACTTGCAAAAATATACACAAAAATGTAAGAAACTAAATAAGACCTAAAGAGAACTCAATTTTCAACTTTGGGCCTTCACAAGTAGTCTTGAACCATTAAGCCACTTATCAATTTAATATTTAATTAAAATAACTTTTAATTATCTTAAACAATTTTTAAGAATAATTAACTTGGGCTTTATTGCCCAATAAATTATTAGGCCCACTTTTGAATTTCGGCTCAAATAACTAATTCAAAACAAAACAATTTTTAATTATGGGCTAAAATTAATTAGGTCCATAATTAAAATGGATAACTTAGATGCAAGCCCTATGATTTAGGAACCCTAGGGGCATCTGCATGAGGCTCGACATGGGGCAAGAGGCAAGCGGCTGGGAGGTGTAGCAGTAGCTGGTGCTCAGCATGGGTGCGGAGGGCTGGCAGGCGCAGGGGCGTGGGTGCGCGCAACAGGCGGCGTAGGGGCGCGCTGCTCAGGCGAGGTGCGCAGGTGCTCAGGCTTCGGGGCACGAAACCCGGGGCTCGGGCCTTACATAATTTTTTCAAATAATTTAATGTAGAAAATTAAATTACAAATATTCATATGCCCCAAAATGAATTACATTTTTTATCTAGAAATTTAAGAATAATTCCAGAACCCAAAACACAATATAATTAACGACCCTTAAGAATAAACTTTAATCATACATACATCCATCCATTCACATTGTTGATGCGGTTTTTCGCCAACAATGTATTAAGAAATAACAAGGGCAGATTAGTGCTTAATGGTAAACAATAATGAAAAAGAATCAAGAATTCACTCAAGAACACAGAACTTTTACGTGGTTCAGTGGTTAAAATCCACCTAGTCCACGAGTCAATATTATTGTTGTTTCTCTCTCTATTTTGGCAGAGTTTTGGTATTACAGAATTATTCCTTTTTTGTCCAATATTGGTTTCGGGAGATTAAATGGAGAATTGGTTCCGTGAGCTTGGAATGGTGAACATATATGTAACGACCCAAATTTGCTAGTAAGGCTTAAGGGCCTTGATGGGTGTGCCGGGAGGGCATAACTGGGATTAGAATGAATGTTATTGATTTAAATGCGTAAATGTATGATTAATAGTATGTTTATGATAATTAGTGATATTATATGATGATGTGATATATATGTTTGAGATATATGCGAGAACCACATTATGATGTGGATAATTCTACAGCCGGCGACTCGAGGCGATCCTAGGGCTAGATAGCAGGAAAAGTCACAACGGGGCATTGTAATTGACTTTGGACAAGTCAGGGGTATTTTAGGTATCGGGTAGTGATTTAGACTAACGGGTGATGAAAATAAATAACTGGAGATATATCTGAGGTTAGGATGTCTAGGCGGGATTATTGGGGGATTTTACCGTTTTGGCCTCGGGGACATTTCCGGCACCCCGAGCTTTGGGATTAGTCTAATAAACCAAGGATAAACTTGGAAGACTTAGAAGATACTAGACAGAAAAGTGTAAACCGATCCTAACTCTCCTTCTCTCTCTCTTCTCTCTTAGCAAATGAAGAACTATTGAACTTGAGAGGGAATTGCTGGAATTAAGCTAGAATTTGGGGAAATAGTCTGGAGGATTAGCCCAGGAACTGATCAAGGTCTGAGCTAGTGCTAAGGTAAGTTTTGAATTTTCGTTTTTGGGGTTAGGAACTTAAAGAAATGGCTGAGTTTTAAATGGTTATGGTTTTGACATTCTAGGTGGAAATTGAGGCTTGAAACTTTGAAGATAGGTCAAGGGACTCTTGGAGAATCGATTCAACAGCTGAGGTAAGGTTTAATTTAAAGTTTGATGGTTGAATTTGAGAGTTTCCATGGCTGGTTTTGAGTTCTGTGGGTTTGAAATTTCAGAAGTTGGAATTGGGGTTTTGGTGAGTCTTGGGCTGGATTTGTGGTTGGATTGTGTTGCTTATATAATTCTAATGTTGTTATTATCAATTGGTTTTGAGTTAGGGGATTTGGGGTGGCTTAAGGTGAGGTTTAGGGATTGAAAATGGTGGTTTTTTTCTGGATTCGAAGGGTCGGGCCGCGGCATGGTTCTTGGTGAGCCGCGGCCCTTCGAAGTTGTTGCATGCTGAAGAAGGGCAAGCGGGCCGCGGCATGGCCCAAGCAACGCCGCGGCCCTTACCTGTTTTTTTGTACCTTTGGAGGTTCTGTTTGGGGGCCATGCCGCGGCATGGGTGGCCTATGTCACAGCGCTTAAGGGATTTTGGGATTTTGAGATTTTAGGCTTGGAAATTTAACCTAGGGTGCTCGGGGTTGAGTCTTTTACTATATTTGGTGAAGTTCAATGTTTCGAGTACTAGAACTTGGCTTGGAAACTCATGTAAGGTTGTTAATGGTGTCTTTCCTCATGGTTGTGACTAGGTGTCTAGCTAGGACTCGAGAATCGGATCGCGCTCAAGGAGTGTTGCCCGTAGCTAATTCATCTGAAAGCTAAAGGTAAGAAAACTGCACCCAGTTATATGATTGTGATGGGACTAAGTGCTCCCGTGAGTTCTATCGTGTCAATGTTGGTATCACGCCATGGGACATGTAAAATCGGCCTAAGGGTGTCATACATACTAATAGCGTGTAGAGCGCGATTTGGCCACTGGGAGCCATGAACACTGGGATAACAGAGGGAGCAGCCTGTGAGCGCTAGCCCTGGTTATCGTTATAAACTGTGTATGTTATGAAATGATATGCCTAGTATGAGGAATACTTGACTATATTGAATGGTTATTTGACTGAGGCTATGTGATGCAATGTGAGTTATTGACTTGACTATTTAATGCTTATGCTCTGTTGTTGTTGTGTTTTCTTGCTGGGCCTTGGCTCACGGGTGCTACGTGGTGCAGGTAAAGGAAAGGGCAAGCTGGACCAAGCCTGAGGTGGAGAGCTCCGAGGCGAAATGTACATAGCCAGCGGTTCGACCGCCATGGTCGAGGAGTGGACCAGGACAGGGATCACCTAACTGCTTGTTTTGCCTTAGTATGGCTGGTTGTTGTACATAAACCTCGTGTCTTTTGTAAGCGGTCTTTGAACTTAATACTTTTGGGATCCCATGTAACAGATGATACTTTTTAATGAAAATGTGGCTTTTGAGACCAAAACGTTTTTAACCCTAGTTCCTTTATAGTTTCAATGACACGGTTTTATTTAAATGACTTGATTAGCAAGTCTGGCACTTTACAAACACACAGTGTAATGGTCTTGGCTATCCAGGGCGTTACAATATACGACCTTATTATCAATAATGTATGAATGATGCTTTCATTTTAACCAAGCATACTTTTTATTGTTATACTTTTTTGTAAACCCTCATAATTTAATAACCTAAGATCGCAATCATACGATATTAAGGGGGCATAAGTGGTATTCAATCATACCATATGTTTGAAAAAATATAAACTAAATAAAAAGTAACTCAACTAAAAATGTCTGGATTATTAACTCGACATGAAAAAATTAATAAGTGTATGGATCATGAACCAAACAAGCGAGCTAAATAAGTTTGGAACAAACCAGCAAAACCTAACCGATGGTAAAAAAGTTGGAATTCTAGATATACCAATTGTAAACAAAGTCGAGATTGAGGCTGGAAATTTTTGCAAATAAGTTTCGATCTTGCAACGTCGAGGCCATACTCAAGGATGAGGAAAAGTAATTGAAAAAACAAAATATAACTAGACTACTAAAATTACATGCCAATTAAGTACTTTTCACGTACATGGTAAAAGTAAATTTTGACCTTGACAAAATGAAGTTGAACATGGATATTTTGAATAAACTGTTCATGAATGCATTGAAATTCAAACTTAAATCCAATATATATTTGTATGAATAAACAAGTATAAAAGCAGGTCCTTAATGATGGCGTGCTCAAAATATTTTGATCTAGAAATGTAGGGCATAATATTAAGGCATAAAGGTTAATCAAAGTGCATAAATATTTTCAAGCTAGAAAATTGTGAGCATATAAATTGCTATTTGTATAAATTCATAAGATAATTGAGTAGTTCAAAATTGAGAAGTAAGTTGTCATTGCCCCAAGGGCATAAAAATAAAAAAAATTATAATTACAAAAATTATAATGGGTCACATCCCATGATCTTGGCCTCAAGACTTAGATGACTCTCCAACTGCATCCCCTATAGCCTCTGCTGTCTCCTCAACCTCGATTCTGGCCTCTTCTTCCTCAAGTCGAGCCTGCCATTTGGTGATGAATTTGGTCTCCATGTTGGCTAAGAAGCTGGTGTTGAGATCGGGATTATTTAGTCAAATCCGATACAACACCATGTCTACAGTGCAATCTTTTTTTAGCCTTGAATTCCTCAAGAAGACGAGCCTTCTCACCTTCGATAACTTTGAAGGTCATCTTCTTTTCTTCTTCCAACTTGGCATTTAGTTCTTGAACCTTCTCGACCGCCTTCAAGGTCACCTCCAGCGTCGATTCAAGGTTGGGGATCTTTTGGGCCCCTTCAAGGCGACCTCCAGCCTTGACTCGAGCTCAGAAACCTTTTGAATGGCCACATCTTTTGCTGCCACCTCCAGCTTCGCTGCTTTTAGTTCATCCTCGAGCCTTAGATGGGCATCTCTAGCCTCCTGCACAAGCGCCCTGCTGGCAGTAACCTCTGAATGCCTACACAAAAAAACAAACATAGATCAGCAAAACGCAACATAAGTTAGTATAGAATAAGAAGGTTAAAGCCAAAATAACTAACCGAGGAGAGAAGTTCATCACCCTTGTCAAAAAGAGTGTTAACATCTCGGTAGGAAGTCAAAAAATCCCATTGAGGGGCTCTGAGGTGGCTAAGACTGTGACCCACGCGAGTCAAGGCATCAGATCCTAGGTTGACTCCATGAGATCCAGCTACACTATCGACCATGAACTCAGGTACATGAGTGGAGATCGACAGGAAGCACTCCCACACAGGACCCTGGCCTTTTCTCGCTGGGGCTATAGGGATTCCCTGGATCGGTTGAGCAGCAGGAGGAGGCAGAATAGTGGAAGGCACCGCAGGATTGTTAGATGTTCTCGGTCCGACCTCAGAAGTGGGTTCGACAGCTTGACTCAAATCCAGGGGAACCAAGGCTGGAGGGGCTACCTCGGTCTTTTTGGACATTTTGGAGGGGCGACCTCCTTTCTGCGAGGCTCTTTGGCGCTTACTTGCCTTCGAGGCCATAGGCCTATTGAGTACGTTGTCTAAATCTGAGTCCATTTCACCTAAAAAATATAAAGCTTGTACTTTAGTAATCGAACAGGAGTAATTAAAAGAAACAAGAATCAAGGATAATAGAATCCTAACTGGTACTCTCGACCGAGCTTGAGCTCGGAGACCAAGAAATTTCCTTATCTTTAGACGACTCTAAGGGAGTTCCTTCTATATAGGTGGGCGACAGTCTCGAAAGATCCCTATAATCATTGGCCCCATATTGAACAGCTACCCCATCCCAGACTTCATTTAAACTATACATGGTCTGGTACTGCCTTAACCAGCTATCGAACCAACGGACTTTAAGATCCACCCTTGACCACGCTAAGAAATTATTTCTAGGGTCTTCGCACACGATGATCACGTCAGGCTTGTGTTTAAGCATTGACGGAGACCACATGGTGTGGTCTAACACAACTTTACCTCCATCGGCCAACCTCGTTCAGGCCTCATCATGGGCTTCATTGCCTGAGACTGGTCGCTCGTGTAGGCGGAAGGTAGTGGCATGGAATTGCGAGCCTGAAGATCTCCTCTTGGGGGGATGTTTGGCTATGGGGAGTTGCACATCTTCCTACCTCTGGTATTTTTGAATCCCCAAGTCATTGGTGGATTCACCTTCGCCTAAAAGGCCATAAGCTTGGAGCTTGTCTTCATGAAGAAGGTAGGTCAGGGACCTTTGACCATAAGGAAGCCGGAGAATGGTTGCCTTGTGTTCCATCATCGCTTCTAATGGAGTGGGGCGGTGGTAGTTGGCTGCAGGCAAAAACAAGTGTGAATATTTCGAGCCTGATTATTCAATGAAAAATGGATAAGTGTGTTGAAAAACTTACGGAAGTGTTGGAAGGAATAAAAATGGGAGCCGTCCAGAAGAATGCGGTCTTAAAGTTTGGAGGATGGTTTAGCATATCTTCGAATAGCCGTTTCTCCTTCGGATAGCTCAATAAGTGGTAGAAGCCGTCTCCTCCATGAGCTCGAAAAGGGTTGCTCTTAAGATAGAAGAGATATAATATCTCTTGTACCGAAGGCCCTTCCCAATTCATCTCATGGTACAACGACCTGAGAGCTGACAAGACCCTGAAAGAGTTGGTTTTGAGCGGAAAGGGGGTGAGCCCGACAAAGTCCAAGAAATCCTTGAAGTATGTATCCAGGGGTAGCAGAGCCCCAGTCCTCATATGCTTGCGGCTCCATGCGGCGAGCTTGATCTTATAGTCGGTATTACCATCTCTTGGGGCATAGTAGCTCCTTTCATTCGAAATTGCCAGTTGGCACATCAGTGTACTGGAAAGCTTAAGGCCATGATAAGCCAACAACTCGAATATATGGCTAGTGGATGTGACTGAGCTCCAGTAGTGTTCAGCCTCAAAAAAATCCTCCATTGAGGTGGGGACTGAAAAGATTTGGGAAGTGGATAGACAAGCTGAAGAGTCCTACATTATGGTAAAAGTCAGGGCACCTGGTGGAATGGGCCTGATCTTGGGGACTAGGTCAGGATAAGCTGCAACTCAGAGTCTCTTCCTTTTATTCTCTTTGACCTCGTCTATCTGACATCGAAAGCAGTCTCGTATATCTTCTTGCTCACACCTTTCTTTGTACTTGCGGATCAGTTGTTGATTTTTAGTAAAAGGTGACTCAGGAGTGGGTGTTGATGGGTGATAAGGGATAGCGAACTCGGGCCCCCATCAATTCTCAGAGTATTGAGAAATCTAACAAGGAAGAAAAAGGTGAGGGCCCATCATATAGGAATACATAAGGAAATTATAATTTTGATAACTCGAGCTAGATTGCCTCAATCGAGACTGAAGGTGCGAAAGGGTGAGAATAACTCAGATGCCATTCTCGAACTATTGTAAAGTTCGGGCATCGAGGGTGCACCCACGCAAGAGTGGGGAGGTTGATACCAGTTTAAAAGAATCCTGGATTTTTAGGGAAAATGTTAGCAGTAACCCAAAAATGTGATATTTTTGGGATTCGTGCGTTTAAAACCCTAAACCAAAAATCCTATTTCTTATGCTACACGAAACCCCCTATTACCAGAAAAAACCCCATTTTTAATGTTTATGCCAAAAAAATTTTGGTCTAAAATTGTGATTCTAACTACACCAAAATTACTCGGACCAAAATCATGCCTAATGTCAAAGTGAAACCTTAAAAAACAGGTAAAAACAGTGAAGGTATTCTCACAAATAGAAGGAACATGTAAAAAATATATGCCAAAGAAAAAGAATCAAGAACGTGAACTTACACAAAGTTATTCATGGGTATGATGAAATTGTCGTCTGAAGGAGCGGTTGCAGGAAAGATTTCACGGAGTCGAAAGTACTGAGGTTACTTTGTCTCTTCGGTTTAGAGAACATGCAAAGAAAAAAATAAGGCTCTGGTTCATTTTTCTTTTCTCTGATAGTTGGAATGAGAGTGATGAAGAAGAAGAGAGGGCATATATATACATCCCAGTGGGATGTCAAAGGTCGAATGGATCTGGGCATTTGGTTTGGATTGAGAAATGATCTGACAGATGGGGTTTGGGGTTTGGTAATAACATTGGCAGCAAAAAAGGGATATATGAAATGATGTGGGCAGAGATAGGGAGTACTTGAGTACTCTGGGTGTGCAATCCCCGAGTGATGCGTGTCCATACTCGAGTATGGTAGGTGGCACATTTTTCGAAAGGAGAAGTTCAAAAGATTCATTCTCATAGGATTCGAGCTAACAATTTTTAGGGGGCAAAATGTTGCACTCAAATTTCGAGATAGTCATAAATGAGTCTCGAAATGTAGGCTCGTAAAGTGTAACCTTGAAAATGTTGAATAAGGGTTCAACATTCGTATAAATTAACATGTTTCCTAATTTGTTCCAATTGGCGACCGAGCACCAGTTAAGAAGGTTCAAGCTTAGGAATCAAGCTCGAAATGATGGATCTTCTCCAAAGTCTGAGTGCAATTCGAACCTTCATTGCAAGCTCGAAGAGGTTGGTCTCTGATGGTTAGGCTCGGTGAAATCACTGGCTAAGGATGAGGCTAACCAGGATGGCGAGCTCGTGATGTTGGTTGATCTCGAAAGTATGTTCGAAGTCGCTAGTCCAGTTTCAACGTGGTTGTTTTTAGGAAATCTCTATTTCTTGGGAATTTATTGTAATCTGATAATAAATCCCGATTATCATGAGAAATTATGTAATTAATGCATTTATTTGTATTATTTCAAATTTGAATTGTAACATCTCGAAATAAAAGGGAAGATATTTTGTTAACCAGTCTATAAATAGACTGGAGAATTTCATTTGTAAATACGCACAATTTGGTACTGAAAACACTCATCTAAATTACTTTGTAAAAGCTCTAAGAGAAGATCACTAGTCAATAATACTGACTCGTGGACTAGGTAGATTTTAACTGCTGAACCAAGTAAAATCTCGATTGTTTTTTTGATTTATTTCCTTAATTTTGTGTTTAGTGCTATATATATTTATATTGACGAAAAACAACATCAACAGTAAGACACGTGCCCTAGTATGTTATAATAAAATCTCAATTTCAACTATAAAACAAGTGAATAAGCTTAATAGAAAAAAAAAACAAAGAAAGAAAGATTGCCTTGCGCATATTGCCAGTGGTGTTGGCAACCACATCTTCCTCCAATAAGCGCTTGTAGCGAAATTGATAAGTTCGCCTCACACTCAGCAACTGCTCTACTGATGATACGCATGATAATTCTACGATGACATCAATCTCTTTGTTAATCTTTTTAATGGCAACATTTGGTAATACGCCATCTCGATCTTCCGAATCCAAAATCCAACGACAATTATTAAATATTTTTATTTATTTTTTAATAAATAAAGTGAACACATAATATATAAAATGAAATTCATAAAAAAATGAACCTCAAAGTGACTGGATAGCTCAGACTCAAGGCGTTTGACACGGTCTTTGTGATAAAGTTGGTCTTAAGCTTCTCTGATTTGCCTCCTTTGACAGGCATTTCTATGTGCCAATATTTTTATTATGGCCTGTTCATCAGTTTCCCATCCTGTTCACCCATATCATAATTACATATGAGACCATAATATTATGTTAAGACCCATTTCTATGTGACAAACATAGATAATTTTATGAGTTTAAATCAAAGTACAGCCAGAAATAAAGAAAACGAATTTTATCCTAATCAATGTAAGTTTACACTCAAATACAGACATATCTAAATAGTCACCGATTTGATTAAACGAGTAAATATTGTATATTGTAAATTTACTCTGACAACCCTTCCGTAAGGCTTGGGCATCTTCAATGAGAGAAGGGCCCGAGACATTGTTCAATGTAGCCATTGTTGAATTCTTTGTCTTTTTAAGTTTATTAATATGTATATATATACTTTATATTTATAGGGACATTTTATTTCCTCTTTATATTTAATTTTAAATTATATATATTTTTTTAAAAAAGAATATTATTAACACCCAAAAACAAATACAAAACCAGCTCATTAAGAGCCCAGCAGACCGAGAATTACATCAGATTCAGGTTTTTAAGAAAGAAAATATCAGAACTCTTCATCTTAGCCTTAGACAAAATCGAAACTCTAGCCCTAACACAATCTTGCACCAGAGAAACAACCTTACAAACAGAAACAAAAAAGGAGTTAAACAAGCACTGGTTTCTGTTCCACCAAACCAGATAAACAGAGGCAGCTAACCAAGCAGCAACAACCTTCTGCTGAATTCCCTTCGGCTTCCCCTCCATCCATTTAATCCATTCATGAAAACACTCAGGCCAAACCACACTGCCCAGCCAACTAGCCACACCATTCCTCACCTGTTGAGCAAACTGACACTGAAAAAATAAATGCTCATGACACTCCTACTGCACTTCACAAATTGGACAAAGATAAGAAGCCAGCTGCATATGGAACCTTAATAAGTTGTCTCTGGTTAATAGATGCCTCAAGGAAGCTTGCCAAAGAATAAACCTGTGTTTGGGCAAGGACAAATTACACCAGATAACAGAAGCCGAAGGAACCTTTTCCTTATTAACTAGCTGAAAATACAGCTTGCTGGTTTTTAGATTGCTATTCACTACAGCTTTATCTAACATCTCCCTGCTTATGATTTCCCTCATCTTGATTAGCTTACGCCAATACCAGCTCACATCAGTTTGAAGATTGTACTCCCAAAAAGATTGCCCTTTAAGATAAACAGCATCAATCCATTTAACCCAAAGTATATCCTGTTTAGTAGAAACAGCCCAAATATACTTAGCAAGAAGAACCATATTCCATTTGGCCCCTTCCCTAAACCCAATACCCCCCAAACATTTAGGAAGGCACACTTGATCCCAAGCTGTGAGGTGAAGTTTACTTCTGTTATCATTCCCTCTGCTGGTCCCCCACATAAATCTCCTGGACAAGCTATCAATCTCATTAATTACACTCTTAGGGAGGAGAAAAATACTCATCCAAAATGCTCTAATCCCAATAAAACCGAGTGAATGAGCTGAGCTTTTCTAGCAAATGAGAGATGCCGATTAGACCAATGGTGAAGCTTCAACTGAATCTTTTGAATAATAGTAGCGCAGTCCCCAGCCCTCCACTTTGTAGGCCTCAGCGGAACACCAAGATACTTTAAAAGGAAATCACCTTCAGCAAAATGCAGATCCCTTAGAATATCCTTGGTCTCTAACTCTGTTAAACCCCCAAAATACACTTTAGATTTGTCCAAGTTAGCTGTCAAACCAGAAACCTCACTGAATTCTTTAAAACACTGCTGTATAATCTGAACTAAAGTGCTATTTCCCTTGCAAAATATCACTAGGTCGTCCGCAAAACAAAGACTCACTAGATTCAACCTCCTACATCGAGGATGAAATTTAAAGTCCCTGTTTTGAGTGGCTCGAATGAGCATCCTAGTGAAGAACTCCATAACCAGAACAAATAAGAGAGGGGAAATTGGATCCCCTTGTTTCAGCCCCCTCCTACCAGTAAAACAGCCCTGCACTCTACCATTCATCAAAATAGAATAAGAAGCATCTTTTAAACACACCATAATCCAGTTAATAAACTGCTTCGAGAAATAAAAACCAGTAACAATCTCCTCTAAACAGTGCCAATCAATGGAATCATAAGCCTTGCTAAGATCAATTTTCATCACACATCTAAGGGAAATATTTTTTCTCTTATAACCCTTAAGGATATCTTGAAAAATAAGAATGTTATGCGCTAAAAGTCTATCCTTAATAAACGCCCCTTGATTTTGATGAACTAGAAGAGGAAGGACCTCTTTCAGTCTCTCACACATCATCTTAGAAATACATTTATATAATGTATTTAGAGTTGATAACTCTATGATTTAGAGTTATTTTTATGATCTTTGAACTTGTTTTTAGGTCGAAAAGAGTAATAAAAGTGTGTTAATTGTAAATTTGTTCAACTTTTACCTTTATGTTTTAAGTAGTGAGTCCATTTAAGAGTCTGTGAGTTGTTGTTAGTAAATATAAATATTTATGTAAATTTGTGTGTTTTGTCATTCAGGAAAGGAACCTTCAAAGCGCCAAGGGGAATTAAAGGAATCAAAAGACAAAGGCGATAGAAAGGGAGCATTGCTGCTCGGATGCTGTAGGCCAGACTCGTAGCAATTCTGGGAAAAGAAGAATGACGTGGACAAAAGCCAGCTGCACTTAATTAATTACCTCAGCGCCTATGTGGCATCCATTTTAATGAAATAAGGCAGCTGGCTGAGGTGGCAAGAGAGGGACCAAAGAAGGAAATGAGCTTTCCAATTAGGGTAAAGAGAGTACCCTTAAGAAAAGGACCTAGCCGAAATAGAAGGCAGTACCATTTTTATCATCTGACTACCATTTTCTCAGCAAGGGAGTAGAGAGAAAGAAAGAGGAAAAATAGAGAGAATACACAGAAGAGGAAGGTCAACAAGGCTCACGGCTAGGAGGATTTAGCACAACAAAAATCCTTCTAACTCTTTCTTCTACCCTCCTCATTTTGTAGTGTATCTTCTTATTATCTAATTTGTGAACTGAGTATTATGGATGATTTCATTTCAGCTGGTTTTGTAATCTTGATTTCAGACATGAACTAATTTCCTTAAGATTTGGGTGGCTATGAACCCTATATTATGAAGTATTGATTCAATGCATGAGTTTAGTAATTTTGCTATTGTTCATTTAAGTGTAATTAATGCTCAATGGTTGTTGTTTACTGGCCATAACTAACAATTAACTAGCTAGATCTGATTTTGGAAAGAATTTGTCTAGCTGAATCCACTTAAATGATGCAAGAGAAATACCATTTTAGGTAAATCTTAGTAGTAAAATAGGAATCTTTTGCTACCTTGTATAACCTGAGATTTGGTGATTTAATGACTGTTTTGCAACCTGATTTAATATAGGAATATGTTGAATTGAGTTGTGAAAGTATATCAGTGGGTTTTGGAAAAAGCTTACTGGCCTCTTGTGAAATCAGTTAACTCTGTGCTTGATTGCTGAACCATTGCTATAACAACTGGGCAATTTATATAGGGGAAATAGCCATCCAGATCTAATTGTTCACATAGATCTTCTCTGAATTAATTTTTTCTGAGTTCTTCATTTTATTTTAGTTGAAATTACGTATACCCATTAAATTTCAGATTCATATTCCAATCATGTTCTTAATTTTGTTATCTTATTTTTAAATTGTTCTTTAGTTGATTTTGCAATTATTTAGTTTAAAATTCCTGTGGAGACGATACTCACTTATCACTGTATTACTTGTTGCCGACTGTGTACACTTGCACATTTTAATTGCTTAAATTTACGCAACAAGATTTTGGTGCCGTTGCCGGGGATTTAAAATTAAATTCTGTTTTATCAACTAATTTGCAATTTATTTCTGTTGTTTTTAAATCTGTTTGTTCTGGCTGTATAGTTTCAGGTCTATCTAGTGCATGAACAAACAAGACGACTTTGAACTTGCTCCTATTGACCCCGAGATCGAACGTACTTTCAGAAAAAGGAGAAAGTCTCAAATGGCTAAAAGCCGAGGCACTATGGCTGAATGTGTTGATGATGAGGGGGATGGCCAGCATGTTATTAATCCCATTGTTTTGGTGGATGACAAAGCCAGAGCAATATGGGAATACGCTGCCCCCATGTTTAACGAGCTAAATCCAGGCATTGTGAGGCCAGAAATACAAGCACCTCAATTCGAGCTCAAGCCAGTGATGTTTCAAATGCTCCAAACCGTGGGGCAGTTCAGCGGGATGCCAACGGAGGATCCTCATCTCCACCTTCGTTCATTCTTGGAGGTGAGCGATTCCTTTAAGCTTCAAGGAGTGAGTGAAGAAGCATTAAGGTTGAAGCTATTTCCATTCTCGTTAAGAGACCGAGCTAGATCATGGCTCAACACTTTGCCTCCTGATTCCGTCACAAATTGGAATGATCTAGCTGAGAAATTTCTACGAAAATATTTCCCTCCCACCAGAAATGCAAAATTCAGAAGTGAAATTATGTCTTTCCAGCAGCTTGAAGATGAATCTACCAGTGATGCGTGGGAGAGATTTAAAGAGCTTTTGCGGAAGTATCCACACCACGGCATCCCGCATTGTATACAGATGGAGACCTTCTATAATGGCCTCAATGCAGCTTCTAGAATGGTGTTAGATGCCTCAGCCAATGGTGCTATTTTGTCCAAGTCTTATAATGAAGCATTCGAAATTTTGGAGAGAATTGCAAGCAACAATTATCAATGTCCAACACGAAAGCTCCGACAAGTAGGAAAGTGGCAAGGGTTCTTGAAGTAGATGCCTTAACGGCTTTGACAGCTCAAATGGCATCAATGAACAATATTTTGAAAAATCTGAGTTTGGGAAGCAACATTCAGCCAGCTGCCGCTATTCAAAGTGGAGACATTTCCTGTGTGTATTGTGGAGATAGGCATATGTTTGAAAACTGCCCTTCTAACCCAGCTGCAGTTTGTTATGTGGGTAACCAGAATTACAACCGCAACAATAGCCCATACTCAAATTCGTATAATCCAGCTTGGAGGCATCATCCGAATCTGTCTTGGGGGGGTCAAGGAGCAAGTTCCAGCGGAGCGTCTACACAAGGGAAGCAAGCATATCCGCCAGGTTTTTCTCAGCAGCCACCGGCTCAACAACCGCAACACCCTCAAGGCTCTCAATCCAGCTCTTTGGAGAGTCTAATGAGGGACTATATGGCAAAGAATGATGCAGTTATTCAAAGTCAGGCAGCATCCCTTCGTAATCTAGAAACGCAGTTGGGGAAATTAGCCAATGATCTAAAGAATAGGCCCCAAGGTTCCTTGCCTAGTGACACAGAGAATCCGAGGAGAGATGGTAAGGAACATTGTAAGGAAATTAATTTACGAAGTGGAAAAATTATAGAAAATGATGAGGAGAAAACAAAGGGCAGTAGGGAGCCCACTTCAATCCAAACAGAGGGAGAATTTAGTCAAAAATCAGCAAGTGAAGCTATTGAAACTGGCCCAATTGATACAGCATCGGGTCAGCAATATGTTCCAGTAAAGACTTTGCACAAGCCGCCCCCACCATTTCCTCAGCGTTTTAGAAAACAGCAGCAAGATGGGCAGTTCAGGAAGTTTCTGGATGTACTGAAACAGCTCCATATCAATATTCCCTTAGTGGAAGCATTGGAGCAAATGCCAAATTACGTTAAATTTCTAAAAGATATTTTGACGAAAAAAAGGAGGCTGGGAGAGTTTCAAACTGTTGCTCTCACAGAAGGTTGTAGTGCCATGTTGAAGAGTAAAATCCCTCCGAAATTGAAGGATCCTGGTAGTTTTACGATCCCATGTTCTATTGGGGGATGAGATGTAGGAAGGGCATTGTGCGACTTGGGCGCAAGTATTAATCTCATGCCGATGTCTATTTTTAAGAAACTTGGTATTGGTGAAGCACGGCCTACAACTGTGACATTGCAGCTGGCAGATAGATCCATGGCCCATCTGGAAGGGAAAATTGAGGATGTGCTAGTACAGGTGGACAAATTTATATTCCCAGACGATTTCATTATTCTGGATTATGAAGCAGATCGAGAAGTACCAATTATTTTGGGACGGCCGTTTCTTGCTACGGGTCGAACATTAATCGATGTACAAAATGGTGAACTTACTATGAGGGTGAATGATCAGCAAGTTACGTTCAGTGTGTTTAAGGCCAAGAAATTTCCAGATGAAATCGAAGAATGTTCTAGTTTGAATGTGATTGAGACACTTGTGGCTGAGACTTTCAACAAGGAAATTTGCACAGCTGAGTTGGGGGTATAGATTTTTGAAGATGATGAAGACTCTAGCAGTGAAGAAGAATCTCAAGTTACCTGGGTGGAATCATATAAACCAGTCAGGAATTTCAGCAAGTGTTTTGAATCATTAAATCTGTCTGAAGGAAACTTTAAGCCTCCAAAACCGTCCATCCAAGAACCACCGAAGCTGGAATTAAAGCCGCTGCCTAGCCACTTGAAATACGCTTATTTGGGGGACAATGAAACACTTCCAGTAATTATTTCTTCATGTTTAGAGGCCCAAGCTGAGGGTTCTTTGCTGGAATTATTGAAGAAATACAAGAAAGTTATCGGCTAGACTATGGCTGATATACAAGGTATTAGCCCAACACTGTGTATGTATAAAATCTTGCTGGAATCTGGTTGTAGCAATTCTGTTGAGCAGCAAAGGAGGCTGAATCCAGTTATGAAAGACGTTGTCCGAAAAGAAGTGATCAAGTGGCTAGACTATGGTATTATCTACCCTATTTCAGATAGCTCGTGGGTAAGCCCAGTGCAGTGTGTGCCTAAAAAAGGAGGGGTTATAGTGGTGACGAATGATAACAACGAGTTGATTCCTACTCGAACGGTGATCGGTTGGAGGGTATGTATGGATTACAGGAAGCTTAACAAAGCCACACGGAAGGATCATTTTCCGCTGCCGTTTATTGATCAAATGTTAGACCGCTTGGCTGGGAAAGAATTTTTCTGTTTTCTTGACGGTTATTCAGGTTATAGCCAGATTTCCATAGCCCCGGAAGACCAGGAGAAAACCACATTTACTTGCCCCTACGGCACTTTCACCTTTAGAAGGATGCCGTTTGGTTTATGCAACGCACTAGCCACCTTTCAAAGGTGTATGATGGCGATCTTTTTCGATATGGCAGAAAGTATTTTGGAAATTTTTATGGACGACTTTTCAGTTTATGAGGATTCTTTTGATACCTGTTTGTCTAATTTGGAGCAGGTTTTATCAAGGTGTGAAGAAACCCACTTAGTCCTCAACTGGGAAAAATGCCATTTTATGGTGAAAGAGGGCATAGTGTTGGGTCATAAAGTATCTAAAAAAGGAATTGATGTAGATAAAGCGAAGCTAGAAGTTATTGAAAAATTACCACCACCAACGACTGTAAAAGGGATAAGAAGTTTTTTGGGACACGCTGGGTTCTATAGGCGGTTTATCAAGGATTTCTCAAAGGTGTCAAAGCCTCTTTGTTCACTACTGGAACAAAACCGCCAGTTTGAATTTACTGTTGAGTTTCATGAAGCATTTTTGAAGTTGAAAATAGCTCTAGTAACTGCTCCAGTGATCGTAGCTCCCGATTGGTCCTTACCTTTTGAACTCATGTGTGACGCGAGTGATTTCGCTATTGGGGCAGTCCTTGGGCAGCGAAGAGGAAAGATTTTTCACTCAATTTATTATGCCAGTAAGATGTTGATTGATGCTCAAATTAATTACTCCACTACTGAAAAGGAGCTGCTGGTTGTTGTTTTCGCATTTGAAAAATTCAGATCTTATCTAGTGGGCACAAAGGTGATAGTGTACACTGACCATTCAGCAATTAAGTACCTAATAGCCAAGAAAGATTCCAAACCAAGACTAATTTGCTGGGTATTATAGATGCAAGAATTTGATCTTGAAATCCGCGACCGCAAGGGCACCAAGAACCAAGTGGCTAATCACTTGTCGCGGCTGGAAACAAGCATTGACAGCGAAGTAGAAACACGAATTCAAGACTCATTCCCAGACGAACAGCTGCTGGTTTTAAGCCAGGAAAGTATTCCATGGTACGCTGATGTAGTGAACTATCTAGTAAGTGGATTACAACCACCTGACTTAAACAAACAACAGGTCAAAAAGTTCTTCCACGACATCAGATTTTATTGCTGGGATGAACCGTACCTTTACAAGCAGTGCCCCGATCGGATAATGAGGCGGTGTATGCCTGAAACTGAAGTTGCCAACATTTTAGAACATTGCCATTCAGCCCCATATGGTGGCCATTTCGGTGGACAGCGGACAGCAGCTAAAGTGTTCCAATCCGGATATTATTGGCCATCCATTTTTAAAGACGCCCATGAGTTCGCTAAGAAGTGTGACCGCTGTTAGCGTGTGGGAAACATTTCAGCGAGAAACGAAATGCCTTTGAACTGTATTTTGGAAGTTGAGTTATTTGACGTTTGGGGAATCGTCTTTATGGGGCCATTCCCACAGTCATTTGGAAATCTATATATTTTGGTGGCTGTCGACTATGTGTCAAAATGGGTGGAGGCAGTGGCGAGCCCCACAAATGACTCTAAAGTGGTGATGAAGTTTTTACATAAACATGTGTTCACACGTTTTGGGACTCCAAGAGCTTTGATCAGTGACGAAGGAACCCATTTTGTCAACAAAATATTGGCTGCTTTGTTAGCCAAATACAGTGTCAAGCACAAGATCGCCACTGCTTACCACCCTCAAACAAACGGGCAAGCGGAAATCTCCAACAGAGAGATAAAGGGGATATTGGAGAAGGTGGTAAATCCTAGTCGGAAGGACTGGTCACAGCGGTTAGATGATGCTCTTTGGGCGTATAGAACAGCTTTCAAAACCCCATTGGGTATGTCACCATATCGCCTAGTCTTTGGGAAGGCTTGTCATCTTCCCATGGAATTGGAGCACAAGGCATTTTGGGCATTGAAGAAGTTGAATATGGATCTTTTAGCTGTTGGAGAAGCAAGAAAAATGCAGCTGAATGAACTGGAAGAGCTGCGGCTATTTGCCTATGAAAATGCCAAGCTGTACAAAGAAAAGACTAAGCGGTGGCATGACCAGAAAATTCAAGAGCGGGTGTTTGAGAAAGGCCAGAAAGTACTGCTGTTTAACTCACGGTTGAAGCTGTTCCCTGGGAAGCTCAAGTCCCGATGGTTTGGCCCGTTTACAGTGGTTGAAGTATACCCTTTCGGAGCTGTTACAGTTCGAGAAGATCAGTCCGGGAGGGAGTTCAAAGTTAATGGGCAAAGGCTGAAACACTACTGGGGTGGGGAGGTCGACAGAGAAAAGACCTCCATCAGCTTGAAGGACGTTTGAAGGGAGACGCTAGGGGTTGCCATGTATTGAATGTAACACATGTGGGCAACCCAGAAAAAAAAACTGGTTGTAAATAGACAATAAATGTAACTAAGTTTGGGGTGTATAACCCTGTTTAATGAAATATAAATATATATATGTAGTAAATAAAAGAAAAAAAAAAGAAAAAAAAAATATATACATATATTATACATATATATGAACTGTTTTCCATGGAGGTACTAAGAAGTTTTTTTTTCTGTTGGGAATAATTGAATGCAGGTGAGCAAAAAGGTTTTAAAGCTGGGAGTTGAATGAAGCAGCGGAGTACTGACAGAGAAGTTTTCTGGATTGGTGGGGGTCTGCCCAGTTGTTACAGCACTCCTTTAGCATTTTGGGCAGCAATCACAAGGGCACGATGCTATGCTGTAGCAATGCTGTATCAACTGGGGATAAATGAAAAACAAAGGGGTTGAAAAGGGTTACAAAGGCCGAACAATTATAATGGGCCCTTCTGTACAAAAAAGCCACATAAAGACCGAAAGAGACAAAAAGCAACCCCAATTTCCTTATTTTTATAATCAAAATAGGGCCCAATATCTTCATCTTCGACCCTACCATGTTGGTTCCCAACCATCAGCGCCGCCGTCAAGCACCATCATCCATCACGCCTCCACCTTCTTTCTCCGTCCCCCCATTTCCAGCAGCCCAGTAACACCCACAGCACCGAACCCACGAAACCACCTCATCTGAACCACCCTCATTGACTCACCAGCCCGTTCAGACCCACGGCCCTCGCACAGCCGCACCTCCACCATCTCCATCCCACGAATCCAGCCAGCATCCGAAAAGGCCGAAGAACCTGCATCTCTGCCTCACCATTCCGAAGCAAACAAGTACCCATTCATCCAACTCCCATGCACTGAACCAGAGTTCCCCTCGCCACCACCCAACACTACCCGACCCACAGTGAAGCCTATTTGCCAATATCATGCCTAAGGTCAAGTATTGTGCTCACAAGGCTAAAAAGAAGGCTTTCTCCGATGTCCCAAAGTTTGACTCCGAGACAGCTGAGATCAAATACCACACTTCCATATCCCAGCATGATTTCTACATGAAGCGGGGCCTCATTGCAGAGAATACCAACCTAAGTGATTTGCCCGATTGGGTGGCCAATATGATCTGAGATCGCCACTGGGAAGCATTGTGTACACAACCCGAGCCAGCTGTGTCCGAGCTGGTCAGGGAGTTTTACGCTAATTTCTTAGCCGATGAGTGGCCCACCGAGTTCATTGTCCGAGGAGTAGAAGTCCCCTTCTTGGCCAAGGTGATCAATAACATCTTCTCATTGGAGACCGTCAAATGCCAGTTCACTCCACTCCGGGGTCACGTAGATGATGAATTGCTTCAAGATATCATGCCCGAATTGGCCAAGCCCGAATTTGAGTGGGATCTCGACATCCATGGGAATTTGCGATTCCGCCGAACTGATTTGGAGCATGAGCTGAAGTGTGTCTATAGTTTTGTACAATTGACCTTATGCTCCACGTCACATGACTCCACTGTAAACCGAGATCGTGCGTGGATGATGTTCTGCCTCACGAAAGTGCTGCCCATTGACGTTGGGACTGTCTTGGCGCAGGAAATTTTTGAATGTGCTCACAGAGGAAAAGGAAAATTGTTCCTGCCTTCCACTATCACTGCCATCTGCCGAGATGTTGGCGTCCCTGTATGGCCTGAAGAGGGACTCATCTTACCAAAAAGGCTTATTAGCTTTGGCCCGGCCCGCGCCCCTAAGACAAATGTTGCATCCTCATCTACCTCCAGTGACCCGATCATGGAGCGGTTGAACCAGTTTGACCAAATGCAACAATAGATGCATTTGCGTCAAGAGCAAATTTGTGACCGCCTGCAGACTCTATGGGCGTACAAACAGCAGAGAGATGCCGTCATGGAACGAACCCTGAAAAAAATCACTCCCCGTGTAATTCCCCAATTCCCGCCATTCCCACAGCAGATCCTTAACCCGTCGTCTGCCCCCGCTGCTGCCAATGCGGAGTTCCCTGAAGAGGACTCCGAGTAGAGGGGGGTTCCTTTCCCTTTTGTCTTATTTTGTTTTGTTTTCTATTAATGTCTGTTAATTTTTGTTTCTGTGACTGTTTTTAGTATGTTGTTTGTCTAGGTTGTTTAGTTTCTGTTTTTGTTTTTAATTGTTTTAGTTGTGTTGCTGTGTTAGTTGTATTTTTGCATGAGAGATTTTGTGATTTAATCTGGCTTAGTGTCCTGCTCAATGATGAGATATTCCACCTCATTCCATTTGTGTGTTGCCCGGATTTTATTTGTTACATGTGCTCGTGTAGGTGCTAGTGCTATCATTAATGCCCTCTTTTAGTGCCTTGTCAATAGATGTGTACTTATGTTCTCCCACCGTACTTTGAATTTTTCGAATAACAGCTTTCTTTTGAAATTTTATGCTTCTAGAATTGTTTAGTGCACCCCTTGAGGTGAAGTCCTAGCTAGTCTTATCCCTTAGAAATGATCTAGGCCATTGTTGGACGTTTGGGCCTTTCAAGCTTCCCCTATATCATCAATTCCCTTAGTTCCCTTAATTTGAGCCGATTAGCCTAATTCTATTGTTTGATCCCTGTCCTTAATGCTAACCCGTGCATAATTTGAGATTTCCCTTTCACAAACCTTAACACCTAGCTGCTGTAACTTGTCAAGAACCGATTCTTTGCACTAAGTTGGGGTGAGTGTGGTGAGTGTTAGCCATGTGGTGAGCTATTCCGAGTTTCCTATATCAGCCACATTGGGGACAATGATGGGATGTAAGTTTGGGGTGGGGGAATTAGCTCACAAGTCAGCACATAAAAAAAAAAAAAATTCTCTTGCTATATATATATATTGTTATCTGTTTCAATGATACTGTTTTGTGTAGGAAAAAAAAAACAGAAAAAAGTATAGTAAAAATAAAAAATAAAAGTAATAGTAAAGAAATGCAAATAATAGTAGCAAGGGAATTAGAGTAGAGCAATGAGTCATTGTGAGTTACACATACATTTTGGGGTGAGAGCTTGAGAAACATAATAATAATAATAATAAGAAAGGTTCTTGATAAGTGAGGTGGTTAGATTATAAGCTAGTAGAAATATTATCTTTTACCCTACCCTAACCTAAGCCCCACATTACAAGCCGAGTAAAGTCCTTTTGATCTAGGGGGTAAAACTAGACTTCATTAGTGGAGAGGAGTGCACTAATTCAACCTATGGGAGCAGATGGTTAAACTTGAGGATCAAGAGTAGTTGTTAGAGGAATTCAAGGTGTTGGTGGGAAGCATTTGTACACACTATTGACTGGGTGACTTTAGGGAGGCATTAGTGATATCTTTAGCACTGAAAATGGGAAATGAGACATATAAAGTCAGCGAATATTCACTACCATCATATCATTCCATTCCACATAATTATGAGAGCATTTTCTTCGCTAAGCTATGATTGATTGTTCAGTACTCTCTTATGTACAAGTCTGTGTCTGTGTTGTTATTTGAGTTGTGTGTTGTTTTTATTTCTGTTTTCTTCATTACTCGAGGACGAGCAATATGACAAGTTTGGGGTGTTGATAACTCTATGATTTAGAGTTATTTTTATGATCTTTGAACTTGTTTTTAGGTCGAAAAGAGTAATAAAAGTGTGTTAATTGTAAATTTGTTCAACTTTTACCTTTATGTTTTAAGTAGTGAGTCCATTTAAGAGTCTGTGAGTTGTTGTTAGTAAATATAAATATTTATGTAAATTTGTGTGTTTTGTCATTCAAGAAAGGAACCTTCAAAGCGCCAAGGGGAATTAAAGGAATCAAAAGACAAAGGGGACAGAAAGGGAGCATTGCTGCTCGGATGCTGTAGGCCAGACTCGTAGCAATTCTGGGAAAAGAAGAATGACGTGGACAAAAGCCAGCTGCACTTAAGTAATTACCTCAGCGCCTATGTGGCATCCATTTTAATGAAATAAGTCAGCTGGCTGAGGTGGCAAGAGAGGGACCAAAGAAGGAAATGAGCTTTCCAATTATGGTAAAGAGAGTACCCTAAAGAAAAGGACCTAGCCGAAATAGAAGGCAGTACCATTTTTATCATCTGACTACCATTTTCTCAGCAAGGGAGTAGAGAGAAAGAAAGAGGACAAACAGAGAGAATACACAGAAGAGGAAGGTCAACAAGGCTCACGGCTAGGAGGATTTAGCACAACAAAAATCCTTCTAACTCTTTCTTCTACCCTACTCATTTTGTAGTGTATCTTCTTATTATCTAATTTGTGAACTGAGTATTATGGATGATTTCATTTCAGCTGGTTTTGTAATCTTGATTTCAGACATGGACTAATTTCCTTAAGATTTGGGTGGCTATGAACCCTATATTATGAAGTATTGATTCAATGCATGAGTTTAGTAATTTTGCTATTGTTCATTTAAGTGTAATTAATGCTCAATGGTTGTTGTTTACTGGCCATAACTAACAATTAACTAGCTAGATCTGATTTTGGAAAGAATTTGTCTAGCTGAATCCACTTAAATGATGCAAGAGAAATACCATTTTAGGTAAATCTTAGTAGTAAAATAGGAATCTTTTGCTACCTTGTATAACCTGAGATTTGGTGATTTAATGACTGTTTTGCAACCTGATTTAATATAGGAATATGTTGAATTGAGTTGTGAAAGTATATCAGTGGGTTTTGGAAAAAGCTTAATGGCCTCTTGTGAAATCGGTTAACTCTGTGCTTGATTGCTGAACCATTGCTATAACAACTGGGCAATTTATATAGGGGAAATAGCCATCCAGATCTAATTGTTCACATAGATCTTCTCTGAATTAATTTTTTCTGAGTTCTTCATTTTATTTTAGTTGAAATTACGTATACCCATTAAATTTCAGATTCATATTCCAATCATGTTCTTAATTTTGTTATCTTATTTTTAAATTGTTCTTTAGTTGATTTTGCAATTATTTAGTTTAAAATTCCTGTGGAGACGATACTCACTTATCACTGTATTACTTGTTGCCGACTGTGTACACTTGCACATTTTAATTGCTTAAATTTACGCAACAAGTTTTTGGACAGGCGGGAATACTTACCACTATACTACAACGACTGTGTACACTTGCACATTTTAATTGCTTAAATTTACACAACAAGTTTTTGCACATTTTAATTAAATTATATTTTATTAAGGTTAATAGTGTACTAATTAATTAAATCAGTTATTTTGACTTGCAGTACTTACTGGTTATTGGTCATTTATTTAATTTAGTCAAATATCTTTAACGACTTTCCATATTAGATATGAAAGAGCAGGTGCATGCGTTACAAGATGTTATTAAATTTAATGCATCACCAAAATGGGAAGATATTATTTATTTTTTGAATAAAAAAACAGAAGATTACTTAGTGCGAGTATATCTCTATTTATCCATATATATATATTAATAATAATAATCAAGAGTGACTACTAGAAATATAGATTTTTACTTCGGTTTTTATACTCAGCATACAAAAAAACTGAAGTAAAAGTCTTTTTAAACTCTTTTACTTCGCTTTTGAATTTGGCGCTTAAAAAAAATTAGATACTACTTCGCTTTTTAAAAAAAAGTGAAATTAAAAATTCAATTGAAAGATGGCCATATTTGGTTGCATAGGCCCACGACTTCTGTTTAGAGAGAATAAAGATGTAAAACAACAGCCAAGCCAAACACATCCCTTATTAGTGGCTGTGCACTTTCTATTGTGGTTTTTATGTAAAAACTGAAGTGGAAAGTACACTTTCAACTTCGGTTAAAAACCGCAGTAGAAAGTGCACAGCCCAACCCCCTTAAAACCCTTGTCTTGCGGTTTTTATATAAGAGTTTTAAAACCCCCTTCTTCGACCCGAACGACCATAATCCCTCTCTCTCTCCTCTGTTGAAAACCCCAAAACCTCCATTAATGTAACCGTGCGGCAACACCATTTTCTTAAATCAAACCATTTTTTTTTGTTTTTTCATTATTTATTACCACTTTCCTTCATTATAAACCAAAATATAGCCCTGAAATCCTTCCTTTTTTTTTTTTGTATTTTAGAGGAAAAAATACATTTGGCCGTGGGTATTATTTCTCATGGTTTCTTGGTGTTTCTTGCCGGATTTTGATCGGATTTTTGTCATTGCAAGGTGTTTTTGAGCTTTCAAAACAGGTATGGATTACTAAAACATTGTTTTGATGATAATTTTTTATTTTTCTATGTTTTTTAAAAAAAATTTTACATTATTCCGAATTTTATAATTAAATTTATTAATATTTTGTTAACTTTTCTAATTATTTTTTTATTTTGTTATTTTAAATAATGTGATAAAAATTTGGTTTATTATAAATATATATGTATATTAGTAAATTTTAGGAATTGTGACAAGATGAACTTGCTTTTTAAATATTTGAAAAAATAAATAGCTTGAAGATGATCAAAGTGTTGTTCATTAGTTTCTATAACTAGTTTGATTTGTTTTTTTTATTTATTGGTTTGATAATTAATTATGTACTTTACTAATTATGTAAGTGATGTTTTAGTAGGGTCGTCGATTGAGTGGTGACTTTGTTGTTCATTTCGGCTGAATTGAAGAGTAATATTGAAGGTTAATTATTTTTTATTTTTATTTATATTACTACAAGATTTATGTATAAAGATAAGGTTAATTAAATCATGCATATTGGATTTAGTGAAAGTTATGTTTGAAAATTAGTGAAGTAGGCTCTGGGAAATTTGCATGTTGTAGTGATATAAGGATGGATTCATTCATGCTTGACTATTGTGTTTGTTTGTGTTGTTTTTATAGGAAATTATGAAATTGCGGTATGCTATAGAAACAGAGGAATTCTGCCGAAATTTTTAAAATTTTTATAAGACTAGAACCTAATAATGATAGATTCATCTATGCTTGATTATTGTGTTTGTTTGTATTGATTTTATAAGTAATTATGAAATTACGGTATGCTATAGAAACATAGGAAACTCTGTCGATTTTTTTAAAATTTTTATAAGACTAGAACCTAATATAAGTTTTTTTCTAACTTATTAGGAATTTAATATTGTTATTAGTATGGATAAATCATGGATGCTTGAGAGGAGAAAAACATCACAATTTCAAGATGGATTCAACAAATTTTTAGAGTTTTGCCTAAAGAATTGTAGTGATCCACAAAAAATTCGTTGTCCTTGTATCGATTGTGGTAATGGAGTAAAGGGGAATATTACCATGATAAATGATCATGTATTTTGTCAGGGATTTGATATAAGTTATAGTAAATGGTATTGGCATGGAGAACCATTAAATGATGACCCATATCCATTAGCTAGGAGAGGTGTAGATAATTTTGAGAGTAATGATTTTGATGGTCATCCTATAAAAATTGCTTGATGAAGCATAAGAAGAGTTTGTTCATAATCCAGAAAATTTTGATAGTATGGTTAAAGATGCAGATAGAAAATTGTTCAGTGGATGCAATAAACTAAGATTGCCAACAATGGTTAAATTTTATAACATAAAAGCAGAAAATGGAGTAGTGAAAAGTGTTTTAGTCAATTTTTAGCTACTTTCAGGGAGATTTTGCAGCGAGAAAATTATTTTTCCAGAGTCTACATATGAAGTAAAGAAAACATTAAGTTTGACAGGGTTGAAGTATGAGAAGATTCATGCATGTCCGAATGATTGTATTTTATATCGTAAGGAGTATGCAGACATGGACACTTGCGCAGAATGTGGTTTACCACGGCACAAACCTAACAAAAGTAAGGAGATTAAGAAACTTATTCCTCAGAAAGTGCTGTGGTACTTACCTTTGATTTCGTGGTTGAAGCGATTATATCGAAGCGCAGAACACTCTAAGGACTTAATATGGCACGAGACTGGACGAGTGAAAGATGGTAAACTCCAGCATCCTGCAGATTCACAGGCCTGAAAGAAGGTAGATTATATCAATCCAGAATTCAAAAATGAACCAAGACATCTTCGTCTCAGTTTAGCTACTGATGGGGTAAACCCGCATAGATCTCTTAGTAGTAGGCATAGTTCATGGCCTGTCTTCCTGGTTATGTACAGTCTTCCTCCTTGGTTGGTCATGAAAAGGAAGTTTATGATGCTTTCACTAATGATTTCAAGCCCAAAACAACCAGGACACGATATCGATGTTTATTTGACACCATTAATTGATGATTTGAAAGAGTTATATGAAAATGGTATTGAGACATATGATGGTTTTAAAAAAGAAGCATTTAATTTGAAAGCGATATTGTTATGGGCTGTTAATGATTTTCCACCATATGGTAACCTATCAAGGCTGAGCACAAAAGGTTACCAAGCTTTTCCAATTTGTTGCACCAACACAAGGGCCCGTGGGATAGATGATATGGATGAACACGACAACGATGACGAGCAGAATGTTGAAGAATGACGTGCCTCCACAATTTACAACTGATGTGTTACTTTGTTTAGATAATATTCATAATGTGGTGGCAGATGGTGTTATCATTGATGGGGCGGGTCCACTGAATATTCATGGTGTTCAACTGGCAGACGAATACGCGAGGGTGCGAGTCACCAAAATGTTACAAGAGGATGCTGAAATCCCATGTTCTGTTGGGGAGATACGCTATGTTCGGGATACCTATGACGTATTCATTCCTTGGCCAAAAGAATTAATTATGACTGATCAGGTATAAAAGAATTCTTTAATCTGTTACCTATTAAAATATTTGTTAGTCCATTATTTTAATATTCTTTTTACTTGATGTTGCGTAGGGTCCTCTAAAAAAGAGACCTCCTATGTCAACAAGCCCATCCAAGGAAAAGAAAAACCATAATTCTACGACTAGCCCACATCTGTCATCAGCTGGATCTCACGTCAATCCAGAAAACACTCCGATAGAAGGCCAACCATTTGCCGATCACATCATGAATCGCATCCATGTTAGCCTTCAGTTTATGGTGACAGAATTTTGCAGAGTTAAGGGAATAAACAAAGTAGTCTCAATTCCAATGGATCCATCATTCATGAATCGCTAGTTAATCTTTATAACTTCAAAGGATGTGGAACAAGTTGCTACTTTGCATATGATTGGAGGCTCAACAATGATATTTGGACTAATGTATCCCTTAAACTAATTCTTTGGAATGATATGAAATTTAGAATGGTTATGAGTAATGCTCTGTGATCTGTTGCATATTTTTATAGTAAATTGAATGTTTACAGGTTTGGGTAGTCCTATTTATAGGGGAAACTCTGCCAAAATTTTTCAAAAATATTTAACACTTAAGAAAATTTTGCAGATGCATTTGGGAGTCCCTATTTCCAAATCAGCATGTCTTTTACAAGTTTTTGGACACTAAGCGTCTTAGCATTAATAATGCTAACGATGTAGAACGATCAACCATTGACTTGGCAAATTGGTTGATGACCATGAATATAGTTGGTCAACTATACTTTATACCTTGCAACATACGGTAAGAAATACTATAAAATTTTCTTATTTGATTATTCATATTAAAAATTTAATTATTTTATTTAACACGCTTATTATTTTAGGGAACATTGGATGTTGGTGATTGCTATGCCAAAAGGAAAAATCGTATTCTTGGATCCACTGAAAGCACACAAACGTCCTGAAGAAATTGATTCAATGATAATGAGGTAAGTTTTAAATTTTTTAAAATATTTCTTAATACGCAAAAACTATTACATGTTACTACATTTTAATATCTTTTGTTATTTTTCTTTTTGAATAGTGCATATTATAAGGCTTCTTCCAATGAATTACTTGACAATCCTACAAAGATATTCAATGTTGCATGTCCAAAACAACCACAAAGTCATGAATGTGGTTTTTATGTGTTGAAGTACATTAGAGATCTTGTACGGGCATCAAATGCAATAGAAACCTTAAAAGAAAAAGAAAGTTGATTTTTTATAACTTATTTTGGTATCGATAATCTATAAAATAATCATATTGTTATTAATTAATTTATATTTATTAATTTTACAGTTTGATGGGAAGAAGCAATATTGTGAGATTGCAGATCTCTTGCCAATCCAACACGAATGGTTAGGTCGATTGATGACATACATTTATTAGTAAGTCTAATTTGTTTATGAGTTCGTTTAGTTCTAAATTTAGTTTTATGTAAATGTATTAATGTTCAGGCTAGCTATCTTACTTAAGTACTTGTGTTTTATATGCTTATGTATGACATTTCTAATTAATTAAAGTTAGCATATTTTCATTCAAAAAAAATTCATAACCAATTCCAATTATAAAAATATATATAACTATAAATTTATATAATTAGACCATTTAAAAAAAATTAGGGAAAATAAATATATATTAAAAAATATAATTGGGTCATTTAAAAATAATTAGAAATAATTATTAAAAAAAAGGGGGCTTTCTACTTCGATTTTTACATAATAACCGAAGTAGAAAGCCTACAACAAGGAAGCGTACCCCACTTTCTACTTCGGTTATTATGTAAAAACCGAAGTAGAATCCCCACTTTCTACTTCGATGTTTACATAATAACCGAAGTAGAA
This sequence comes from Humulus lupulus, assembly GCF_963169125.1. Lineage (NCBI taxonomy): Eukaryota > Viridiplantae > Streptophyta > Magnoliopsida > Rosales > Cannabaceae > Humulus > Humulus lupulus. The sequence goes on from NC_084797.1 coordinate 74,427,121, forward strand.
ACCCTATTTTTCACTTCGATTTTTAACTACTTTTTACTTCACTCTGAACTACTGCAGTTGCGAATTTTAGCGAAAACCGAAATAAATCCAGCTTAAAAACCGAAGTAGAAGCCATTTTTTCTTGTTATGAGTGCATCCTTAGTTTATTTTTTTTTGGTAATAAGAATAATCTAACACATGTGCAATAGAGCCCTATGTAAGTAGACCCATTTTTATTTTGAGTAATGCTAGACACACATTTATTTTACACATCTAAAATATACACAATGATGTTGAATACATTGTAAAATACATCATTATTACGTGTATTTTAAGTATGTGCTTATTATTATTTTTTATTTTTATTGTATTGGTAAAAGAAAAACTAATTACATTAACATTGAGAGACAAAGTAACTGAATGAAACTCATTGACACCACCAAAAGCGCAGATAATTATAATTCATTTGCCATGTTAACTTTCCAATATTTATCTTGCCATTAAAATTAAAATGAATAAGATTCATTTTCCTATGTTTATTACGTTATTAGAAAATTATTCAAGTACAAAAAGTTTAATAATTGTACCTTTTAAAAATAAAATGTACAAGTAATCTATAATAATAATAATTTAATAAATTGTATAACAAAACATCATCAATTCATCACCTTTATTAAATTGATCAGTTTTATTTTTAAATAAATATAAACACGCGTATTAGAGTGTTGGCAAACTAACACATGTGTACAATAAATTAAAGAAAGTATACTGCATAAAATATATAAATATAATATTGAAATTGAAATTCAACAACAAAATCATGATTAGCAATAATATATAGGAATTGACGAGTTAAATGATTTATATTTTGCAATAATTTTAGAAAAATGAGAAGAAATAACGAATGAGCAAAATGAGATGGATGAAAATTTGCAAAAGCCCATTTGTGACCTAAAAAAACATGAGTAATTAAGATTGTGAAATTTGATGTGTGCCAGCGACTTTGTGTAAAAAGAAATATAGTTTTATAACCTAGCTAGATTACTGCTCGTTACCAAAGTAATAATAAACAAAAGTAGTTAATGTGATAACTCATGAATCGTAGAAGAAAATGAATAAAAAATTTAAGGAAATATTTACTTGAGAAAAAAAAAATACGAAAATGAAAATGAAAATGAATATGAATATTTATATAATAAAATATTATTAAAATAATATTTGTTGTTCCCTAAAATTAGCACAAGTTCAATTATTCAGCTCGGATACAGCTGATGGATGAATATGTGGAAAAATAGCCAAGTAGAATGTTTGGCTAACAGTGATGTGAACAACTCGAGTATGGGGGCTTGACAGCACAATATACAGGTTATTATCACTTCGCCTCTGAGGATAGCAATTGACTTCAAGACTTATAATGACCAGATCCAACTGTCGACGCTCTGAGTTTACTGCTAGCTAGAGTTCAGATAGACTTTGAACACGAGCTCGAGTGAGATATTCAGCAAGAGGAAACCTAGACATAATGCATACTGAAGGATCCCAAGAGATTCGGAGGCTCCTTATACACTCATTAATGCCCAGGCTGTATCACATATCTATCATTTATTATCCGAGATAGCAGGAGTATATTCTATTCTGTTATTAAATCATATCCCAATGTAAATGAGAATAATCTATATTAAATATAAACCTTATTTATTCGCGCAGTTTATTCACGCGGTTACCCAAACCTGTCCATTAAATTCCCCTATAAATACTATGGATAATGGATAGGGAAGTGGATGACCATTTTTTGTATTACTGAAACTCTGTAAAAATTAAGAGAGAAAAGTAATAATATTAACTCGTGGACTAGGTGGATTTTAACCACTGAACCATGTAAAAGTTATGTCTCTTCGAGAGGGTGTTTATTATTTCATTATGGTTAATAGTTTAGCACTAATTTACCTATTTGATTTCTTAATATATCGTTGGCGAAAAACTGCGTCAACAGTTTAGTGCTTTTATTGAGAGGAAATTAGTGCTTCACAAGCTTCAGTCAACATTCATCATGGTGCTCACTCAATCGATGCATGATATTGAGATTGAACAGCCTGGTGGGCAGGAGGCCCATCATATCGCTGTTCCCACTAAAAGGGGTCCTGATGTTCAACAACGTCCTGGGAAACAATCGATGGGTCAGGATGACGCTGGGAGTTCAGCGTCACTCCCACCAAATCCTAATCCAAGATACTTGACTATCGTCGAGATGGAAAATGCCAACTTGAGGAGCAATCTCGCTAGGGAAAACATGCAGATTGAGGAGGTCTTGGCTTGGTTACCCCTTCTTTTAGTCGACGTTAATGTTGGAAAGAGGCAAAGTGGGTCTCATAAGTCCCCCAGGAAGAACCAGTCTAAACCTACTCGTTCTGTCAGAATCGCCACTCCGAGTTCTGTGCCTTCAGAGAAAAACCACTGGAGTGCTCAGCCCACCGGTCATCACAGGGGTCATCATCAGCATGTCAGTCGGTTGGTCAGGGCTGCTATCCCTAGCTCTGTGCCTTCTTCACAGAGTCCCAAAAATGCCCACAACAACCTGCAGGGAGGGTCTGGGAAAAGCTCACAAAGGCAAAGTGCTCCAGCGAATCCTTCCGTGGCACGATCAGAACCCCAGGCATAGAGAACTAGGGGCATTGGAGTGGAGCCAAGGCGGGCTAATTTAATTTCTCCTTATGGAATGAGGATAGCCTCGCCAATAAGGCATCCTTCATCTTCGGTTAGACATCAAACACCACCTCGCCCACAATGAGATGCTCCAGCTCGTGGGAACAGTAGGAGAAATCCTCCCTCGTTTGTAAATACTTATGCCCCACGGATGTGTGTTGAGAATCCAGGTCCTCGATCTCAATCACGAGCTGTAAGTTTTGCAAATGGAAGTTACTGGACGGAGAGCTAGCGTGAAGGCAGGTCCAGGAGTGACCTGAGAAATCACTTCAGCTCAACACAAAGTCCTCGATATGATCCACAACCTGACCTGTGCGAACATTTGAACTTGAAAGATGGTATCCAGCTCGGAATGAAGATGTTAGTTATCCTTGGCATGAGGGAGGTTTGTCCATTGTACGCAACAATGGGAATGTTCTGCCTAACCAAGCTCAAACTTGGAGGGACAACAACCCATCAAACATGTATAATAGGATGGGAGTTGTTGAACAACACCCAGCTAACCTAGGGAGCAAGGACCAAACCCTTGAGAGATTGGCTTTGATGGAAGAACAAATGAAAAGACTCTTATCTGGAAAGGGAAAGGATGATTGCGACTCTGATGAGGAGCTCGAACCTTTTGCTCCAAACATTGCAGCGGCTACATATCCTATTCTCTTTAGGATGTTGAAGATGCCAACATTTGTTGGAAACACAGATCCATCCGATCACCTCAGGATGTTCAACACAATGATGATGGCCAACAATGTTGGGCTCGATCTAATGTGTATCCTGTTCCTTGCAACCCTGGTCGGATCTGCCAGACAGTGGTTTAAACAATACAAGAAGCATTCGATAAGCTCATGGAATAATTTTTCTTCTGAGTTTAAAACAGCATTCTGAGCATCACAGACAACTCGTGTTGAAGCTGATTCACTAGCCAATGTGAAGCAGCAACTTGGTGAAACACTGAAAGCATACCTGAGCAGATTCACCAATGTTGTAGCACGTGCTAGGGACATTGATGATAGCTCCAAGCCCATGGCAATGAGAATGAGAATCCTGGTGGGAGGCGACTTGTGGCAAGAACTCCAATGAAAAGGAGTTAAAAGCGTAGAAAAACTTTTGGCCCAAGCTCAAGAGTGGATAAACCTTAAAGAGACATGAGCTGCTATCGTAGGAACCAACCAGATTCCTTTCCAACCCATTGGAGCGGTGACGGATGTTGCAGCTACGGCTTAACCCGTTACCCAGAATAAACAAGTGAGAAATAACAAGAGGAAGGGGAATGGTGAGGGCGACCAGAATGGGACGAAGAAGCAAATGTTTGTGGAGAAATTCAAGCTCATTTATGCCACCTACACCGACCTAACAGACACCCGAGAACATATCTTCCTGGCTAATTCTAATCGCCTCCTGTGGAAGAAGCCAGAAACTTTAAGGCATCAGAGGGCGAAGAAAGATCCTTCAAAATTTTGCCGATTCCACAATAACATCGGTCATAACACTGATGATAGTTGATAACTGAAGGATGAATATGAGACTCTCATTCAAGCAGGACCATTAGCCATGTATGCCCAAAATCGGGTAGTTCCCAATCAACCTGCCAAGCAGAATCCTCAGCCAGTGCCAAAAGCTCCGACAGGTCAACCTGGAGCTCAGACGAATCAGGCCGACCCTCCCCCGATAGTAGGAGGAGATATAACCACTATTTTTGGAGGACCTTATTTGGCGGACATGAGCAGCGGGGCCCAAAAGAGGTATATTAATGAGTTGAATATCATAATGGTGTAAAGTTTGTCCCGGAGCAGCAGTTATCAAAACAACAGCGGTTGGAAAAATAAGCAATCATTTTCACGGAAGCGGATGCTAGCCACATTCAATTCCCACACAATGACGTGGTAACCGTGCAACTCGATAACTGAAGGATACGGAGAATACTGGTGGATAATGGAAGTTCCGTGAATTTACTTTTCAGGTCCATCCTAGAAAAGATGGGATTGTCCGTAACTGATTTGAAGGCGACCTCACTGAATTTGGACGGGTTTTCGAGTGAAGGAACGACGACCATTGGGACAATCGGACTAGTGGTGTAACGCCCTGGATAACCAAGGCCGTTACACTGTGTGTTTGAAGTAGTGCAAGACTTGCTAATCAAGTCATTTAAATCAAACTGTGTAACTAATGGCATAACAAGTTAGGTTAAAAAGAATTTTGGTTATAAATGATTAAATTTTACTAAAATTCATGTTTGATACATGGGATCCCAAAACAAGGTTTAAACAACGTAAATATAAAATTCTTGTTAACAAATAAACAACCAAGCCACTCTAATGGAAAAATTCACAGTTTAGCTTTCCGTCCCTGTACAATCCCCCGACCGTGGTTGTCGAGCAGCTGACAATGTACACCTCGCCCCCAGAGCTCTCCAACCCATGGACAACTAGCATTACCTGCACCACGTAGCACCCGTGAGCCGAGGCCCAGCAAGAAAACATAACAACATAATATAACAGTAATAGCAGCTAAGCAGTTTGTTGAGCATAATCCAAATAATCACAAGGCATTAATCAGTTACCAGCACACCATAAAGTACATTCAAGGAAGCACACTGGCCAATAACCAACAATTCAACTCCAGGTACTCATCAAGTCATACACCATAATCAACAATAGAATCTATGCCAAGGAAGCCACACCCTCTGTTTAATTCACTGTCTTTGGCTCGCTTAGGCCAATCCCAGTGATATACCCACTGACTCCAGCCATCTTAACCGAGCTCAATGATTAATAAGCTGTCCTCGGATACCAGTGTCCGAGCCGCGCCATGTGCGCAAGTGTTGATTTCGGCACCCTTAGGCCGCTTATCACATGTCCCAGTGGCATAATACCACCTCATGACATTCATATAATTATAGGGAACTCTTAGTCCCAACATATTCACATAGCAATACAAACAGATATAGGGAACACTTAGTCCCAACCTATCCACCTACATAGGTGCAGTTTTCTTACCTTGATTCCAAGTGCTTTAATTAGAAAGGACGACCCCCGAGCACGATCCATTTCCCGAGCCCTACTCACAACCAAGATAATGGATTCCATTAATATTCAAATATAGGTTTTTGTATACAAAACTAGCTTCCGGGAAGTCGAATCCCACCAAGCACGGTGGTGAGATTGATCCCGAGCACCCTAGGCTCGATCCCCGTACTTAAAAACCTTGAACGTTCAAGTATGCGTCTAAGGGCTGCGGCCCCTAAAGCTTAGCCGTGGCCCTGCCCTTAAAACAGAACCAAGGCCCTTCTTGAAAGAAGACACGCACCGTGGCCCTTGCCTTGGGTGCCGCGGCGCTCACCCTTGGTCGAGCCCTCCTGGCTCATCTTCATCCTAGGGCCGCAACGCTGTAGAATAGAGCCGCGGCCCTTCCCTTCGAGCCCAGAATTTCCACCATTTCCAACCTCCAAACCTTACCCAAAATCATCCCAAAGCTCCCTATTTCAATATCAATCACTCCCAACACCTTTTAGACAACTCTAACATCATAATTCAACAGGAAACCCAATCTAAAACTCATTGCAATCCATGTTTCAATCTCTAAAACTCAAGAACATCATACACCAAAACCAATCATACAGAACACAAATTTAAGCTTCTAAATCATAAATTAAGGTTTACCTGTTTAGCTGAACCCCTTCTCTAAGTAGAATCCCAGCTAGTTCCCAAGTTTCTAGCTTCAATTCAACCTTAAACACCAAAATTATAATTATCTTACTACTCAGAAAAACTCAGAGCTTCTAACCTAAAAAACACAGTTTGATTCTCACCTTGGCTTTGATTAAATGTTCCTTGGATAATCCTTGGGCTAAGCTTTTGAGTCCCCATTGAAATCCTCTGAAATCCCAACCTAAATCCTCCAAATTTCCTCTATTTTACTTGTGTTCTTCCTAGTTTCCTTGAGAGAGAAGGGGGAGAGAAAATGAGAGTCGATCTAATCTTTCTTTCCACTAGATTCTGTTTTAACTAAGTCTATCCTTTATCCCGTTAAGTCAATCCCGAGCCTCGGGGTGCCGGAAACGTCTCCGAGGAAAAAATGGTAAAATTCCCCATTATTCCCACCTAGACTTCCTAACCTCAAATATATCTCCATATATTTATTTTCATGACCCGATAGTCTAAATAGCTACCCGATACCTATAATACCCCTGACTTAACCAAAGTCAACTATTAAACCCCATTGTGACTCTCCTCCTACTTGCTCCCTAGGATCGCCTCGTGCCGACAGTTACAAATGTACACACATGTACATGCATATATATATATATATTTATCTATCTATCAACATAATAATGTGGTCTCGACAATTTATCACACACATTCACAGTTATGCCCTAACGGGCCAAAATTACGATTAAGCCCTTACCAGCCGAATAGGGCCCGCCTGCTTATCCAGTAACCTTATCCGTACTTTATTGCCATTAATTCTCTTAACCTCCAATTATGCCCTCTCGGCACACTAATCAAGGCCCTTAAGCCTTATTAGTAATTTTGGGTCGTTACAAGTGGTGACATTGGGAGAAGAGTCACAAACTGTCTCTAAAATACTCTAGTTTATGTTAATCGATTGTCCGACCCCATATAACGTGATTTTGGGCCGACTTGTACTGATGACATTTTAGGCCATCACTTCGATCCGACACCTGGCAATGAAATTTCCCTCAACCTCGGGGATATGCACAGTAACATGAGACCAGCTTGCCGCCAGAGAATTCTATAGCATTTCTATGAAGGGAAAATAACAACCCAGGCAACAGGCGATGGTCATAAGTGAGGGAGGTGAGGAGTCCCAAGTAATGGAAGTCACCCGTGGGATGGAAGAAGAAGATGGCGAGATCACCAAATGTGACGACATTGATCCGCGGGTAGGCGAAGACAGGTTTGAGCTTAAAGCAATAGAAGAGCTCAAGGAAATAAACATCGACCTGAAAGAACCTTGTAGAGTTGTAAAAATTGGGAAAAATCTTGAAGTCGAAAGGAAGGAGCTGGTCAAGTTTCTATGAAAGAACCAGGATGTTTTCGCCTGGTCACACGAGGACATGGTGGGACTCAGTCTGAGTATAATAATGCATACTTTGATCTTGGACAAGAGTGTGCCTGCAAAGTCCAAAAAACGAAGGCTTTTGGGGATAGTACGATCTGAAGCATTAGAAGAAGAAGTAGCTCGCCTACTAAAATGCGGTTTATCAGGGAAACAAAATACCTGATCTGGGTTGCTAACCCTGTGCTAGTCCTGAAGCCAAACGGGAAGTGGACAACTTGTATCAATTTCTCCAACCTCAACAAGGCTTGTCCCAAGGATTATTTCCCACTACTAAGACTTGTTCAGTTGATAGACGCCACAGACGATCATGAGCTCATGTCTTTCATGGACGCGTATTCTGGATATAACCAGATCGCGATGAACCCTGCAGACCAAGAGCATACCAGTTTCATTACCGAGCATAACGTATATTGCTACAGAGTTATGCCATTCGGGCTGAAAAATGCCAGAGCTACATGCCAACAATTGGTTAACAAGATGTTCGTCAACCAGATCAAGAGAAACATGGAGGTATGTGTCGATGATATGCTCGTCAAATCAAAGAATGCCAATAACCATGTATCCGACTTGGAAAAATGTTTTGGCATCTTGAGAAAGTATGACTTGAAGCCGAATCCCCAGAAGGGCACTTTCAGAGTTGCGTTAGGAAAGATTCTAGGGTTCATAGTCAACACAAGAGGGATAGAGGAAAATTCAGAAAAAATCAGGTCGTTACTAGAAATGCCTTCGCCCATGTCGCATAAGGAACTACAAAGCCTAATTGGAAAGGTGGCGTCTCTAAACCATTTCGTTTCAAAATCTATTGACAAGTGTCTACTATAACTTGCTCTTGGAAACAAGAAATTTGAATGGACCGAAGAATGCGAACAGACATTTCACGATCTGAAAGCATATCTAGTTGAACCCCCCATACTATCAAAAGCGACTTCTAGAGAATGTCTGTTTCTTTACTTGGCTGTGACAGAAAATGCAATCAGTGCCGTATTAGTCTGAGAAGAAGACCAGGTGCAGAAACCTAGAAATTACATAAGAAAGAGGCTTCTCGGGGCTGAATCACGGTACCCATTGATAGAGAAGCTTGCATTCTGTCTCATTTTGGCTTCAAGGATGCTCAGGCCATACTTCTAGTCCCATTCTATTCATGTCTTAACTGACCAACCTTTAAGGCGGGTGTTGCAAAAGCTTGAAACGTCTGGATGTCTATTAAAATGGGCCATCGAACTTAGCTAGTTCAAGATATTATACATGCCACGAAAAAAAATCAAGAGCCACGTCCTTGCTAAATTTGTGGCTGAGTGCACTGGTTTTTAGGACGAGCTGATAATGGAGCCAATGAAGGACTTATGGAAAATATTCGTTGATGGATTGTCACACGAAAATGGATTGGGAGCTAGGATAATCTTAATCTCACCTGAAGGACATCAGTTCCATACAACTCTCAGGCTCAGGTTTGGAGCATCCAAAAACGAAGCGGAGTATGAGGCCTTATTGGCAGGGCTAAGGGTGGCGAAAAAGCTGAAGGCGAAAGCCATCCATTATTATAGTGATTCCTAGCTTGTGGTAAATGAGATATTGGGGGAATACCAAGCTCGAGGCATCAAGATGGCAGCCTACCTAGCTAAGGTATAAGGCGAATTATCTGAGTTCAAGTTTAGCTCCATTGAGTAGGTTCCCAGCGAGCAAAATTCCAACGCTAATGCCCTGGCTCGACTCGCTACCACCAAAGAGGCCGATACAATGAATGTAGTTTCGATGGAGTTCTTAGAAAGCCCGAGTATAACAGGAGAAATGGTGGAGATCAGAATGATTAACATAAAACAGCCCGGGATGACTCTTATAATGGAGTACCTCATGACCAAAAAGTTACCTAATGTTAGGAAAGACGTAAGAAATTTGCTTTATCAAGCTCCACGATATATAATTGTTGAGGGAATCCTATATCGGCGATGTCATTCGTTGCCCCTCCTGCGATGTGTTCTGCCTGAGGAAGCAAAAACTATTTTACAAGAAATACACTAAGGCTTCTGCGGAGATCATGCTAGGGGGCAATACCTAGCTCTAAAGGTATTAAGACAGGGCTATTTTTGGCCAAGCTACTCTAGTCGAGTAAACCATGATTTCATTCCCTTGGCCATTTCCAGCATGGGGAATTGACATGATAGGTTCTCTGCCAATGCGAAAAGGAGGGATTCGTTATGCGGTAGTGGTGATCGATTATTTCACAAAGTGGGTAGAGGCTGAACCTTTGGCAACCATCACCTCAAAGAGAGTCTTGGATTTTGTTGTGAAGAATATTATATGTCGATTTGGACACCCTAAAAAGATCGTGTCAGACAACGGAACGCAGTTTGATAGTGATCTCTTCACAGACTTTTGTGAAAAATATGGCATAACCAAGAGTTTCTCATCGGTAGCATACCCACAAGCCAATAGGCAGGTCGAGGCTGTAAATAAGACCCTGAAGGCAAGCCTAAAGAAATGATTAGATGAGGCCAAGGAATTATGGCCCAAGCTTCTCCCACAAGTACTCTGGGCCTACCAGACCTCGCATAGAACCTCCACGGGACGTACCCCTTTTTCCCTAACCTTTGGAAGTGAGGCTATGCTTCCAATTGAGGCAATGGTAATGACGCTCAGACAAAGGACATTTGATCAAGATCATAACAACGAGCTACTTAGCGAATCCATCATTCTGATCGAAGAAAAACGAGAGGCATCGCAATTACATCTCGCCTATTATCAACAAAAGATCACTCGTTAAGGGACGCAAACTAGGATTAGGTGATCTGGTTCTCTGAATGGTCTTTTTGGCAAATAAAGATCCCAAGGATGGTGTGTTAGGACCGAATAGGGAAGGACTTTATCAGATCATAGAGGTCCTGCGCAAAGGAACTATCAAGCTAGCCCGACTAAATGAAGAAATAGTCCAACGGACCTGCAATGCCCTACATTCAAAAAAGTATTATTAATAGTATTAACATTTATGTAAGACTTATTTATAGAAGTCATTTCAATTCAATAACAGTTGGATTATTAAATAACCATTTCTTTTTTTTATTATTATTATGAGCTCACGTTGTAAAAGCAACCAAGAACGTTTATACGTTCTGGTTCCTTGGGGGGCACATAACCGAGGAGAGCTTTTGAGAAAGTTCAGCTTATTCGGAAAAGGATTAAAAACTTAGAGTTTGGAGAAATTGATTATTCAGTAGCTTTTTTCTAAAAAAAAGCTAGAATTTTCGATAAACCTAATGAGAACTAAATTTGAGAAATCTCTAAAACCCCTGGATATAACCAGGTCTGAGGCATTCATAACAGATATAAAGCTATTTAGCCTACTAAAATCTCTGGATATAACCAGGTCCTAGTCCTGATTCCTAAAGGGTATAAAACAATTAAGCCTATTAAAAACCCTGGACATGACCCGGTCCGAGGCCTAATTCTTAACAGGTATGACGCAAATAAGCAAGAAAAATCCTAGATACAACTATGATATCAATAAAATCTATCTCGATCTAAAAGTCAACCCCTAAGATTTTGAATGTAAAAGAATCTAAGGATTTATAAACATGATAAAATAATAGACTAAGGGAAACACAAATAGATCACAAGTTAGATGTATATTCAAAAGTATATTGTTATCTCGAGGAGAAAAATCCTCAACCTAAGCCCGAAGGCAATTGTTTTGGTCCCAAGGGACTATTACAAAAGTTTTAAAAAAATAATGACAATGAAAAGGGTAAAAAATAAAATAACTGAGCTCTGCCAACTCACTTTGAAGAAGTCACCTCCTTGCCATCCCCCTCGGCAGCTCCATAAGCATCGCAATTTTCCGATGGTTCCTGTGAGAACAAAATCTTGGACCGAGCAAGATACAGATCCCACAGCTCGAGCTGCATGAAAGAGAAGTTCTCATTCTAGTTGAAGGCCCAACAATGGGAAAGCATCTCCTCCATTTGGGTCGATGACTCTGCAGCTTCCTCCTTGGCCTTAGCCTCGGCCTCGATCAACTTCTTCTTGAGTTCTTCATTTTTGGTCTGAAGCTTATCCACGCGATGGCTCGCCTCCATGACCTAATCCTGGGAGGTGGACAGGGCGACTTTAGCAAACTGCTCACCCTCTTGAGCAGAAACCAGGGTGGCTGTGGCACCCTATTCACTCTCGTGAGCGGCGCCCAGGGCATCTTGGAGTTCCTCATCCCTGGCCTTAATGTGAGCTATGCCTAAAAATTGTGCCAGAAGAGACTGCAGAAAAATGAAGCAAGTCAAGAATAGTTTAAGAAAAAACCTAAAGAAAAAGAAAAGGTTAGGAGAGTGAAAAGGATTCACGGTAAGGTTCACCCCCATGGTAGATTCGATGACGTCCTCAGGACTACACTCCTCTATAGCCCTTAAATCTCTGGTAATGTTTCTATAGGTGTTGCTGACCATGTGGCTTGATGTCTCGTACATAATACCCCAAAAGACCTCGGGAATCTTGTCCAGGTCGTGTGGCTTGACCGGGATCTAGACAGTGGGGGCCTCACCTTAAATCACTTGAGGATTTGAGGGATGTATGTGTCGAGGAGGATGGGGAGCTTGTTGAACAGTAACCGCTGTTAACGGAGCTGGGGGAAGTTCTTTTTGTGGTAGCTCCTGGGCAGTGCTTGTAATGCCCTACTGCCTTAGAGCTGTTACTAAGTGAGTTTAAAATATGCAATTAACTCGCTAAGCGAGGTTTTAGGACAAAATAAACCATAATCAGAATTATAAACTTGAAAATAAAACATTCATTGAAAATTATAAAGCGTTTAGCATTTGGGATCCCAAGAAAATATTGTTTTAGAAATATTTAAAATTAAAAATTATATCCAGAGTCGGCTAAACGACAAAATTTAAGTTTAGTACAATCATCTCCCAAAAGTATCCCCGATCGTGGCAGCAAGGTAGACTAGACATGTACGCGCCACTCATCACGCTCACCACACTCAAGGTTTGTCAACTATTCCCTTGCCTTTACCTGCACCATAGAGCACCCGTGAGCCGAAGCCCAGCAAGAAAACCCTCACAAGTAGATAATATATGCATATCAAACACTTAACATATAAACAAGTCATCATCAGGCTATACACATACGGCCATGCCGTCCCAGACGCTTTACCAGGCCCTGGGTTCGCGGTCCAAACCATGAGGATATCCCAGGTATCCTCTGGGGTCTTGCCCTGGCAAGTCGCACTTCGCGTGCTAAACGCTGCTCCCGGCCCCTTGCCGTTCTTGGCCTTCGTCGTTCCTGGCCATTGCCGTTCATTCATTTATATGTACACATAATACAACCTAATAGATACTTAAACACATATAAGTTCAATCAAAGGGCCACACCCTGCAACACAGTCATATAAGGCCAAGCCCTGCAACTCAATCATATAGGGCCGAGCCCTGCAACTCAAGGTCTATGGGAATAGTAGTTTTCTTACCTGTGTCCCGAGCTTTCCAGGCACCGATGTCCCGAGTACATTCCCCTAGTCCGAGCCTCACTAAAACCCTAGTCACAACACACCAACAATATCCATCCATCAAGTTCTAAACCATTAAATAACTTTGGGTCATAATTCTAGTCTCTGGAACCTTGGATTTTATCAATCCAGGTGTTAAAATCCATCCCAAGCTCTAACAGTTAGGTTCCCAAGTCAAATCCCACTAGACACCCTGCATCTTGAACTAGGGCTATGACCCAACCCTTTAAGGGCTGCGGCTTGCCTCAAAAACAGAGGCTAAATGCCTCCCTGGAAACATACACTGGCCGCAACATGCTTCGCCAAGCACTGCGGGGCGCCCCATGGTCAGTGGCCTCCCCAGGCCTTGCATGCACACGGGCCGCGACATGTCCCTCCTAGGGCTGCGACCCACATCTGCAAACCCAGAAAACCTCCATTTTCCCTGCATTTCCTTCGAGCCAATCCTTTTAAAATCATCCCAACTCAATACCCAAGCGCAAAATTAAGCTTGAGCCTCCCTACCACATTATCTAAGCTCCACAACAAATCCAACACAGTCTTATAAACTTAACCCACAACAAAACTTAACTCATGATTCTAGTTCACATGCAACTTACAACTCTAGCTATAATTCAACTGAACCTCAAGGGATTTTAGAGTTAGACCCCTTACCTCAACTGATGAATTCAAGCTTTCACTAGCTCCTCAACCTCCAAAGCTCACCTCTTCCAAGCTCCAAGCCTCAAGCTCCCAAAATCCCAGGTAGAATTCCTTAGGTTTTGACTAGTTTCCTCCAAGATGTCACTAAGCCTCCAATTGTAGAAGAGAAACCGAATGAGGGAGAGAGAATGGGTCGGTTTAGAGAGTTCCAAATGATTCTATGTTTTGTTTTATTTAACATAAGTCTATAAGGTTACCTCAAGGCTCGGGGTACCAAAAACGTCTCTGAGGGCAAAATGGTAAATTTCCCCAATATTCCCCCTAGATATACTAGCTTCAAATATATCTCCAAATATTTATTTCCATAACCCGATAACCCCATAAGATGTCTAATACCCAAAATACCCCTCGACTTGTCCTGAGTCGGATTTTCGACCCCGTTGTGACTTTCTAGCTAATCGCTCCCTAAGACTGTCTTGGATCGTGCAACACAAATATATCACAATTTATTCACAATTATCACATTTATGCTCTCTGCGAGCTAAAATTACAATCATGCCCCTATTAACCAAATGGGGCCTACATACATTTATAATTGACCTAAACATGCATCTCTAATCACATATTCACACAAATTCACTTATTATAACAATAATTCACTTATTGCCCTCCAGGCATGCCAGTCAAGGCCCTAAGCCTTATTAGCAATTTGGGTCATTACAACTAACCCCTCCTTATAGAAATTTCTTCCTTGAAATTACCTGAACAACTCGGAATACCGCTCCTGCATCTCAGATTGAAGTTCCCACGTCGCCTCCTTGACCTTGCTGTTCCTCCACATCACTTTCACTAAACCGATGGTCTTGCTCCGCAAGACTTTGTCCTTCCGGTCGAGAATCTGAACCGGCTTCTCCTCATAAGACAAATCCTGATCCAGCTCCAAATTCTCATAACTCAGAACATGCGTCGAATCAGACACATACTTCCGGAGCATGGACACGTGAAACACATCATGAACCTCTGACAAGGCTGGAGGTATCGCCAATTTGTAAGCTACCTCTCCAACCTGCTCCAGAATCTCGAAGGGGCCAACAAATATAGGGCTCAACTTGCCCCGAACACCGAATCATTTCACTCCCCTCAAAGGTGAAACCCTAAGGAACACATGGTCACCAACCTGAAATTCCACGCTCCTGCGTTTCAGATTTGAGTAACTCTTCTGGCGAACTTGGGAGGCGAGCATTCGAGCTTTAATCTTTTCAATCACCTCATTAGTCTTATAAACCATCTCAGGACCTAAGTACCTCCTCTCAACGGTCTCATCCCAATGGATATGTGATCTGCACTTCCTCCCATAAAGAATTTCATACGGAGCCACTCCGATAGTCGCCTGATAACTGTTGTTGTATGAGAACTCAATCAAAGGAAGATACTTACTCCAAGATACTCCAAAATCTAACACACATGCTCACAACATTTCCTCCAATATCTGAATCATCCTCTCAGTCTGCCCATCTGTCTGAGGATGATAAGCGGTACTAAACCGTAACTGTGTGCCCATAGCCTTCTGCAGTCTCTCCCAAAACTTGGAGGTGAAGGTGGAGTCCCTGTCGGATACTATCGACCTTGGAGCCCCATGCAGTCGAACAATTTCCTTCACATATAACTCAGCATACTGCTCCATAGTATAAGTCATCCTGATTGGTAAAAAGTGGGTGGACTTGGTGTACCTATCCACTACCACCCACACCGAGTCAAGCAGTCCCACAGTCTTCGGAAAACCAACCACGAAGTCCATGGAAATATCTTCCCACTTCCACTCCGGGATCCCTAGAGGCTGCAGCAACCCTACTGGCCTTTGATGTTCAGCCTTGACCTGCTGACAAGTTAAGCACTTGGCCACATAATCAACCACATCCCTTTTCATGCCCGACCACCCATACAAAGCTCTCAGATCCTGGTACATCTTTGTCATACCCGGATGCAAGGAATAGGGAGTGGTATGCAGTTCATCTAAGATCTCCCATCGGATATCTAAATCCATCAGAACACAGATCCGACCCTTATACTTCAGTAACCCCATCTCCGAGATAGAAAAGTCCCTAGCCGCTCTGACTAATACATTCTCCCTGTGACCTCTCAACTGGGAATCCTTCCCCTGCGCCTCCTTGATTCTCTCAAGGAGCGTAGACTGAAGAGTGATGTTTGCTAACCGACCAACCACTAACTCTATTCCCGCTTTGGTCATCTCCTCCGCTAACTTATTGGATATCTGCCTTGAACTGTACAACTGTCCTAGGCCCTTCCGACTCAATGCATCAGCCACTACATTAGCCTTCCCAGGATGGTATAAGATATCACGATCATAATCCATAACCAACTCTAGCCACTGCCTCTGGCGCATATTCAAATCCTTCTGAGTAAAGCATTACTTCAAACTCTTATGGTCGGTGTATATCTCACACTTCTCACCATATAGATAATGTCTCCAAATCTTAAGTGCGAATACCACTGCTGCAAATTCTAGATCATGCGTGGGATATCTCTACTCATACTCCTTCAACTGCCTCGATGCATAGGCTATCACCTTCCCAGCTTGCATTAGCACACACCCTAAACCCTGTCTAAAAGCATCACAATAAACTATGAACTTCTCGTTGTCTATTGGCAGACTCAATACTGGCGCGGTGATTAGTCGCCGCTTCAACTCTCTGAAAATGTTCTCACATCTGTCTGTCCAAACATACTTTGTCTTCTTCTTTGTCAATTCTATCAATTATGTAGCTATCTTGGAGAACCCCTCAACAAACTGCCGATAATACCCTGCCAATCCCAGAAAACTCCTCACCTCAGGAACACTGCTCGGTCTAGGCCAGTCCCTCACTGCCTCAATATTACTTGGGTCAACCAGAATCCCCTCGTTACTGACAATATGGCCTAGAAATGTAACTTGCGGTAACCAGAACTCACACTTGCTGAACTTAGCATATAACCTATGCTCCCTTAACGGCTGCAATACCAGACGTAGATGCTGCTCATGCTTTGTCTCTGGCTGAGAGTACACCAGAATGTCGTAGATGAACACAATCACAAACTTATCTAAATAGTCCTTGAAAACCCTATTCATCATGTCCATAAATGCTGCTGGGGCATTGGTTAATCCAAAGGACATAACCAGGAATTCATAGTGTCCATACCTCATGCGGAAAGCAGTCTTTGGTATGTCCTCCTCTTTGATCCTTAACTAATGGTAACCTGATTGGAGATCAATCTTGGAAAACACTGTCCTTCCCTGTAGCTGGCCAAACAAATCGTCAATCCTAGGCAGTGGATACTTATTCTTAATGGCCAACTTCTTCAGCTCCATGTAGTCAATACACATCCTAAGAGATCCATCCTTCTTCTTGACAAACAACACTGGAGCACCCCATGGCGAGAAACTCGATCTGATGAACCCCAAATCCAGTAACTCCTACAACTGAATCTTCAAAACCTTCAACTCTACCAGAGCCATTCTGTAAGGTGTCCTAGATACTGGCTCCACCCCTAGTACCAACTCTATAACAAAATCAATCTCCCGCTACGGTGGCAGCCCTGACAGATCTGATGGAAATAAGTCTGGGAATTCGCATACCAATCTGGTCTCCCCCGGTCCAACCAGAACAACCTTAGAGGTATCCACAACATTCGCTAGGAATCCTATGCAACCCTCCTGCATCAGGTCTCTAACCTTCAGTGCTGAAATTATAGGTACCCGCGGTCCACTAGCTATTCCCACAAATACAAAGGGTACCTCCCCTTTCGGTTCAAAGGTCACCATCCTGCGCTTGCAGTCAATCGTCACCCCATACTTCGATAGCCAATCCATCACTAGGATCACATCAAAGTCATCCATCGGAAATTCAATCAGATCAGCAAACAATTCCCTACCATCTACCTCTACTGGTAAAGCTCTAATCCACCTCCTAGAGACTACCAGTTCCCTAGTCGGCAACAAAGTCTGAAAACCCCTACCATATAAAACACTAGGTCTACACAGCTGATCTATCACTCTAGTAGACACAAACGAATGAGTGGCTCCTGAATCAAACAATGCAGTATAAGAAGAACCAGTACTACAAATCTGACCTCTCACAACTGAGGGGCTAGCCTTCTCCTCAGTCTGAGTCAAAGTAAACACCCTGGCAGGAGCGAGACTATCGCCCTACTTCGGCTCCTCCTTCCTGGCTTGTGGGCAGTCCTTCTTCAGATGATTGGCACTCCCACAGACAAAGCAGACCCTAATCCTACACTCACCCTGATGTCGTCGTCTGCACCGAGGACACACTGGAAAACTCCTCCAGTTGTCACCTCCGCCTTGACGGCCACTAGAACCACTCTGTGCCCTCCTATCTAAACTGGGAGGAACAAAGGATTCTGGGGCCTTCCTCTTCTGCTCACTGGAGCCACTACCCCGATTGGATCCAATAAAAGGAGGCACCGTCCTCCTGGCATCGCGCCTAACATCGCTCTCTCTCCAGATCTAGTCCTCGGCCCCCTCAGCTGTAAGGTCCTTGTCTACAACCTGAGTGTAAGTTGTAGTCTCTGGATCCAAGGTCATCTTCACATCACGGGCGATCATAAGGTTCAATCCCCGTACAAATTTGTCTCTTCTTGTCGCATCTGTCGGCACTAAATCTAGCGTAAACTTCGCCAATCGGTCAAATTTCAAAGCATACTCTGTCACGGTCAACCGGTTCTGAGTCAGGTTGATGAACTCATCAACCTTCACATCTCGGACTGGAACACTATAGTACTTCTCATTGAAAATACTCCTGAACTCTTCCCAGGTCATAACTGTCATATTTCTCCTCTAAACTACTACATCCCACCAGATGCGGGCATCCTCTTTGAACATGTAGCTTGCACAGGCTACCCTCTCGTTACCCTCAACCCTCATAAAATCGAGAATAGAGGAAATCATATTCATCCACTGCTCTGCCCGCAGTGGGTCTGGTCCACCCTCAAAGGCGGGAGGATGCTGCTTTCTGAACCTCTCATATAAAGGTTCCCACTTGTTCTCCACAGCAGGTTGAACTGGCACTGACGCCATAACCTGCTGAATTGGCAACCCAGTGACCTGTGGAGGGGCCTGTTGCCTCAACTGTCGGAGCTCTTCTATTTGTTGCAGCCTTGCTTCCATTTTGGCAAACATCTGTTGCCAATTCTATGGGGGCAGGTGGAGGGTCCTAACCGTGGTTATCATCCTCGGCCCGACTGCTGCGGAGTCTAGATGATTGTCGAGGCATCTCAACAAATATGCCTGCAATAAATGACGCCACTCATCAAGCATGATAACAACATCCAAAACCACCTCCCAATCACACCAGTCAACCAGGAGCAACAATCCACATAACACACAAATAGCTTATAACACACAGCGGGTCATGCCCTGACATCATGCATATGTTAACTCATTCATCATGCTCTATATGAAATAAGCAGGAAAACAGGGCATTTAAGCACATAATTGAACATACAATTCAATTATTTCCAACCAACCCTGAGTCGAGCTTGCCACTGACAGCGAGCTTACATGTTCGGTCATTCTCTAGGAACCATAAACCTTGGATCGCTCTGATAACAAGTTGTAACGCCGTACTTCTTTAGAGCCGTTACTAAGTGAGTTTAAAATGTGCAATTAACTCGCTAAGCGAGGTTTTAGGACAAAAGTGTAATTAAACCATAATTAGAGTTATAAACTTGAAAATAAGCCTTTCATTAAAAATTATAAAGCGTTTAACATTTGGGATCCCAAGAAAATATTGTTTTAGAAATATTTACAATTCAAAAATATATCCAGAGTTGGCTAAAAGACAAAATTTAAGTTTAGTACAATCATCTCCCAAAAGTATCCCAAGCCGTGGTAGCAAGGCAGACCAGACATGTATGTGGCGCTCATCACGCTCACCATACTCAAGGTTGGTCGACTATTCTCTTGCCTTTACCTGCCCCATAAAGCACCCGTGAGCCGAAGCCCAGCAAGAAAACCCTCACAAGCAGATAATATATGCATATCAAACACTTAACATATAAATAAGCCATCATCAGGCTATACACATATGACCATGCCATCCCAGACGCTTTACCAAGCCATGGGTTCGCGGTCCACACCATCAGGATATCCTAGGTATCCTCTGGGGTCTTGCCCTAGCAACTCTCACTCCGCGTGCTAAACGCTGTTCCCGGACCCTTGCCATTCTCGGCCTTCGTCGTTCCCGGCCATTGCCATTCATTCATTTATATGCACACATAATACAACCTAACATATACTTAAACACATATAAGTTCAATCAAAGGGCCACGCCCTGCAAAACAGTCATATAGGTCTAGCCCTACAACTCAATCATATAGGGCCAAGCCTTGCAACTCAAGCTCTATGGGAACAATAGTTTTCTTACCTGTGTCCCGAGCTTTCTAGGCACCGATGTCCCGAGCAAAGTCCCCTAGTCCGAGCCTCGATGAAACCCTAGTCACAACGCACCAACAATATCCATCCATCAAGTTCTAAGCCATTAAATAATTTTGGGTCATAATTCTAGTCTCCCAGACCTTGGATTTTATCAATCCAGGTGTTAAAATCCATCCCAAGCTCTAACAGTTAGGTTCCCAAGTCAAATCCCACTAGACACCCTGCATCTTGAACTAGGGCTGCGGCCCAACCCCTTAAGGGCCGCGACTTGCCTCCAAAACAGAGGCTAAACGCCTCCCTGGAATCATACATAGGCCGCGACATGCTTGGTCAAGCGTCGCGGCGCGCCCCATGGTCAGTGGCCTCCCCAGGTCTTGCGTGCACATGGACCGTGGCATGTCCCTCCTAGGGCCACGACCCACATCTCCAAACCCAGAAAACCTCCATTTTCCCTGCATTTCCTTCGAGTCAATCCTTCTAAAATCATCCCAACTCAATACCCAAACCCAAAATTAAGCTTGAGCCTCCCTACCAGATCATCTAAGCTCCACAACAAATACAACACATTCTTATAAACTCAACCCACAACAAAACATAACTGATGATTCTGGTTCACATGCAACTTACAACTCTAGCTATAATTCAACTGAAACTCAAGAGATTTTAGAGTTAGACCCTTTACCTCAACTGATGAATTCAAGATTTCACTAGCTCCTTAACCTCCAAAGCTCACCTCTTCCAAGCTCCAAGCCTCAAGCTCCCAAAATTCCAGCTAGAATTCCTTAGTTTTTGACTAGTTTCCCCCAAGATATCACTAAGCCTCCAAGTGAAGAAGAGAAACCGAGTGAGGGAGAGAGAGTGGGTCGGTTTAGAGAGTTCCAAATGATTCTATGTTTTGTTTTATTTAACTTAAGTCTATAAGGTTACCTCAAGGCTTGGGGTACCAAAAACATCTCCGAGGAAAAAATGGTAAATTTGCCCAATATTCCCCTCTAGGCATACTAACCTCAAATATATCTCCAAATATTTATTTCCATAACCCGATAACCCCATAAGATGTCTAATACCCAAAATACCCCTCGACTCGTCCCGAGTCAGATTTTTGACCCCGTTGTGACTTTCTAGCTAACTGTTCCCTAAGACTGTCTCGGATCGTGCAACACAGATATATCACAATTATATCACAATTTATTCCCAATTATCACATTTATGCTCTCCGCGGGCTAAAATTGCAATCATGCCCCTATTAACCAAACGGGGCCCACATACATATATAAATCACCTAAACATGCATCTCTAATCACATATTCACACAAATTTACTTATTGCCCTCCAGGCATGCCAATCAAGGCCCTAAGCCTTATTAGCAATTTGGGTCATTATAGTGCTGACACCCTTGTCCTTAGCCGGAGAGTTGGTGGTACCCCCCGTCTTCGGAGCTGCTTTCTTTGTCACCCTAGGCCTCTTCACCATGGGACCAGCTCCGGTCCTGCCGGCCTTAAAAGCACCTCTCAAATCTTGGGCTCCTGGCACTTTCATTTCTTCAGCTGGAATAGAGCGAGCTGAGGATTCAGTTTATAGAATTAAGTATTCAAATGTACTATAAATACAAGAAGAGGAGAAAGAACCCTACCCTCCTAGTTAGGGGAGGAATCTATTACGATCAATTCGGGGGTATTGACCGGGCTAGGCACAACCTCTAACTCTTGGATTAACTTGGGTAGGGGAGAATCTAAACTTATGACCTCCTGGATCCTAGGGAGTACAGGTCCTTCATCAGGGTTGGACTCATCTACATGTTGCCTAAAACCAGGGCATATGTGCCCTGACGCAAGGAAGATCATGACCTACGGTTTGTCCCACACTCCTAAAAAATAGTGGATCTAAAATGAAGAGTGTTGTCAACTACGATGGTACCTTTGGGGTAGCTGTGATCATAGCATACGACCAAATGGTCCACGCACTTGAGGAAGGTTATGTTTAGGTCTGGGTTAGTGGAGTGACGATTAACGAGCTAGTTAGGGTTGAATCAAATTAGATTATAAATGGCAGTAGCCTGATCTAACTCTCTATAAGGGTATAGGTTACCTTGGCCGGAGGGGTCGACTGCTGCCCCAGACGCGGCTCGCTCAGGATCGAGCCCCTGATTATCTTCAGGAGCTCACCTTTTACGCACCAGCGATACCACATTTTCTTCCTCCTCGGTGTCCTCATTGTCTGGCAAGGCCTCTTAAGAAGGAGGAGCTTAGGGAGATGGGAAGAGGAGCTTGGTTCCTCAGAGCTATCGTCTGGCCCTTGCTGATCAGATTGCAAGCCACCATGGTGGCGTCATTCACAATCTGACGATAGTCTTTCTCCCTGGGTGGAAGACTAGACAAGGTCTTGTACTGACCCCCAATGGTAGTAGACCGCTCTGTCCTCGCAAATATAGCTACACAAAGAACGAGCTTAGTCAGAATCCTTAAAAAATATATATATATAGTGCACAAATGATAAAAAGTTCACGTGCTGAATTTACAAAGAAAGAGGACTTATGAGGACAGTTGAAGTATCGATGGTCATAGTTCTTGAACCCACTTGACATAAAGAACAAATCTTTATAGTCATTTGGGTGGTTGGGAGGTCGATGACAGAGGAGGAGTTTGGGAAATGAGTGAGGTAGTAAAATCCATCACCTCGCCCCTTCTGGTCGTCGCTGGCCTTAAGGTAGAAGAAGTACAAGATGTTTGCCGGAGTGGGGACCTCTCACTCGTGCCTCATAAACAAATATTTTAACCCCACCAAAAGCCTGTATGAGTTTTGGGGGAGCTGGAAAGGAGC
Organism: Humulus lupulus; assembly: GCF_963169125.1. Taxonomy (NCBI): domain Eukaryota; kingdom Viridiplantae; phylum Streptophyta; class Magnoliopsida; order Rosales; family Cannabaceae; genus Humulus; species Humulus lupulus. The sequence continues at coordinate 74,450,286 of NC_084797.1, forward strand.
CAGTTTGACGTAGTTAAGAAAATCTGCGAAATACTGATCAAATGGGATGAAGGCACCGACCTTCAAGTGCTCGTCACTCTAAGCCTCGTAGTCATATTGGAGAGGCGCATAACTTTGCTCTCCCTCCAGTATAGGTCGGGCAATAAGGCTATCAGCTCCCATATTTATCCTATAACTCGATAGGATTTTGTTAACTATTCCCTGAGTCATTATCTGGGAGACTATGTGCTCGACCTCAAAGAACGCGCTGGGGTCGACCACGATTTCTCTCTCCATCACAGGATCAAAATGAGAGATGGTAGATTCAGAGTTGACCTACTTGCCTTTATCTATGTTTTGGGCAGAGGAGCTCGTGACATTCTTCTTTGCGGGTGCCATGGTTCAGATCGCCTGACGACAAAGCAGCCTATTAGCAAGCAACCTAAGATGATTTCTAGCTACGTTTGTGGAGGTACGGAAGTCTAAAGATTTAAGTGGTTTACTTTCGGGATTTGAAAAATTATACGAGCTAAGTTGTGTCCTAGCCTCAATGCGTGGTTCACGGGTGGTCCTAGGCTACGCGCTATGATTACTTAAAATTTCCTGATACTTCGGGACCCGCGTGTCAGATCCGTCAAACCCACTACTTTCTTTTTGAAAGCGGTTTAATGCAAAACCGCCTATGGAATCGTAACCTTTAAGCTACCTAGGCCTAAACCTAAAACCCCTTTGGCTTCTACACCCAAACAAGTAACCAAATTGATTTACCATTAGAATTTTCTCTGAAAAACCCAGAAAATTTTCCCAGTTTTATGAAAACCTTGTTTCTAAATAAGTCTAATATCGTTCATTTAGCCTAAATCGAACCCCATTTTCTATTTACAAATCGACGTAACCTAAACGACATTGAGCAAATGATGTCTTTCATAGTCAATTAAAAAAAACTCACTGGAAAATAAGCAGTCGAAAAATTAAAACCATGTGAGGAAATACTTACAGTTGATATGATCGGCTCGGAGAAGGGTCGATATGTCCATAGGAAATTTCTTGAAAGCCTCTGAGAATCGGGAGGAAGAATGAGGGTATTTTCAAGAAGTTTGAGAAGAAAATGGGAAACTTTGTTTTTGAAATGGAAACTTTTTGAATGCAAATGTGGTGAGGGTTCAAGTCTGATCACCCTATTTATATGTAAAATACGGAAATTAATTTAGGCCATCCGTTTGGGTTAGCTCGAGATCCAAAGGCCAAGATTAAATGAACCATAGGATAGCAAAAAGTTGACATGATAGTTTTCACAGTCCTCAATACTCGAACGGACGCCAATTGTAGTGGGTAGGCAAGATTTTACATGGCAGAAGCCTAAAAGCCCGTATTGTGCATGTCAGAAAGTGACGATATCAAGCACAAGTAGGAGATTGGGGGAAAACGTTGTACCCTATGTTGACCCTTGTTTTGGTCAACTGACACGGAGTTAAATGCTTGATGTGATAGAAGGTATTGAAATAGATCTAATGGAAAGAATAGTAAACGACACAACAAAGTATAGTGGTTCGGCCCCACGAATTGGTAATGACCTACGCCCACTTAAGCTATTATTGATATTGATTCTCAAAGGTGTGATCAAAGAACTAGAGTTCTGTAATGCCCTACCTCCTTAGAGTCGTTACTAAGTGAGTTTAAAGACGTGCATTCAACTCGTTAATCGAGGTTTTAGATCAAATAGTATAATTAAGCCATAAACAGAGGAAAAACTTTAGAAATAACTCCATTTCATTGTAAATCATAAAAGTTTAACACTTGGGATCCCAAAATACAGTTTAGAAACATTTACAACATATAAATTGAACCAAGTCGACTAAACAACAAAATCTAAGTTTATTTACAACCATCTCCCAAAATCCACTGGTTGTGGCAGCCAGGCTGGCCAAACATGTACACACCGCCTCATGCCTTCTACTCTCATGGTTGGTTGGCTTTCTCCTTGCCCTTACCTGCACCACAGAGCATCTGTGAGCCGAAGCCCAGTAAGAAAACCCATAGCAGATAACATATGCAAAACATACACCAAGTATATAAACTGGCCTCAATAGGCTAAACACATATGACCTAGCCGTCCCAGGCGCTTTACCAGACCCTGGATTCGCGGTCCATACCGTGAGGATATCCCAGGTATCCTTTTAGGGACTCACCCTGGCAACTCGCACTCCACGTGCTCAACACTGCTCCCGGGCCCTTGTCGTACTCAGCCTTGCACTCAACGTGCCTAACGCCATTCCCGGCCCTTTGCCGTTCCTGGCCCCTGCCGACCTCGGCCTACACTGTTCCCGGCTCTAGCCGAACATTCACATAATTGCACTCATAGAATAATAAACAAGTACAGAATACCATCAAATACAATCCAAGGGCTACGCCCTGCAATTCAATCACATTGGGCTCATCCCTGCATACAAGCTCTATGGGAACAAGGGTTTTCTTACCTGATTCCCGAGCTCTCCGAGCACCGATGTCCTGAGCACAGTCCTTTAACTTGAGCCTCACCGAAACCCTAGTCACACCACATTAACAATATCCATTCATCAAGTTCTAATCCATTAAATAACTTTGAGCCATAACTCTATCCTCCGGGACCTTGAATTCTACCAATCCGGGTGATAAAATCCATCCCGAGCCTTAACCATTGAGTTCCCAAGCCTAAACACCCTTAAAAACACAAGCTGGCACTAAGAGCCGCGACCTTACCCTCAAGCGCCGCGGCTAGCCTCGAAATAGAGGCTAGCACCCCACTGACACCCACACGGGCCGCGACGAGCATCACCAAGCGCTGCGGCGCGCATGAAGCTTCTCGGCCTCCCATGGCTGTGCGAGCACACGGGCCGCGACATGCCCATCCTAGGGCCGCGACCCTCACCTCCAAACCCAGATTTCTTCACCCTTTTTCCTGCATTTCCTTCAAACCAATCCTCCCCAAAACTAAGCTAACAATCCCAGTTTATCACCATAATAATTTCTAACACAGAATCAGCTTCAAAACCCAACAGAGTCTAGCTCCAAATTCAACCAAACCATCAAGAAAAAACTACAACCTCAACCAACATGCAAACTCAGATATTCATCCTTAAACCAGCTAATAAATTGATACAATTCAACATTAGGAACTTACCTTTGCTGGATAATACTTCTGAGCCAATCCCCTAGATTCCAAGCTACAATTCTTCAATTGTTTCCCAGCTTGAAACTATGAATTCCCTGGCTTTTCCTCAAGATTTCCCCTTAGTGCAGCTTGGAGAGTAAAGAGAGAGTATGGTAGAGTCTAAGGTCGGTTTCTCCAAGTTTCCCAACAATTCCTTTATTTTTCTTTATTTAACTTAGTCTATGTGGTTACCTCAAGGCCCGGGGTACCAAAACGTCCCCGAGGGCAAAATGGTAAATTTCCCCAATATTCCCTCATAGACATTCTATCCTCAAATATATCTCCATATATTTATTTTCACAACCCGATAACCCCATAACACATCTAATACCCAAATTACCCCTCGACCCTCCCCGAGTCGGAATCTCAACCCTGTTGTGATTTTCTGGCTAACCGCTCCCCAGGACTGTCTTGGATCGTGCTGCACAGGTATATCACATATATATCACATTTATCACATATATACCCCTAAAATCCAGACGGGGCCCACATGCAAATTTAACTCAACTAAACATGCATCATTATCATATATTCACATTAATTCATATATTAACATAATAATTCATTTATTGCCCTCGCGGCACACTAATCAAGACCCTAAGCCCTATTAGCGAATTCGGGTCGTTACAGGTTCTCCGAGTTTCACCAGCCTTAGAGGGATAAACAATAAATTCAGAAGATAATAGCTATACTTTTCTTGTAAAGCACAAACTCAGAATTAGCCAAAAGTAGAAGTCCCTCCCTTGAGCTATCTTTTTTCTATTTATAGGCTCAAGGAGGATTACATAAATTTGTTACAGATATTCTTTCCTAAATAATCGGATACTCAGGAATTATGGGAGATAATCTCGGATATCGTTGTAATTGCGTAAGAACTTCTCAAAATATGCGGAGTATACGACCAAGCTGGTCGTATATAAAGTCCGAATGTTACGCTAGGGGCACCTTCCTGGTCGATAGTCGAACAGAACCTTTGCCAGGTGTCAGACACGTGTTAAAAATGTCTGCCACGTCATCCATGCCTATTCTTTGTATAACATTTGCCCCCCAAGTTTATTTATTACGACCAGCAATAAGTAAACTTAGGAAAACAACCTTTCATATGCCCCACGAAATCTGTCAGAGCCCTCGTGCGTTTTTGAAAATCGTGACCTAATCAAGTCTAATGAAGCCTTTTCAGTTTTTAAGAAACCACTCTGACGGCTGTTACACTCCCCATGCTTTGAAAAAGGCAATTAATGATTATTAATTTTTGTCACACTTCGGCCTCTATAAGTAACCCCTTCATTCATCTTCTACCCTTTTACTCGCCATTTTCTGCCAAGAACTCTCAAGAACTCCATCTCAGAACTCAGAACTTCGAAGGTCTCCCGTCATTTTACTTAAGGGTTCTTTGCTTGCAAGCCCAAAGTCGTCCCGTTTCAGAATCTTCATTCTCCATCTAGGTAAACTTCTTTGTCTTTTAAACTTTTTGAGATGCCATGAATACTGCCTTAGAGTTCTGAAACTTTTTGCGTTCTTGAGTAGAAATTTGTGGGGATTCTGTATATGCCGTTGATGCTTGATAGGGTAGTGTACTTTTTCTCTATATAAGTTAGGAATTAGTTTGATAGTCAGGATCATAGGTTTAGGGCGTAAAATCGACGTAAAAATTTGATTTTTAGGCTAGTTGAAAAATTGAGTTTTTCCCGCCCTCTTGGAGTTGAAAAAGTTTCCTTTCAGAGAACTCTTTACTTTCACTTTTTGATCCGTTTTTCAAACTGCTAGCATAAAACTTAGTGTTTCGGTTAGAATGCTGCTGGTCGATAGACACAAGCAACGTTATTCCAACTTTCAACATAAGTTCCCAGGCTGTGCGTCTTATCTCCTCCTTTGTCTGTTTGCAGTTCATATGCAAGACCCGTGGGGAGGAGAAAGACCCATCGACGACGATCTCTTAGTTCAACTGCTTGAAGACGAAGAACAACCTTCGACTCTAATTCCAGATATTCCTTTTTCTCGCCTTAACCAAAACACTTCCACAGTTTTTACCCAAAATATGGCTCGTACCAAAACCAAAGCACGAACACTTCTCATCAGCCTACTGCTGATGCTCCCTCCACCAGTGGTCGAGATGAAAATTCCCCCGATCCAAATGTGCAAGGGCATGCCCACCCTCGACACGCTACTCAGCCGGATGTCGAGTGGCATGTAGTTTCTGAAAGTAGGGTGACGATCAGAATGATCGCCAACTACCTAAACATATACAATCTGACAGGGGTGACCCTAGTCAAACCAAACCCAGACCAAAGGGCTAATCTGCCTGGAGGTGCTTGCAGCGCCTGGTCGCGGTTTCATGTTGAGGCAGGAGTCACTTTGCCTCTTCATGCATTCTTTCAGGGGGTGGCCAACTACTTCGGAGTTGCCCCCTTCCAAATTACCCCAAACAGATATAGAATGCTCGCTGCACTCTATATCCTGTATAGCAAGAAAAAATGGCCCGCGCCGTCGCCACATGAGGTCAACTACCTGTTCGACCTCAAATCTAACCCCAACCAAGAAGGCACAGGGTTCTTCGATCTTTGTCATCAGGAAACCGGGCGCACTTTCCTGACTGATACCACCCATATCTCCAACGTGGGGAGGTACTACCAAGAGTACTTCCTTATGCCTGACCTGGTCACAGACAACTTGGCTTTCACACGAGGAGGTAAAATTTTCACATCGCTGGCTTCTTCACTTAGTGTTTTTCCAGCACAATGTCCTGAACTTGCAATGTGTTTCAGGCCCATGGCTGTGACCAAACCCAACTCTAGGGATGGAGTCAAGGGCGACACTCTTAGCCAGCATGTCAGATGCTCAGAAGAGTGTCAAAAATTTAGTTACAGAGGCTAACCTTAGGCTGGCTGGCCTCTGGGACCCCCAACCAACTACGAATGGGCCTTCGGCGGGGAATGCTCACGCCGAAGCGGAACTCGAGCAGCAACCCCAAGCGTCTCCTCCACGGAGGAGACCAACTGGGGTTACGATCAGGGAACCTGCTGACACTCATCGAGTGAAGAGGCCCTTGGTTCCCAAGGGAAAAGGAAAGCAAAGGGCCGCCGAGCCTACCGAACTCTCTGATGTCTCGTCGAATGATAACGATATAGTAATTTCGCTTTTAAACCATTTTCCAATTCACTATCATCTGTTCGACGGGGATGGCAACTTTAAGAATACTCCCATCTTAAATACAGATTTCTTCCAGGCAGTAGGTAGTTTGGTAAATAATGTAGCGATCAATAGTTGTAGCGCAGGTACTTTACTTGTAATCTTTTCACTTTCATTTTTTGGCCCTGTGTGACCATCTAGTCTCAATGCCTGTGTTGTTTCCTTTTGTGCAGATATGGACTCCGAAGATGTGTTCGAGCATTACAGGGCTGCTGCCACCTCTTCTGGCCAATAGTAGGACAGCAAGAGGGCTCGAGGGGAGAGCAGCAAGACTACCTCAAAGAAGGCTCGAATTGATGATCCTCTGGCTAGTGCCCCTTCGAAGGAGAACTCACCGCCTCCAACACCCCTCAAGTAGCCAGTCTCAACTTCCGCCGACCAACAACCTTCTTCTAAGTCTCCTAGCAGGGAAACATTACACACTCAACCCGAAGGCTCCCTGCCCAGCCTCGTGGTCAACTCTGCCAGGGAGAGAATATACAAGCTCTCCAAGCATAGACACAGCCAGGCAGCTATTACCGAACCCGCTTCTATGGAGGCTGATCAAGTTCTTAATAGAGGGTTGAACGAGATAGTTAGCGTAAGTCAACTCCTGCTGATGTAACATTTATTTTTTATTCCTTGCCTTTACTTTATCTTTTTCTATCTGTCTTCAGGGACTGCTGACCATAACCGTTGGCTAGTGCTGTGCTGGGGCATTGGTGTCTCGGGGCAGGAACTTTGATGCCAGACTTTCCGAGGCCAAGAAAGCACTCGAAGCTACAAACAACGAGCTTACCATACAGAATGGCGAGTTGCTTGCGGAGAAGACGGAGCTGTCCAAGCAGAAAGATGAGCTGCTCGAGGACAAAGCTACTCTGAACAAGGAGCTGCTGAAATCCTGGGATGCCTTGAAGAAGGCTAATGAATCTAGGGAAAAGTTCAGAGAAAGCGCCAAGCTCAACTATCAACAAGCTGTACAACTCGAGCTCGATCTGATCGCCAGCAGGCAAGAGGCGGAGGAACTCGGAAAACGAGTGTAGGAGCTTGAGGAGGCTGGAGCCAAGAACTTGGAGAAGTATAAGGAAGTCATTCGTCTTTGCTTCTATGAGTTCTGGAAGCACAACCGAGAGGCTAACTTCAGCTACCTGTCAGAACGCTTGAGGAGGACTCTAATGACGCAGTGCGCCATTCGTCTGGAAAAAGAAGAGAAGGCTGAAGTGCCTGCTTGCCAGAGATTTCCCTGGCAGCAGGGATAGATGGTGCAGACGCTGAAGCTGGCACAGCCGTCGATCAAGACGTTCCTCAAGACCCCTCAGCTCCTTAATTCTTTTTTTTCTTTTGTTATCTCAACTACACGACTCACGGGTCGTGATGTAAAGACATTTTTTCATTGCTGCAAGGGCAGCTATTTTACTTTTACTTGAACAATTACATCCAAGCAGTACTGCTCACGGTGTAAAAGGATTCCTTTGACATTATAATATTTCTTCTTTATTATAACATCTGTTCGCATGACCGAACCTAGCATAGTACTTTGGCTTGATTTTTCAAAATATAAATTTTGAAAAATACTCTAAGTACCGTAGTATGCTTTCACTTATTTTGTTCATGTGTTTACATACCTCTTGGTATGCTTTGCTATCGATGTACCTTATATGCCCCCCAAGTGACTGAGGAGCTTTAGGTCCTTGGTCACTTGCCTTGACCACGACCTGTACGAACATTACTGCTCGGTATAAAATGTAAAACTTATAATACAGCAAAACAACACACGTAATGAACAAATACTTGTAAAAAATTACAAAGTTTGGCAAGAATGACTGGCTGCGCACAGTCCCTTATAATTCTCATATTTAAATGGACTAAACATGTCTTTACGAGTGATCTTTGAAAGATCTTACACTTACAAGCGATCAGCCATATAACATGGCTAACCCTTTTACAAAACTTGTAAAAAGTAAAAATTAATACAAGACAGTCCTTTAAGAAGGACTTTTTATTGATAATACTTGCGCAGGTGTTCTCCATTCCAATAATGTGGAACGAGATCTCCATTTAAGCATGCAAGTTTATAGGTGGCTGGATGAAGGAATTCTTCAATTTGGTAAGTTCCTTCCCAGTTTGGTCTGAGTACTCCAGCAGCAGGGTCACGGGTGTTTAAGAAAACTCTTCGAAGTACTAAGTCTCTGATGTCGAACTTTCTTTCTTTTACTTTGGAGTTAAAATACCGAGCGATTTTTTGCTGGTACGCAGCTACTCGGAGCTGGGCTTTTTCTCGTTTCTCTTCTATCAGGTCTAGGGACTCCATCAACAGTTGGCTATTTTGGTCTAGGTCATATGCGATTCTGTGATGTGAGGGTAGATCTAACTCGACAGGAAACATAACTTCATACCCATATGCCAAGGAAAATGCGTTATGACCTGTTGCTGTTCGGTGAGAAGTTCTATACGACCAGAGTACTGCAGGTAGCTGTTCTGGCCATGCTCCTTTAACTTCTTCGAGCCCTTTCTTTAGAGTATCCTTCAATGTCTTATTTACTGCTTCGACTTGCCCATTTTCTTACGGATGAGAAACTGAAGAAAAGCTCTTGATTATGCCATGCCTTTCGTAGAAGTCTGTGAACATGTCACTATCAAACTGGGTGCCATTGTCCGAGACAATCTTTCTTGGCAATCTATATCGAAAAAAAATGTTCTTGATGACAAAATCAAGTACTTTCTTTGTCGTTATGGTTGTGAGTGGTTTAGCCTCGACCCATTTGGTGAAGTAGTCGACCGCCACGACTGCGTATTTCACTCTACCTTTTCCTGTTGGCAAGGACCCGATTAAATCAATACCCCATACTGCAAAGGGCCATGGACTTTGCATTTTATTTAACTCATTAGGAGGTGCCCGTGGGATTTTGGAAAATCTCTGACACTTATCACATTTTCGTACAAACTCCATCGACTCTTCGTTCATTGTTGGCCAGAAATAACCTTGCCTTAGAATCTTCTTTGATAAGCTCTGCCCCCCAACGTGGTCTCCACAGAAGCCTTCATGCACTTCCTTCATCAGTTCTTTAGCCTTTTTTGGTGTAACACACATGAGTAGTGGCATTGAGTATCCTCTTCGGTATAGAACACCATCAACTAGTATATACCTAGCAGCCCATCTTTGAAGGGTCCTGGCTTTGTTTCTATCTGCTGGTAGTATACCGCTCGTGAGATACTCCAGGTATGATGCCATCCACGTATCTTGTAACTGGACCTCCATATTGGTTTCTTCTGCTCGTATGCTTAGCTCGCGTAACCGTTCAACTGGCACTATATTTAAAGTGTAAGCATCCTTTGCACTCGCGAGCTTGGCTAGGGCATCTGCGTTTGAATTCTGATCTCGAGGTATCTGCTGGAGGGTATATTTTTCAAATTTCCCCAACAGATCTTTAGTTTTGTTCAGATAGGGCACCATTTTCAGACCTCGTGCTTGATACTCCCCTAAGACCTGATTCACTACCAACTGTGAATCGCTGTAAATATCCAACACTTTAATGTTCATGTCTTTGGCTAACCTTAACCCAGCGAGTAGGGCTTCATACTCGGCTTCGTTGTTTGAAGCGGTGAAATCAAACCTAATTGCGCAGTGAAATCGATGCCCTTCCGGCGTTATCAATATCACTCTTGCTCCTGCATGAGATTCGTTGGACGATCCGTCCGTGAATAGCTTCCACAAAAGAGCTTCAACCCGAGGCTCAGGCGCACTAGGCTTTTCACCTGCTCGACGTTTGGGAGTTCAGTGAATTCAGCAATGAAATCAGCCAAGACTTGTCCTTTTATTGCTGCTCGCAGTGAGTATGTGATATCGAACTGCCCGAGTTCGACTGCCCATTTCAATAAATGACCAGCAGCCTCTGGCTTTTGCAAAACTTGTCGAAGGGGCTGATCAGTCAAGACGGTGATTGGATGGGCTTGGAAGTAAGGACGTAACTTCCTTGAGGCCAAAATTAGGCAATAGGCCAATCTTTCAATGGGAGGATATCTCAACTCGGCTCCGATTAACCTGTTGCTCACATAATACACCGCCTTTTGTACGCCTTCTTCTTCTCTCACTATCACCGCACTAGCAACATATTCGGTGATCGCCAGGTATATGAGCAAAGTTTCCCCTATAGGCTTTGATAAGACGGAAGGCTGCGCCATGTGGGCTTTTAAGGCTTGGAAAGCCTATTCGCAGTCTTCTGTCCACTCGAACTTCTTGTTTCCCCTAAAAAGATTAAAGAAAGGGATGCATTTATCCGTCGATTTTGAAATAAATCTACTGAGTGCGGCAATCCTTCCAGTCAAACTTTGCACATCTTCGATCTTTACTGGCGATTTCATATCGATCAGGGCTTTGATCTTTTCAGGATTAGCTTCGATTCCCCTCGAATTGACAATGAACCCCAAGAACTTCCCTGATCCTACTCCGAAGGAACACTTGAGAGGATTAAGCTTCATTTGATATTTATTCAAAACATTGAAACACTCTTGTAAATCCTTCACATGTCCTTCTACTTTTTTTGACTTTACCAGCATGTCATCAACGTATACCTCCATGTTTACTCTGATCAACTCCTTAAACATGTGGTTAACTAGTCGCTGGTAAGTCGCACCAGCGTTTTTCAATCCAAAGGGCATTACTTTGTAACAGTATAGCCCTGTATCAGTCCAAAATCTAGTGTGATCCTCGTCAGGGGGATGCATACTAATTTGATTGTATCCTGAGTATGCATCCATGAAAGAGAGGATCTCATGTCCTGTAGTTACATCGACCAGCTGGTCGATCCTTGGGAGTGGGAAGCAATCCTTAGGGCAGGCTTTATTAAGGTCTCTGAAATCCACACAAGTTCACCATTTGCCATTAGGCTTGGGAACTAGTACTGGATTAGAGACCCATGATGGATAAAACGCCACCCTGATGAACCCATTCTCCTTTAGTTTTTCAACTTCTTCTTTTAAGGCTTTCGATCTGTCTTTATCGAGCAACCTTCTTTTCTGTTGCACGGGTGGAAAGCTTTTGTCGACGTTCAGGACATGGCTGATGACTGCAGGATATATCCTAGCCATGTCTTTATGTGACCAGGGGAAAACTTCCTGGTTCTTCCTCAAAAATTCCACCAGTGCATGTTTGGTTGTTGCTTCTAAATTTTTGCCGACCTTTACAACTCTGGTTGGAAACTCTTCGTCAAGCTGGACCTCCTTAAGGTCCTGGACAGGTCCTACATCTTCTTCAAAATCCCCAAAGCAGGATCTAAGTCTCTATCCTCACTTTGGGCAACACCCTATTTGGTGATTTCATCACTTGATTGGGCTTGTACATCAATGGCCATCTGCAACTTTTCTGGGGGAGCACTCCTCGACAGACCTTTCATAGCCTTGGTGATTGGGGCATTGTAGCACTTCCCGGCTTCCCTCTGGTTTCCCAATACGCGCCCTACCCCTGCGTCTGTTGGGAATTTCATGGCCAGGTGCCATATAGAGGTGACGGCCCGAAGGTCAACTAGTATGGGCCTTCCAATTACAGCATTGTAGGCCGAAGGACAATCGAATACTATGAAAGTAGTGAGTAATGTCCTGGTAGCAGGCCATGTACCTGCTGTTACTGGAAGCCTGATTGACCCTGTTGGAGCGAGTCCCTCACTAGAGAAACCGTAAATTGATTGGTTGCAGGGCTCCACGTCTTTGACGGATAACTTCATTCATTCCAGCGAAGATTTATACAGGATGTTAACTGAACTTCCTGTATCGACTAGTACTCTTTTTACCATCATATTGGCAATTTGAACATCCACGACCAACGGATCGAAATGTGGGAATCGGACATGTTGGGCATCGCAGTCAGAGAAGGTTATTTCACCGTCCTCTGTCCGAGCCTTCTTTGATGCCCAGTCCTCCACAGTCATCATCTCGATGTCCTGGTCGTGACGCAGGGTCCGAGCATATCGTTCCCTTGCCTTTCCGCTGTTTCTCGCAAGATACGGTCCTCCGCAGATGTTGAGTGAGGTGTCAGCCACGGGGTCAGGCTGTAAAGGTGGAGAGCGTTGGCGTGTAGGCGCCTACTCGTTGCCACCTGGAGCCTCTCGTTGGGAAGCTCCTAAGGCCCTTACTTATCTCCTCAAGTGTCCTTGTCTAATAAGGAACTCGATTTCATCCTTCAGCTGGTTGCACTCGTTCGTATCATGTCCGTAGTCGTTGTGAAAATGACAGAACTTGGTGGTATCCCTTTTCGAAATATCCTTTCGAATGGCAGCGGGTCTTTTGTAAGGCACACTGGAACTTGTGGCCTGATACACCTCTGCTCGAGACTCAACAAGGGCAGTGTAGTAGGTGAACCGTGGCTCATAACGGTTGCCCTTAGCGCGCTTGCTCTCGGAAGTAGAGGGTTTGCTATGGGGCCTCTTCCCCTCATTATTTCCGTTGCTATTCCCATTGCTTTTGCCGTTGCCGTTGGGCTTTGACCCATTGGCGGCTTTGGCGGGATCTTCAGTCCCCTTATCCTTATTTGGGGTCTTTCCCTCGCTGGCAATCGCATCTTCGAGCTTGATGTATCGATCAGCTCGATCCAAAAATTCTTGGGTAGTTTTAACCCCATGCTTCCTGTGGCTACTCCACAGAGGCGTACGACACCTAACTCCTGCAGTTAGGGCCATCATTTTGCTTTCGTCTCCCACTGTTTTGGCTCCAGCAGCTGCTTGCAAAAAATGCTGGACGTAGTCTTTCAGTGGTTCTCCTTCTCGCTGGCGTATCTCGACCAGCTGGTTTGCCTCAGTTGGGTGCACACGACCCGCATAGAATTGTCCATAAAACTCCTTTAAGAACATCTCCCAAGATACAATACTTGCAGGAGGGAATTTAAAGAACCACTCCTGTGCAGCATCAGAAAGTGTTGCAGGAAAGATCCTGCACCGAGCGTCTTCGGACATTTTCTGAATGTCCATTTGTATCTCAAATTTGTTGACATGAGATACCGGGTCACCATACCCATCAAAGTTTGGAAGTGTGGGCATTTTAAACTTGTTGGGAGTTTTTGCCACAGCAATCCTTTGGACGAAAGGAGTGCCCTTTCTCCTGTGGTACTCGATGTGAGACGTTCTTCCTCCGACCAGCTGTTGCACTTCTTGGTTCAAGGCATATATTTGGGTCTGAACGGCTTCAGGAATTGCCGGAGCCTCTGGTGCCAGGGGAATGTACTCGTCGTGCCGTTCTCGGCGGTCGCTAAGTACATCCCTTAGGTCGTCGTATCTTCGCCGTTGCTCGCTGGCTCCGAGCTGGTTAAAGATGTTGTTTTGTCTGGGCTGCCCCCCAACATTACGTCTCGCTTGTTGGTCTTCTCTAGGTGGTGGGCTTCTGCCTCCACCTATATCCTCATTCCTCCGACCGGCATTCCCTCTGCCTGAGTCGGCCTCATTGTAGCCATGGCCATCTCTGAAACTCGATTGGCTATGGTTAGACCGACTGTCTCCTCGGTTGCCTCCTCGGGCTGGAACTTCCCGAGCGTTAGGGGGAGGCCTGCGCTGGTCGGTAGGTCCCCGTACATTATCATGCCGTGGGGGGCCCCTGACTGCAGAGCCTATCTCTGAATTCCTTCTGTTGCCAGAAGGATGCTGTCCCCTGCTCAGTGGGTGCGACTCTTCACCCCCTTGGCATCTAGGGCTGCAGGGCTGCTGCCCGGCCCTATTCTGCCTTAGCAATGGGGGATTGCCTCGACCAGCCTGAGATGGAGGCTGCATCTCAGGGTCCCTAGGTGGGACATCATCTTGAGGCATCAGTGGCTGCTCCGGCCTTTGAGGGCTCGTTGGCTGGATTTGAGGGCTAGGACTGGGACCCCTTTGAGGTGGCCCATTTGAGGGTTGATCAGGCTACGAGGCAGGTGCAGCCTGATTTCTAGCCAATTGGAGGGCCGCTTCAAGGGCTGCCATGGCCTCCCTCTGACGATGGTCCATCTCCGCCTGTCTTTCACTTAGCTCTTGGCGCTGACGCTCTATTTCTTGCTGCTGTCCCGCCATAGTCTCCGCAGCACTTTCTTGAATGGCCCTCAGATTGGCCAATTCTTCTTGCAATACTCCCAGGGTATTTCTCAGCATTTCAGAGTCCATTTCCTCCTCATAAAATTCCAAGTGTGGCTCATTTTCAGCCATGTTCGGAGGAGGAGGTTGAGATGGTGCAGCGCCAGCCGCTTGCCCAGTCTTCTTTGTTGTCTTCGCCATTAGTGCTTCAACAACCTCGTCTCAAGCTCTCAATGTAAGCACCAGAATGTTGACCCTTGTTTTGGTCAACTGACACGGAGTCAAATGCTTGATGTGATAGAAGGTATTGAAATAGATCTAATGGAAAGAACAGTAAACGACACAACAAATTATAGTGGTTCGGCCCCATGAATTAGTAATGACCTACGTTCACTTAAGCTATTATTGATATTGATTCTCAAAGGTGTGATCAAAGAACTAGGGTTCTCCGAGTTTCACCAGCCTTAGAGGGATAAACAATAAAATCAGAAGATAATAGCTATAATTCTCTTGTAAAGCACAAACTCAGAATTAGCCAAAAGTAATAGTCCCTCCCTTGAGCTATCTCTTTTCTATTTATAGGCTCAAGGAGGATTACATAAATTTGTTACAGATATTCTTTCTTAAATAATTGGATACTCAGGAATTATGGGAGAGAATCTCGAATATCGTTGTAATTGCGTAAGATCTTCTCAAAATATGTGGAGTATACGACTAAGCTGGTCGTATATAAAGTCCAAATGTTACGCTAGGGGAACCTCCCTGGTTGATAGTCGAACAGAGCCTTTGCCAGGTGTCAGCCATGTGTTAAAAATGTCTGCCACGTCATCCACGCCTATTCTTTGGATAACACCCTAAAATTAGCACGAGTTCAATTATTCAGCTCGAGTACAGCTGACACATGAATATGTGGAAAAACAACGTAGTAGAAAATCTGGCTAACAGTGATGTGAATAGCTCGAGTTTGAGGGCTAGGCAGCACAATACATAGGTTATTATCAGATCGCCTCTCAGGATAACAATCAAGTTCGAGACTTATAATGATAAGATCTAACTTTGGATGCTCTGAGTTTACTGCGAGCAAGGGTTCAGATAGACTCTAAACACGAGCTCGGGTGAGATATTCAACTCGAGGAAACCTAGATAGAATGCATACTGAAGGATCCCAAGAGATTCAGAGGCTCCTTATACACTCATTAATGCCCAAGCTGTATCATATATCTATCATTTATTATCCGAGATAGCAGGAGTATATTCTATTATGTTATCAAATCATATCCCAATGTAAATGAGAATAATATGTATTAAATATATACCTTATTTATTCACGCAGTTTATTCACGCGGTTACCCAAATCTATCCATGAAATTCTCCTATAAATACTAGGGACAATGGACAGGGAAGGGGACGACCATTTTTTGTATTACTGAAACTCTGCAAAAATTAAGAGAGAAAAGTAATAATATTGACTCGTGGACTAGGTGGATTTTAACCACTGAACCATGTAAAAGTTATGTCTCTTCGAGAGGGTGTTTATTATTTCATCATGGTTAATAATTTAGCACTAATTTACCTATTTGATTCTTAAAATACCGTTGGCAAAAAACCGCGTCAACAATATTCAAACAGAATGTGTATCCTTGCAAGCCATTTGTAGGTCTTCAGCATCTTGAAAAGGCCAACAGTTATCAAGGTCAGTGAGAGTAGCCATTTTCTATTTATTCAAAAAGATTTCTTGACAAAATGCCTATGCGCTCTCCATTTTATAAAAATTTCATATATGCATCGATAGTTTATTTTATATTAAGCCAGCTCATAATGCAATACTTTATGTTTATTAATCATAGATTAAATACTCTGAATTGCTTCATGTTTGTGGATAGAATATATATATGGTAATCATTATTTATCTTCTCTTTATTCCCAATAGTTTTTTTGTTCTAAAGAAAAATTAAAACATATAATATACCAAAAAAAAAAGGAGAAAAGAAAGAGAATATATATGTATTTATAAATATACCTAACTTTACCATTTTCTTGTTCTATTTTTGCGTATTCAATAAAATAATTAAATTCTTATAGCTTTATATTGTTTCTTTTTTTCTTTTTCTTTTTTTTTTTTCTTTTGTTGTTCCTAATAATAAACTAATATTCTGATTGTCTTCCATTTGATATTTCTTGATATTTTTTGACAAAATTAAGATAATTGGTTTTCTTAATTTCATTAATCCACCCTTAGAATATTATATACAATCTAATGTAACTAAAGTAATGAGATTAGAGCCTAAGTCCATATTAAACATACACTAAATAAAGCCCATATACAATAATCTCAATGGAAAATTCTAGGGTGCACCCCATGTTTTTGGGAAAAGTGGTGAACCCCTTCCGGTTTTTAGTACTGGAAAGATTTTCGACGTAACTTTTTTATGATCGTGTACATTGTAGTTATTTAGAGCATTTTGCAAATTTCAGAAAATTCCGAATAATTTACAATATAAAAAATAAGGTATAACAACCCTTGAAACATACAAGACCAAAACATGCGGAAATCTAAACTTTTACTTTATTTTATTTTACCAAAAATCCATATAAAAAAAAGCTTTTAAAAAGACCATGTGCGCACACTTTTAGTTGTAGCAAACAGAATTACAACTTTTTTTTCAGAGTTAAAGCAAAATAAATTTCATAAATGAAATAACACGCTCCCAACATTTTTTTTCAAAATTGTGTTCCATCAAAAACCTCCCCAGGTCAGGCCACATGTGCATATCCACAAGCAGACTCCGGTGCTCACTGCTCCATTTTGCCTTTAAACTTACTTACAACATGAAACAACTAGGTAAGTGAAAATGCATAGTAAAATTAACCATGCACACAAATATACTAAACCTAGTAACGGGTTGCCCTAAGGTAGTTACCACTATCGATCCTAGGGCATTGGATAAATTCCAACCCTATCATACAATTCTCAATAATAGTCCTAACAAAAAATCAAGCACATTGGTTGTGCCCAACAACCAATGTTCAAACATATCAAAACAACTTACATTCAAAAAATTCCTAGAGCATCCAACATAGATAACCATATCGAACAATAACTTTGGTTTTTTCTAACAACCAAGTTTACACTTAACATAATAACCTGCACTCAGCAAATTCCCCGAACATACCATATATTACTCATATCATAATATCGTGCACTCAGAAGATTCTTAGAATATTCAATTATATTTAACACAAATCATGACCAAGCAATTTAATTATCAACAAGGGATTCGGGCCACAACCCGATTCCAATATTTATGTCCTGGCTCCAACCCGGACTATATTACCATTGTCCTAGCTTTAACCCAGACTATATACTTACCATGTCCTGGCTCTAACCCGGACTATATTACCATTGTCTTGGCTTCAACCCGACTATATACTTACCATGTCCTGGCTCCAACCCAGAATATATTACCATTGTTTTGGCTCCAACCCAAACTATATTACCATTGTTATGCCTTCAACCCAGACTATATACTTACCATGTCCTGGATCCAACCCGGACTATATTACCATTGTCCTAGCTCTAACCAGGACTATATATTACCATGTCCTGGCTCCAACCCGGACTATATTACCATTGTCCTGGCTTCAACTCGGACTATATGCTCACTATGTCATGGCTCCAACCCAAACTATATTATGCTAAGGTCCTAGATTCAACCCGAACCTACTTTCCATTTATCTGCAAAATGCCAAAGCATTGCAAGAGAAGGCATTAAGCATACTTGGTCTTAATGACCCAAACAAAACTAATATAATCTACTACTACAAGCACACATTAGTATATTCATGTTGTAGCCAAGAACGAGAAAGGCTAACTTACTTGGAGTCCTTAGTTCTACGCTGGATCTTTTTAACTCCGCTATCCGCTTTTCCCTTCGCGGTTACTATAATTAATACAATGCACTCATATTAAACTATGACATACTCGTATAGCTAATATTCTATGATAGCTACATTTAATAAAGTTCTCTTAGAAATTCTATGCTGACATTTCACTTATACACTTTATAGTGTATAAGACTAGATTCCTCTTTAATCAATTTATGGCTTCTTGAGAAAATCATCCTTACTGTAACATGCTCTTCGCACTGTGCATTTTAATATTCCATCTCTAGATGACTCTCTCAATCGTATTATGCGTATTTTGGTTACTTATAAAAGGAGTCTTAAACAACTCTTAATCTTAGAAAACTACCCACTATTTACTCAAGTACGAGATTTACCGTTTTCCATTCTTTACCCAAAAATACCGTGTTTTGACATTTTTCAATTTATTATCCGTTAACGATAATACTTTTCAATTTATGGTTTTATAAAACCAAACTCCCATTTTTACCATCTTTAATCCATAACCTAGGATCTTCATTACATCATTTTCGAAAAGAAAGGGAAATTGGTCCCCGTGTTTAGAAAATGGTAAAAATGAATCCTCAATAACCTTAAGATAATTTGGGATTAGTTAGATATCCAAAACTTTAGCTATTTTTTTAAAACAACTT
This sequence comes from Humulus lupulus, assembly GCF_963169125.1. Lineage (NCBI taxonomy): Eukaryota > Viridiplantae > Streptophyta > Magnoliopsida > Rosales > Cannabaceae > Humulus > Humulus lupulus. The sequence goes on from NC_084797.1 coordinate 74,469,206, forward strand.
CATTTCAAATTTCGAACCTAACTTTTTTCATTATTCATTTTAACGTGATAAAAATCCCGCTTTAAAGCTCATATTCTATTTTAGGTTCCCTAACCACAACCCTTTAAAATCTCATTCACGTATTATGCATCCTAATCACGGGAACTAGGCAAAAGGTTATGTCAAAAATTAAATTTAGGTTAGGAGAACTAACCTCCTAAAACCCATTTTTTGTTAAGGTTTGAAATTACTAATTTTCCCCGAAGGAAATTAAAAAAAACACTACTCTTAAACCGTTACATATTTTAATCTAAACTTTAGCTAGGACCTTGATAAATATCTTAAAAATTTTCTCACCAAGTTTCATAAATTTTGGGAAGGCAAAACTCATTAAACCATTTAAAGAAATCTGGAAAGTGCCTGCTGCCTAGGAGTTTTTCTCAGATTTATAGGGTTCTTTGAAAAATTATTTATCTTACATCATTGTCCAGTTTTTTCAAATTTTTTTACCAGGATCTTTAATCATATCTAATTTAGTTTCTCTCAAAATTTCATAATTTTTAAGATAGGGGAACCCATTAAAAAAAGTAAGACAATCTGGGCAGTGTTTGCATCCCAGAAATTTCATTTTCAGATTAGGGAAAACTTTAAAAAACCATTACTCCTTAAACCATTTTTATTTTCCTCTAAAAAATTTCAACTAACAGTTTACTAAATTTCATGGCTTTTTGCTCAGTAAAACGTTTTCAATGTTCAAAACAATCTAGGCAGTGCATGCTGCCCAGAAAATTTCCAGATTGAATCAAGATGCCAAAAAGTTCATAACTTAGGTTTCAAAACACCTTTTTCCAAATCTACATGCCTTTTTACAAGTTCTAGCAAAATGAATACAACTACCAAAACCCTAGCCACATGCATGCATGCAAATCAACAAATCAATCAAGCTAACCCTCAAGAATAAAATAAACTTCAAAAACCAACAAAACAACCTATACAACCAGATCTAACATCAATAACAAAAAACAACTCAAAAACCAACCAAAAATCTACCTTTAATGGTTATAGCTTGGAGATGAGGTTCCCTTGGGTTTTCAAATTTCCTAAAAGCCCTAATCAAATTGAGCCCTAAGCCCTAATCAAATTGAGCCCTAAGGTTATACACTCAAATTGATCCCTTGGTTATACACTCAAATTGAGCCCTAAGGTTCCAGATGAAGATTTTTAAAAGAGTGTTAGGGTAGGAGATGGAGATGAGTGGAAAAACATAAAACTCTAGAACCCTTACCATTGTTTTCACTAGATCACCAAAAAGCTTCAACTTTGCGATTCTCCTAGAACCACCTCTCTTGAACCCTAGAATACAAGATCCATGCCATGTATGGAAATTATAATCACATGCATGCATAGTAAAAGCCTTTAGGATTTTGGGTTTGAAGAAGAAGAAATGATAAAAAATGGAGAAGGGTTCAAAATTACTCTTCCTTGGTGTGCTCTTGAGCTTCTTCCCTTCCTTCAATGGAGAGTGAGTGCCTAAGCTTAAGGAGAGAAAATGGCAGCCATGGAGGGTTGAGAGAGAGAGAGCTCTCAGTTTTTGGGAGAGAACTGGAGAGAGTTCCTTTTCGTTTTCTCGAGCACGATCTCGATTTCGAGCCCCTAGTGATAACCTAGTCACAACCAAGTATAGAATCCTAGCCTCCGGGACATCAAATCCTACTAAATCGGGTAGTAGGATCAATCCTGATCCATTAGGTTTGAGTTCCTGCACTCAAAACATCCCCAAGGCCCAAAATCCCTTAAGCGCCATGGCCCCCAAACATTTGAGTCGCGCCCACTCAAGTCAGAGGCCCGAGCCTCTTCCCTGCCTATACTAGCACCACGGCGTGCCCTAACAGGCATCGCATCTCAAAATCCCCACAACCACCTAATTATCCTTCGTACAATTTGACCCGTGACGCCCCAAGAACAAGGCCGCGACTCAACATGAAAACTCTGCTTTTCACAAGCCAAATCCCTCCATAATCCTATTCAAACATCGCGAAATCCCATAAACAAATATCCCAAGCAACTTAGCAGCCCAAAACCACCAATTAAGTCATTTCCCAACTAAATCCTCTGGCTGTCAATCTTCTAATCTTCCCTAGAATTATTATGACTCTAACCTTGCTTGAATACTGAACGTATTTTGTTTCTGTCAAGTTAATTCGAACTTAAGTAACCTTAAGCAAATCACAATGCTAGGGATACCCCAAAAATGCCCCCGAGGGTAAAATAGTCAAAATCCCCAGAATTCCAATATGATCTCACTAACTCCAAATATATCTTCAAATATTTATTCCCATCACCCAATGACCCGATAATGTACTAAATACCCATTATACTCCTTGACTCACTTCGACTCAAGTATTGATTCTGTTTTGACTTTCCCACTAGCTTGCTCCCTAGGATTGTCTCATGCCGAGTAGCCCAAATATATCAACATAATCAAGTGGTCCCACACATATATCACATATATGCCAAATATACCCATAACAGGCCAAATTATGAAAATTTCATTTTTTTTATCAGAAATGGGCCCGCATGCATATTTAATACACCTAAACATTCATGTCTAGTCATATTATAATATAACTCACATAATAATATAATGATACACATATATCACATAAACACATAATTTCCACAATTCGCCATCCTGGCCCCCTAATCAACGCCCTAAGACTTATTATGTAATTTGGGACGTTACATGGTGCCTTTGGGCCTTTTGAGTCGTGGTGCTTGTTAAGGCGCGCCACGGCACGAGTGCAGTTAGGGATGAGCCTTGCGCTATCGGACTTGGGTCGGGTCGCGGATAATTTTTTTTGGTCGCGACGCTTAAGGGGTTTTTGAGCCTTGGAAGGGAGAACTCAAACCTAAGGGCGCGGGATCGATCCTACTACCCGATTTAGTAGGATTCGATGTCCCAGAGGCTAGGATTCGGTCCAGAAGCCTTTATTTACTAGTTTTTTATGGGATTCCATACTTGGTTGTGACTAGGTTATCGCTAGGGGCTCGGAACCGGGATCGTGCTTGAGGGTCGTTCATTCGTAACCTATGCTTGGACCAAAGGTAGGAAAACTACACTCAATACATGATGTACGTGATTAGGGCTTGGCCTGAATGTTAAACATATATTTGATAAGAAGTTAGGCCTTTGAGAATGTGCATGATTATGATTATGTTATAGATCGTTGATTAAGCTTGTTTAATGCTCTGTTTCTGGATATTTGATATATGATATATGCTTGTTTGCATTATCTGATTGAGAAAGACTTGACTTGTGAGTCAAGGATGGCAATAGCGCTAAGTGCTGGTCGAAAAGCATTGACTTATAAGTCAAGGGAGGCAATAACGCTCTAAGTGCTGGTCGATATGGTTAAGTCTAACCAGGAGCACATCATATGCTTGTTCGACCTAATGGTTGTGGAAAACTCAGAGCCAGGTATGATGGTCTAGCTCCAAGGCTGGGTTATATAGAGGATAGGGCAATGGGCCCTGAGGTGACTTATTAGTCCCACATCTAGGGCGCTGAACCCCAGTATGATTCATTAATAATGTATTTTGGGCAACAGGCCCCAATATGATTCGTTAATCATGTATCTAGGGCAACTGGCTCCATATGACATTATAGTCATTTATATGAGTTGTATGCATGCATGAGTAGGGTTATTACTACTAGGCATGCTTATTATGATTTGGTAACATGTTATTAATTGCTTATGAGCATGTTTAAGTTTTCTTACTGAGCCTTGGCTCACGGGTTCAATATGGTGCAGATAATTGGAAAAATAAAATGGACCATCCTTGAGTTGGAGAGCTTATGTGATGATGTGTACATATGTGGCTGCTCATCCACCACAGCCGAGGATATCTCAGAGGAACTAGGGTTGTATCCCTTATTGTGCTGCTTAGGTCGAGTGGTTGTAACTTTTGATTTGTATATACCCTTTTAAACATCTATTTGTAACATTTTGGGATCCCATGTATGTATTAAACTTTTAAATGAAAAGTCAATGTTTCCTTTGACCAAGATTTTTAACCCTAACCGTTGACATTAACCTTAGTTACACGGTTGTGGCCAAATGATGCGTTTAGCAAGTTTAGCAATATTTAAAATACATAGTGTAATAGTCCTTGATTAGGAGGGTGTTACAACGGTAGTGGCAGCCACAACATTAGCAGCCACCGTCAGCGGTATTAGGCCATGTAGTCCCCTTGGCACTACGGTTTCGATCTTCCCACCAATCTGGATAGCCATGCGTCTTGAAACAACTATCGTCATCATGACGTCGTTCGCTTACAAAGAGAGAAATAGAATTTTGACTTATCTAGACGTTCAAAACGATCCTTAGGCTGATGGGTTTTGAGAGCAAACACATGGATTTCATTCCTGTCTACTTTATCACGAGCAATACCTCGAGAACACTCCTCCCGAGGACAAGCTTCATAAACATTATCGAGATCAAGCGAAGGAGAAGTGGACAATAATTTTGAATGTACCGTTGCATAGAGTTCATCATCGATGCACATAAGAAATTGATGAAGCTTCTTCTCATCCCAATTAGCAGCAAACCAGGCAGAAAAATCACAAGTATAATTACCACATTCACACGTGGAGAGGCTTGAGACGATCCAATTCATCATACAATCCCATCAAACGGGTGTAATAATCATCAATAGACATAGTTTGAGTTTGCTTACAATTAGTAATATCAGCCCGCAATTGTTGGAGTCGAGGACCATTGGCCACACAAAACTGCTTTTCAAGATAATTCCAAAGACGTTTGGCGTCATCATGAAAGGGAAGGGAGGCTGCAAATTTTGGATCAAGAGTCCTCATGATCCATGAGAGAAGAATAGAATTAACAATTTCCCAATCAAGTTACTTTTTCTTCTCTGTTGGTTTTGTGATCGTCCCATCAACGAACACAAACTTGCGGCGAGCTTTCAAAGACAAAGTGATTGCACGTGCCCATGCAATATAATTGTTGGTAGAGAGAATCACGTGAGTGATCATATTGCCAAGTTGGCCCTAGGATCCAATATAATAAGAAGAGTGGGGATCAATTTTTCCATTATCGGCCATGTTGATATATATTTAGAATAGGGAGAATCATGTGGGTGGAGTTTGATATATATATGTGATGATTTGGGTGGTAGGTGGCGGCAGTGGTGTAATATAAATATATATATGTCTGATGGTGATGGTCAATCTATATATATGATAGTATGAGGGAAAAGCGATAGGGGGCAATATATATATGTGATGGTGATGGTGATGGTTTGGGTGAGAAGCCGCATGTGCAATTTATATGTGATAGAAGAGAGAAATGATTAGAGAGAATCATCAAAATAAAAAATACGATTAGGGGGTTGGGTGCATTATGATCGGCTGGTTTCGGGAAGGAAAACAGAGGAGAAAATAAATGATGGGGTAAGAGCTTACTAGGCTGCTAGGGCTCTGGTACCATGACAAAATTAAGATAATAGGTTTTCCTTAATTTCATTAATCCACCCATAGGGTATTATATACAATCTAATGTATCTAAGGTAATGAGATTAGAGCGTAAGCCCATATTAAACATACACTAAATAAAGCCCATATACAATAATCTTAATACTTTTCTCCTGTATATTTTTCAATCTAAGGTTGCCCACCTTGCAAGAAGGAGATCTTTCATAATTTATCAGTTAGATATATATATATAGTCTCAATGGAAAATAGTAAGACTCTTACAACTTTAGAAAAAATAATACAACGACAAGATTATTGATTAAATAAGATTACAACTGAATAACCCAATATAAGTAAATGTAGAAATAAGACATAGAAGATAATTATACGAACTACAACTGTAAAACAAAATATACAAATAAATATGTAATGAGAAAGAAGAAGAAGAAAAGATAAAAAGAATAGTAGAAATAAGAAATAACATGACTAATAAGCAAAACTCTCTTACTCACACAACGAAAGTGAAGAGCATTGGGGATCACCAACTTGAACAAGGTTTACAACCTTTGCCTAAAGGTTATTTCCCCCTATCTCAAGAACTAAGGGATTCTCTCAATATTGGAAATATCTCGCTCGATTAATCAAGTATTTTTAGTGTATTTCTAGCAAAGTGCTCTAGTGGATAGAAATAGTGTTGTCTTACAAGTGAGCAATAGACTCCTATTTATAGAGTTTTGAGACACCCTTTGAATTAAAAATTCCACCAAAATCCATGAATATTACCAATGTTTAATTGGATGTAATGGAATTAAAAAGGAGTTCTAGGAGTTACACGAGTTGTTAGAACCATTCAAAGTGGAAAAAGGAGTATAAAATTGGTTGCACACATCTCTGGCCACGGCCAAAGACACTGGTGGCCGGGACCACAAGCCAATTTTCAGCATATCACTTTTGTTCATTTTTCCAAACGGTTCCATACTCTTCCCACATGACTTTATAACCTCCAAACACATTATGGGGGTTAAAATCATGTCTCCAACAGCCATATAACTAATTTCTTTGATCAATTCAAATAAAAAATGTGTAATATAAAATATACACATTATTGGATGATATTTGGGAGTTACAAATTTGTAACTAAGTTTGTAACTCCAAAATATGTTACATTTGGGCACACACATGTGTCCAATTTCTAACTCTCAATTATATGTTACAAGGTGTGAGAAATCAAATTTGTGTGATGAATCACATTTTGTCACATTATTTAATCTAATATTATATTATATGAAATAATATAACATTCGCCCACTAGATTAAATAATAACTTTTTGTAACACTTATTTAATCATTCAAACATTATATTAAAATATAATATTCCCTCATTTGATTAAATAATTAGTCACTATAGAAACCTTTGCATTGGTGCATAAAGTAAAATGTGTTTCGCCTTGAATTTTACCTTAGTGTAAGTATCCCAAAGTTTGTTGAAATTTTGGTTGCCGAAGCATTGAACATCTATCCCTTGATAACAAACTGGTGATAACACACACCCATTTGTTATGTTCACTTGAGACCTCAATGTCTCCCTTTTGCATCATTAGTGCCCATGTGCACATTCCATTCATAGAATTTTCTTGAGAATGGCTCCCAATTCTCATGATGGGGGCCACCACCTCTAGATCTATATAGGTAGAACTCTTACAGTATTTTGTTACCCTAAAATTCTTGTCTTCAAGACTTAGTTCTATTAAAAACCTTTCGGTTTTAACCCTCAATTTGGTAACACTCGAGTACTCATACCTCAGTTGGGACAAAATTTTGAGTACTACTCACTATGGTAAAACTCACTATTTTAATGGTGTAACTATTTTAATCAAACTATAGCTAGCAACAAGACTTGAATAAATTAATGAGAGAACGATTAAGTATGCATACATAAGAAAAGAACTTACGCAAATGGAATCATTTCTATATCTCAAGGGATGAGACTTAGACTCCCTAAAGAGATTCATGGTTTATGGTAACCTATCTTAATACTAGTAACCAAAGTAGTATTAGGTTCAATAGGTAATAACAAGTGAATCAAGTGAATATCCCCACTATTTTATACTTCAATTTTCAAGATAAACTTTCACTTGAATATTAATTCTAGAAACCTCTTTGTTTCTAAAATTCTCTTTATGTTTTAAATTGATTCCTTCTTGAATCAACTATTTTACAAACAATAATTTTAGACATCAAACATGTCTAGATTTAATCATTCTATACACATATAGCCAAAGTAATTTAGAATGTGAAATTTCAAATCGCCTATTTGATAGGATGACCAAATTAATCAATTATTATCAACAAAATAAATTGATTAACTTTGGAGCGTCACCCCTACATTTCTCACATAAAGTGAAAATATCACTTAATCTCTTTATTTCTATTAAATCATTTATCCTCCAAGATAAATCTAGACTTATAATTCCCAAAGTTTATTATGAGTCCTTAAGCCACATGATAAACTCTCAATAGATAGAGATAAACAAAACCTGAATGTTAGTTTATTTTGATTTATTTACTTGCAAAAGCAATATATACCATTTTGAAAGTAACATTCACTTGGTTGCCTACTTTTATAAATTTCACAAAAATGAAATATGTGAACACAAATGCCATGTGAAAATTTCTCGATCAAATAATCACTAATTTTTACTTTTACTTATCTAAATAATCTCAAAATTATATAAAATACTTTTGTGCATTTTCAAAGAGTTTATTTGAGATTCTTTTGAAAACACCAATTTGGCATCCATTAATTTTTCTCACGAAGATCCATTTGAAGATGTCAAAGCACTTAAGTCAAAGAAAATAAACCCCTATTGATTTATTTAAATACTTTGATTTCTTATACTTGAACCAAAATGAACAAAATTCACATTAATTTTCTCACTATTTTTTGTTTTAAGATTAAATATTGCTTATCCAATTTTTTAATGTCTCCTATTTGAGATATTTAATATTTTAGAATTACTGTCACTAGATAATTCTCAAACATTTTCTAATTGCCCAAACTTTAGAATCCAATCCTTATGAGTCAATGTGTCATCCCACAAATTTTGAATCCACATTGATCCATTTTTCTTGCAATGGCAAGACACTTCCAATAAAAGATGTAACCCCGTTTGGTTCATCTTTTCTTATCTCATAAGTTGAGTTGCTCAACAGTTAAATGAGAAATTTTAATTTTATTTACCAAATAAATGGTTACTAATCACATTAATAATCATATTATATGACACACCATAAATCATAATAATTCACATGTATATATCAATATAATTTTATATATTGACATAATTATGTCTCAATGTAATTTCACATAATTTGTCAATATATGTCTATCATATTAACATGCCTTTTGAATCACATAATTAATTGTTAGTATATCACAAATATCATACAATAATTATCATATCCACATATTGATATATTCTATTGATTCACAAAACTAATATATAGGCATGTCAAAACTACCAAATTATCATGCTTTATAAAATCTCAAAACATAATTTTCATATCAATGTACAACTATCTCACTTATAGCATACAATAATTTTTACAATCTATATATTATGAGAATCATGTGAAAAGTTCACTTCTAAGGATTACACATTAACTTTCACAAATCGATGTGTCAACTATATCACAATGTATCTCATATTGTGTTAACATGTTAACAACTACATATTTATTCATATATCAACATATGAAAGAATGCTAATACAATCTCATTACTGTTATATAAAATATTGTAAACCTATTACACTTATCTTATCTTACCACCTAGAGAAATTAGATCCATCAAACCTATCCAACCTCACTAGGTTTTGGTTCATGATCTTGGCAGTCTCACATTCCATTGAAACAAACAAGGGAATAAGCTTTTGATTGTTAGAGATATATATATTGCCTCAATGGAAAATAGCAAGACTCCTACAACTCTAGGCAAAATAATACAAAGACAAGATTATTGATTAAATAAGATTACAACTCAATAACTAAAACACAAGTAAATATAGAAATAAGAGAAATAAGAGAATTATCAGAACTACAACTCTAAAACAAAAGATACAAATAAATATGTAAAGAGAAAAAATAAGAAGAGAAGATAAAAGCAATAGTAGAAATAAGAAATAACAAGAACAATGAGCAAAATTCTCTCACTCACACAACCAAAGTGAACAGCATTGGGGATCACCAACTTGAACAAGATTTACAACCTTGGCCGAGAATCTTATTTTCCCTATCTCAAGCAATAAGGGATTCTCTCAATATTGAAAATAGCTCTCTTGAATAATCAAGCATTTTTAGTGTATTTCTACCCAAGTGCTCTAGTGCATAGAAACAATGTTGTCTTACAAGTGAGCAATAGGCTCCTATTTATAGAGTTTTGAGACACCCTTTGAATTTTAAATTCCACCAACCTCCATGGCTATTACAAATGTTTAATAAGATGTTTATGGAATTACAAATGAGTGTTGTGTTACATAAGTTGTTAGAATCGTTCAAAGTGGAAAAATGAGTATAAAATTTGCTGCACTTGTCTCTGGCCGCGACAACCAGCATTCCTGGCCACGGCCGTGTGCATCTATCCCAAGCTGCGGCCACAAGACAATTTTCAGCAAATTACTTTTGTGCATTTTTATAAACGGCTCTATACTTTTCCCACATGACTTTGTAACCTCCAAACACATTATGGGGGTTAAAATCATGTCATCAACAGCCATATCACTAACGACTTTGATCAATTCAAATAAAAAATGTATAACATAAAATCTAGATATTATTGGGTGATATTTTGGAGTTACAAATTTGTAACTAATTTCATAACTCTTAATTATATGTTACAAGGTGTGACAAATCATATTTTGTCACGTTAAGTAATCTAATATTATAGTATATGAAATAATATAACATTAGCTAGACTTGGAAAAATGTCATTGTCATGAAGAACGTAATTATTAATAACTAGAGTAGTTTCAAAACTATCGAGTTGATTGAGTTCATTTCCTCGATTTTATGTTGTTACACCTAGATTTCGAGAATGGGAATTTTAATCTCGAAACTCAGGCTCATAAGGTGTATGCTCGAGATTAGCACAGTCGTCATGTGACCCGCAAGTCAGGGATTGTCTCGCTAAGGCAGCAAGTGGCAACCTCGGATTGGTGAGCTCGGAAACTACGTAGTCTCGGAGGGGCAATGGTTTAACACTTGTATAAACTTCTTGATTCATTTCCTGCCCTCAGACAAGACAGTTCGAGATCGAGAGGTGTAAGCTTGAGGAGGATGGTTTCGTCAATAATTACTTTTTGGGAGCATAGGCGAACCAAGAAGACGAGCTCGCAATAGGTAAACGGTCTCAAAGGCATGTGAATCTAGCATCCAAGCTTGTCAGTTGTGTGAGAACGTATTTATTGTTATAAAACCCCTATGTTTAGGGGATCTGATGTAATTTGTTATCAAATCCCAAATATCATGGGATTTTACTGCGTACGTAATAACTGTATGCATTTAATGGAATTATTTTATTCAATTTGTAGAATAACTTCCCAAAATCTATGGGAAGAGATTCAGAAAATCCCTCTATAAATAGAGTGGGGTAATTCATTTGTAGAGGCCAAGAGACTGATATTGGGAAAAAATTTGTACAATTGCTTCCAGAAAGCTATCAGAGAATTCCAAGAAGATAATAACACTGACTCGTGGACTAGGCAGATTTTAACTGCTGAACCACTTAAAAAATCCTATCTACACTTTCTATTTCCTCTGGTATATTTTTGTTTAATTGCTCTTCTTCTTTAAGTTGACGAAAAATGGTGTCAACATATGTATAATTATAAAGAGAAAAGTGATAGTAGAGATTTAGCTCTTTATAGTAGTTTTTTACTTTCAATGTTGATGTGAAAATTGTTAGATAACTCAAATAACAACTTCTTTCCATAAGTAATTTCTATTCGGTAAAAGTAATAACATTTGACAAAGAGATTGGGAAACTGATGTGTGATATTTAATTTGGTAGGGTATGCGTAGGTATGCCTATTCCATGACCCTACCCTACAAAAGAAGCTCTCCCCATACTCCACTCTATTACCCTAAAAATTTTTGTGGGTAGGGTACGAGTATTACCCTAACGGGTATAGAGTACACATAAGAAACACTATGTTAAAAAAATATTTGAAAAATAAATATCAATGTATCATACAAATAAAATTAAATGAAATAGTATTTATTAAGTATTAATGATAGTAAACACTAATAATAGATTATACATTATTTATACTTATAAAAATTGATAAAATGTATTCCAGATTGTAAATACTAATATGATATATTATTTATACTTGTAAATTTAATTAAAATATAACATAATCAGGTAAAGTGGGGTAGGCTAATAGGGTTGTGTAAACCTATACCCGTACCCTACCCTATAGCCGCATTGGCATGTTTTCGTACCCTCACCCTACCCTAAACCCTAATTTAACGAGCAATTCCTTACCCATCAGGGTTGGGTACCCATGGGTAAACATGTTTGAGGGTAAAATTGTCATCCCCAACAAAAATATCACTCCTACAAAAAATTGTACTACTTTGAGCCCTCAAAATGGTTTAATATACAAATGTTAGTGTCAATTTAATTTTTATTTAGAAAAGTAAAAAAAAAAAATTATTTACAAAACTACTAGTTGTGTACACCGAATTTGAGATTTTTCTTCTCCCTTTCACTTTGTCAAAAATGATTTTTAGCATTATTTAACGATTTTGATCAACAAAATTAACCAACATCGTAGTTATATAGTAGCCAAGCAATAGGTTAGTACATTACTCTGACAATATTGACATTTCCCTTTAGTAGCATTTAACGGTACACACGGGTGGAATTTTTGGGTTTTGGGTTCATCGGGTTTGGGTTTTACGGGTTTCGGGTTGAGAAAAATGGTACCGAAACCAATCTGAAATTTTCGGGTTTCGGGTTTTACTCGGGTTTGAGTTTGATTCGGGTTGGGCTGGGCCATTTGTGTGTTTGGGCTGAAAAGCCAAATTTTGCAAAAACACAATATTTTACACTTATTTTCAAAAAATACCATTTTTTTCAGATTTCATGTTTGATTTTGGGTTGGGCTGGGGCTAATGGGTTTTGGGTCGAAAAGCCAAATTTTGCAAAAATACCATTTTTTTACACTTTTTTCAAAAATACCATTTTTTTCAAAAATACAATTTTTTTTTTTCGGATTTCAGGTTTGAACTCGAACCCGAGTTTAACAAATTTCAAACCCGAACCGACTTTTGTCAGATTCGGGTCGGATTTAACTCGAATTGGAGGGGTTTTCCCAAAAAACGGGTTTTCGGATTGCGGGTCGGGCGGGTTTGCGGGTTTTTTCGGGTCAAATGTTCACCCCTAGTAGCATTAGTTTAAAGGATCATTTTATATGTATAAATATTCATATATATATAAAAAAAACTTAAACAACATGCTCAACCTGTTTTCAAATTAACCTAACCCTAATATGAATCCCTTATAACTGCCACTCTCTCTCATATCTCTAAGTCGACTTTGTAATTCTCTTTCTCTCTCTATCCTTCAATCCCCCTAATTATCAATCTCCCTCTCTCTCTTTGGTTCTCTGTTTCTCTCACTCTCTCGTTCTCACTATCCCTCATTTTCACACACACTCTCTCTCTCTCTCTCATGGTACCAAATTGTCACGGGTGTCAAGTGGTGTCGAGGCGACCATGATCTCTTTCCCTCTCAAGCTCTGAAAACATCATCCTCTCTTTTACAGGTATTTTATTTTTCTTCTTTCTTTCTTTTTTTTTCTCTAATCCACTGGCCTCTCTATTTAGATTCGGACCACCATCATCCTTTCTGGCGTGTGACAGTTCCCAATGACATGCTCTCCACTTCTACACATATGAGAAGTTAATTTATATATTGTTGTCTGTATTTTCACTAGAGGACATGTGGCAGTCATTAGAGGAATAATTAAGCTCCTCAAGAACTAGTGAGGTTTTGTACTATGATATGGCCAGGCGTGGATGTCTCCAAGTGACGCCATGTCCTATTACCCGTTCCCATGGTGTGGATGTCTCCAAATAAGGTCACTCCCCGAGGACCATTCATGTGCTCCCCTCCCTTTCTTCATTCGATAATCACCCAGGTCTAGGATTCTTGTCTTAGGACCTGGAGTAGTTGCTAGGTGTCAATCGCCGCAACTGTGTCCCACCAGGAGACCATTTGACAACTTTTAACGAGCCTCGAGTAGTGGTCTCGAGATCGTACACTCAATAATCGACATTTCCCACAATGTTGCCTGACATGGGCGAACGTGCACCGTATCCTGACACGGTCAGATACCTGTTCCCTGTAAGGTTGGTAGGTAGCTTTCTACAAATGGGTCACGTGCAAACTGCATGAGCCCATGGTCTTTATTAGTGCATCCTAATGTAATTAATTAGTAGTTTACTCCCCAAATAATGGGGATTGTTGTATTAGTTTTCCATTAAGGACATTAATGACCTATACCTCTATAAATATGGTTGGGGTATCTCCTTGTAAAGGGTTCATAATTTTGGCTGGTTAAGCATTGTGAACTCAGAGCAATATATACGCTGCCTGAGACTCCATTGAAGCTTGCTTAGACAAGCTTTAAACTCACTAATACAAAAGACTCGTGGACTAGGACTCTTTTATAGCCTGAACCACGTAAAACCTCTGTGTTATTTTTTTCTAGTTTCTATCAAGTTCTTATATTAGGTTAATAGCAAAAAAGGCAGTCAACATTTTGGTGATTTCATTGAGAGCCTAAAGAAAACATGAAGAAAACGACCATGGTGGCAACTATACGAAATACACCAGACGAAGTGGCTCCTCCCACCGGAGTTGAGAGAGGAGAAACCAGCCATTTGCCTCCACAAGACCACCCGAAGATGTTCTTGGAGGATTACAATGAGAATGTCCAACACGACGACACAGATGACACTTGCGATGACAAATATTTTAAGGAGGATTATGCTCAGCCTATGGACGTGGAGGACCCACCAAAGGAGTTCGTGCTTCGTGAGGAGGTAGCTACCTAGCAGTAAAAACTTGATGCTCTTGAGGGAAATATTGCAACCTTATAGGAGATGGTAAACGCCATGAGGGCCACTCTGGCGGCTCAAGAGTTGCGAGTGGACCTGAATGGAAAAGTACTATCTAGGCAGATAGTTGGTGCACCACCCGTGCACCTAGCTGGAAAGCCACCTGTTCACGCAGCAGGTGTGCCTCTTGAGCACCCCACTAATGTGGCGCATGATCCGCTAGCTGGTGTGCCACCTACGTACCCAGCCGGAGCGGGACATGTGCCACAAGAGTGTGGCAAAGGAAAAATCTATGACAACCCTACTCCAGGGCAAAAGAAAGGTCGTCGAGCCCCTAAACACAATAAGACTCTACGCCAATGAGCAAGAGTGGTTGCCACTAATGTCAACCAGACCTATGAGATGGCTTAAATTCTCGAAGGGGAATAGCAGCTCCCTGGGGAAAACTCTGGGGAAGAGATCAGCCAGATCTTGGGGACAATCTTATTGCCTGGAAAAGAGAACACCCGACACAAAGTACCAATCAAGACCGCGACCCTCTTTCCGTGGAATTGGAGAGCATAAAAAATATCATGCTTAGGATGGCTTGAAGACAAGACCATGACTAAAACTCAAAGGACGAGGATGGGGAGTCGTGTGTTCCCCACATAGTGGAAGCCCCGTTACCCCGAGGCTTCAAGATGTCAGCCATCTAGTCTTATGATGGGAGAACGGATCCCACCGACCATTTGTCAAAGTTTAACCGATTAATGTTGGTACATCGTGTCTACGAGAACACAAAGTGCCATGTGTTCCTGTTGACCTTGATGGGACTAGCAGATGAGTGGTTCAAGAAACACAAACTGGGGTCAATTCATTCCTGGCACTAGCTCTCATCCTCATTCCCAAGATAGTTTATAGTGGCTAGGAAGGTGAGCTTTGAGGTCAATGCATTGGCCAACATAAAGTAAGGACCCTTCGAAACCCTCAAGGCCTACATCAAGCATTTCAAGGTGGAAGCCGCTTGGACCAAGAGGGTCGATGGCAAATAGCAGTAAATGGCCATGCAAGTAGGCATATGTCCGAGGTGTTCTTTGGGGAACGACCTCTAGTGGAAGGAATGCCCCAGGCTCGACGACTTCATTCATCGAGCCCAAGAATATATAAACTAGGAGGATGCCCAGATTGGAGCGTTAAACGGACCCCTCGCTTTTCCCACTATGTTAACTATGAGTCCTGTGGCTTCGGGGACCTAGTGCCCACCTGTCCAGTCAAGTGGCTTTTGTGTCATGCCTCCTACTGGCTTCAGTTCCGCTCCAATGAGATATGGAGTTGTGCCCACTGGTTACAGTGCTTTTTCAGCTTGCATTCAGTGTTGGATCTGCGGGTCTAGCCCAGTCAGCTTCACCCACCAGGACCCCCAATGGAGATAAGCGTGGGGGCAAAGGCAAGGGCAGAAAGCCCAAGGGAGCTGGAGAAATGTCGACATGGCAAGGAGTGGCCCCTGAGGAGAATTATGTCTTGTAATACTCCAAGGATACAGACCTGGTGGACTCTTGGGAGAACATTTTCTTTGCCACAGAACAACATGTCAACTACCGAAAACTGTAGCGCATCTGAAAGGACAGGGAGAGGAGAGATCCCAACAAATTTTTTCGGTTCCATAATGATGTGGGGCACCACACCAACAAGTGCTAAAAGCTCAAGGATGAGATTGAGAATCTCATCAAGCTAGGGCATTTGCACCACTATGCTCGGGCCAGAGCGCGCCCGTCTCAGGCCCCAGGTGCTGGAGTGTCTCCACAGCAGGCAGCTCTATAGGCTCTGGGTGCAGCACCAGCACCCCCACAACAGGTAGTCCCTGGGCCTCCCTCAGTGACTGGGAAAGTGGGAACTATCTACGAAGGACCCCACATGCAGGGCACCTCCCAGGGTTCGTAGAATAGATATGCGCGAGCCCTGAATCACGACGGCGAGGTACTAGCATTAACTTAGTTGTCAACACATATGCCTAGGATGACTGACCAAGTCATTACATTCTCCGTGGACGATGCTTGGAGGGTCCATTTTCCCCACCACAATCCTTTAATGATCGAATGCCAGATTTCTAACATGATGTTAGCTCGGATCCTGGTGGACAACGGGAGTTCTGTGAACATCTTGTTTAAGTCAACCTACAAGAAGATTGGACTGACCATGAGTGACTTGTCCCTGTGCACTTCAACTCTATACAAGTTCTTGGGGGAAGGTATCATTCTGATGGGGCAAATCAAGTTGCTCGTGATGCTCGGAGAAATGCCTCGTCAGGCCTTCACGCACTGCACTTTCGTTGTCATGGACTGCG
Organism: Humulus lupulus; assembly: GCF_963169125.1. Taxonomy (NCBI): domain Eukaryota; kingdom Viridiplantae; phylum Streptophyta; class Magnoliopsida; order Rosales; family Cannabaceae; genus Humulus; species Humulus lupulus. The sequence continues at coordinate 74,486,125 of NC_084797.1, forward strand.
TCCATCCCTTGTAGAGTTTGGAGTGCACACTTCAATTTTCCACATGCGCATGAAGTTCCCCATGGAGGAGGGAATCAGCGCAATCTACGGAGACCAGAAGGAGGCTAGGAAGTGCTACAACATGTCCCTCAAGAAACTAGTGATGGTGATTAAGGCAGCAGCCCCCAAGTAGCCTCCTCCCAAGGAGGAAGTGGTACAGGTTGTTTAAGTAGAAAAACCCGATGAGTTTTACCCTAGGTTTCAAGAAGAGAGGGTTGTTGAACTCATGGAGGAGGCCGATGAGGTGATTCTCTATGCCTCTGTCCCCGATAGGAAAACTAAGGTCAGAAATAACCTCAAGGCGGAGGTCCGAGAAGCACTGGTGAGCTTTCTCTGAAACAATCAAGATGTCTTTGCCTGCTGTCACTATGACATGACAGGCATTGACTGAAATATCATATGCCACACCTTGAACATCAACCCAAACATTGCTCCAATTAAGTAGAAGTGTAGGATGATCGACACAACCCAAGTCCTAGCTTTGAAGGCTGAGGTGGACAAGCTTCTCGCGAATGGTTTCATCTGAGCGGCTCAGTATCTGAAATGGTTATCTAATCCAGTACTTGTGCTCAATCCAAATGGCACTTGGACGACCTGTATAGATTTCTCTGACCTCAACAAGGCCAACTCAATGTATGGTTTTCCTTTGCCAAAGATAGTTTTGATGGTCGACACCACCTCCGGGTACGAACTCTTGTCCTTTATAAAAGCATACTCGGGGTACAACTAGACTTCCATGCATGTCACGGATGAAGAGCACACCAGCTTCCGAAATGATAAGGGAGTCCGTGGATGGGAAGCCCCTCCTCCTTTATATGGTTGTTTCAGAGAGTGCCATTAGTGCCGCCTTGGTGCGTGAGGAAGGTTGCGTCCCGCACCCTGTGTACTATACAAGTAAGAGACTCCTCGGGGCAGAGTCTAGATACTCGCATATGGAGAAGTTAACCTTTTTCCTAAAGGTGGCCTCTCAGATGCTAAGGCTCTATTTCCAGGCATATCCCATCAAGGTCCTAACTAACCATCCTTTGCAAAAGGTCCTTCTAGGACATCTGGGAGACTCCTTAAATCGGCGGTTGAACTGAGCCAGTTCAACATTACCTATCACTCTAGGACATCCATCAAGGGACTAGCAGATTTCATCGCCAAGTGCAAGGGAAACAATGAGAAACCTTGGGACACCCTCATGGTTGGGCCTACATGGAAGTTGTATGTAGAAGGCTCTTCCAATGAAAATTGAGCTAGAGCGAGCCTGATCTTGATATCCCCTGAAGGGCACCGGGTCCACAGTGCCCTGAGGTTTGGGTTTGATGCCTCCAACAACGAAGTTTAGTACGAAGCACTTATTGTGGGTCTCCACGTGGCCCTTGAGCTCAACGTCGGGGGCCTCAAAATCTTCAGTGACTCGCAGCTCATCGTCAATCAGGTACTCTGAGCGTACCAGGCCATGGGGACAAATATGGTGAAAACCCAAGAAATGTTGCATAACTTCAAGAGATTTACCATACGACAAGTACCACAGGAACAAAATTCTAATGTTTATACCACCAAGGACGCTCAGTTAATCAATGTATTCTCTATTGAATACTTGGCCTCTCTAGGCATCTCAGTCCCTGAGAAGGTAGAAGAAGTCTAGCCCCATGATGGTTGGATGGAGCCCAATTTGAAGTAACTTGTCTCTAGGGAGTTATCGCAAGACAAGAAAGCAGCTCAGAAATTGCTTTATCAGCCACCTCAGTATGTGATCATGGACAGTAAGCTATACAAGGAAGGATATTCATTGCCTTTACTTCGATGTGTGTCCAAGCAAGAAGATAGTCTTATACTCCAGAAGTACATAAAGGCTTTTGCGAGGACCACGTTGGGGGGCAGAGTCTGGCCAAGAAGTCTTGAGACAAGGGTACTTCTGGCTCACTATGAATGGTGATGCGATGGACTGCGTCAAGAAGTATGAAAATTTCCAACGCTTCGCCAACATACCCCGAGCTCCTCCAAATGAGCTCACTAAGATATCAAGTCCTTGGTCGTTCACAGTCTGGGGCATTGACCTTATCGGATCCTTACCCATGGGAAAGGGAGGAGTGAGATATGCAATTGTGGCGATCAACTACTTCACAAAGTGGGTCGAGGTCAAACCTCTTGCTAGCATCACTTCCAAGAAGGCACTAGACTTCGTCATCAAGAACATGGTTCACCACTACGGGCTCCTGAGGAAGATAGTCTCTAGAAACGGCCTATAGTTTGACAGTGAGTTGCTCACAGATTTCTGTCAAAGGCATGGAGATGTAAAGAACTTCTCCTACGTAGCTCTCCCCCTGGAAAATAAGCAGGTCGAAGTTGTCAACAAGACACTTAAGGCCACCTTGAAGAAAAAACTAGAGCAGGCGAAAGGCGCTTAGTCTGAGGAGCTGCCTAAGGCATTGTGGAATTACTGCACCACTTCCAGGACCCTCCACCAACCACTCACCATTCTCCATGGCGTATGGATACAAAGCCATGCTCCCAGTTGAGGTAGCAATCTCCACTCACCAGAGAGATACGTACGATCCAACCACAAATCACACTTTACTCTGAGAGTCTCTAGACCTCGTGGAGAAGCTCCGTGAAGCTTCTCAACTTTGAGTATTGTCCTACGCGCAAAAAGTAGCCAGATAGAAAATTTGGGGTCGGATATTTGGTGTTGCGAAAAGTCACTCGAGCTCCTAGTGCTGAGTGTTTTGTCCTAACTAGGAGGGTCCGTACCAACAAATTGAAAGCATTGGATGTCCAGGGACTTACGAGCTCGTACGAATAAGTGGGGAGTTAGTACCCCATGCTTAGAATGCTGAGCATCTTTGCCAGTATAACCAGTGATGTGAGTACTGTATTTTTGTAAAATTTTGTAATCATTTGTTATCCTCTACGCACAATTAATGGAAACCATGCAAATAAAACACTGTAGAAATTTTTAAAAGAATCGGCTTATATTTTACTTTCCTTTTTATTCTATTTGTACTACTCGTAGAGCCCCCTCTCGCTGGACTGGACAGGTAAATGCAGACTAGTCTCCTATCACTTAGTGCCATGGGGTTAGGGGAGCATCGCAGAGTATAGTGTATTGGGAAGGATGACCTAGGAAACTAAGCTTGTCATAAGCGGTGTAGGTCTAGTGTCAATACCCAGAGAATAGAAAAATTTAGGGAACTAAACAAAGTCTAGGGAGGCCTATGACCTAAAAATCCTAGTAGCACGAGAGCGAACTTGGATTACCTTTCGAAGACATTGAGCCCGAGGAGCTATGATGAAGTTCCTAAGCCTCGAGATGCGAATGGAAGCCTGAGTCATCCGTACTCGGGCCCATGGCCACGAGTTGCCAAAACTTGAGCACCGTAAGGCTAATATTAGAAATAGGAGTCATTGACCTGGCAAGCTAAGCTAGTCGACAAGTAGAGAAACCTTAGTGTCATAGGACCCCAAAGCTAAGACCTAGGAAAAACCCCAGCATCGAACAAATCCATGTAACAAGAGGATACACCTAAGGTATTCTCCCAAGGACAATAGGCAACCAAGGAATGAAAACCAGGTCATAATCCTCGAGATGTGAATGGAAGCCCGAGTCGTTTGTACTCGGGCACAACCCTAAAACACCCCTGTGATGAGAAATCCAAGTAACGCAAGTGCTGACATAAGGTTACAACTACCTTAGTCTTAGTAGGCCTGGCCTAAGGGTGTAAAACTCAGTAGCATGCTCTGGTAGCTTAGAGCCCATAGACAACGTGTTCACGACTTCCACATGGCAAAAGCCCTGGGGGGCTGGGCAGAGAGCCCAAAATAGTAGACCAGGGAAAGTGTGCCCCAGGCACAATTATCTCAGTACATATGAGCCCCCATAGCCTGAGTGATTGGCACTCGAGAATATTGGAGGGTGTTAAAGTTACTCTCGAGGACAACGAGCCTAGGAAGCAACACTAAATGCCCAAATAGTCAATTCTGAGATGGGAAACTTAGAACCCTATAATGCAATAGACCTCCTAAGGCTCGATTTGTTGGGACTTGGAAGCGTAGGACCGTCAAATGTTTCATTGGACAAGTGGTACAAGTTAATCCCAAGGACTACGGAGACAACACTAAACGTCTTAAGCGTCAAAACACTAAGAGGAAGATCTTCAATCTCTAAGTATAATGGATTTTCTAGGCTCCGAGTTGTTGGGACTCGGAGCTGCGTTAAGTGTTCTCAATTGACATCATACTAAAAGTTAATTCAGAGGACTACGGACTTGAGGGACAACACTAAGTGCCAAAGACTATCCAAATACTAAGAGAAGTCGATAGAGATATGAGTCACCAAGATTCAAGCGCAAGACCTATCCAAATATGGACGAGTTTAGGTTTTAAACTCTCGTGGCGTTATGATACGTTGAGTTGCATTAAAATCCAGCCAAATCAATAAGACCAAATTTCATAATTGCTAAGTGCTAGCATAATTACTAAGGCAATAATGGCAAGAAAAGTAGTGCAAGTTGCATAAAAGTATAAAGGTAATTACAACTATGCTCCAGAGCTCGAGCAGTAAATTTTTTACACCCCAATGAACAAAGGCATGGAGACGTACTTAATCAAAACAAAGAAAAGAAAATCAAAATCACTTCGGGCCCTCGCCCGAAGGAACTTACGCTACCACCTCGATGACTAGAACCATCTCTGGAGCACGACCAACTGCCGCAGTTTCCTTTTCCTGAGCTGAGTTGGCCTCCTCGACTAGAACATGCTCCTCGACAATCTTATGCTTGTTAGGCTCCTTCATGAATGACAGGTCCATGTCCATGTTTCTTTGCCATGCCACAAACAGGGTGTCATCCACCATCACGTAGAGAACCCTCTCCAGCTCCTCTACTCAAAGCCGGAGGTTTTCATTCTCCCGAGCGAGGCCCTTTTGTCTTGGTGGCCTCCTCTTCGACTCTGGCTAGCTTTGTGGGATGATCTGAAGCCTTCTTGCTGGTCAAGTGGAGCTAATTTCTCCCAAACTGCTATGAGGTGTGCTAACAGCTTGTCATTGTTCTCCTTCATGGCCCGAGTCCAACCTGTAGCGTCTTCCAGCAGCTTCGCAGAAGTGTCCTTGAGTGATGACAACTTTGACTGCTCCTTGACTAAATGGGTCTCCAACGCTAAGGCATGAGCCTTGTGGTTCTCTAAGTCCTTCTAGAGTAGCGAGTGCTCTGCCAACGAGACAGCAGCCTCCTTGAGTTGCACCATATCCTCTCGAAGCTCTTTGAGCTCGAAGGACCTCATGGTAACAATGTTCCCAAGCCTTTGATTGAAGGTCGGACCCTGCACCAAAACAGTACCTATTAGCTCGATGAAGAAATTAAATAAAAATGGGAGTTGAAAATTTGAGAGTTACCCTTAGGGTGATGTGGTGACTAGTAGTTACCAGCGAGATCTCGTTGTCACTGCCAGAACGAGCAAAGCTGTAGAAGGGCATGTTGCACAGGGACTCTGCCAAACCCTAGAGAAGCTTCGAGGTGATTGGAGCTGTCCTTTCTATTGCTCTCCCCACGAGGAGAGGCTTCAGTTCCTCATGACTAGGAGGAACGACTGGACCATGCGGTTTTTCTTTCCACAGGTACTCTATGAGGACCTTGAAATCATCGTGACCCTCGTCAAGATAGGCATTGAAGTACTCAACCACCAATTTATGCCTTTCGATGTACTCTCCCTTTAAGTGCTCAGGAAAGACCACCAGGCGAGATTCCTGACTGGAGGACAGTCAGGCACCTTGGAAGGTATTTCCTTTCCCTTCCGAGAGGACCCTTCATCTCGACGAGGGGAGACCTCGAGGTTAATGACCACATCAGTAGCCATTGGTCGCGGAGGAATGGCCAATGGAGCAGTTGCCGGAGCTGCAGGAGGCACTGGGAATGAAGGCGTAACTGTCGGGGCGAGAAGCATAGCTGCCAGGGACGAGGGCACTACAGGTGATGAAAGAACCAAGTTGGATAGGCCCATGCTTTGTGCACAAAGAAACAGATAGGGTTATTCTTCGGAGAGAAAAGAAAGGAAAATCTGTAAAGACAAATAGCATGCATGCAAGAAATAAAAGAAGTCTCCTCGGGAGCCCCACCACAATAAGGCTCCTCAGGTGAAGAACAGAATGGGCAAACTCATAGATGAGTCGGCCCATCTCCTGTGTCGCATTGTGTCGTATTGACAAAACCATATCGAGTGCATGGACGTCACCTCATCCAGAGGCACAAACCCTTGGGGGGTGTTTCTTCCTCTTCGGATGGCGGAGAAAAACGTCAATAAGTTCTTGATACTTCTGGTACTCCTCATCAGTCCAAGGATTCCCCGACATTTTCCCACACTCGAGGAGTGATGGCAAGAATATAGAGTGGTCAGGACTAGTTCCCTCCCCTGCATGATGAGTGCAGTAAATAATGATTATGGATTTACCTTAAGGCACTGATGATAATTTGATCCTATCCTTGAGCTTATCCTTTGCCCCTCTTGGAGTAGGCCATACTGCTAAAGATGAGCCTCTGTGATGAGGAAGCTGAGACTCATCTATGTTGGTATTAAAATAGCAAATCAAAGATACGCAACGAGGAATGGACCTTTTGTAATAATTATTAATACTAGCCAGGACCACACACACACACACATATATATATATATTAAATCACATACAATCAGATTAGATATTGCCTATTGTAGCCTATCAATTGTCCTCGAATTTTTTTGTATAAAATCAACGACCTTCCAATCCAAGTTTTGAAAGCTCGGACCTTGATCTTCCAGACCAATCCACAAACACAAAAGAACATTTGTGGGCACATAGGATTCAAAAGGTTCATTTACGACTCCCTAGATGTACTCAACACATGAGACCTAGAGAGGTTTGATTGAGAGAAGAGGAATTGAACAGTTTCCAAGTTTATGAAAATTATCGCTTTTGTCTTAGAGAGAGTGTAGTTTTTTAATCACATGGAAAAATCATTATTTGAAAATATCACTCTATCAGTTTTTATAAAGATAATTAATCTTTATTTTATTAAAATTATCATTCAAATTAAAATTGATTTGTTATTACTATTTAATTATTTAATTTAATTCATATTTAAAACAATATAATTAAATAGCTGATTAAACAAATAATATGAAATTCAAAATTCAAATCCCAAGGATTGAGGAATCCATCTATGTGGCGCCACACTCACTGCACAGTGAGTGTGTCGCCCCACATATTAGGGTTTCCCTAAATTTCTCAATTGTTTGTTTAATCAACTTTTAAGATAATATATTTATCTCAATATAAATATCAGTTAATTCAAAATTAACTTTATCTTAAAATATCGATTTTAAATAAATAAATATCTTATTCTAAATAATATAATCTCCTTTTATATAAATCCAAACAAGATTAATATTTATTTTAATCTATAGTTTTTCAAAATAAAAAGTATATAGTTAAATAATTTATTAATTCATAATTAATCAATTGTCTATAAATATCACATAATTATTTCCTTACCCTGGAAAATTAATTCCTTTGCAATCAAGACATTATCTCTACAAATCATTCTTTTGACATTCTTACTCTTGATAGTGTAGGACAGAGATGATCTGGGGACCATGGACCTAAAATACAAAGCTCCAATAAACCAGATTATTAATTAAACTCTTTAATCCAATAATCCTATTTGTTAATTCCATGAATACTCCACTATAAATATGAAATTGCACTCTTAGTATTTATAAAATTATATTTACAGAGTTTTCTCTTATAGTCCATTGATATAATCAACAAATGTAGTTTTGTCCTCCATTTATTGGTTCGTTAATTAGAGTTGGTCAAGATTACTGTTTTACCTTATAATTACATCTTGATCTTTAAGTACCATTAATTCATTAGCGAATAATTAATCTATAATCAAATTATAGATTTGATCTCAATAACTATTTAGTTCCAGAATTAACCCTTATGGGAACCAATATTTGATCAGTTGGGAAAGTATGGATTCCATTATTGTAATTCATGTTCCCACCCATTCATGATATTGAATCTCCAAAACAAAATTCATTAGCCTCATTATACTAAGAAACCTTAACGAGTGAATGAAAAGATCCAATAAACACAAACAGGAGTTCATGAATACTCAGGATTTAAACTGGTCTACAAATGATCATCTTTTATGATAATAATTAAATCTCTGTGACAAACATTAATTTTATGAAGATTCTTGACGGTGAGAACTCGTCAACCAAGTTAAGTTAGAAAAATTGAAATATAGAGCTTATCAATGAAAAACTTCACAGATCTAATAAAAAACTCAAAGAATAGTTGCAGAAAGAAAATGGTGAAATGAACTCGTATCTTTTTATGGTGTAGTGCTACAGTGATTTTTTTAAAAACCCAATTCCATGTGGAAGTGTGGTTTCTTTTATAGTGGGCTCTAATGGCCCCTGATACATTGTGGTCCAGGGGACCAGATGGTATGCAAGTACACTGTCAGGAGAGTGGTCTCAGGGGTAGTGGCGTTGGCTCTAGTACGTGGTCAGACATAGTGAGGATGTCCCCACTACTTATTTTGTATGAATGTCAGAGGATTGGCACCAGGCGTAGTGGTGCTGGTGGTGGTGTCGACTCTGACATCTGGTTAGAAGTATATAGGCCATGTCCCCTCACTTAGTACTCCCACTACTTGTCTGGCATGAGTGTGTGGATCAGGCATACGGGATCTTACAGGTCGTACCCCGTATGAGCTCCATACTGGTACGATCTTGTTGAATTGTTCTTGTTCTTTTACCTCTACACGTTGGAGTTTCCGCAGGTCCTCATAGGATACACCATCTTGAGGTGCCAAGCATGAGGCCACATGCGATGTCTTAGGCGTACGAGGCGCTGGCCTAGGTGAGGTTCGAGAGGGAGCCCTTGGGTCATTGGCGTGTGGCGCTTGTAGGCGAGGGCGAGATATCGTCTCATGAGGCCCATAGCGCGGGGCCTTGGGTACACGACCAAGGCGTGGTGAGACACGAGACGCTTCCAGGCGCGAGGCACCTTCTTGTGTGGGGCGTCTCCTGGCATGAGGTGCTTACGCGAGGCACCTCCTTGCGTGGGGCGTCTCCTGGCGCGAAGCGCTTGAGCGTGGCACCTCCCTTCGTGGGGCGTCTCCTGGCACGAGGCGCTTGTGTGGGGCTCCTCCTGGCGTGAGGCGTCTCCTAGTACGAGATGCTTGTGTGGTGCTCCTGCTGGCGCAAGGCGTCTCCTAGCGCGAGACGCTTGTGTGGGGCTCCTGCTGGCACGACGCATCTCATGGCGCTAGACGCCTGTGGCTGTGGCGAGACTCCTAAGGATGCGCATGCTAGGCCAGGAGCGTGCGGACGCGAGGCCAGGAGCGCGCGGGCGCGAGGCCATGAGCACGCGGGCGCAAGGCCAGGTGCGTGCGGGCGCGAGACACCCGAAGCACATCAGACTTACCCATGAGGCATGGGTGATAGGTGCATGAGACGGGTCTTGTGAGGTGCAGGGCTAGGCATGAGAGGTCCACGGGGTGCATGGGTGCTAGGCGTGCCGAGAATAGCCTCATGTGCCTCCTTGTGAGAAGATTGTTGCCCATGGGCCTCGCGGCACGGGCATGTATTTAGGCATTTATGGGAGCTTAGCACGCGCTTTTGGCCTTTTTATAACTGTGGGATTTTGAGCATCCACACTTGCCCCCCAGTCTAGGAGGGGACCTTTAGGTGCTCTGGTAGACTCTTCTCTTTGATTCTTATAAATAGGCCTTCATGCCTAGCCTATTATTTACACTTCATCTCCATTGCTTAGTGGCATTTAGATCCTTGCTCGTTTCAAGAGGTAGGGGGTTCAATCCCCTAGAACCTCACTTTTGCTATCCTTTTTTTTATTATTTGAGTTCATTTTTTGTATGTCTATATCCATGTAGGTACTTGAGGACTAAAACACGTTTTTCCTTTGTTTTTGCAGACGCGTGCTTTCAACCATTTGCTTCACTTCGATCGCGACAGTGCTTTTGGCCCTCAACCTCCTTTTGACCACGACAACGCCTCATTTTACCTGCTTGAGGAATATATAATTTTTTTTTATGTTCCTTGGGTCCAAATTAGCACAACTCGGGATAGGGTATTTTGGCCTGAGCTTGTCGTGAGCTAACCTTGTTGCATGCCCCTTTATTCATATCCCATAGTGGGTCATTTAGAGCATTTGTACCTAGAGGTTTTGAGCCCAGTCCTTTGTGTTTTGTAGCAATCCTCTCTTATTTTTACGTGAACCCTTTTTGCTTTCGGGACTAGGTCTCATGGCATGTGAAGGTCCGTTCCACATTCCTCTGGGGGTCGAGTTTGTTGACTTATCTTCAGATTCAGAGTCCCCTGAGGAAAATCCCTACCATGACTACGACACGTTAAGGTAGGCCCGTATTCGTCATCTTGAGCATATGGCTGAACTTAGGCGTAAAATTTGGGTGGTGGAGAGTGAAATAGACTCAGTGTTGAGAGGAGACGGAGTACCTTTCTCCCTTGACCTTAACGACCATGTAGCGAGCCTTAGGGTGACCCTTTTAGATTTGCAGATGGAGTTGGAGTTTATGGAGGGAAATCTCCCGCTAGAACCTCCTAGCCCGTCATCCCCTAATGACTGTCATGGGGCTATTCCGTCTTGTACTCAACCCTTATTCTCGATCTACCCTAGTTTAGCGCTTTCGTAGTCGGTGATTCGGTGGAAGACTCTTGCTAGAAAGAAAAAATGGAGGGTAAAGTGTTCTGTCTCCTCCTCATCTTTTTCTTTTGGTTTTGCAGATATGCCGAAGAGAGGGTGACGACAAGTGACTGCTAATGATCAGGGCACTGCCCCCCTATTGGAATCCTCTCCAGTGTCCCATGTGTCTGAAAATAAATTGATGGAAATAATAGGGAAATACCGTGTTCCTCCAGAATACGCATTATACGTTCCTTCGGACAAGTGTCGGGCTGACTGCCCAAATTCGGGCTACGTGGTTATGAGCGAGCATATCCTGAAGGTGGGTGGTACAATCCCATTACACCCGTTCTTCGTCGCGATTCTCAATTATTTTGACCTCGCTCCACTCCAGCTGGTGCCCAACAGTTGGCTGACCTTGAGTTGCCTCTTCATCTCGTTTATGGAACTTGTCCATCGTGCTCCTACGACCCAAGAGGTGCAATTCATGTACAATCTCATGCCCTCTCCTAAGTCCAAGGGCTTTTATTTTCTGCAAAAATCCAATACTTCGGTCCCCTTGATAGAGGGCGTTGTGTCTAACCCGGGGTCCTGGAAGTAGGAATTTTTCTTTGTGCAGGGACCCCTCTCTGTTCGTGAGCACTTTCGTTCTGCCCCTAGTAAGTACTTCAAGCCACCTTTTTTTTCTTTTTTTTTTAAACTTACTGTTTTATAACTTATGTTTGTGTCGACAATTGTGTGAATATTGCAGAGCATTTTTCCATACTTGGAGTTGTTGGGTCAGAGGCGGACGCGGTGAATGCATTCATCAATGCTAACTCTGCCGAGAAAATAGTTACATACCTCTTCTCTGTGGAAAAACTCAACTTTCACAAGCTGTCCCCGGTTTCGGATCTCGGGTTGTTGTGGAATATTCCTGGGTCAAAGAAGAAGAAGGATGCTTCAGCTGAACATTGCTCGGATGAGGGTGAGGCCGAGCGCATGCCAAAGGGGGTCTCCCTTGGACATGGGCAACCTTACCAGTTCTTTTCATCCCCCAGGGGATGCCCTCCTTTTGCCCCTCTAGACCCTGGCATGGCTTCCCACTTCCAGGATCAACAGGCCATGTCGGGGCATTTTTTCTGCCCTTAGCCTGAGGACTTTGATGCTTTTCCTCAGGCTCCCCTCGACCCTGGTCCATCCGGGGCTCACTTTCCCAATCTTCCTGCACCCACTCCTAATCTACCCGGGGCTCATTTTTCCGATCTTCCTGCGCTCCCTCGTGTTTCGGCAAGCGGGTCATCTGTCGTTACTCAGCCAGGTTCCTTTGGCTCAGAAGCGGCGCCCTGGGTGGGCTGCATGGCGGCCTCTTACGGGCGGCAGTATGTCCAGATCGCCACAGACCTTCCTGAAGCTGATTGGAGTGGTCTTGGGAGTTTCGCTATGTCAGATCTTGGGGAGACTCTTGCGCGCTCCACTGCTTGGGTGAGTTCGTGGATCTTATGTCGGCCTTTTCCTTTTTTCTTCCTTTTCTTTTTTGTTGCTTATCATTGTTGTTGTTATTTTTCTTGTGCAGACCTATACAGTGGTTCAGCGGTTTGCCGACTCGGCTCACATCCTTTCCACGTCGAATGCTGAGAGGGACCGTCTTGCGGTTCAGTTCTAGGAGCTCAAGAGGGAACTTGTTGAAACCAGGTCCAATCTAGAGAAGGCCTTGGCGAAGGCTTCTTCCTCATCAAAAAATAAGAAGAGGGTGATTTCCAAGCCATGATGTTGCAGGAAAGGATCACTAGCTTAGAGGCAGAACTTAAGGGTGCCAAGGCTACTACGTCTACGTCGCAGGAGAGGGTCGCTTCCTTAGAGGCCGAACTTGAGGGTGCCAAGGCTGCTACAACTGCGTCATAGGGGAGGGTCGCTTCCTTAGAGGTGGACAAGGTAGTTATTGAGTATAGGTCCATAGAGAGTGCCCTTTATGGCGTATGGAGGCAGGATCCTAACTTCGATTTCTCCTCCTTTGGAGAGCACGCTGTTGTCCAGGCGGCTGGGTGGAATGCCCGTGGCAGGAGGCCTTAAGATTATCATTTTATGATTTTGCCCAGTTAGTCCACTGTGGATGTATGCTCGTCCGAGCCCTATTTTTCTTGTAATTTTTTCGAAGTCTTGTTATGTTATCAAAACTTTTTTTTTTATATATATATATATGCGATTATTCATCTTTTATTCCTTTGTGTTAGAGTTCTTTTTGAGCCCGTACGATGGGGTTCAGTAGGTTCCCCTTTTTTATTTATCATGCTAGAGGTCCTTTGGAGCCCATGTGAAAGGGTTCAATAGGTCCTTTCTTGGTGCCTCTTTATTGTTCTTATAAGGATATATTGACCCCTTGGGTTCTAGCTATCCTTTTATATATTTTTGTGCGCGCTTATTATTTCTTGCGAGAAGCGTCCTTCTCGTCATTATTCATAGTACTATTTTTGTAAGGGTCTCTTTTAGGACCCTTTTTTGCTAGAAGGCTTGGTAGCCGCTCTAGGCTTATTGGTGGGTGCTCTTTCTGAGGCCTTTCCTCTTGTGGGAGCATTGCCTTTATTTAGAAGTTTGTTTTTTTTTTGTAAGACCTTTTGGCCTCCTTGGTGTTCACAAGGGTAGCTAATCCTTGTGAACTCAAGAAATGCCTTGCAAGGTCTTCTCCCTGTTTGTAAGGGTTCATCACACTTTTTTTTTTATATATATATATAAGGACCTCATTTAAGGTCCTGATATAAGGGGTCCTTTTAGGACCCTCCTGATAGGGGGTTCTTTTTATGTTCCCTCTGATATGAGGGGTCCTTTTTAGGGTCCTCCTGCAAAGGGGGTCATTTTTAGGTTCCCTGTGATATAAGGGATCCTTTTTAGGATCCTTCTGTTTGCTGTATGTTTTGCCTCCTGTCCTACCCCCCCAAATGTTTGGTGAAATTTATTTCAGCAGGCACTTTGGTGGGTGCTATAGAGAAGAAGAATGACACATAAAGTGGCAAACTGTTTCATTCATAGCGTGCGGGTTACAATGACATACAAATGAAAGGGTTACATCTAATTAGGAGGTTACCCAGGTAGCCTCTTTAATTCTTACCTACTAAGTGAACATAATAGGGAACAAACTAAACATAGGTCTTCTTTGTACGGGAGCAGAAGTCTCACTGGTAGTATTTCTTGATTTGTTCCGCATTCCATGCTCGAGGTATAATGGTGTTATCCAAGTGGGCCAGTTTGTAGGTGTTTGGAGGTATGCACTGAGCAACCTGGAAGGGTCCTTCCCAGTTTGCCCCTAGTACCCCCGCCCTTGGGTCTCGCGTGTTGGGGAGTACCTTCCTCAGTGCCAAGTCTCCTACCCTGAACCTTCTCTCTCGAACCCTTGAATTGTAGTACCTCGCTGCTCGTTGTTGATATGTGGCTATCCTTAGTTGTGCCCTTTCCTTTTTGGCTTCCAGCAGGTCCAAGTTCCCAACCAATGCTGTGATGTTAGCCTGGTCATCATATGCTTGCGTGCGGATGGAGTTAATCTTCATTTCTATCGGAAGGACAGCCTCGCAGCCATAGTCCAAGGTGAAAGGTGTCTCCCCAGTGGTGGAACGAGGAGTGGTCCTGTAGGCCCAGAGTACATTTGGGGGTTCCTCGACCCAAGCCCCTTTCAACTTTTCCAACTTAGTTTTCAAGTTCCTTTTCAGGATCTTGTTGATGGCCTCTACTTTCCCATTGGCTTGGGGATGCACTACTACGGAGAAACTCCTCTTGATTCCTTTTGCCTTGCAGTAGTCCTCGAGCATCCCTCCTTCAAACTGCGTTCCATTGTTGGAGATAATCTTGTAAGGTACTCCGAATCTGCAAATGATGTACTTGTTGAAAAAGGTGGTGATCTGCTTAGCCATTATGTTGACTAAAGGCTCCGCTTCCACCCACTTAGTGAAATAGTCGACTGCTACCACCGCATACTTAGCTCCTCCTCTTCCTATTGGCAGTGCCCCAATCAAGTCAATCCCGCACACAGCGAAGGGCCACGGACTGGTCATGCTCACCAGCTCATTTGCCGACTGTCGGGGGTAATTCGCATGTCTCTGGCACTTGTCACACCTTCTCGCGAAGTTTCTCACATCCTTCTCCATGGTAGGCCAGTAATACCCCTGGCAGATGCCCTTTTTTGCCGTGGACTGCCCCCCAGCATGGTTTCCACATTCCCCTTCAAATGGTTGCATTCCGTGGTTGTGTGGACGATATCTTTATGATACTGGCAATACTTGATGGGGTCTCTTTTAGACCGGTCCTTTTTCATTGGCGGGGGCCTTCTGAAAGGGACCTGGTTTTCATTAGTAATGAAAATATGCTCTCTCGCATGGGTGAGGTCAGTATAAAAATAGTAGGGGCCCTGTCTGTGCTCATCAGAGCGTTGATGCTTCCGAGGTCAATCATCTCTCGTTCCCTCATAGACCCTCTTCTTCTTTGCACCACTTTGGCTTTCTCGGATTGAAGGTTTTGGTGGCGACTGGCCTTTTCCGGCTTTGAGGCTTTCGTGACCATCCTTCACGCGAATATATTTTTGTGCTCGCTCGTAGAAATCATCCAAGTCTGTGACCTCCCTCTTGAGCATGTTATCCCATAACTTGCTTCCTAGACGCACTCTAGTTGTGATGGCCATTTTCAGCTCTCTACGGGTCAAGCTCCCTACTTTAGCTGCCTCCATATTGAACCTGTGAATGTATCTCTTCAGACTCTCGTTTTCTCCTTGCTTCACGTTGGCAGGGCTGGTGCTTGGCATCGGGAAATTTCGCATGATGTGGTGTTGCTGGAGGAATTCATCGGAAAACTATTGCCAAGATATGATGGACCCCGGTCTAAGTCTTTTGAAGCATTTGTACACAGGTCCTTTCAATGTGACAGCGAAGCAATGGCATCTGGCCCCGCTACTAATTCCCCTAAGCTTCATCAGGTCGTTAAATGCATCCAAATGGTAATTCGGATCTGTGCTTCCTTCATAGGGGGTCATATGGGGCTCCTTGAAGATGGCCAGGAGCCGGATGGCTTGGATCTCTTTGATGAAGGGCGACTCATGGTCGAACTCATCCTCAAAGGCTTGACCTCCGGAGGCGGTGATGATTTTGCTTCGTAGGCTCCTCATTTCTGTGTCCAGGTCTTGCCTCCTCTTGTTCAAGGAGTCTCTCAGCGTGGATGGGATATGATCCCCCTTTCTTTTGCCTTCCCGGGGTGCCATAGGGGGTGTGGTCCTTTTACCCGCCCTCTTTTTGTTGAGTTATTCTCGTAAATCTAAGGGTGTACTCCTTGAGGTGACCTCGACATCGTTACGAGGGGCAGCGTTGGTCTTCGGCTCTGGCCCCTGGGGCTGCTTCAATGGTCCGGGACATTCGTGCTGCTTCGCCCAGGGGGTGTTACTAGTGGAGAGTTGGGTCCTTCTATCTTCTACTGGGACGGTGGTTTCTACCCCCTCATGGCCTCTCTCTTTCCGCTTTGGGAGTGTCACGTTTGATCTCCCTTGCAACAGGCCATTTAGCATCTCTTGCATGTTTTCTAGGGTTGTTTCTAGCCTCTGATTCTTGCGGAGAAGTTCTTGTATCTCGTCTTCGTAGAATTGAGACTTAGAACTCGAGCTCATGGAGTGGACCCGAGGGTGCTTGTCAGCCCGCCGCGTCGATGGGCCTAGATCCTGCCGACTGGAGTTTGGCACCTACGGCGACCTTGGAGGCAGGAACTCACCACCACCCCTTGCTGGGGCAGCCGCCGGCCTTGGACGATCCTCCTCAGGTGGGACCTCTGGGGAGGAGGCCTGCCTTTCATCTCCGTGAACCTCAGGATCCTTTGGGGCCTCCACGTTTGTAGGTGGAGGAGGATCCCTCATGGAAGCTTTTAGCTGATCTCTGTAAAGATGGACCTCCACCTCGCGTGGCTCTCTCAACCGTTTCAAACGTCGCGACATCTTTTTCTTATAAGAATCGGCGGAAGAACAGTGGCTTGCAGTCTTTTCTTCCCACAGACGGCGCCAAACTGTTGACAGTGAGAACTCGTCAACCAAGTTAAGTTAGAAAATTTGAAATATAAATCTTATCAATGAAAAACTTCAAAGATCTAATAAAAAACTCAAAGAATAGTTGCAGAAAGAAAATGGTGAAATGAACTCGTATCTTTTTATGGTGTAGTGCTACAATGTTTTTTTTTCAACCCACTTCCATGTGGAAGTGTGGTTTCTTTTATAGTGGGCTCTAATGGCCCCTGATACATTGTGGTCCAGGTGACCAGATGGTACGCAAGTACACTGTCAGGAGAGTGGTCTCAGGGGTAGTGGTGTTCGCTCCAGTACGTGGTCAGACATAGTGAGGATGTCCCCACTACTTATTTTGTACGAATGTCAAAGGATTGGCACCAGGCGTAGTGGTGATGGTGGTGGTGTCGACTCTGACATCTGGTTAGAAGTATATAGGCCATGTCCCCTCTCCTAGTACTCCCACTACTTGTCTGGCATGAGTGTGTGGATCAGGCATACGGGATCTTAAAGGTCGTACCCCGTATGAGCTCCATACTGGTACTATCTTCTTGAACTATGCTTGTTCTTTTACCTCTACACATTGGAGTTTCCGCAGGTCCTCATAGGTACACCATCTTGAGGTGCCAGGCACGAGGCCACCTGGCATGTCTTGGGCACAACAGGCGCTAGCCCGGGCGAGGTGCGAGAGGGAGCCCTTAGGTCATTGGCGTGTGGCGCTTGTAAGCCGGGGCGGGCAAGGCGTGGTGAGACGCGAGACGCTCCCAGGCGTGAGGCACCTCCATGCGTGGGGCGTCTCTTGGCGTGAGGCACTTGTGCGAGGCACCTCCTTGCGTGTGGCATCTCCTAGTGCGAGGCACTTGTGTGGGGCTCCTCCTAGCGCAAGGGGTCTCTTAGTGCACGGCGCTTATGTGGGGCTCCTGCTGGCGCGAGGCGTCTCCTAGTGCGAGACGCTTGAGTGGGACTCCTACTGGCGCGAGGCGTCTCCTGGCGCGAGACACTTGTGGCTGTGGCGAGACTCCTAAGGAAGCGGGCGCAAGGCCAGGAACACACGGAAGCGAGGCCATGAGCGTATGGGAATGAGGCCATGAGCGCGCAGGCGCGAGGCCATGAGCGCACAGGTGCGAGGCCAAGTGCGCGCAGGTGCGAGACAGGGCCCTTGAGCAGTCGGTGCGAGACGCCCGTAACACATTAGACTTACCCACGAGGCGTGGGTGATAGGCGCATGAGATGGATCTCGCGAGGTGCAGGGCTAGGCGTGAGAGGTTCCATGGGGTGCATGGGTGCTAGGCGTGCCGAAAATAGCCTCATGTGCCTCCTTTCGAGAAGATGGTTGACCAAGGGCCTCGCGGCACGGGCATGTATTTAGGCATTTATGGGAGCTTAGCACGCGCTTTTGGCCTTTTTATAACTGTGGGATTTTGAGCATCCACAAAGATAATTATTTCTTATCGGTCCTTTCATATATAATCTCTATTATATACAACACATTTACTAAGAAGTCTATCCACATCCGTAATCTGAATCTAGATCACTTGCATCCTGTATGCTTAGTAAACTGCACTAGTAAACATTAATTAAAGATTCCCTACTTTTATATGTTACTGACTACTTTATTAGTTATATTTAATCTTAATTCTCTCGTACTAATACAAGATCATATTCTCATTAATGAATAAGGAATTATCTTGATGTTATCATACAATTAGTTGAAACAATAATTAGAATATTCAAATAAAATAAAATTGTTCTTTTATTTAATTCAATAAAATTTCTTTACATGCTTTTAAGTCATTAATCCTAAAATCTTTTCCTTGGAGAGGGCATTCATTCTCTTGAACCTTTCATTGTAAGCGTCAACGAAAGGTGTGTGACGTAAGGTTTTCGAAAAAAATGGTTAAGACTAAGGAGAAACCACAAGTGGAGGCCTAATAAAATAAATGACCCGAGGAGTAGCACTTACCAACCCTGACAAAGTCTCGGAGAAGAGTTGGGTTGGTCCGCATGGGGAAGCCACTTTCCCAGAAGAAGCGGTCATTGTAGTCCCTCATGTGGTTCTCATTGCCGCTTAGGGCATTGTACTTCATCCCCGGGTACGTATGCTTCGTCAAAGTACAGTACCCGTCTCGCTCATTCTTCTTTGGGCATGGTTCAAAGCTATAGATATACAATATCTCAGCTGGAGAAGGAATGAGCTAGTTCTGCCTCTTGTACAGAACAAATAGCCTACCCAGTACCTGATATCCATTTGGGGATAGCTAGAATGGCGCTATGCTGACAAACTTCAAAAAGTCGACACAATACTGGTTGAGTGGCAAAGTTGCACCAACTTGGAAATGAGATACGCTTTAGGCCCTGAGGCCCTGGACGCTCTCAAGTTCTATTTCGCCTTCCCGAGGCAGGCGTACCCACATGTCTTTGGTGTCCACCCCATGGTGGGTTATAGTCCTCTCCAGAGCTCCCCAGTGTTTGAGCTTGCTAGGGGTCACCTCCTCCTCGAATCACGCGGTAGTGCAGGTTTTGTCCTATGGCAGGGGACCCATGTTTGCCTCTTCCTCTGAGATGTTGTGTCGAAGGGGCCTATCTATCACCGAAGGGTGGTCTTCCCTTACCACGAGAGCCTGACTACTCTTCCAAAAACGAGAACCCTTAAAACAACTGCTTATGAAGAGGAGAAGGATGAAAAATTCTAAGGGACTGGAGTGTCGTAAAGGCCAAAGGATGGATGTCGGAGTACACTACCAGAATCTATGAACATTGCTGAAATCTAGGAATTTTCCAAATTCTGGTCGAATGTCCACAAATGCTAAAAGACTCACATAGGGAGCAATGGCCCATTTTGATTATTTATAACGTCAAAATGTTCCCAAAAAAGCCTAAAATATGTCAAAATGACCTCTAAGTGCCATAAATTAAAAATCCTTGGCATGCGCCTAAAACCCTCAATAGAATACAAAAATAAACTCCAAGCAAAACAAGAAACGGAGAAGTAAAGACTTACTCGAGATGAATCGCTTGTATGTGTTTAAGTGAGTTTGGACTTTAAAAAATTGTTTTTCACCTGACTAGAAGTTAGATAATTCTTGCCAACCGTCTAGAGCGTTGAGAAGTCGAAGAATGGGGGAGATTTAAGAAGCTATGAAGTAAAGAAGAAGACAGGGTTTGAAGGTTTTGAGGTTTTGAATTTCGAATGCTAAAAGTGATTTCTGAGAGGTAGTTCTCGAGTTTTATACTCGAAGAGCTTGGGGTGGAGAAATTTCACCCCGATCGTTGATTACCTATGATGTAGGCACTTGAGAGTAATCAAACAGTCAGAATCCAAGAGGTATGGATCGTGATCATTAGCATGGGAAAAGGACGCCTCAGGTATGGATGCCTCAAGATCGTGATCATTAGACGTTTGGGGTTGTTGAGTGGACTCCTCATTAATGGCATAGGTTGATGGGCTCAACAATAGGGAGTTGACACGTGGCACTAACTTTCCAAGAGTGTGACGTCATGAAGAGCGCAAGCTTCTCCTCCCGAAGACCTTTCGAATTACTACTCTCAGTCTACGTCTCCACTATCTGAAGACATGTGAAGACTTGGGGGGGGGGGGAATATTGTCCATGTTTTCACCAGAAGACAAGTGGAAATCATTAAAGGAGTAATTAAGCTCCTTGAGCGCTAGTGAGGCTTTGAACTATGATTTGGCCAGACGCAGATGTCTTCGAGTGAGGCCACACCCCTAGGTTTGTCCTCAAGGCGAGGATGTCTCCAATCAAGGCCACCTCCTGTGACCCGCTTCTATGGCATGGATTTCTTGAAGTAAGGTCACTCCATGAGGACAATTCAGGTGGTCCCCTCGCTTTCTTCATTCGAAAATCCCCTGGGTTTAGGATTCTTGTCCTCGGACCTAGAGTAGCTTCCAGGTGTCAATCATCGAAGCTGTGACCCACCAGAATATCGTCTAACAATTTTGGTGAGCCTAGAGTAGTGGTGTTGAGATCATACACTCAACAATCGACATTTCTCACAATGTCGTCTGACATGGGCGAACGTGTGCCGTATCCTAACATGGTCAGATACCTATTCCCTGTAAGGTTGGTAGGCAGCTTTCTGAAAATGGGCCCCGTGAAATCTTCATTGGGCCATGGTATCTATTAGTGAATCCCTATGTAATTAATTATCATTTTACTGCCCAAATAATAGGGAATGTTGTATTAATTGTCCATTAAGGACATTAATGACCCATGCCTCTAAAAATAGGGCTGGGGCATGTCCTTGTAAAGGGTTCAGAAGTTTGGCTAGTTAAGCATTGTAAACTCATAGCAATATATATGACACCTGAGACTCCATTGAAGCTTGCTCAGACAAGCATCAAATTCACTAATACAAAATATTCGTGGACTAGGGCTCTTTTATAGTCAGAACCACGTAAAACCTCTGTGTTATTTTCTTTTAGTTTATGTCAAGTTCTTAGATTAGGTTAATAGAGAAAAAGGTAGTCAACATATATATTTATAAATTTTGTGTTTCATATATAATATAGTAAATATAAATTTAATTTCATTAATTAAAAAAAACAACTCTTAAATTTTTTATAAAAAAAAAACACATGATTATTTGAATTCTTGTAGGTTATACAAATTAATTGAATATAATTTTTTTTAATATTTTATGAAATTAGATTTTTTATTTTATGTTCTAGTTTTTTTTAAAATAAATAAATAAAAATAAGATTATTAGTATGCTACTTTTTTATTAGGTTAAAGAATAATATTATGTTTGAAAAAACCTGTTTTTCTTTTACCAAGGGTTTAAATTACAACTTTTAAATAAAGCACAATGATAAAAGTTGTGACAACACTTTTCTCTCACAACTAGAAACAAAAAAAACATAAGTAAAATATTAACACATGATGGGCTCGTTTTAGTGTCTTAGTTTAGGTAATGTTTAAGTATTCTAGGGTTGTTTTGTATGATTTTACGCTTTTATTTG
This sequence comes from Humulus lupulus, assembly GCF_963169125.1. NCBI lineage: Eukaryota > Viridiplantae > Streptophyta > Magnoliopsida > Rosales > Cannabaceae > Humulus > Humulus lupulus. Next base: position 74,507,836 of record NC_084797.1, read on the forward strand.
TGTTGTTTCATGTTTGGAAGGATTTAGAGTGTTTTAAAACTAAATCAGGCTTGGAAACCCGAGAAAAAGACAAACAAGTCACTACTACAAAAATGTCATTTGTGACAGTTCTTAACTGACACGAATGCTTTTTTTATGTCTGTCTAAAAAGTGACACAAAATCTCGTGATGCAAACCTCATTAGCATTTGTGACAGTTCACAACTAATACAGACCTGGCATTTGTGTCAATTGGTAATTGACGCAAATGTTAGCATTTGTGACAGTTCACAACTGACGCAAACGTTAGCATTTGTGACAGTTTCCAACTGACGAAGATGTATCTAGCATTTTGTGTCAAAGTACCACTGACGTAAATAATATATTACAAAAATCAATATCAAACATATTACCTTTATCCTTGGTATTTGTATATCTGATTGTGATTCTAAAATATATCAGTCATAAGACTCCTTGTAATTTAGTTATATGTTTAGACCTGTTCGTTCATACCGAAAATGATCAATTATTTTTCATTCCTAGAAGGTTTGATTACAATTTGATATGCTTGTATAGTTATTTTAGGGTTTACCATGTGTTGACGTTAAGATAAAATGGCCAAATGACCTTTACTTGAATGACCTCAAAGTTGTAGGAGTTCTCTGTACTTCAACATACAAGTCCAAGAATTTTACGGCATGTTTATGGGATTAAGGAATGACAATAATTAAGCATGTTTTACTGATAATGAGCCTTCTTTCTCTAATTTTTTAGCTCTTAAATATTGGTGGTCAAAATCTTGGCATCTTAAAACTCCTTCAAAAATTAAACACTTCGTCAGGAGAATTTGAAATCATGTTTATCCAACTACTTCTTCTTTATTTATAAGGAAAATCATTCCTTCTCCTAAGTGCCCATTTGTTCTAATCAAGATCAAACTACTTCCCATGATCATATTATTGTTTCTAAGTTAAATTGGCATGTGTTTGATGTGATTTTGAAAGCTAATAAGTTTGTAGCTCTTCTAATCTGGAATAGTGATAAGGGCGTTTTGGATATTATATTTGCTATCCTTTCGCATTAAGATAATGTTAAGTTATAGTGTTTTTAGGCGTTCTTAGCATTATCTAACAAGAATATGATTTTAAAACCATAAAACATTTTATAAGGTATTATTGATGAATTTTATATATTTTTGTGGTTAGGAATTGATGTCCAACGATAGGACTAGAGAAAATGAAGCTTGAGATGAGTTTGAAGTGTTTTAGAAGTCCCTACACCTGAGGTTCGAGCTTAAAGTTGAAGATTACGAAGAAAAAACTCGTGAGCAGAAAAAGTCCAGTGGCCACAGCCACCAAGAATCACTGGTCATGGCCTGGGAGTCAGAGACTCATGGCCGCGACCATCATAAACTCCTAGCTACGACCACCATAACCTCTGGCCGCGGCCAGAGCGCGTATTTTGCCCAGAATAGTCCTCTGGTCGTGGCCTGCGATATAAGTTTTTCTTAAATTTTGATTTTTGAATGTAATTTTTAATGGGCTATAAAAGGGGTTAGGATTAAATTTTTATAATAACTTTGGATTGCGAATTTTAGAGGCTAAAGTAGTAGAGACGGAGAAAAGACATTAGCATCTACATTCTTCAATCTAGTTTTTTCTTTCTTCTCAAAACTCATTTATTTTTATTGAATATTTATGTTTGTGAATATGAATGATTATTGAGTAGTTTTGTTTGTAGTTGAGGGTTATTTCAAAACCCTAGACATGAGATCTTGAATGCAATCATAAATTTTATTCTCTTATATTAAAATGCTTTTATTCTTCTAATTTAATGTTATGAATAGTGTAGAATCTTATTAGGTGGCCATGTAATTAGGGTTTTGCATTATTCTAGTATCATCTTTGGATTACTATTCACCTAAAATTTTAGGATTCTAAGTAGAGTGATAAATTGCAATTAGGATATTGTGATAGGTATCCTGATTGTGATGAAAAATAGAACCTAGGTTAAATGAATTGTATGCTTAATGAATTTTTTTCCTAGATTAACTTGTTTCTGTAGAGTGTAATACTTTTACTAGGTAAAATATATCCCACACTTTATGGGTTTATTGCTGGGTAAAAAGGATTAGTTAAGAGCGCTTAACTTTAATTAATCATAATAGGGAAATTGGGATAATTTACTGCTTAACTGTTATTTCTGGGGTTAATATTTTAATTCGGAATAAAGAATATTATTTGCAATTGTTGATAGATTGATTGTCGAAGGTGGAGAGTAATTGTTGAATATTTCTTTAATATCATTTTATCCTTAGCTATTTAATCTTTGATCATCATTCCAAATTATGTTTTTAGTTTTTAAAACTGAACCCCCTATCTAATTTCTGTTTAGTTCTTATTTTGAAAAATAAGTTGATCATAGTCCTTGTGGTTTCGACCCTTATTTACCGCTATACTGAAGTAGCTGGTAAAAATGATTGATAAAATAAATATTTAAATTTTATATGGCATATGACACCCATCAAAAATTTTGGCACCGTTGTCAGGGCCTATTGTAGGTCTTCTTATTATTCAATTTAGTTAACTACATACTAACTAGTTTAAACTTTTGATTGTAGGTGTATATGTCTAGCGACGATACTCAAGAAAGACTATAAGCCATAAAGCAATATCTTGAGACATCTTCATCCCGCTGTTCAAGGACTATCACTGAAAATCCACTTTTTCAACATTCAAGGAAAGTAAATCTAGTACAAATACCATTACCATTTCAGGACGATTCTGACCCTGAAACACCAGTTAAGTCTCAGATGGCTTAGGAAAAGGCATTGAAAGAGTTGGCAACGCCGAATCTAGACCATCAACATGTATTCAATATCTGGTGTTGGACATTAATTTGTAACTGAAGTCGAGCCACATACATTTACTACCATCTTTCCATGGGCTACCAGGAGAGGACCCGAATAAGCATCTAACAGAGTTTCACGTAGTCTTCTCTAGTATGAAGCCAGCGTTAGTAATTGAAGTGTAGATTAAATTGCTAGCCTTTCCATTTTATTTGAAGGATGGTAAAAAGGATTAGGTTTATTACCTTCCTCCTTGAACTGTTATTACCTGGAATGAAATGAAGACAATGTTCTTGGAGCGTTGCTTCCCCGCATCTAAGGTTGGTAGTATAAAGAAGGAAATATGTGGCATTCGCCAACAGACTAGGGAGTCATTATATGAGTATTGTGAGAGATTTAAGAGGATATGTTCTAGCTTACCCCACCACCAAATAAGTGAACATCTCCTGATCCAATACTTTTATGAAGGACTATTTCCATTGGACAGGAGCATGATTGATGCAGCAAGTAGGGGAGAACTGGTGGATAAGACTCCTGATGCAGCTAGGAGTTTAATTTCTAATATGGCAGCCAACTCTCAACAGTTTGAAGTTCGTCATGAGGGTTCAACTAACGGAGTAAATGAGAAAAATTCTAATGTAGAGCAGCAGCTTGCCCAGTTGACTAGTATGGTTCAACAAATGGCTTTAGGTCAACAATTGACACCTTGTCGCATATGTCAGTTGGTCCAACTGATACATGTCCCACACTTCAAGAGGACATCAATGAGCATGTAAATGCAATTCGGTGATTCCCAGGGCAACCTAGCCAAAGGTATGACCCTTATGCTATAACTTATAATGAAGGGTGGAAGGAACATCCTAATCTTCGATATGGGAGTCAACAACAAGCGGTACCTACTAGGCCTCCAGGGTTTCCTCACCAACAAAGGCCTCAACAAGCCTATGCACCTCATCCTCAACAACCCATATCTCACAAGCTCAGGATCCATCAATGGCGAATATGCTAAAAACGTTAGTGGCCTCCAATATACAGACTCATGTAATTCTTCAAAGCACTCAAGCATCCTTGAAAAATATGGAGAACACTATGAGTCAATAGTCACTTCATTAAGTCAAAGTGAACCACAGAATCAAGGAAAGCTACCTTCACAGTCTATTAGGAATACAAGGGAAAATGTTAATGCCATCACATTAAGAGATGGTAAGACTTATGATCCATCTACCATTCCATCAAGTTCAAACAATGTGCCATTGCCTCCTGCAGAATCCGCCCAACAAGATAAAGATGAAACCCCAACCACAACACCCAAACCTAAACCAACTATTCTCACTTATGTCACTGCTCCTCCATTTCCTAGACGTTAGAGAAAGACAAAGAAAGATGAAGCTGAACAGGAAACACTAGAGACTTCTCGCTAGGTTGAGGTAAACATTCCCTTACTTGATGTCATTAAAAAACTACCTCGATATGCGAGGATTTTAAAGGAGTTATACACCAATAAGAGGAAGCTAAAAGGGAATGAAAAGATGATTGTGGGGAAAAATGTTTTGGCGGTACTTCAAAAGAAACTTCCACCAATGTGTAAGGATCCTGGAATCTTCACTATTCCTTGCACTATTGGAAGTAAACGGATTGAAAGATGTATGCTAGATTTGGGTGTTGTAATCAATGTAATGCTTACTCTATTTATACCTCTTTCAATTTGGGATGACTTGATGAAACGGGGATGATCATTCTATTAGCGGATCATTCTAATGCCTATCTAAGGGGAGTAGTAGATGATGTATAGGTTAAAGTAAATTAATTAGTATTTCTTGCGGATTCCTACATTCTTGGTATGGAACATAACTAAGTTCCATGCTCAACACCAATTTTATTGGGAAGGCAATTTTTAAAGACAGCTAGAACTAAGATAGATGTTCATGAGGGCACTTTGACCATGGAGTTTAAGGGTGAAGTTTTTCACTTTAATAGTTTTAAGGCTATGAGGTATCCAAGTGATGTTCATTTAGTATCTTCAATTGATATTTTGGACTCATTGTCGCAAAGAATTCTTGATTTACATGGAGAGGATGGGTTAGACGTTGTTTTGAGGGAACCTATAGACTTGAAGAAAGAGGGTGTCACTATTGGGAATTGTGCCCTTAAAGCAATTGTATTAGACAATGGTTTTAATGAAATAAATATATGAATTGAACTATTGTATATATATAGCTTATGTACTATACTATTGCTAATAATATTAAGTAAATATAAGAAAATTCCACAGTTCATCTATGTGATCTCATTCTCATATTAGTATGAGAGGATCAAGATTGAGATAATGAACTTAAATAGTTCATAGTAAAATAAAGTTATGGAATCTTTAGATTAATTACTGCTAGTATGGTCCACTAGTATTATGAATACATGTGACCTAGATCCGGGTTACTAGTGTAGTAGGACACTTTAGTGGAGATAATTTGCATGTTGAGAGTAGAATTGGACCAGATGTGATTTAATAATACTTGTTTAAATACCATTTCGTAGAATTATAAAACACATCAATTGATTATCATATACACAATGATCTTAATCCTGGAGTTACTATGAACTCCTATATATGTCACTTGATCCTTTGATTCATGCGTTACGGTTTGTCAGAATGATCAGGCTAGGAACTATTGTTTTGGGAACTCAATGGTGTATATGGCTGGGGACATAGCTTAACAGATATGGAATCTATATCTTCTTATAGATTGAATGATGATTCCCTATTGGGTTTGCTTTTGGAACTGACAAGGTAATTGACGTCAAAATTCATAATCAGATTATAACTTAACCTTCACTAGTAAAGTTAATGGTACACTAAGAATCAAGATATAATTGAAAGGGTAAAACGGTAATTTTATTCCCACTTAATTATGAATTATCAATAGAGGATTAATTTGTATGTAATGATTATATCAATGGACACTTTATGGTTACAATAAAGTACTCAGTAAATATATGTCTATAATTGTCAAGAGTTCAGCCTCATATTTATAGTGGAATAATCACGAGATTAATAAATATGAGTATTGAATCAAAGAGTTTTGGATAATAATCTTTTATTTATTTAAGCTAGGAATTATTGGTCCATAGGTCCCTGTGGCAGCTCTATCGCACTAATCAAGGTAAGAGTTGATACAAGGGTTAAACTGTGAATGGGCTATTTGAGAGAATATTTATTATTTGGGATAAATGTGAATTATGTGATAATTGAAGTTGCACAATGTATTATTGCATTTGTGCAATTTCAAAATTGTGTAGAAATAGAATAAATTGTTTTTAATTAATTATTTTATTTAAGTGTGATTATATAAATATGGATAGTCAAAATTTGTTTTTGATTATTATATTTATTTAATTAATAATAAGATGATAATGGAAATTCAAATTTTGAATTTTGAAATTTGAAATTTAAGTTCTCATCTTTTCCTTAAAAATATGATATCTTATTTGGATATCTAATTATTAATTAACTAAAATAAAAGAAACACATGAAAAAAATCAAAATCCCATTTTCCAGGGATAGGCCACACGCATAGGGCTTGGATTGCTCTATGTGTGTGGCAAATATGATATCAGATATTGGTTTTCTATTTTTATTTTTAATTAATTAATTAAACATTTAAAAATAGGTTTTAAAATGGAATGTTAGATTTTAGTCTATTATCATTGTTATTATAAAAGATGATTGATTTTCTTTATTATTATTATGGTAATAATGTATATATATTCTATATGAGAGAAAATAGAAACAACAATTGATAACAAGTTTTTATAGAGAAGAAAAACTATCATCTTTTTCACAAAAGAAAAACCCATTGTCTCTGGCCTATAATCAAAAGTGTCATGTGTTGAGAATATTTTTTATTTACAAAATTGATCCTTGTTCTCTATGTGTCCACCCACATCTTGAGGTGTAGAGAACATCTTGGAAGATCTAGGTGTGAGTACTCTAGCAAGGATAGGAAGATCGAAATACATAGGAAAAGATTCAAGGACTCTTGATAGGCTACAAGAGGTAAATCGATTCATATTATTTTTCATATACATATTATATATATTGACTAACATATTCCATATTAAAAGATCCTTATATAAAGTTGTTTATACGAAATTTTTTGTTGTATATCATTACTGCAATTTCTGCTGAGCACTAGGAACTATTCGTAACAATTGGTAGCAAAGCTAGGTTTCATCCCTGCATATGTTTATTACTGTGTCAGTATCATATGCATTTTTATATTATGTGTAATATATGAATGGATGGATGTTTGTGTATGAATTGTTTATGTTCTTAAGGTTTGTTTTTAATATGTTGTTTGAGTTAGGAAATGTTTTTTTTTTTTTTGGATATACAAAAATTGTAAGCCATTTTGGGGCATAAGAATTTTGTAATTTATTTTTTCAATACTGGAAGAATCCTGTAATGGCCTGAGCCCCGAGCACAAACCCCGAGGCCTGAGCCACTGCCTTTACAGTCGTCTGCACCTTTGTGCGCCTAAGCCCACGCCTGCACCCCTTCGGCCCAACGCCCTAGCGCACCTCCAGCCGCATCCCAGCCAACCACCGACCACCATTGACATAATCATTTGGGTTTGTGTCTAGCAAACCCTAATGAATGTGTAATTCTCCATATGGGCCTGTTTAAGCCCAATATAATTAATAGTTTTTAAATTATAATTTTTGAGTTAATTGGGATGAGTCCAAATTTCAATTGGGCATCATTAACTTTTTGGGTATTAAAACCCAAAGTTTGATTATTTTAAATTTGTTTAAAATAATTAAAAGATTATTTAACTAATAATGGTTAATTAAAATGGTAATGGCCCAAAGACTAAAAGAGAAGGTCCAAGATTAAAGGAATTCTCTTTATTAGGCCTAAGTTAGTTTTAATTATTTTTGTGTATTTCTTACACGTACTGTAATTTTCTAGAATACCCAAAACACCTGATGGACCCAAAACGGGTATGTTTTACATATTTATAAATCGCAAGCGCACGAATCGTTCATATAGAATAGTGATCATGTAAGCAAGGATGTCGAACCCAAAGGAGTTGTCTAAAATAACAAAGAAAACTATTTTAAACCAAAATTAATAAATTCTAACCTAGCTACAAAGATTGATGAAAATTTATAACAATAAAAATAAAATAAAAGATAATAATAAAGATATTAAAGACAATATATATAACTAAATTAATAATTGTAAACAAGATGGTTAAAGAAAGATTATTAAGATAATAGAATCCACAAATTATAAGTTCAATAATATTTATAAGTACATTGATTCTCAAGTTTTAGTGAGAGTTAAAATTAATTAAACCATCACATATTCAAATTAGATATTCAATTTAAGCACAAGTTTTTATAAAAATATAGGATCTATCTTCACTTTTAAAAATTATAATTTCAAAGCATTTAGTGTAAATCAATCTAATGAAATAACAAATAAATCAATGAACATTATTTATAAGGCAAAACATAATATTTTTGTTCTAAGCATGGATTTGTACAATTTAATGACACATCTTACACAAAGAATATTATGTTTTTGCACTAATGAAGAACAAAGTGTAAATATGTGCTAACAATCCAAAATACATGATATTTAAGATGAAAGAAGATATTTGAAGAAGAAAATCCATAAACTTTCTTGCACAAAATGGGAAATCAACATACAAAATAAACACTATCTAGTTACATATTGTTTCATCACCACCTTAATAATCTTAAAAAGATTAGAAATTCATAACTAGAATAGAAAATACAAACTAAAAATTACAAACATAAATAGGAAAATTTGGAGGATGAAACCCCCAAATTTTTCCTCTAAAAACTCATAGGAAAAATGACCAGAAAGAAGAAAAAGATGAAGAGAATCGAGTGGTCTTGAAAGCGTAGAACTTGTGGTATGGTAACTTCTTCCAAAATCAAGCACCCAAATCCCTTATTTATAGCCAAAAAATGAGTGTTAAAATAATCAATTTAAATTAATTGAATTGATTAAATTAGTTAAATTAATAATAATATGGCAAATAGGGGTAAATTTTAGGGTGTAATGATGATGTTTTGGGGTAAAATGTGTAGAAAAGTTTGGGTAAAAAGTTGTATTTTAGGGACAAAGGGACAAGGGGACAATTTCATTTGTTGGGCTCAAAAATGGGAAAAGGAGGCTGCTTTGTGGTAGGGAAGCAGGCTGGGTGCTATTGAGCTCGATCGGGCCTGGCTAGGCCGAAGGGCTTCAGGACTGGCTGGTGGCCCAAAGGCTGAAGTGGTTCTTCTATTGGAGTCAGGCATGAGGGGCATCAAGAGGCAGCTGCTGGTGAAGGCAGAGGCGTGGGTGCCTGCAGTGGGCTCGGGCTGGCTGGCCCAAGGTGGGCTTCGGGTGTGAGTTTCAGCTGCTGGGCATGTTGGTGCTTCGGCTGGCACTGGGAAGGAAGCAGCAGGCGACGAGCTACTGGTGGGCTGGAGCTGCTGGTGGGCCTTCAAGGTGGCAGCTAGGTTCAGCTGTGGGCCTGGGAAGGGCGACCGTGGGCTTGGGCAGTTGGGCCAGGCTGCTGAAGTGGTGGTGTTTTCAGTATTACCACATTTTCCTTTCTTTTCTTGTTTATCTTGTCTTTCCTCTTCTTTCCAAATAAACAAAATGCATCCTTGTTTTCTACAAAATAATCATAAACTAAATTAAAATTAAATATTTTCATTAATAAAATATACCATTTAACTTCCATGAAAATATTAATTAAAATTTAATTTCAATAAAATCATACTTTTAGCATTCAAACTAATAACACTAATTTTAAATAATTAAATTACAACATAAAACAATAAAATATCTATAAAAACATATAAAAATCTAGAAAATTACAATAAGACTAATAAATGCAAAATTACTTAAAAACTCAAAGACTAAGCAACAATTAGCATAAAAAATGTGGTAAAATAACTCTATTTTGTAGAGTTATCATACCCCCAAACTTAATATTTTGCTAGTCATCGAGAAAAAGAAAAATTAAAAACACACTTTTTTTTTTAATTGGTGATGCCAAATGTTTTCGTCAAAAATTACCTAATAAAAATAGTTCAAATAAAATCATAAATAAAAGTAAAGCTTATGTAATTAATTGAAAAGTTAAAATTGTTTTCAAAATAAATATTTAACATGCAAACACAAAAGAAACAAATCATCATGTGAACATTAGACAAGCTTATGCAAACAAAAGTAAATTAAATCTCAAGAGATAATCAAGCAAATTCTAGGATTTTTCAAATTTTTTTTAGAGATTTAAATAATTTAATGTTTAAATAAACTATATCCAAATATCACAAATTCGAATAGAATAGAAAAGTGGCATATTATGAAAAATATATATTTAAACAAAACTAACTCAAAAATTAAAAACAAAGCTTAAGATTTATTTATATTTTTCTAAGAACTAAGAACAATTTCAATCATAATTCTTATTGTACGCCCTAGTTTTCCTGCGGGCTGATTAGCAAGCCGAGCTGCTGACTAATCGTAGTTATCTCATGAACTCCCCTAAGATCGGAGCTTCTGTCGTTAGCTCGAGGAAGCCCAAAGGGCTCGCCTCCATTGTCCAAGATTGGAGCAGGCCCCCTGAAGGCCAAAGGTCGAGTCCAGTATGAAGCTCGCGTTACGAGCTGGATATGGAGCTATGACCCCTTGAGAAGTAAACACACGCAAGGTAAACATGCATATATCAGGCATCACGTGTCGGATATCCCCCTGACTTCTCGGACACGTAGCAGGAACGTGCGTGTTAAGACACCCACGGTGGGGTTGGGCCGTGCGGCCCATTACTTCCTTACCTATTGATTTGACCACACTTATGTGTCAGGTTTAGGAATTAATCATGAATGTCACAGAATTGATACGACAAGTAAGAAGGTCACGGGATGACCTCCCTACCAATTTCCAAGTGCCTTCTCCTATAAATATGGAGACCGTGGGAGTTGATAGGGGTTGGAAAAATAATCTCTTGTAAGAAATACTTTGTAACCAAATACTCAGTATAGATCAATAATATTGACTAGTGGAGTAGAAGGATTTTTAACCTTCGAACCACTTAAAAACCGTGTCTTGAGTCACCCCTTTTATTCTCTAAGATCATATACCTATTTCAGTTCACATTTAGCACTAATCCTTTTCTCTCCTTCTCTTAATTATCTGTTGGCGAAGAACCGCGTCAACAGTTTGGTGCTTTCATTGAGAGCCATTTCGATTAGTGCTGCTGCAAACATCCAACTATGGTGACTACTCGGTCCAGGCATGGTAACGAGACTGAACAACATGATGGGCAGGAGGCTCATCATACCACCATCCCTGATGAACAAGTTCCTGAAGTCCAGCAGCGGCCAGGAAAACAGCCGGCGGGCCAAGACGATACTGGTAGTTCGGCGCCTCGGCCGCCTAATCCGAACCCGTGTTATTATACTGCGGTGGAGATGGAGAACGCTCAACTGAGGAGCCAGTTAGCCACAGCCAGCCAGCAAATCAAGGATATCCTGGCTCGGCTACCCCCTCTCACAACCGACGTTAACGTTGGAGAGAGGCAAGGTGAGGCTCCTAAGTCTCGCCGGGGTAACCGGTCCAGGCATAGCCGGTCGGATAGACTTCCAGCAGCCAACTCCACTCCTTCATCACACCATCGAGATGCAAACTTCGAGGAAATGCCTAGGACCAGACAACAACAATACAGTCGTTCGGTTAGGACATTAACTCTTAGCTCTCAGCCATCCTTAAGGACGCCCAGGGGAAACCGAGGAAATTCCCGAAGAAGATCCTGGGAGGGCTCGCGACGTCAGCCCGTCCCCGACGACCGTCCGGTGCCTCGTCCAGATCGCCTGGCGCGGGACCAGCAGGTTGGCAGGGCCGAAAGGCCCCTACCAAACCTGATCCATCCAGACGGAACTAGGATTGCCTCCCCCGTCAGGCATCCTCCATCTCCGATCAGATATCCGTCTCCACCTCGGCCCGTCCAGGACATCCCAGCCTATGGGAGTAGGAGGAACCTGCCATCAACTGGACCTTCCCGGCGTAGCAGGGCGCCAGGGGAAAGCTCAGGTCGTCACCACCAAAGGTGGACTCCAAGCCTATCCAGCAGGAGCCACTGGACCGGCAGTCGCCAGAGTGATCTCTCTGGGGGAGAGATCTGCGTCAGCGGTTAAGTTCGGCGCAAAGTCACCAGAGCACCCAGGGAGGTGACCTGCGAGATTGCCTCAACTCTCACAGAGAAGACCGAGCTGGAAGTGGTGGCCAGGCTCGCTCAGGGGGGGTCCTGTCCGAAATACGCAACGGAGGGAATGTCCCAAATAACCTATCTCAAGATAGGAGGGGAAATAACCCACCAAATGTGTAAAATGGATCTGGAGTTGTTGAACAGCCCTGGAATAACCAAGGACATCAGGACCAAACCCTCGATCGCCTGACCCAGGTGGAGGAGTTGATGAGGAAACTTCTATCAGAAAAAGAAAAAGACGAATATGATTCAGGGGACGAGATGGAACTCTTCGCCCCCAACATAGCAGAGATGGCATACCCGTCTGGTTTCCGTATGCCTCACCTGTCAAAGTTCAACGGGGACGGAGACCCCTCAGACCATTTAGGGATGTTCAACACCCTAATGATGGCCCATAATATTGGCCCGGAGCTGAGATGCTTGATCTTCCCCTCCACACTGACCGGACCTGCCAGACAGTGGTTCAAGCAAAGTAAAAAACAGTCAATCAGCTCCTGGAAGGACTTCTCAGCCGATTTCAAAAGGGCATTCCGAGCCTCTCAGGCCGCCCGTGTTCAGGCCGACTCCCTGGCCAATGTGAGACAGCAGCCCGGTGGGACTCTGAAGGCCTACCTGAGCAGATTCGCAAACGTCGCTGCTCGGGCTAGAGACGCGGATGATAGCTCTAAGCTCATGGCCATGAGAACCGAAATCCTTGTCGAAGGAGACCTATGGAAAGATATACAGAGGAAGGGAGTCAGCTCGGTCAACGAATTCCTTAACAGGGCCCAAGAGTGGATAAACTTAGGAACCAGCCAGGTTCCCGATCAGCCTGCGGGAATAGGGGCGGAGGTTGTGGCAACGACCCCGAACGTCGCGCAGAGCAACCAGCCCGGTGGAGGCAAGAGAAAGGGCAATGGCGAAAACAGTCAGCACGGCCAAAAGAAGAATAAGTCTGCAGATAAGTTTAAGCCCATTTTCACGATGTATACCGAGCTCACTCGATCCAGGGAGAGTATCTTTCTAGCCAACTCTACTCGAGTCCCCTGGAAGAGGCCGGAGCCACTGAAGCACCACAAAGGAAAGAGAGACACTTCCAAGTTTTGCCGTTTTCATAACGATGTGGGCCACAATACCGACGATTGTAGGCACCTAAAAGATGAGATCGAGACTCTCATCCAAGCCGGTCCCTTGGCACAATACTCACGGAACAGGGTTCCGGCGAGTCGACCTGCTCCAGAAGTCCCAGTCAGTCAGCCTGGGCCTCGGATAGATCAGGATGTTCCTCCTCCAGTGGTCGGAGGAGAGATATCCACCATCTCTGGAGGACCGCACATGGCTGGCACGAGTAGAGGCGCCAAGAAGAGATACGTGAATGAACTAAAGACTCACAACGGAGTGGAGTTCGTCCCGGAGCAGCGCCAGTCAAAGCAGCAGCGATTGGAAAGACAACCTATCATTTTTACGGAGGAAAATGCAGGCCATGTCCAGTTCCCTCACAACGATCCCTTGGTTGTAGCAGTCCAGCTCACCAACCGGAGAGTGAGAAGGGTGCTAATAGACAACGGGAGTTCGGTGAACCTCCTATTCCGGTCCACCTTAGAGAAGAAGGGTTTGACCGTCGCCGAGCTAAAGGCAACCTCCATGATGCTGTATGGTTTTTCGGGAGAAGGATCAGCGGCAATAGGGACGATCGAGTTGGTGATCACCCTAGGCCAAGAGTCTCGGACAGTCTCCAAGCTACTCGAGTTCGTGGTCATAGACTGCTCCGCTGCTTACAACGCCATTTTGGGCCGGCCTACGCTCATAGCTTTCGAGGCCATCACTTCCATCCGATACCTCGCCATGAAGTTCCCCACTTCGACGGGAATCTGTACGATCCAGGGCGATCAGCTCGCTGCCAGGGAATGCTATAGCATTTCCATGAAGGGAAAATCTAAACCCGGGTAGCTGGCTATGGCCATTCTGAGTGAAGAGGAATCCCAGGAACCCTTGGCGGCTCCTAAGATTGAAAAACCTCAAAGCGCTAAAGGGGAAAATGTCGCCTTGAGTGAGGACATTGACCCCCGAGTAGGCGAAGACAGATCCGAGCTCCAGGCTATTGAGGAGCTTGAGGAGATGAACCTTGATCCACAAAATCCATCACGGATGGTCAAGCTCGGGAAAAACCTCTGTGGCAAGAGGAAGGCGGAGCTGATTACTTTTCTGTGGGCTAACTTAGATGTATTTGCCTGGTCCCACGGGGACATGGTGGGAATTAGCCTGAGTGTCATTATGCACACGCTCCACCTGGATAAAAGCGTTCTTGCCAAGTCTCAGAAGCAAAGACGTTTAGGAACAACCTGGGCTGAAGCCCTAGAAGAAGAAGTAGCCCGGCTAAAAAAATGTGGCTTTATCCGTGAAGCCAAATTTCAAATTTGGGTCGCCAACCCCGTGCTAGTTCCAAAGCCCAACGGGAAGTGGCGAACCTGCATTGACTTCTCCGACCTGAATAAAGCCTGCCCCAAGGATTGTTTTCCATTACCAAGGATCGATCAGCTGGTGGATGCCACGGCGAGGCACGAGCTGATGTCCTTTATGGACTTGTACTCAGGCTACAATCAGATCGCGATGAATCCGGTGGACCAGGAACACACCAGCTTCATGACCCCGACTAATGTCTATTGCTACAAGGTGATGCCTTTCGGTCTGAAGAATGCCGGAGCTACCTACCAAAGATTAGTAAACAGAATGTTCGAGGACCAGATCGGAAAAAACATGGAAGTGTACGTTGATGACATGCTAGTCAAGTCAAAGACTGCCAACAACCATGTTTCCGACCTGGAAGAATGTTTTAAAATACTACGAGAATACGGCATGAGGCTCAATCCCCAGAAATGCACTTTTGGAGTCGCGTCAGGAAAATTCCTAGGGTTCATAGTTAATACCCGAGGAATTGAGGCAAACCCCGACAAGATCAGGTCACTGCTTGAGCTTCCTTCACCCAGGTCGCAGAAAGATGTCCAAGGCTTAACAGGGAGAGTGGCAGCACTGAACCAGTTTATTTCCAAGTCAACCGATAAGTGTTTTCCCTTCTACAGCCTGCTCTGAGGAAACAAGAAGTTTGAATGGACAGTAGAGTGCGAAATCGCATTCCTCGACCTGAAGGCGCATCTGGCTGAACCACTCGTGCTTTCCAAGCCCAAGGCAGGCGAGCCTCTTTTTCTCTACCTAGCTGTCACTGAGGATGCAGCTAGTGCCGTACTGGTATGAGAAGAGGACCAAGTTCAGAAGCCAGTCTATTACATCAGCAAGAGACTTCTCGGGGCAGAATCACGATACCCACTGATGGAAAAATTGGCATTCTACCTAATCACGGCCTTGCGAAAGCTCAGGCCGTACTTCCAATCCCACTCAGTACACGTCATGACCGATCAGCCTCTAAGACAGGTTTTGCAAAAACCTGAAGCATCGAGACGTTTGTTAAAATGGGCGGTCGAACTCAGCCAGTTCGAGATTTTCTACACTCCACAAACTGCTATAAAAAGTCAGGCCCTCGCCGATTTCGTGGCAGAATGCACGAGATTCCAGGAGAATCCAGTAGAGGGCTCATCTCAGCTCACCTCACCCCAATCGTTGTGAAAGATCTTTGTAGACGGTTCATCCAAAGAGAATGGCTCCGGGGCCGGAATCATTCTGATATCCCCCGAGGGACATAGATTCCACTCGGTGCTAAGGTTCGGGTTCAAGGCCTCCAACAACGAGGCGGAGTATGAAGCTTTGCTGGCCAGCCTGAGGATAGCCAGGGAGTTAAAGGCGAGCTCCGTCCAGTGCTTCAGTGACTCCCAGCTCGTGGTAAACCAGGTCCTGGGCGAATATCAGGCGCGGGGACCCAAGATGGCTGCCTATCTGGCAAAGGTAAACGCTGAGCTGTCCGCATTTGAGCGAGGATCTATCGAACAGATACCTCGGAAGCAGAACACTAATGCAGATGCTCTTGCCAAGCTCGCCACCTCGGGAGAGACGGAGACCTTGGGATTGGTGCCGATAGAATTCTTGGAAAAACCAAGTGTAGAAGGAGATCGGGCGGAGGTCGAAATGATTGACGCTAGGCCGACCTGGATGACCCCCATTCTTGAGTATCTCGTCGAGGGCAAGCTGCCTGAAGGACGTAACGACGCACGGCAAATCTTGTATCAAGCTCCGAGATATACGCTGGTCGATGGGGTGTTGTACCGACGTGGGCATTCCCTACCTCTCCTCTGGTGCGTTCTTCCAAGTAAGGCAAAGGCCATCTTGCAGGAAGTTCATGAAGGATTCTGCGAAGACCACACTGGGGGGCAGAACCTGGCCTTAAAGGTTCTCAGGCAAGGGTATTACTGGCCGACTCTATCCAAAGACTCGATCTCATACGTGAAGAAGTGCGACAAGTGTCAGCGATTCACTGCAGTTGCCCGAGCTCCTCCAGTCGAGCTGAGAATGATCTCAGCCCCTTGGCCGTTCGTCGTTTGGGGAATAGACTTAGTAGGCGCCCTACCCACTGGAAAGGGCGGGGTCCGTTACGCCGTGGTAGCCATCGACTACTTTACCAAGTGGGCTGAGGCAAAGCTGTTGGCAACAATCACGTCTAAAAAGATGCTTCACTTCGTGGTCAAAAGCATCATCTGTCGCTTCGGCCTGCCCAAGAAGATCGTCTCCGATAACGGCACTCAGTTCGACAGCGACCGGTTCACCGAGTTCTATGAAAGACATGGGATTGTGAAAAGTTTCTCCTCTGTGGCATATCCTCAGGCTAATGGCCAGGTCGAAGATGTCAACAAGACCTTAAAGGCGAGCCTCAAGAAAAGATTAGATGAAGCCAAGGGGGTCTGGCTAGAACAGCTCCCCCAGGTCCTATGGGCATACTGGACCTCGCATCGGACTCCTACGGGTCATACTCCATTTTCTTTAACTTTTGGGAGTGAGGCAGTCCTCCCCGTGGAGATAAAGGTTCTTTCGCATAGGGTCCAATCTTACGACCAAGATTGAAACCACGAGCTCCTGTGCCATTCCCTCGATCTGGTTGAGGAAAGGCGGGAGGATTCACAACTCCAGCTCGCCCATTATCAGCAGAAAATCGCCCGCTACTTCAACACCAAGGTTAAAAAACGCACCTTTAGCTTAGGCGACTTGGTCCTGAGAAGATTTTTCCTCGCCGGAAAAGATCCCAAAGACGGAGTTTTGGGACCGAACTGGGAAGGACCATACTAGGTCATCGAAGTCATCAAGGAGGGAACTTATAAGCTAGCTCGACTTGATGGAGGGGCGGTCCCGCGAACTTGGAACGCCGTCCACTTAAAGAGATATTACCAATGATTTACTTGTAAGGCCTGGAAGGCCACTTCTTATGTATTAATGAAAATCAACTTTTTATGCATATTTGCAAGTGTAATATAAAGTAACCACGAAAGACCCTTTCCCAGTTACTTGGGGGGCATATGGTACCTGGATATAACCAGGTCTCCCTAACGACTTAGATGTTGATTCTTATCGATTGACCGTTGTTTTCTTAAAAACGCGAGATATTGATAAGGGTTAACGCTAACTAAGTCCTATCCTGGTTTTAACCGGGTCATAAAACTTAGAAGTTGATTTAAATCTGTTGATCATTGTTCTTCTTAAAGAGCTTGAGATATGGATAAAAGTTAACGCGAACTAAGTTTTCAAATTAAGTTCCTGGTTTTAACAGGGTCATAAAACTTAGAAGTTGATTTAAATCTGTTGATCGTTGTTGTTCTTAAAGAGCTCGGGATATGGATAAAAGTTAACGCGAACTAAGTTTTCAAATTAAGTTCCTGGTTTTAACCGGGTCATAAAACTTAGAAGTTGATTTAAATCTGTTGATCGTTGTTTTTCTTAAAGAGCTCGTGATATGGATAAAAGTTAACACGAACTAATTTTTCAAATTAAGTTCCTGGTTTTAACCGGGTCATAAAACTTAGAAGTTGATTTAAATCTGTTGATCGTTGTTCGTAAAGAGCTCGAGATATGGATAAAAGTTAACATGAACTAAGTTTTCAAATTAAGTTCCTGGTTTTAACCGAGTCATAAAACTTAGAAGTTGATTTAAATCTATTGATCGTTGTTCTCCTTCGAGAGCTCGAAATATGGGTTAAAGTTAATGTGAACTAGGTTTTTCAATAAATTATAACCGAAATGCTTAAAAGCATAAAAGAGCGTAAATTAAAAACGTCAAGGCAAATTGTCTCGAGGTGAAAACACCTCATGCAAAGGTTACAAAAAATATATATATACTTGAAAATGTTCAAAGGCAACGGGGAAAGAACGCCCTAAGCTCCGTCAGATGGCCCCTGGGAGGTCTCTGTCTCACCCTGCTCCGCCGCGCCAGAGGCTTCCCCAGTCTCCGAAGGCGGTGCCTCTTTCTCAAGGCGAGCTTGGAACTTCACCAGCAAGCGCGCCCAAAGGCTCAGTGAAATGAAGGAGAAGTCAGCCTCCGGATTGTAAGCCCAACAGTGATAGAACAGATCCTGCATGGACTGCTCGGAAGTGGTCCGTTCGGCCTCTAGGGCGACCTGGGCGGCCTGGATCTCAGTCTTCGCAGCCTCGAGGTCCGCCCGCGAGGTAGCAAGGGAGGCTTCGAGCTCCTGGACCTTCGAGAGGGTTTTCTCCAACTCGGCCTTCGCGGTCGCCAAGGCATCTTCAGTCGCCTTAGCCTTCTGAAGGGAATCCTGATGCTCAGCTCTCATATCCTCGAGCTGAGTCTTGGCCCTGATGATGCTCCGGTGGAGAGCGACGATGCCCTGTGAGAAATGAAAGATAAAATTGCCTTAGAGGAAAGACAGGGCAAAGTGTAAGGGTAAGAGCTTTACAAAGAAAACAGGGCGACTTACCGTTAGGGTCATGCTCATTGAAGACTCCATCACCCCAACCGGGCTCAGTGTCTCAATGGCCCGAAGTTCCTTCTCAGTGAACTTATAGATATGGTTGACGGCGTAGTTCGCCGACTCGTACACTGTTCCCCGAAAGGCCTCTGGGATCTTCTCCAGGTCCTAACGATTGACTGGGATGCGCACATCGGAGGCCACCACGGCCGGAATCCCGAGCTCCGTTCCTACGTCCTGAGTAGCGGCTGGAGCTCGCGGGGGTGGTGGAGGCATTTGGCTTACTCATGCAGCAGGAAGAATTTCTCCCGTGTCCTGGACAGCCGGGGTTTTCTCCTTCTCCTTTGCCGGAGACTTGGCGGAGGCCCCAGCGGAGCTCCTGGACCCCCGGAGCCTTTTTAGTCTTGGCCCGGCCGAGAGGTTTCCCCCAAAGACTGCGCCTCGCAAGCTATCCTCGGGCTGAGACATCTCTTCTGTTAAAACAAAAACATGGTCAGTACAAGTTGGCAATCATACAGACAAGGACAAAGGCTTAAATATAAAAAGTGTGCCAATACTAAGGGAGCCCTACCCCCCGAGCTGGAAGAACCTAAGGCGATTATTTCCCGAACTGGTGCAAGTTCTGATTCCGGTTCTGACTCAGGACTAGATTCTTCTACATACTGCCTAAGCCCCGGAGCATAGATACCCCTCTGGAGTGATGGCCATGTGCGTAGGTTGGTCCCATACTCCTCGAACAGGATCGACCTAAAGGCTAGGGTGTTATCTACTACTACGGTACCCCTAGGCCGGCTCTCTTGGTGATCCAGCACGAGCCGGTCGACACAGTGGAGTAGGAGTGTGTTCAAGTCCGGATCGCTTTGGTGACGATGGACGAGCTGCCCTATCTAGACTCCTAAACAAGTAAGGGTTACCTTGGCCAGAAGGACCCGCGGCTGCTCTGGATTGGATCCTCTCCTCGCCCATCCTCTGGGCGACCTCCAAGGTCCTCTTCCTATTCCTCACGAGCAGAACTTTGGCCGCCTCGTCCTCCTCGTCTTCATCTCCCGCGACCTCCTCCACGATGTAGGTCTGGTGTCCCGAGCTGGGGGAGGCCCCCGGGGCCTCTTTAGGTTCAGGGTCTGATTTGGAAAAATCATCTTGCAGAACACCATCGTCTCGTCCATCACGAACACGCGATAATCCTTCTCACTGGGGGGCAAGCCCGCCAGTGTTTCGTATTGGGCCCCGAGGGTCACAGATCTCTCTGTCCTCGTGAAGATGGCTGTAAGATTAGTCTGAGTCAAAATGGGGTACGGGAGGAGCTAAAATAACACTTAAAATGCGAGCTAAGGATGGGAGAAACTTACGAGGATGATTGAAATAGTGGTGCTCGCAGTTCCGGAAACCAGTTGACATGAAGAACTGGTCCTTAAAGTCGTTGGGATGGCTGGGCAGCTCGATAACCGCCGCCGTATTGGGCAACCGGGTTAAATAGTAGAACCCGTCACCTCGCCCCCGCTGGTCCGGGCTGGCTTTGAGGCAGAAGAAATATAAAATGTCTGCAGGAGTGGGGACCTCCCACTCGTGCTTCTGGAACAAATACCTCAACCCTGCCAGCAGACGGTAGGAATTGGGGGGGAACTGAAATGGGGCCAACCCCACATAGTTAAGGAAATCAGCAAAGTACTGATCCAGTGGAAGGAAGGCCCCTGCCTTAAAATGTTCACCACTCTAGGCCGCGAACGACTCGTTGAGCGGCGCACAGCTCCGCTCACCTTCTGAAGCAGGTCGGGCCACTACGGACACTTTCCCCAGGGCGATGTTGTGGGAAAGGAAGATTTTGTTAATCTTCACTTGGTCGGTTATCTTCGAGACGATCCTTTCCGCCTCAAAGAAGGCATCAGGGGCCACCTCGACCTCCTTCTCCACTGCCAGCCCGAAGCGGGGGATTGGGGAGCTAAGCATCGCCGCCTTCCCTTTGTCCTGCTGGGAGGCCGAGTTGTTGACGTTCTTCTGTGGAAGATTTCTCTTTGGAGCCATCTGGTCTCCTAACGAACGAAAGAAAACATTTCAGAAAAGGTGACCCGAGCATGAGGAAAAAGCAATTATTATTTACACGAACTGAGGTAAGCCCAGCCCGTGGAGAGTGGGACCACGCGGTTCGATGAACACGCGCCTGTGCTCCCAACCGATCCCCGATTACTCAGGATTCGTGTGTCAGGAGGGTCAAGATAGAATTTTCCTTGGAGGGAAAGGTTCAGTAGGCAGAGAATTGCAAAACCGCTTGTGAGGCGTGTTCCCTAAGCTATCCGGTTTTGCACCCAAAATTCCCAAAACTCCTACCTAGAAATTTTCCCCAGAAAAAGCATCCTGAAACCCATACTCTAAAGCGATTTCCTACAACAAATATACCCTGACCTAAAAAGGCTGTCACCCTCCATATCCACAAAACCCAGCAAACCCTTGCATGCGGCTACAGTAAATTTTTTTACCTAAGCTACAGCAACATATTTTCAAAACACACAGGGTCAGGAAACTTACAATGTGTGGCTGGGAGGTAGACGAAGGTGTTGCGTTGGTAAGAACTTCGTCAGTGTAATAGCTTCCAAAGCTTCAGAGAAATCTGTGCGCCTAAGCTTCTTGAACGCTGAAAGTGGCAGTAGTAGGGTCGAGGGTTTCGTTCTTCTCGAGATACAGAGAGAAGAAGGAGAGGAGCTTGAGGCTTGAAAATTTTCGAATGAAAGGGTGGCCCATGCGTAGGGTGGCCACCCCATTTTATATGCGTAAAGGATCACGTATAGAGGGCCGTTGGATGGCCTTGATGGGGGATTCGAGGCCCTCCACTCGAAATACGAAACGACGGCTGAGCATGGGCTAGGCCATTAAATGTGGTTCTCGTAAGACGTACCGTAACCACCCACGATGTTCCACGTATCAGACGCCTGCATAAAAGGTGGAATGCGAAGAGTTCATGGGGAAGTCCAAAAGCCCCTACTGTGGTCTTATATACGACGTGGTATAGCACGAGCAGGAGCTTGGGGGCAGATGTAGGCCCTGGTTTTCCTGCGGGCTGATTAGCAAGCCGAGCTGCTGACTAATCGTAGTTATCTCATGAACTCCCCTAAAACCGGAGCTTCTGTCGTTAGCTCGAGGAAGCCCAAAGGGCTCGCCTCCATTGTCCAAGACTGGAGCAGGCCCCCTGAAGGCCGAAGGTCAAGTCCAGTATGAAGCTCGCGTTACGAGCTGGATATGGAGCTTTGACCCCTTGAGAAGTAAACACACGCAAGGTAAACGTGAATATATATCAGGCATCACGTGTCTGATATCCCCCTGACTTCTCGGACACGCAGCAGGAACGTGCGTGTTCAGACACCCACGGAGGGGTTGGGCCGTGCGGCCCATTACTTCCTTACCTATTGATTTGACCACACTTATGTGTCAGGTTTAGGAATTAATCATGAATGTCACATAATTGATACGACAAGTAAGAAGGTCACGGGATGACCTCCCTACCAACTTCCAGGTGCCTTCTCCTATAAATATGGAGACCCTGGGAGTTGATAGGGGTTGGAAAAATAATCTCTTGTAAGAAATACTTTGTAACCAAATACTCAGTATAGATCAATAATATTGACTAGTGGAGTAGAATGATTTTTAACCTTCGAACCACTTAAAAACCGTGTCTTGAGTCACCCCTTTTGTTCTCTAAGATCATATACCTATTTCGGTTCACATTTAGCACTAATCCTTTTCTCTCATTATCTTAATTATCTGTTGGCGAAGAACTGCGCCAACACTTATAATTAGAAAATGAAAATCACCAAATTTTTTTCTCAAACAAAACAAAGAAAATAATATTTTTTTAACATTATATAGCAAATGAAAATTACATAAAAACAAATAAAGAATTTTTCTTTTTGAATTTTACAACAAATGAAAAACATGTATAAACACAAAGAAAAATACATACACATTACCCCCAAACTTAAATGAAACATTGTCCTCAATGTTTAATAAAATGGAAAAAATTAAGAACTACTCCCTTTGATGAATGCTTCTTTGATTTGGCTCTTTTATTTTCTTCTCTTCTTTTCTTTTTAGGCAAGAAGTTTCCTTCAAGCTTTTTGGAATTTGAAAAACATGAAGAAAAAAAACACACAACAAAAGTGAAATATAAAATGAAACATTAAAGTATGGGTTGCCTCCCACAAAGCGCTTTAGTTTATAGTGTTTAGCTCGACTAAATTTTTTTTTTCTTTCAACCTACACCCAATCGATGGTGTAAAATTTCATTTGTAGGGTGAGTTATGACTTTGGTGCAAATGCCATAAATAATAATTGATAACATCACACCTACAAGAAAATTAGAAATATGCAATTTTAATGGAATATCAATAAAATACGAAAATTGCATATCTATATTAGGCTCCTTTTCATTTTGAGTAAATATACCAATTAGTTCAATTATGGGCTCTTGAGATATAATTATATATTTTTTATTTTCCTCATGAGCCTCGAAAATTGTCTCATTCAACTCTTTTGTTCCATTAGGGGGTTGAATGCTTATTACAAGCTCTTCAACTACTTCATTCTCTTTTTCACTTTCAATTTGACTATTTGGATTGGGAATGGGTTGGTTGGGATAAACTTGTTTTTCTGACTCTATAACGGTTGCAAGTTGTCCTACTATTGTCTCAATTTTTTAGAATGACTGAGATTGGGCTAGTAAGATTTGGTAGGTTGATTGCATAAACTGTTGTAGGGTATCCTCTAAAGATGGACTCGTTTCTTGTTCAATAGGATATGATAGGTCGGATTGGGCATGACTTGGATTAGACATGTTGAATTCATGCTCTTGATTCATTGGAGATTGGGTTTGGCTCCATGAAAAATTTGGATTATAGGTGGGGGCAAATGAGATATCAAAGGATTCACCATAATCATGCATATCATTAGTTTCATTATAATTTAAATTTGAGCGCTCATAATAGTTGTACACAGAATTCCAACTATAATTAAAATGATCCATATGGTAAAAACTAAATGATATACTATTTTTTTTAAGTGAAAAATAAGGTAAAAAGAAAAAAAGAAACTAAAATTAAGAGAACAAAAACAAAGTTAAGATATTAAACAAAATTTACAAGGCACAAGTGCCATCAACTAAAAATAAAAATTTAGGAGACACAAATGCCATCGACTATCACCAAATAACAATAATAATAACACAAAAGCTAGGAGGCACAAGCGCCGTCAACTAACAAAATTATAAACGAAATAAAATTATAAAAAAAACAATAAATATAAATATATAAGCAAGTTTTTTTTTATGGGTGGTAGAACCGTCCTAGATTTTCTTTTTATCTTTTTCTTTAGTTTTTATAGATATATAGTTTTTAATATTTTTGTATATATAGGTTTTTTTCTTTTTTTTTATAAGTGCAAAAATTAAAATAACTAGTAGAAGAATTTACTAATCTTAAGATAAATTTCGTTTTTTTTCTCTTTCAACTCCCCGGCAACGGCACCAAAAACTTGATGGACCCAAAACGGGCATGTTTTACATATTTATAAATCGCAAGCGCACGAATCATTCATATAGAACGGTAATCGTGTAAGCAAGGATGTTGAACCCAAATGAGTTGTCTAAAATCGAAAAGAAAACTATTTTAAACCAAAATTAATAAATTCTAACCTAGCTCCAAAGATTGATGAAAATTTGCAACAATAAAAATAAAATAAAAGATAATAATAAAGATATTAAAGACAATATATATAACTAAATTAATAATTGTAAACAAGATGGTTAAAGAAATATTATTAAGATAATATAATCCACAAAATATAAGTTCAATAATATTTATAAGTACATTCATTCCCAAGTTTTAGTGATAGATAAAATTAATCAAACCATCACTTATTCAAATTAGATATTCTATTTAAGCACAAGTTTTTATAAAAATATAGGATCTATCTTCACTTTTAAAAATTATAATTTCAAAGCATTTAGTGTAAATCAATCTAATGAAATAACAAATAAATCAATGAACATTATTTATAAGGCAAAACATAATATTTTTGTTCTAAGCATGGATTTGTACAATTTAATGACACATCTTACATAAAGATTATTATGTTTTTGCACTAATGAAGAACAAAGTGTAAATATGTGCTAACAATCCAAAATACATGATATTTAAGATGAAAGAAGATATTTGAAGAAGAAAATCCATAAACTTTCTTGCACAAAATGGGAAATCAACTTACAAAATAAACACTATCTAGTTACATATTGTTTCATCACCACCTTAATAATCTTAAAAAGATTGGAAACTCATAACTAGAATAGCAAATACAAACTAAAAATTACAAACATAAATAGGAAAATTTGGAGGATGAAACCCCCAAATTTTTCCTCTAAAAACTCATAGGAAAAATGACCAAAAAGAAGAAAAAGATGAAGAGAATCGAGTGGTCTTGAAAGCGTAGAACTTGTGGTATGGTAACCTCTTCCAAAATCAAGCACCCAAATCCCTTATTTATAGCCAAAAAATGAGTGTTAAAATAATCAATTTAAATTAATTAAATTGATTAAATTAGTTAAATTAATAATAATATGGCAAATAGGGGTAAATTTTAGGGTGTAATGATGATGTTTTGGGGTAAAATGTGTAGTAAAGTTTGGGTAAAAAGTGGTATTTTAGGGACAAACGGACAAGGGGACAATTTGATTTATTGAGCTCAAAAATGGGAAAAGGAGGCTGCTTTGTGGCAGGGAAGCAGGCTGGGTGCTACTGAGCTCGATTGGGCCTGGCTGGGCCGAAGGGCTTCAGGACTGGCTGTTGGCCCAAAGGCTGAAGTGGTTCTTCTATTGGAGTCAGGCGTGAGGGGCATCAAGAGGCAGCTGCTGGTGAAGGCAGAGGCATGGGTGGCTGTAGTGGGCTCGGGTTGGCTGGCCCAAGGTGGGCTTCGAGTGTGAGTTTCAGCTGCTGGGCGTGTTAGTGCTTCGGCTGGCAATGGGAAGGAAGCAGCAGGCGGAAGAGCTACTGGTGGGCTGGAGCTACTGGTGGGCCTTCAAGGTGGTAGCGGGGTTCGGCTGTGGGCCTGGCAAGGGCGACCGTGGGCTTGGGCAGTTGGGCCAGGCGGCTAAAGTGGTGGTGTTTTCAATTTTACCATATTTTCCTTTCTTTTCTTGTTTATCTTGTCTTTCCTCTTCTTTCCAAATAAACAAAATGCAACCTTGTTTTCTACAAAATAATCATAAACTAAATTAAAATTAAATATTTTCATTAATAAAATATACAATATAACTTCTGTAACGACCCAAATTTACTAATAAGGCTTAAGGGCCTTGATTAGTGTGCCGGGAGGGCATAATTGGATTATATATGTGATTTAATGATTAAAAGTATGCTATATGACTATTTGAATATCTGAGATGCATGACTATGTGTATTAGTATGCATGTAGGCCCTAATTAGGTTCGAAATGGCATAATTGTAATTTGGCCTGTTGAGGCCATAACTGTATTTTTATATGTGATAATTGTTGAGACCACATTATTATGTGGTTATATCTATGATCTGTGATTCGAGACGATCCTAGTGAGTGGGTTAGCGGAAAGGTCACGTTGGGGATTTATACCCGGCTCGGGGTGAGCCTGGGGGTATTTCTGGGAATTTAGAGAATATATTGGAGTCCATTTTGACATTGGGGAATATAATTGGTGATTAGTTAGGTGTCGGGAAGTAAGTAGTAAATATTAGAGACACTCGAGGAATTAGCGGGAATTGGGGAAATGACTAAAATGCCCCTAGGTTGACTTAAAGGCTTAGGAATAAAAGGGAGGGTATCTCTGTCATTTGAGTTAAAAACTGGGATAAGGATAACTATTGCTTTATGCCTTAGTGGGAAAATTCTAGAGTCTGAAAGAAAGAAAAGAAGGAAATAGGAAAGAAAAGGAAAAGAAAGGGAATTAGAAGCCTGATTTTCTCTCCATCGGTTTAGGCTCTTCTCCACCAGTCTTTGGTGTCTTTTGGTGTTGAGGTTCAGAGGAGAGCTGGGTCAAGCTTAGAAATTGGGTTTTTGAGTTGAGCTTGAGGATTAGCAGAGGTTACTCACCCATTTGAGGTAAGATCTCAAGGTTTTCTTCAGTTTCTGGTTTTGTTGTTGAACTAGATTTCTAAGCTGAGTTTGATGGGAAATCTAGGGAGTTAAAGCTAAGGGTTTGAGGAGGAGGAAGCCAAGGAAGTGTAGAGGATATCCTAACATCAACTTTCAATTAAAGGTAAGAAATTTTGAACTTGGACACTTGAATTCTGAAGTTTTTGTTGTTTGGCTGAGTTTTTGAGCTCTAGGTTCAACTATGGTGAATTCTATGTTTAGGGATGCATGTGATTGGGTTATGTGTATTTGGGATGCTTGAGATGGGTGGAGCATGTTGATAAGCTTGTTTTTAAGTTTGGTTGAAGTTTGGAAAAGTTTTGGAAGGGTTCGGCTCGGGAAAATCGCAGGAAGGAAAAATGCAGGGTTGCTGATTCTGTGACTAGTGCCCAAAGGCTAGCACTGTAGCGCTAGGTTAGGTTGTCTGGGGGTTTTAGGGTTCTATTTTTAGTGCCGTAGCACCCTCCAAAGAGCGCTGTAGCGCTACCCTGTTTCTAGAAAAGGGTTTTTGAGTTATTTTCAAGGGTTTTTGCCCGAGGGTTCGGGGTTCGATTCCACCACCCCGTTTGGTGGAATTGGGGCTTCCCGAGGGCTTGGGATTGGTCCCGAGTCTAGGTTTTGGACTTGGGGTTTGGTGATGATTTTTATCTATGGTTGTGACTAGGTGTGTGCTAGGGCTAAAGATGGATCATGCTCAACAAAGTGAACGAAGCTAGCAAATTTAAAGGTAAGAAAACTTCACCCGGTTATGTGTTTTTGATGGGACTAAGTGCTCTCGATATCTGTATAATGTCAAGATAGTATTATGCCATGGGACATGTGATAAATGGCCTAAGGGTGCCGTATACAATATTTGTGCAAAGGGCGCGACTTGGCCACTGGTAGCCGAGGACATCTTAACATTCACTGAGCTTAGTTTAAGCGGGCCGGAGTCAGTGGGATAAACAGAGGGTGCGGCCTAAGGGCGCTAACCCTAGTTATCATTTGTGATTAATTATTGATATGAAATGATATGCTTGGTATGCTGAATACTTGATTATTATGGATGTTTGGTCTAATGAGAACATGTTTATGTGATATGAGATATTGGATTGTTTGTTGATTGATTATGATCTGTTGTTGTGTTTTTCTTGCTGGGCCTTGGCTCACGGGTGCTACGTGGTGCTGGTAAAGGCAAAGGCAAGTTGGACCAACCTTGAGATGGAGAGCTGCGAGACTGAATGTACATAGCCAGCTGTTCGGCCGCCATGGCCGAGAAGTGGATCAGAACAAGGAATGCTTAACAGTCTATTTTGCCTTAGAGTGGCTAGTATTTGAATCTTGAATCTTTATGAATGGTTTTAATCTTATTATTTTTGGGATCCCGTGTAAACGGAAAATGTTAATTATAAGAAATGCGGCTATTGAGACCAAAAAATTTTAACCCTAGTTCCATTATAGTTTCAGTAACACGTTTTCAACTACATGACTTGATTAGCAAGTCTAGCACTTTTATAAACACACAGTGTAACGGTCTTGGCTATCTAGGGCGTTACAACTTCCATGAAAATATTAATTTACATAACATTTAATTTCAATAAAATCATATTTTTAGCATTCAAACTAACAATGCTAATTTTAAATAATTAAATTACAACATAAAACAATAAAATATCTATAAAAACATATAAAAATCTAGAAAATTACAATAAGACTAATAAATGCAAAATTACTTAAAAATTTAATAAATTACTTAAAAACTCAAAAACTAAGCAACAATTAGCATAAAAAATGTGGTAAAATAACTCTATTTTGTAGAGTTATCAACACCTGACCTGCTTTTATTTATTTATTTATTTATTTGTTTGTTCGCTTGAACATGATTAAATTGCTTAATGCTTTATCACGCATAATAACATGCCATACATATTACCCACATAGTACATATTAAGCATGATTTTTTTTAAAAATATGCTTAGGATTGATTATATGTTTTTATTTGATAACTTATATAATTAATTTAGCTTAATTAGTTAAGATGGTAAAAAGAATTTAAAGTTATTTATTTTCTTATTTAATAAAATTATTTTATTAAATAAAATGGTATTCTATTTAAAGAGAAAAAATAAAATCTAGGGCACGATTATTTATTTTGCATAATTGGATTAGTATTTATTAGAATATCATTCGGTAAAATTAATTTAATTAGTCTTACAACCTAATTGAAAAATATTAACTTTGAGAAAAAACATATTTTTTAAATAGTGAGTGGGAGAGGGAATTATGATAATAAGTCTCATGGTCTCCATTATTGGTTGAACACCGAGAGGAATATGAAAGGCCACGTGTCGCCTCCGTTTGCGGCCTCCTTAAGGAAAGGCTTTCGAATATGTTTATTTTATCTCAAGCTTGACTTCTCATATGAGAATAAGATTGGTGATGTATTTCAAGTTTTACTGACCCTAAGGCACACTCTTGAGTTAGATCATTGATCGAAAAATAATGGGTTACACTCCGAAGATATATCTAGGCTTTCGAACGCAACTAGTGCATCTTGACCAAACTAACAGTAATTCATAAGTCAAAAGAGAAAAAGGAGTTTTTATGTTTTCACTTATATTGTTGAGACCTTGTCTCAAGGTTAATTTTTGATTAGTCTGACCTACCCTTAGGCGGTCCATTAATTTTCTAATTAATATATCGTGGACTAGTAATTAATTTTTTGTGTGTTATTTTATGTGTTGCATTCATGCATCATATTTACTATTTCAAATATAAACTAATATTTACTATAAGCATTAATCCATTATATTTAATTTATTTAATTTTCAGCAATATGTCAAATCCAAACCCTGTAACTGCCTTACTTGCTAATGAAAAATTGACCGGTGATAACTACATGAAATGGAAATGAAACATGAATATTGTTTTGATATGTGAAAACCACATGTTTGTCCTTAATTAGGAATGTCCTAAGGTTCCTGCTCTCACGGCTGCCAAAACTGCTAGAGAGAAATATGACAATTGGATCTTATCTAACAATAAGGCCAAATGTTATATGCTTTCTAGTATGAGCGATGTGCTCATCAAGAAGTTTGAAACTGTTGAAACAGCCTATGAGATTTGGAAATCTCTACAACGCACGTTTGGCCAGCAATCTGATAAGTACAGACTTGATGCTACTAGAAGCTTCATGAATATGAAAATGAAGAAAAATGTTTCTGTCAGATAACATGTACTAGACATTATCAACATATTGCATGATGCAGAAATCCATGGTGCGACCATTGATGAGGGAACTCAAGTAAGTGTGATACTTGAATCTCTTACACCAGCTTTTACGGCATTCACTACCAACTATGTTATGAACAAGTTGGAGTACAGTATGACCCAACTGCTGAATGAGTTGCAAACTTTTGAATCTCTAAACAAAAGTTCCACTAAGGTTGAGGAGGAAAATGTTGTTGAAACCAAGCCTTCCACTTCAAATGGTCATTCAAATAAGAGAAAGGATGGCGAAGAAAAGGAAAAGAAAAAGGACAAACAACCAAAGAAGACCTACAAGTCTTCCAAGAAGAATAATTCTACAAAGAACTCCAAAAAGAAGGCATTGAAAGGAGCATGCTTTCATTGTGGATTTGACGGTCATTGGAAAAGGAATTGTCCTAAGTATCTGGCTGAACTGAAAGACAAAAAGAAGGGTAAATTTGATTTACTTGTTTTAGAATCTTGTTTAGTGGAAGGTAATTTTTCATCTTGGATAGTTGATTTCGGAGCCACTTATCATGTTTGTTTTATTAAAAGATTCTTAGTGCTTCAAGGAAGCAGGCTCATGGAGAGGTGACCATGAGAGTTGGAAGTGGTTAGGAGAACTCGACAGGTGAAGTTGGAAGAGCTCGCCTAGATTTTGATAATAATAAATTTATTGTGTTGGGCAATGTTTAATTTATTCCTGGATTTACTAGAAATTTAATTTCCTTATCAAAATTGCATGAACAATGTTTTAATGTTTCTTTTAATAATAAATCTATTGTTATTTTGAAATATGGTTTTGACATTTGTTCTGCAAATTCTAAAGGTGGGCTTTACAAGGTAGAGTCCAATGTCGAGCATGTTTATACTTATGAATTATTTAAAACTGCAAATCCTAGATCTATTAAAAGACGAAAGACGGTTTTCGATAGTGAAACATATCACTGACATTTGAGATTGGGACATATTGGTCTAGACAGAATTAACAGACTAACAAAGGATGGTCCTTTAAGAGAACTATCTATTGGTTTTCTCCCAGGAAGTGAATCCTGCCTAGAAGGCAAAATGACCAAGAGACCTTTCTCTGTTAAAGGTTAAAGAGCCACAGAATCGTTTCAACTTTTACATACAGACGTTTATGGTCCAGTAAATGGCCATGCTAGAGGAGGTTATGAATATTTTGTAACTTTCGTTAACGATTATTAAAAACATGGTTACCTATACTTAATGCAAAGGAACTCTGAAACATAGGATAAGTTTACGGAATTCCGAGCAGAAGTTGAAAAGAAATTAGGTAAATCACTCAGATAGTGGTAGTAGTTTGTAGTATGTTAGTTTCTGTGGATTTTGGTTCAAGCTAGGACTTAGTTGGAAACTCGTAGCAACAGTTATTGATTTTATAAGTTTAACCTATAGTTTAGAAATATTAATTATAACTTAAGGTTTGATTAATATTGCTGGTCCTAGAAATATTATTTATTATAACCTAAGGTTTAGATAGAACTATTAAGAATGTGACACTTTTCATAATCATGTTTATTAAGGATTTAAGTATTTTTTATGAATAGTTTAAATAAAAGAAAGATCTAGAAGCTCTAGAACCTTCCAGCAGTAGTTAGGATCGCATTTTGACTCAGTCCAAACTATTTAATCAATTTCAAATATACAGAATAAGTGCAAATAAGTTGTTGATATATCAATGTATGCCGATATATCGCAGCTATACGGGCTGATACATCGCCTATGAAAGATACGGAAAACACGTCGACTTCGCATGAACGAACGAACGGGGTTCGGGAATATGTGGGGAGGTGATATATCGACTCCAACTCTTATTTTTGGAAGTTTGTGGTTTTAAATTTAAAAATAGCCTTAACCACTTAGACCAGCCTTTGAACAATTTTGATCGAGTTCTGGGCGTCTGTTGAACAAAAATTCAAATCTTTTTCATTTTATATTCATTTATTTATTCAAATTAAAAGGGGTTAGTTTCACTCCTTGAGCTCTATAAATAGGACCTAGTACTCAGCCATTTTCTTCATTCTTCAACAATTTGTTCAGAGCCTTCAAGTTGCTAAGATTACTATAGAGAGAAACACTTGGGTTTTGGGTTAAAAGCTTTATCAATCTAAGCTTCTGTAAACACTTGGGAAGTGAGATATAGTGAGATTTCGGTATCGAGGTTTAGATCAAGTCATAAGATCATTCAAGGTATTCTTATCCCTAAGTTCAGTTCTTCATGGTTCTTTAGTTATCTTTCAGATCCTACCTCTTGTTCGTGATTCTTGATTAGGTGTTTAAAGTTCTTTTCGGAAAGTTTCTACTTGGATGGTTTAGTTTTCTTTTCTTCTCTTTTCATCTTCATTCTTTAGAAATACTCATGATTTTGCTATTGGTTTTAGGAGGGTTCCAAATCCCGTTCTTGTCTCCATATCCCAGTTTGTGGTAAGGAAAATAGGATAGATTTTATGTGTTTATATGTTTATGCTATGATATGTATTTATATGAATATGTCTTGTAGTCATTTGGGGCTTATAGTTGCTTATATAGCAAACCCCAATATTTTTTTTATGTCGCTTGGGGCTTATAGTTGCTTCGATAGCAAACCCCGAGAATTTTTATCATTTTCATGGTTTAGAGTTATGATTTACCCTACCTCGATTAGTAGACATAGGACCTAGATGGGTTATCATTTACTACCATGTGATCTAACCTACCTCGATTTATAGACAGAGGACCTAGATGGTTTTATCACGTGCCATGTTAATGAGTTAATGGCCATTAATATTGTAGTCCTATATGTTATATGTTTTTATAGTCATATGTATATAGTATATGTTTATGATATAGTCTTATGTTTATGATTTATGATTTATGTTGTTAGTAGATTTTCCTTGCTGGGCATTAGGCTCATTCTTTTATTTTTTTAGCTTGATGCGGGAAAATGAATATGTTAGGCGGAAAGATTCATGGCAGCTTAGCTTGTGTGTTGAGGATGAATGATTTGAATGGACTACGTGATGATCGAGGATGACGTTATTTTTTTAAGTCTTTTAAATTATGTTTTGATGTAATTCCGCACATAGTATTTCAAACAATTAAAGTTTATGTTTTTATGTATTAAACAATGGGTACCAATACCATATTTTATATTTCATATTTTACTTTGTATTTTGCACAATATTTATTTTGGGATTTTAAATAAAGTTATGTTATTTCTTATGTATGTTTCCCAAAATAGTAGCTATGTCTAGTAGTTTTAATGGTCCAAGGTCTTAGAAATAGTTGGGTCATTACAGTTGGTATCAGAGCATTGGTTCATATGCATGAAGTTCTCCTTGATACACACACACAAGCTCTGAATCTAACTGCCAATGTAAGTGTTTATGTTATAGTTATTATGCTTATGTTTATAGCTAACATTTTAGCCCTTATGTATTTCAGTTAAGAATGGATGGAGCCTTGACCTATCAGGATATCCGAGCCATTAAGGCATTAAAAAGGATTAGAGAGCAAAGGAATAAAGTACGAGTGTTACAAAGAATCACTCAGAGATTAATCTTATTCCACAAGGAGATAGTTCATCCACAGACTACTAAGCAAATTATGATGAGAGCTATGGAGCAATATGTCTTAGTAATTAGGCTTTTTAAAGATTTTCCTTCTGTAATTTCAACTTTAGAAGGAATATGGGAGACTATATATGATGAAGATGATTTACCGGTAGCCATGAGATATTATTTTCTCATACTTAGGTTCACCTCTAAGTTGGAATTTCAATTCACTAATGAACAAACGCATAGAATCTTTATGAATCTTCCCTGAGGTAAGATGTAGAAGATCCTGATTTTTAGATTCACCCTAGTTATGTTAGTTTATTACTTTATTTATATATTATCTTCGCATTTACGATTGTACTTAGTGAAAACCTTTTTCCAAATGAATATTTTTGTTATTTTTTGAATGACATGTATGAGTTTGATTTTTTTTACAATTGTAATAAATTTAAATAAATAAATAATGACAAAGTTCGGTGAGGGTGGATACAAATCAATGGACCGGGTTCTATATTGAGAGTTAGGAGACCATAGTAATAGGGACGATTTTACTGATCCCAGCCCTCCCTCAATATGGTTAACTTTGGAGCAGCGACATGTTTCGAGCCTGAGAATTAAGTCATATAGCAAGATCAGAAACAGACTTAGAAAATAATAAAGAAGACTTATTTTTCTAAGTATAGAAACACACACTAATTATAAAGAAGGATTACAAAAAAAAAATTCATAAGAAATAATAACTAATAGGTCTGAGTTATGTTTGCTTAGACTAAGTTTTTCCTTAAAGTCTATTAGGGTAAGTTTTAACATGTTTTTCTCGATTGTTATAACTCTCATGAAAATGTCACTTAGAAGGTCTGCACGCACAGCTGGCAATGCCCCCAGCGCCACCCACGAGACTAATGAAGCCCATCCAGTCCAAAGAAGGGGAGCGCGTGCTACCAGTATTGCTGCTTACAGAAGTGCACCACCGTTTCCGGTTGATGACACTGCTGAAATTGTTAGTCTATGACAACAAGTGGAAGAACTACTGCACCAACAACGACAACAGGCTTAGCCGCAGCCTCTGACTCAGCCTCAGCTGCAACCGCAGCCTTAGCAAATGGCTCAAGCACCCCAATAATTAGGTCTTTATGGGAGATCGCCAATTGAAAACTATGCGCCCTACCCAGCTCAGTACATAGAGTCAATCTATGAGCGGTTTCGTAAGAAACACCCTCCAAAATTTGAAGGGACAACCGACCCCTTTGAGGCGGAAGAAAGGCTGAGGAAAGTAGTACAGATTCAAGCACACATGAATCTTGGCAATGCAAACCGCATATCCTGCGTTTCGTCTCTTCTGAAGAAGAATGCTAGAATATGGTGGGATTAAGTACAGCAGACTCACGATGACGCCACCATGACATGGACTAGATTTGTGGATTTTTTTCACAAGAAGTACTACAACTCGACAATCATCGCCACAAGGGTAGTAGAGTTCACCAGTTTGAAGCAGGGATACTTAACGGAAGTAGGGCAACTTAACGAAAACAGGGCAACTTAACGGTAGCAGAGTATCCTTGACAGTTTGACCGACTAGCCAAGTTTGCACCAGAGTTGGTCCCAACTGTTTTCCTGAGGGTCACCAAATTCGTAATGGGACTCGTACCAAAGATTGAGCTAGGCGTCAAGCTAGCATATCCGAGAACCACTTCTTATGCCGATGCTCTAGAAATAGCTATAGATGTGGAAAGGCTTCAAGCAAATGTTAGTAAGGAGGAGGCCAGCAAGCCTGGCCCTAAACAACAGAGTCAACCTCAGAATGGTCGGAACCACAACAAAAATCATCAACTTAACAACAATAATGTCCAGAAGAGAAGGCATCTTGACAATAAGCAATCTGACAATGATAAAAGAGCACGGACAAACAATGGAAGTAGTAGGTCGGGTTATGTAGAATACCCGCAGTGCTTTAAGTGCCAAACGAAAAATCCAGGGGAATGCCGTTCAAACACCAAAGGATGTTACAATTATGGTCAGGAAGGTCATCGAAAGAAAGAATATCCACAACTTAAGCAAGAAGATAAAAGGGGCAACAAGATGGTTCCAGCCAGAGTCTTTGCCTTGACCCAGGGAGAAGCTGAAGCTAGTAACAAAGTGGTCATAAGTCAGATTCATATCCTCGATAATATATGTTTAGTATTATTTGATTCGGGAGAAACACACTCATATATCTCGTTAGGAATGATAGTGAAAATAGACAAACCTTGTGAAAGATTTAGAACTAGGTTTGTGACAGAATTGCCATCGGGCGAAGTAGTCCTATCATCACGGATAGTACGGGGCGTACCAATCAAAATCGAGGGCGTTGAACT
Source organism: Humulus lupulus (assembly GCF_963169125.1). Classification (NCBI taxonomy): domain Eukaryota; kingdom Viridiplantae; phylum Streptophyta; class Magnoliopsida; order Rosales; family Cannabaceae; genus Humulus; species Humulus lupulus. The sequence continues at coordinate 74,544,078 of NC_084797.1, forward strand.
AGAAGGAGACCTGATAGAGCTTGAAATTAAAGACTTCAACATAATATTGGACATGGATTGGCTAGCAAGCCATGGCGTAACCATCGACTGTAGACGCAAGCAAGTGATGTTCGAAACTACTGACGGTCAGATACTATGTTTTATGGGAAAGGTTTCAGGACTACGCACACCACTTATCTCATCACTGAAAGCTCAGAGGATTATAGAAAAAGGATGTCACACATTCTTAGCCAGCATCATGGATGTGGTAAAGGAAACACCACTAAAGATTGGATACGTTCGCATTATAAATTAATTCCCAGAAGTATTTCCTAAAGACTTACCAGGATTGTCGACGACTCGAGAAATTGATTTCACAATCGAACTAGTACCAGGAAGTGAGCCTATCTCAAAGGCACCATACTGGATGGCACCTACTGAACTTAAGGAGTTGAAGACGTAGTTAGAAGAACTCTTAGACTTGGGTTTCATTAGACCAAGCCATTCGCCATGGGGAGCACCGGTTCTATTTGTGAAGAAGAAGGACAGAAGCATGCAGATGTGGATAGATTATCGCGAGATGAATAAGGTGACAATTAAAAATAAATACCCGCTACCCCGGATTGGCGACTTGTTTGATCAACTCCGAGGTGCGACCGTGTTTTCTAAGATTGATCTACGGTCCGAGTATCACAAGCTCAAGGTACGGGAAGAGGATATTCCTAAGACAGACTTTAGAACTCGATATTGGCATTACAAGTTTCTAGTTATGTCTTTTGGTCTTACCAACGCTCCAGCCACATTTATGGATTTAATGAATGAGGTCTTCAAGAATTACTTGGACGAATTCGTCGTAGTATTCATCGATGATATTTTGGTGTACTCAAAGGACGAAGTCGAGCACAAGGAACATTTAAGAATGACCATGTTGCGATTGAAGGAACATCAGCTTTACGCCAAATTCAAGAAGTGTGAATTTTGGCTTTCACAAGTAGCGTTCCTCTGCCACATAGTATCCAAAGACGGAGTTCCAGTAGACCCAACAAAGGTAGAGGCCGTGAAGGATTTTCCAAGACCTAAGAATGCGTCAGAGGTTAAAAATCTTCTCAGGCTAGCAGGCTATTATCAGAGGTTTGTAGAAGGCTTTTCTAAGATAGCCACTCCGCTTACCAACCTAACCTAGAAACAAAAAAGGTTCAACTGGATGGATAAGTGTGAAGAGAGCATCCAGTTGCTTAAGGATAATCTATGCTCAGCACTAGTAATTTCTGTACTAACACCCAACGAAAAGTTTCTAGCTTACTATGATGCGTCGAAGCAAGGTTTGGGTTGTGTGCTGATGCAGAATGACAAAGTTATAGCCTACGCCTCAAGGCAACTGAAGGAATATGAGCAACACTACCCAACGCATGATATGGAGTTGGCAGCAGTGGTCTTCGCATTGAAAATCTGGCGCCACTATCTTTATGAAGAACGGTATGAGATTTATACGAACCACAAGAGCTTAAAGTATTTCTTCACCAGAAGAAGCTCAACATGAGGCAGCGCAGGTGGTTAGAATGAGTAAGAGGATTATTACTGTGAAATCCTATACCACCCGGGAAAACCAAACGTAGTTGTTGATGCGCTAAGCATGAAGAGTTATGGAAATCTAGCAGCGTTAGTCGAAAGAGAAAAGCCGCTTCAGCAAGAGCTGATCAATGCTGGAATAGAAGTAGTCGTTGGTAAGCTGGCTAACTTGTCCATCCAGTCAAGTCTGTTAGAAGATATACAGATCGAACAAGGGCATGATGACGCATTAGTATCTAACATAGTGGAAGTAAAAGAAGGCAAGGCCACAGATTTCTCTATATCAGGGCAGGGGTTCTTGAGATATAAGGACCAGGTATGCGTGTCAGATGACCATGGAATTAAGATGAAGATTTTAGAAGAAGCGCATAGTACCCCATACACAGTTCACTAGGGTCAACCAAGATGACTCACGACCTTAAGGCATTGTATTGGTGGCCTGGAATGAAGAAAGATGTAGCGGAGTATGTGTCTAAATGGTTAGTATGCCTATAATGACCCAACTATTTCTAAGACCTTGGACAATTAAAACTACTACACATAGACACTATTTTGGGAAACATACATAAGAAATAACATAACTTTATTTAAAACCCCATACAATTAAAGTATGAAAAATATGAAATATAAAATACAATATGGGTACCCATTGTTTAATACATAAAAACATAAACAATAAACTTAAATCAATTGTTTTAAAAAAAAAAAACTAAGAGTGGAATTACAAGAGAAACATAATTCAAAAGACTTAAAAATAATTTCATCCTTGATCGTCACGCAGTCCATTCAGTCCATTCATCCTCAACACACAAGCCAAGCTACCATGAATCTTTCTGCCTTCCATATTCATTTTCCTGCATCAAGCTAAAAATAAAGGAGTGAGCCTAATGCCTAGCAAGGAAAATCTACTAAAACATATATGTCATATACATAAAACATAAGATTATATTATAAAACATATACTATAGAACATATGACTATAAAAACATATAACATATAGGACTACAATATTTATGGTCATTAACTCATTAACATGGCATGTGATAAACAATCTAGGTCCTCTGTCTACTAATTAAGGTAGGTTAGATCACATGGTAGTATATGATAACCCATCTAGGTTCTCTGTCTACTAATCGAGGTAGGGTAAATCATAACTCTAAACCATGAAAATGATAAAAATTCTTGGGGTATGCTATCTAAGCAACTATAAGCTCCAAATGACTACAAGAAATATTTTTATATATATATATCATAATATAAAACATATCATAACATAAACATATAAACAAATAAAATCTATCCTATTTTCCTTACCAAAAACTGGGATATGGAGACAAGAACGGGATTGGAACACTCCTAAAAACCAACAGTAAGAATGGTGAGTTTCTAAAGAAAAGAGATGAAAAGAAAACTAAACCATCAAGGAAGAAACTTACCGAGAAGAACCTTAAGTTTCAAGAAATTTAAATACCTAAGCAAGAATCATAAATAAGAGTTAGGATCTCAAAAGAAAATAAAAGAAAACTAAAGAACTATGAAGAACTTGAACTTGAGGATAAGAATACCTTGGTTGAACTAGAACCTGATCTACACCTCGATATCGAAATAACACTATATCTCACTTCCCAGGTGTATAGAAAAGCTTGGAATGATAAAGCTTTAACCAAAAAACCCAAGTGTTTCTCTCTATGATAACCTTAGCAACTTGGAGGTCCTGAAGACTGCTTGAAGAATGAGGAAAATGGTTGAGTACTAGGTCCTATTTATAGAGTTCAAGGAGTGAAACTAACCCATTTTAATTTGAATAAATAAATGAATGTAAAATGAAAAAGATTTGAATTTTCGTTCAACAGATGCCCATAACTCAGTCAAACTCATTCAAAGGCAGGTCTAAGTGGTTAGGGCTATTTTTAAATTTAAAAATCCTCAAGATTAAAAAATGCATTCCTAGGGGCGATATATCATTTACCTTGGGCGATATATCGACTAGACCATTTTCCCAAGCCCTGTTTGTTCGTTTGTGTGAAGTCGACGTGTTTTCTATATCTTCCGTAGGTGATATATCGGCCCCTATAGCTGCGATATATCAGCATACATTGATATATTAAACACGTATTTGCACTTTTTCGGCATATTTTGAATTGAGTAAATAGCTTTGACTGAGTCTAAACGTGATCCTAACAGCTGCAAGAAGGTTCTAGAGCTTCTAGACCTTTCTTTTAATTAAACTATTCATCATAAATTCTTCAATGCTTAATAAACATGATTATGACAAGTGTCATGCTCTTAATAATTCTATCTAATTCTTAGATTATACTAAATATTATTTCTAGAACCAACAATATTAATCAAACCTTATGTTATAATTAATATTCTTAAACTATAGGTTAAACTTATAAAATCCATAACTGTTGCTATGAGTTTCCAACTAAGTCTCGACTTGAACCAAAATCCACAGAAACTAACATACTACAAACTAATACTAACTACTACTACTACTACTATCTAGCTAAGTAAAAATCGGAGACACTACGATTCTCCCCTACTAAAAAGAATCTCGTCCCCGAAATTTACTTACCAAACAATTCTGAATACCGTGCTAACATGTCTTCCTCCAACTCCCATGTTGCCTCCCATTCAGAACTATTATTCCATAGGATCTTGACTATCAGAATACTCTTAGATCGTAATTCCTTCATCCCTCTATCTAGGATACTAACCAGTCGTTCCTCGTAACTCAGGTCTTTCTGGAGTGCTATCGTATCGTACTTGAGGACATAAGATGGGTCTGACACATATCTACGCAGCATGAAGATGTGAAATACATTATTGCTATCTCCTAGAGCTGGCGATAGGGCTAATTTATATGCAACTATTCCCACTGTATCCAATATCTCAAAAGGACCTATAAACCGAGGACTAAGTTTGCCTTTCTTCCCAAACCGCTTCACACATTTCATAGGAGATATCTTTAAGAAGACTTGATCTCTGACCTTGAATTCCACATCACGCCGCTTGGCATCTCATAGCTTTTCTATCGGCTTTGAATAGCAAGCATACTCTTTTTGATCAACGCTACTGCATCCTGATCCTGTCTAACAGCTTTGAGACCATGAAGTTGCCTTTCTCCTACCTCATCCCAATGTAACGGCGATCGACTCCTCCTTCCATAAAGCAACACATAGGGTGTCATCCCGATCGTTGACTTGTAGCTATTGTTGTAGGAGAACTCAATTAGTGGCAAGTACTTACTCCATGATCCTCCGAAGTCAAGTACACAAGCACGTAACATATCCTCTAAAATCTATTTGGTACGCTCGGACTAACTGTCAGTCTGAGGATGAAATGCCGTACTAAGATTTAACTTGGTACCCATGGCTTGTTGCAAGCTTCACCAAAATCTGGATGTAAACACTGATCCTCTATCTGATACTATGGTCTTAGGGATTCCATACAGTCGTACTATTTCTTGGACATAAACATCTGCGTACTGATATGCTTTGTACGTAGTCTTGACAGGCAGGAAGTGAGCTGACTTGGTTAGCCTATCTACTACTACCCAACCCAAGTCGTGTTACTTATTTGTTCGTGGTAGTCCTGTCACGAAGTCCATGGCTGTGTCTTCCCACTTCCATTACGGAATACTAAGCGGCTGCAATAAACCTACAGGCCGCTGATGTTCTACTTTCACGTGCTGGCATACTAAGCATTTTAACACATACTCCGCTACATCTTTCTTCATTCTTGGCCACCAATACAACGCTTTAAGGTCGTGAGTCATCTTGGTAGACCCTGGGTGAACTGAGTATGGGGTATTGTGCACTTCTTCTAAAAGCTTCATCTTAATTCCATGATTAGTCGGCACGTATACTCGATCGTTATATCTCAAGAACCCCTGTCCTGATATAGAGAAATCTGTGGCCTTGCCTTCTTTAACTGCATCTATGTGAGATACTAATGTGTCATCATGCCCTTCCCCGTTCCGTATATCTTCTAACAGACTTGACTAGATGGACAAGTTAGCCAGTTTACCAATGACTACGTCTATTCTGGCATTGATCAGCTCTTGCTGAAGCGACTTTTCTATTCCGGTAATTGCTGCTAGATTCCCGTAACTCTTTCTACTTAGCAAATCAGCAACTACGTTTGCTTCTCCCGAGTGGTATAGGATTTTGCAGTCGTAATCCATTACTAATTCTAACCACCTGTGCTGCCTCATGTTGAGCTCCTTCTGCGTGCTGAAATATTTTAAGCTTTTGTGGTCCGCAAAAATCTCACACCGTTCTCCATAAAGATAGTGACGCCATATTTTCAATGCGAAGACCACCGCTGCCAACTCCATATCGTGTGTTGGATAGCGTTGCTCGTATTCCTTCAGCTGCCTTGAGGCGTAGGCTACACTTTATCATTATGCATCAACACACAACCCAAACCTTGCTTCGACGTGTCACATTAGATTATAAACTTGTAGTTGGGTGTAGGTACACAAAGTGCTGATGCTGAGCATAACTTATCCTTAAGAAACTGGATGCTCTCTTCACACTTTTCTGTCCAGTTGAACCTTTGTTATTTCCGGGCTAGGTTGTTAAGTGGAGTGGCTATCTTAGAAAAGCCTTCTACAAACCTCCAATAATAGCCTACTAGCTCGAGAAAACTTCTAACCTCTGACGCATTCTTAGGTCCTGGCCAATCATTCACAACCTCTACCTTAGTTGGGTCTACATCATCTCCATCCTTGGATACTATGTGGCCGAGGAACGCTACTTGCGAAAGCCAAAATTCACACTTCTTGAACTTGGAGTAAAGTTGATGATCTTTCAGTCACAACATGGTCATTCTTAAATGTTCCTCGTGCTCGACTTCGTCTTTAGAGTACACCAAAATATCGTCGATGAATACTATGATGAATTTTTCCAAGTAATCCTTGAAGACCCAATTCATTAATTCCATAAATGCGGCTGGAGCGTTGGTAAGAACAAAAGACATAACTAGAAACTTGTAATGTCCATATCGAGTTCTAAAAGTTGTCTTGGGAATATCCTCTTCCCGTACCTTGTGCTGGTGATAACCAGACTGTAGATCAATCTTTCAAAACACAGTCGCTCATCGCAGTTAATCAAACAAGTCGTCAATCCGGGGTAGCGGGTACTTATTCTTAATTGTCACCTTATTCAGCTCATGGTAGTCTATACACATCGCATGCTTCCGTCCTTCTTCTTCACAAATAGAACTAGTGCTCCCCATGGCGAATGCCTCGGTCTAATGAAAACCATGTCTAAGAGTTCTTGTAGCTGCATCTTTAACTCCTTGAGTTTGGTGGGTGCCATCTGGTCCGGTGCTTTTGAGATAGGATCGGTGCATGATACTAGTTTGATTGTGAAGTCAATTTCCTGATTCGGCGGCAACCCTGGTAAGTCGTCAGGAAATACTTCTAGGAATTATTTTATGATGTGAGCATCACCTACTTTTAGTGGTGTTTCCTTTACCACATCCGTGACACTGGCTAAAAATGCGTGACATCCTTTTTCTATCATCCTCTGAGATTTGAGAGATGAAATAAGCGGTGTTTGTTGTCCTGAAACCTTTCCCATAAAGCATAGTCTCTAACCATCAAGAGTTTCAAACATCACTTGCTTACGTCTACAGTCGATGGTTGCACCATGCCTTGCTAGCCAATCCATGCCCAGTATTACGTCAAAGTCTTTGATCTCTAACTCTATTAGGTCTCCTTCTAGCTCTACGTCCTTCATTTTGATCAGTACGCCTCATACAATCTATGATGACAAGACTACTTCGCCCGAAGGCAATTCTATCATAAACCTAGTTCTAAATCTTTCACAAGGTTGCTCCCGAATCATTCCTAACGAGATATACGAGTGTGTTGCTCCTGAATCAAATAATACTGAATATATATTATCGAGGATAGGAATTTGAGTTGTGACCACTATGTTACTGGCTTCAGCTTCTCCCTGGGTCAAGGCGAAGACTCTGGGAAGAACCATCTTGTTGTCCATTTTCCCTTCCTCCTTGAGCTGTGGACATTGTTTATTCTGATGACCATCCTGGCCACAATTATAACATCCCTTGGTGTTTGTATAGTACTCACCAGGATTTTATTTTGGAATTTAGAGAACTGCGGGTATTCTACATAACCCGACCTATTGCCCCCATTGTTTGTCCGTGCTCTTTTATCATTGTCGGATTGCTTGTTGTCAGGATGCCTTCTCTTCTGACCATTATTGTTGCTAGGCTAATGGCTATTGTTGTGGTTCCAACCATTCTGAGGTTGATTATGCTTTTTAGGTTTTGGCTTACTAGCCTCCTCCTTACTAACATTCCCCCAAAGCCTTTCCACTTCGATAGCCGTTTCTAGAGCATCGGCGTAAGAAGTGGTTCCAGGAGTAGCTAGCTTGACATCTAGCTCAATCTTTGGTCTGAGTCCACTAACGAACTTGGTGACCCTTAGGCAATTCGGTTGGACCAAATCTGGTGCAAACTTGGCTAGTCGGTCAGACTGTCGAGCATACTCTGCTTCAGTTAAGTTGCCCTACTTCAAACTGGTGAACTCTTTAACCCTTGTGGCGATGATTGCCGAGTTGTAGTACTTCTTGTGAAATAACTCCACAAATCTAGTCCATGTCATGGTGGTGAAGGCATGAGTTTATTGTACTAAATCCCAGCATATTCTAGCATCCTTCTTTAGAAGAGACGAAATGCAAGATATGCGGTCCGCGTTGCCGAGGTTCATGTGTGCTAGGATCAGCTCTACATTCATGACCATTCTTCAACCTCGTAGGGGTCAGTTGTCCCTTTAAAGTTTGGAGTGTGTTGCTTACGAAACCGCTCGTAGATTGGCTCCATGTATTGAGTTGGGTAGGGAGCATAGTTTGCCATTGGCCATCCCCCATAAGAACCTACTTGTTGGGGGTGCTTAAGCTATTTGTTGAGGCTGCGGTTGCAGCTGAGGTTAACGCTGAGGCTAAGGCTGAGGCTGAGGCTGAGGTTGAGCCTGTTGGCATTGTTGTTGAAGCAGTTCTTCCACATGCTGCTGTAGTCCGACAATTTCAGTGGTGTTGTCAACCAGAGGCGGCGGTGCACTTCTGTTAGCAGCAGCATTGGTAGCACACGCTCCCCTTCTTCGAACTGGAGGGGCTTCACTAGTCTCATGAGCGGCGCTGGAGGCATAAGCGTTTGTGCGTGCAAACCTTCTGAGCGACATCTCCAGCAAAGTTCTAACAGTCATGAAAAAGCATGTTAGAACTTACCCTAATAGGCTCTAAGGAAAAATTTAATTTAAACAAACATAACTCGTATCTACTAGTTATGATTTCTTACAAAAATTTTTGTAAGCTTTCTATATAATTAGAGTGTGTTTCTATACTTAGAAAAATAAGCTATCTTTATTATTTTCTAAGTCTATTTCTGATCATGCTATATGACTTAATTCTCAGGCTCGAAACTCGTCACTGTTCCAAAGTTAACCATATTGAGGGAGGGCTGGGATCAGTAAAATCCTTCCCACTACTATGGCCCCCTAACTCTCAATATAGAACCTAGTCCATTGATTTGTATCCACCATCACCGAACTAGGTCATTTTTTATTAAATTTATTATTTATTATGATTGTAAAAAAAATCAAACTCATACATGTCATTCAAAAATAACAATAATTTTCATTTGGAAAAAGGTTTTCACTAAGTACAATAATAAATGTAAAGTAAATAAATAAATAAACTAACATATCTAGGGTGAATCTAAAAATCAGGATCTTCTACATCTGCCCTTCATCTAACATACCATCATCTATCTCTTCATAATCATCATTATCTTGAGCCTCAAAATTTCCTCGGGAAAGATTCATAAAGATTCTATGATTTTGCTTATTTGTGATTTAAAATTCAAACTTAGAGGTGAACCTATGTATGAGAAAATAATATCTCATGGCTACCGGTATATAATCTTCATCTTTTATAGTCTCCCATATTTCTTCTAAAGTTGAAATTACAAAAGGAAAATCTTTAAAAAGCCTAATTACTAAGACATATCACTCCGTAGCTCTCATCATAATTTGCTTAGTAGTTTGAAGATGAACTATCTCCTTGTGGAATAAGATTAATCTCTGAGTGATTCTTTCTAACACTTCTACTATATTCCTTGGCTCTCTAATCCTTTTCAATGCCTTAATGGCTCGAATATCCTCATAGGTCAAGGCTCCATCCATTCATAACTGAAAACACAATAGCTAAAACATTAGCTATAAACATAAACATAATCATAATAACATAAACATAATCATAATAACATAAACATAAACACTTACATTGGCGGTTAGATTCAGAGCTTGTTCGTGTGTAACAAGGAGAACTTCATGCATATGAACTATTGCTCTGATACCAATTGTAATGACCCAACTATTTCTAAGACCTTTAACCATTATAACTACTACACATAGCTACTATTTTGGGAAACATACATAGGAAATAACATAACATTATTTAAAATCCCAAAATAAATATTGTGCAAAATACAAAGTAAAATATGAAATATAAAATACAGTATGGGTACCCATTGTTTAATACATAAAAACATAAACAATAATCTGAAATCAATTGTTTTAAAAAAAAAACTAAGTGCGAAATTACAAAAGAAACATAATTCAAAAGACTTAAAAGTAACTTCATCCTCGATCATCACACAGTCCATTCATCCTCAACACACAAGCCAAGCTGCCATGAATCTTTCCGCCTTCCATATTCATTTTCCTACATCAAGCTAAAAATAAAGGAGTGAGCCTAATGCCTAGTAAGGAAAATCTACTAAAACATATATGTCATATACATAAAACATAAGATTATATTATAAAACGTATACTATAAAACATATGACTATAAAAAAATATAACACAATCGGGCGTAAGGGTTTTCTTCTAGCTTCTCCATGGAGAGGCGCAAGAAGGTTCACCAGAAGCCTGTTACAAATGATAAGGGGAAGATTACACCAGGGATTGAGAATACGGAGGAAAGATTGTTAGTAGAAGAGGATGAAGATCTTGCGACTGAGTTGGAAGAGGTTTTTAAGGATACTATGGCCGAGTTCCCTGAGGTGGGTGGCTCGAATTTGAAGGAGCGAATGAGCGATGATGATGCGGTTCATGATGCTGGGTTAAAATGGAGCGAACAAGAAGATGATGGCACCGATTTTTTAACTCAAGCCAAAGATAAGTGGTCTTCGCTTAAAAATTTGTTACCGAATCAGGGTGGTGCTCGATTGGAATTTGCTGAACCTTTGGTTCAAGATGGCCATCGAATTGCTCAAGTAGATTTGGAGGAAATTGCTGTTGAAGCTTCATTTTGGAATTCAGCTGTTGTTTGTATGGTTTTAGGGGCCAATCCCCCTTTTGCTGTATTTGAAGGGTTTATAAAGAGAATGTGGGGAAAGTTGGGGATTGAGAAGATTGCAAGGTTAAATGCTGGTCATACTCTAGTTAAATTCAGAGATGAAGTCACTAATGATTTGGTCTTAGAGAATGGAGTTTTGCATTTTGATAGGAAGCTAGTTATTGTGAGACCTTGGACTACTGAGTTAGATCAGTTGAGGTTGGTCAAATCAGTCCCTGTTTGGGTTAGATTACTAGGGTTGGGTTTGCAATATTGGGGAACCAAATGTCTAAGTGCTTTGGTGAGTACTCTTGGGAGGCCAATTCTAGTTGATAAGGTCACAAAGGATAGATCTATGATGCAATTTGCAAGGGTATTAGTAGAGATTGATATAGCTGATGAGGTTCCGAAATATATTCAATTCATGAATGAAAGAGGCCAATTAATGGAACAATTGGTTAAGTTTGAATGGCTTCCTACTCAATGCAAGAATTGCAAAGTATTTGCCCATTCTATGTCTCTCTGCAATAGGAAAAAAGAGGAGGTGTGGAAACCAAAAGTGCCGAAAAATGAGGAGATAAAACAGGGTAGCTTGTATGAGACACAATAGAGCAGTACTTCTGTTTTTTCAGAGCCTAATGCTGGTCTGGGTGTTAAACAGGTGGATGATAGTTTGGAGGGTACTATTGTTCACGAGAAGCCAGCAACTGATGCTGAGGGTGCTGCACAGATTTCCAAACCAGTTCAGGATAAGGAACACAGGAGTACTTCGGGTACCACTGCAGTTCAGGAGGGTGCTTGGGTAACCCCTAAGAGAGTGGGTGGGGTGAAGAAAGTGAGTCTTAAAGTTCAGAATAAATTGAGGAACTCTTATGAGGTGTTACAAGAGAAACGTATGGAGGGTCTGAAACAGGATGAGAAGTCAGCAAACAAAATAAATGGGGGAATTCCACATTCTTAGTTGGAATGTTCGAGGTTTGAATAAGAGGGATAAGCAACGATCCCTTAGTGCTTTTTGTAGAGTGAATAAGGTTGGTTTAGGTGCTTTTCTTGAGACCAAAATAAAGGGAGAAAAAGTGGAGAATGTGATGAGAAGTTATTTTAATGGTTGGAGCTCTTATAAAGGGGTTATCAATGATGGTAGAATTCTATTGGTGTGGAAAAGTAATATGCTGGTTGTGGATATTATTCAAGAGAGTGACCAATTTATGCATACTCTTATTAAAGATGTTAGATCTAATAGGAAGTACTGTATTACTTTTGTTTATGGCAGAAATACTATCCAAGAAAGATATCATTTATGGAGAGACTTATCGAATCTTCATTTCCCTGCTACTGCCTGGTTACAGGCAGGTGATTTCAACTCAATGTTTAATGTTGATGATAGGCTTGGGGGTCGGCCAGTGATGGCAGCTGAATTGGTTGATGCTCAAGGTTGGAAAGCTTTAGGTTTGGCGGATGAGCTTAGATATATTGGCTCACACTATACTTGGACTAATAACCCAGATGGTAGAGCTAGGATTTACTCTAAAATAGACCATATTTTTAAGAATGAAGAGTGGATTGATCTTTTCCTGAGTGAATTGCTGTAATAAAGTGGGACATTTTTTCGGATCACTGTTATTGTCTCATTAAGGCTGTTGAGGAGGCGGTTTCGGGGTTTAGGCCTTTTAAATTTTTCAACATGTGGATTGATCATGCTAATTTCAAGAGGATTGTGTTGGAGAGTTGGTACAAACCAGTTCAGGTTGTTGGTCTTGATAGAGTGATGTTGCAACTTAAAAGGTTAGCTAGAGTGCTGAGTCTGTTTAATAAACAGCAAGTGGGAGATGTTGAACAGAATTTTCAGATTGCTAAGGAGAGATATAATCGGGCTCAAATTCAATGTCAGCAAAATCCTCTTGTTGCTGGTTTTCAAATACAAGAGCAAATAGCTTGTACTGACTTGACCCAGCAGTATAAAATATATGACAGCTACCTTAGACAAAGAAGTAAAGTGAACTGGCTCAGATTTGGTGATGATAACACAGCCTTTTTTCACGCTTGTTTGAAGCAACGGAAGGAAATTAATCGTATTACCTCTTTTGTTTCTGAAACAGGGCAGTTAGTTGAGGATTTTGATGAAGTGGTGGATCATTTTCTAATGCATTTTTGGAATGCTTTGGGCAGCAACAGTAAGACAGTGGGTACTATCCAGAAAGACTGTTTTATACATGGTAACATTCTTTCTCTTGAGCATCAGCTGGAGTTAATTAAACCGTTTTCTAAAAAGGATGTTAAAAATGCTATGTTTAGCATTGGGTCTATTAAGAGTCCAGGTCCGGATGGGTATGGTTCGGGGTTCTTTAAAGCTATGTGGAATGAAATTGGTGATGACATTTCAAATGCTATTTTAGGCTTCTTTCAGCACGGTTCACTTCCCAAAGGCCTAAATAATGCTTTGTTGACTTTGATTCCTAAAGTTCCGAATCCTACTAAGGCAGTGGAATATCGTCCTATAGCTTGCTGTAATGCATTTCGAAGATGATTTGTGGTAGATTGAATGTAGTCCTTCCAGTTTTAATAAACCAAAACCAAGGAGCTTTTGTGAAAAATAGACTTTTAGCTCATAATATCCTTATCTTTCAGGATATTCTTAAAGGTTATAGGAGGAAACATATATCTCCTCGTTGCGTGATGAAATTTGATCTAAGCAAAGCTTATGATTCAATTGATTGGAATTGTTTGGAGGACATTCTAACTGCCTTTTATTTTCCAGGTCCTTTTATTAAATGGATTATGACTTGTTTAAAGGACTCTTCTTATTCTATTTTGCTAAATGGAAGAATTCAGGAATGTTTTACAGGAAGGAAGGGATTAAGACAAGGGGACCCGATCTCCCCTTTGTTGTTTGTGCTTATTATGGAATATTTTACTAGAAGCCTCATCCATGCTACTCAAGATAAAGCTTTTAAGTTTCATCCTAGATGTAAAAAGCTGAGATTGGCTAGTTTATGCTTTGCAGATGACCTTGTTCTGTTTTGCAAAGGAAACAACACTTTAGTTCAGGTTATTCAAGATTTTTTTAAAGCCTTTAGTGCTGTTTCTGGTTTAACAGTCAATTTGGAGAAGTCAAAAATTTATTTTGGGGGGCTGTCTGTGACTGAAACCAGCGGGATATTGAAGGAGATTCAGATTGCTGAAGGGGATTTTCCTCTCAAATATCTTGGGGTGCCTCTAAGACCTACAAAGTGGCAAGCTGGGGACTGTGATGGTATTTTAAAGAAGATAAGGCTGAAGCTTTTTCACTGGTCTAACAAGCATTTGTCCTTTGCTGGAAAAACTCAGCTGATTCACTCAGTGCTTTTGGGGATAAGAGCATTTTGGATGAGTATCTTCATGCTCCCTAAGAAAATTATTGCTGAGATTGACCATCTTTGCAGGAAATTTCTATGGGGCTCTAGTGGGAGGAATGATAACAGGAGTAAGTTACATCTCACAAATTGGGACCAAGTCTGCCTTCCCAAACAGATGGGGGGTGTTGGTTTTAAGGATAGTGTTAAATGGAATATGGTTTTGCTTGCCAATTACATATGGGTTGTTTCTACTAAACAGGATGTTCTTTGGGTCAAATGGATAGATGCCATTTACCTTAAAGGACAATCAATTTGGGATCATAAGCTTCAAGTAGATGTAAGTTGGTACTGGCGTAAACTCATTAAGCTGTCTACTGTCATCAATGCAGAAATTCTGGCTGAGGCTACTGTGAAGAACAAATTACATACCAGAAAGTTATATGATCTGTTGGTTCACAAGGACAGAGTTCCTTTTTATCATGTTGTCTGGTGCAATTTATCTATGCCCAAGCATAGATTTATACTTTGGCAAGCTACTTTGGGGCACTTACTAACTAGAGACAACTTAGTTAAGTGTCATTTACAGATTATTTCTGAGTTGTGCCCTGTGTGTGAGTTGCAGCAAGAAAGTCATGATCACCTTTTTTTTCAGTGCCCATTCTCGCAAATGGTGAGGCAAAGAGTGGCTTCTTGGCTGAACTGGGATATTTGGCCTATCCATTACCAAGGATGGCTTAATTGGATGAAGGGGAAGCCGAAAGGTCTCCAGCAAAAGCTGCTTGCTGCTAGTCTAGCTGTTGTGGTTTACTTGGTCTGGTGGAATAGGAATCACTGCCTATATAATCATTGTTCTTTCTCTGTGAACTCAGTTTTTACTGTGTTGCAAAATAGCTTAGGTGCTAGAATTAAAAACTTGCCTAGTTCTAAGCTTTCTAGTAAGGATGTAAGGCTTCTTGAGAGTGTTAATTTGTTGTAATCCTCGGTTGGAGGGGCTCTTTTGAGCTGGTTTTGTACTGTTGTTTCTGTGGTTCAATATAAGTTTCCTTTCATCAAAAAAAAAATATATATATAACATATAGGACTATAAAATTAATGGCCATTAACTCATTAACATGGCACAGGATAAATAATCTAGGTCCTCTGTCTACTAATCGTGGTAGGGTAAATCATAACTCTAAACCATGAAAATGAATAAAATTCTTGGGGTTTGCCATCTAAGCAAATATAAGCCCCGAGCGACATAAAAATATTGGGGTTTTCTATCTAAGCAATGTTGGGGTTTTATGTCCTAATTAAAACCCAAATTCTTTTTAATCTCATTTTATTATCAATAAAAGAATAGAAATCATTTTTTGACTTAGTCAATCACTTTGCTCACATGTTTTATTTTCATGATTATTTGTTTAATATAAACTTCTATTAAATCGCGAGCATATTGCTAATCTTATTTATAGTGATGTAATCACAGTGGAAAATAAATATGATTATACGTTCAAAATAAGTTAGTCCTAAGATTAGTCAATGCACAAGATTTACACTGACTTCCCAATCTTCGATATGATCTACTTACACATTACAGTGTTATGTTCTTTCCACAACATTAGCAAAGTAGATAAGATCGGATGTATTTGTTACATCAGACAGGACTGATATTGATAGTTGATAAGATAAGTAAGCATACCATTATTATCTATTCTAGTCATATCATATATTAGACCATAGGTCAATTCAATCTCAATTCTGAGTGGTTAGTATTCTAACTGGTTGTATTATTTGAGTTCTTTGACTTGTTCGTTACCAGCTTACCCTACAGACTAGTCCATACTTACATCTTGGGAACTTGATAGTATAATTGAGTGGGAGTGTTAATCATAGTTATGAACATCTATAGCTTCTGATGAAGAAGTGAAACGATGGTTTCCTTTTAGTTTGGTTCAAGGTGTTAAATGATAGAGATCTCATTTCAGTAATTAAATTAGTTTACTGAAATATCATTTACAAGGAACTAAGTGTTTTAAGGATAAAATACAATGAGGGGTAAAACGGTATTTTAGTCCTATCTCATTGTAGACCATCTATAGAGGATTGAGGGACAATTATGGTTGTAACAATGGATAATTAATAGCGTATCTATATTTGTTATAGAGCGTTCTATGAATTCAAGAGTGCAATTCCGAGTCTATGGTGGAGTCACGAGGAATTAATAAGTTAGTAAATTTATTTGTTATATTTATGATAACTTATTGGAGCTTGATTTCATAGGCCCATGGTCCCTATTGTACCTTGGATAAAATCATCTAGATAGTCTAAATTAATTGATTTAATTATCAAAGTTGACTAGGTCAATTTTGGATAGTTTCACAGAGTATTGTAATTTTTCGAAGAAAAGAGAAATTATGGCAGATTTATTAATTAAGATAAATTGGTATCTAAATTAATAAATAAGTTCCAATCAAGGTTCAAATTATAAATAATTAATTTGATAAAGGATTTAAATAATTATTTAATTAATTAAATCAATAGAAAATAATATAGACCTTGATTTTAAGTCCAATGGGCTTATAATCAAATGGGAAATTTCACGGGCCTAAAGCCCATGATAATTTCAACCTAGGGCTTTAAAATGACAATTATTTTATTGATTTTTTAATTAAATTAAATTGCCTAACTGAGTCTATTAAAGGAATTCTTAGAGAGAAGTCAGAAAGAGAAGTTTGATAAGTCACAAGTCAGATTTTCTGATAGTTTTAGATTCTCTCTAAACATAAGCCCTTTTCTAAGCCTCTTTGTTATTTTCTCTTCTTCTCTCTATATCTATCTCATGTGTTGAGAATTTCCCACACTATTCTAGGTGATTCTAAGGATACATTGGAAGATTGTGAAGAAAATAGAAGATCGGTTTAGTTTCTTGATAATACTCTGCGACAAAGAGGATACCAGAGTTAGAGAAACTGAAGGAATGACTCTTTTTTATTCCGTTGCGTATACTGTAAGTATTCTATTATTTGTTTCTCTTTGAATTCAATTTTAGAAATATGTTTTAGGCTATCTCGTATTAATTTGTTTAATATTAGATATACATGAAAATAAAGATCCTATATAAATTTTCCCAACAACTGGCCTCAGAGTCTTTGGTAATCTTTATTTTCATGCATGAACATGTTAGAAATTGGATTATTTGATGTGTTTGAATAATTGGATGGTTTTCATGTTTTTATGAAGCATATTGATTTTATGTGAATATTAGCAGTTTTTAGGTTATTTTTGTAGTGTTTTCTATGCTATTAATTTTTATATATGCTTTATTTTGTGTAAAACATGTTAAAAATAAATTAGAAAATGGTTTTGGTTAGAAAAATTGCACAAAAAATTTTTCGAAAAAAATTTGCACTGGCTGCCATACGTGCGAGCGCACGCACGTACACGCCTAGCCAGCACCAGCACGCGATGAACAGTACCCCGTGGTACTGTTCATCCAAAAAAAAAAGTTGAATTTTTTTTTTAAATTAAAGAAAAATAAAATTTGTGGATATAAATTATTTATAATCAAAACCAAAAATATCTTTTTTGTTTTATCAATTAATTTTTTTTTCAAATAAGATATTTTTGTTAGTTGAGATTTAAATAATTAGATATTTTCTACAAAGATTCAAATTCAAATTTAAAAATAGACTAACAACTTAATTTTAAATCTTTTAATATATTAAAATATTAAAATTATGATATCAGATATTTAAGATATTTTCATTTAAATTCTTGATTTTTTTTATTAAATCTTTATATGAAAAGATAAATATATATTTTTTCAATATTTTTTAATATTTGAAATTTGAATATTGTTAGTGTACGCCCTGAATATCCGCACGCACTTCGTCGAGCTAGAAAAGGGCCTAAACCGATCGGCCACGTGTCCACCGTTCACCTTGAGCTGTTTGTTACGGCCCCCTAAGCAAATAGCTCGAGCTGATGGATCATTTAGCTGCTCATCACTTGGAGCCATTGTGTCGACATAGTAGAAGCCACGAGCTAGCGCCACATTAAGCTCGTGGTGTGTCAGAGGCCTGACATACCCTCGGATCTTTATAAAGTCAACCACGTAATATAAACGTGCGTATACCAGACATCACGTGTTTGTTTTATTCCCGAATTCCCAGATACGCAATATAAACGTGCGTGATCAGATATCCCACACCTGATTTGGGCCATGCGGCCCATTACCCATCTTTACCTATTGATTAGACCACACTTCACTGTAAAATGTAAATATTAATCATTGATGTAATTGTTGACCCAGATTTTGGTCAACTGACACGGAGTCAGAATATGCTTGATGTGAATGAGTTTGTTGACAAGAATCGAATGGCAAGAAGTAATAAGAACAGGATATTTTATAATGGTTCGGCCCCAGGATTCTGGTAATGACCTACGTCCACTTAGATTATTATTGATATGAGAATCAAAGGAGTGATCAAAGAACAAGGGTTCAATGAGTTTCACTAACCTCTGAAGAATAATACAATATTCCAAGGAAAATTAATCTAGTCTCAAATACTTCAAAGGCCAAAAGTCCCTTCCTTGAGCTATCTTTCTCTATTTATAGGCTCAAGGGGGATTACACAAGATTGTTACAGATATTCTCTCTAGAATAATCGGATACTCAGGAGATTGTGTGAGTTAAATTCGGGATCTACAAAGATCTTTATAGTAATATTACGTTTCATGCGGAACTATCGACCAGACTGGTCGCAGGTCAGACTGGGCAGCTTACTGCTTCTAATACGTCTTCTGGTCGATACACTAGCAGAGCTCTTCCAGGTGTCAGCCGCGTGTCCAGGGATTACTTGCCACGTCATCAATGCCAATTTTTTGGATAACATTTGCCCCCCAAGTTTATTTATTACGAGCAATAAATAAACTTTTGAGCGAAGGACTCTTCGGTAACCCCACCGTGTCAGAACCCTTCGTGTGTTCTTGGAAAAAACAACCTACTCCTGTCCAATCATGACTTTTCGGTTCCCCATTAATAATTCAACGGCTATTCCGCTTCCCCATACTTCGAAAAAGGGAAACTGATGATTACACCTTTTTTACGCCACAGACAAACTTATATAACATCTCTAAACTTCCCTTTTTCTTTTTACGCACACCATTGCCTTCTCAAGAAACCCTAAAAACCAGAGCTTTAATCTTCTCCGGAGACCGTCCTTCTGCATTTTCAAGACTCAGTCCGAGAGTTCCTTGATTTCTGAAGGCTCTTTTCCAATCTCCACGACCATTTTCTTGGTAAGTTTTTGAATCCTTATGCTTCAAATTTTCATAATGCATGCTTCTGTATGTTGCCTGTTTGAGTTCATTTGCTTCTGGTTTGAGATGCTTGTGAGTAGAATGTCTTGTAGGCGAAAAAGGTTACGAGTTAGTTTAATAGTCGGGATCATGCTTTTAGGACATAAAGTCGAAGTAAAAATTCGATCTTTAGGCTAGTTGGAAAATAGGTTTTTCCCACCCTAAGGGGAGTTGAAAAAGTTTTCTTGAAAAACTTTTTACTTTCACCCTTTGATCCGTTTCTCAAACTGTTCGTGTAGAAAGATTTAGCTTTTTGTAAGAATGCTGTTGTATAAAAGCTTGACTTTTATACTCGACCAGCGCTACTCTAAAAAGCCTTTAAAAATTCTCTATCCTCACCTCCCCATTCTTCTGTTTGCAGACCTTGATGCCAGATTTGTGGGGAGGTGAACGGCCCATCGACGACAACCTTCTCGCCCAGCTGCTCGAAGGTGAAGAACAACCGACTGACCGAATCCACGAGATTCCTTTTTCTCGATCCTCATCCAGACCTCGTCCTTCTCCTCCTCAAATGGCTCGTTCCAAGTCCGTAGGCAAGAAAAGACCTGAATCTGATGATAGTCCAAACCATCCTGCCCAGCCTGATTCACAGGCTAGGGTTCCTTCGACCAGTGGCTGAAACAATCCTGCTCCTGACCCTAACATCCAAACTAGAGCCCGCCCTCGCCATCAGAATCTGCCTGATGTCGAGTGGTATATCTCCCCGACCAGCCTTGTGACTCCCAGGATGCTTGCCAACTATCTCAGGAAGTATCCCCTCACAGGGGTCAACCTCAAAATTTCTTCTGCAGACCAAAGGGCTAACCTCCCCGGAGGCGTATATAGTGCTTGGTCATGGTATCACATAGAGGCGGGGGCTAGCCTCCCTCTACATCCTTTTTATCAGGGGGTGGCCGATTATTTTGATGTCGCCCCCTTCCAGATTACTCCAAATGGATATAGAATGCTGGCCGCACTCTATATCCTGTACAAACTTAAAAATTGGCAAGAGCCTACCCCCCATGAGGTCAATTATCTCTTTGACCTTAAGTCCAACCCGCAACAGTATGGGACGGGCTTCTTCCATCTTTGTCACCAGGAGACAAACCGAACGTTCCTGAGTGCCACCACGCACATATCCAACGTGGGGCAGTACAACAAGGAGTACTTCCTTACGCCGGACCTGACCAGCAACAACCTGGCCTTCTCTCGAGGAGGTAAGTGCTGTTTGATTGGTCGATACTTTTCAATCATTGAAATTTCCTTCATCTTCCTTAAATTATACTTTGTTTTTTAGGCTCATGGTTACGTCTGACCCCAACACCAGACATGGTGTTGAGGTCCAATGCATTGGCCAGGATGACAAACGCAGAAAAAAGCATCAAGTCCCTGGTTACTGATAAAAACTTGAGGTTGTTTGGCCTCCTGGCTCCTCGCCATGAAACAAGAGGACCCGTGGTAGCCGATGCCACTGCCGAGGGGGTTCCCGAGCAGCAACCTCCTGCGTCTCCTCCACGAAGGAGGCCGATGGGGGTTACAATCAGGTAACCCACGGGCAATCCTTCCACAGAAAGGCCTTCTGCTCCCCAAGGCAAGGGGAAACAAAAGGCCAAAGAGCCGGTTGTGGACTTCGGGGAATCCTCTGATGAGAACGGTAAAGTTATTTTGCTTTTAAATAGCTTTCCAATTCCCTGTCACTTGTTTGATGGGGAGGGCAACTTTACATATACTCCAAATCTAGGGCCAGACTTCTTCATGCCAGATAATGAGTATGTGACTAATAGAGTCAATAGTATAGCGACCAGTAGTTGTAGCTCGGGTATTAACTTTGTGACCTTCTTTTCTGTTTGATAAAGAGTCTTCATCTGCCTTTATCTTTACCCTTTGCATGTTTTTACTTGTGTGCAGATATGGCCACTCCCAACGTCTTCGACTTATACCAGGCTGAGGAGGAAGAGGAGGTTCCTCAGCTCCGGCGAAAGTCATCAAGGAGACACAACAGCGAAACAAGCCAGGGACCTGCCAAAATGAGTTGAACAGAAGCTTCCAAGGACGTGCCCACTGGGAAAACTTCTGCTCATCCTCCAGCTCCTACTGAGAAGGAGACTCCTCCTGCCTCGACTCCTCCTACTCCGACAAACCCTCCGGCTGCGCCCAGCAGGGAACAAAACAAGCGGGAAGAAACTCTTGGGGCCAAACTCTCGAGCCATGCCTTACGAGCAGCAAAAGACTGCCTTGCGCACATCGTGAAGAACGACAGCGTAAAAAATGCTATGATTGAGGCAGAGAGTATGGGGGTCGACCAAATTCTGAACAGGACCCTGAACGAAATAGCCAGCGTAAGTGCTTCTTTATCTCTTTGGCCTTAGACTTTTTTTTTTATTATTCTTTGCAACAGGTTCTAACTTTATCTTCTGTCCTCAGGCTTTGCTGTCTGCAACAGCTACTCGTACCCGCACCCAAGCCACCATTGAACAGGCTCGGGCAAAGGCTATCGACAGGCACCAGGTGAAAGCGGCCGAGGAACTTTCGGCTGCAGAGGCCAGGCATGCAAAGGAGTTGGAGGCGATGGTTCAGCAGAGGGATGCCGCGGTGACGAAGCTATCGGAGGCTGAAGCTTCGAAGGCAGCTATTAGGAAGCAGAGGGAGGAGTACCAGGAGTCCAGCCGAGTTCAGTATCACGAAGTCAAGAGACTGGGCGAGGAGCTCAAGTCCAAGGACGAGGCCATCAGCACCCTTGAGAGCCAAGTGGAGCAGCTGAAGCTTGACAACTCCAAGAATCTGGAAAGGTATAAGAAGACGATGCTCCAGTGTTTTTACAACTTCTGGAAATACAATCAGGGCGCCGACTTCAGCTATCTTTCAGAAGATGTTAGGACTGCTGAGCTGGCTCGCTGCACTGCTCAACTGGCTGAAGAGGAGGCCAGAGCAAGGATCCCTGCTTCCCCAAGCCTCGCTGGTGCAGAAGAAGAAGGAGTCGTTGAGGACGCGACTAATTAGAATGCTAATAAAGACCCTCCTACTCCCAATGCCTCTTGAGCTTTATTATTTTTTCTTTCTTTTGATTACACGACCCACGGGTCGTGATGTAAAGACAATACCTTTTTTGAATTTTCTGCATGGGCAACAAACTTTACCTTTTATTTGAACAGTTACATCCAAGCAGTGATGCTTGCGGTGTAAAAGATTGCATCATGATGCTATAATATTTTCATTTATTATAACATTTGTCCGTATGACCGAACTTAGCATAGTACTTTGGCTTGATTTAACAAAATATAAATTTTGAAAAATACTCTAAGTACCTTAGCATGCTTTCACTCATTTTGTTCATGTGTTTACATACCTCATGGTACGCTTTGCTATCGATGTGCCTTATATGCCCCCCAAGTGATCGAGGAGCTTTAGGTCCTTGGTCACTTACCTTGACCATGACCTGTTCGAACATTTCTGCTCGGGTGAAAAAGTAATACTTGTAATACAGCAAAACAACACACGTAATGAAAAAATACTTGTAAATATAAATTTACAAAGGTTGGCAAGAATGACTGGCTACGCACAGTCCCTTATAATCTCGTATTAAAAATGGACTAAACATGTCTTTACGAGTGATTCTAAAATAGAATCTTACATATACGAGCGATTAGCCATACAACGTGGCTAACCTTCTTTGCAAAACTTGTAAAAAGTAAAATTTTATACAAGCCAGTCCTTTAAAAAGGACTGTTCACTGATAATACTTGCGCAGGTGTTCTCCATTCCAATAACGTGGAACGAGATCTTCGTTTAGGCGTGCAAGTTTGTAGGTGCCCGAATGAAGGACTTCTTCGATCTGGTAAGGTCCTTCCCAATTAGGTCCGAGTACTCCAGCAGTGGGGTCGCGGGTATTTAATAAAACTCGTCGTAGCACCAAGTCACCGACGTTGAATTTTATTTCTTTAACTTTGGAGTTAAAGTATCGGGTGACTTTTTGCTGGTAAGCAGCAACTCGGAGTTGGGCCTTCTCCCGTATCTCGTCAATCGAGTCTAGGGACTCCATCATCAATTGGCTATTCTGGTCCTGGTCGTACGTTATACGTCGATGTGAGGGGGGATCTAATTCGACAGGCAACATCGCCTCATATCCATAGGCTAAGGAAAATGGGGTATGTCCTGTCGCTATTCGGTGAGACGTTCTATACGACCAGAGGATTTCAGGCAGCTGCTCTGGCCATGCTCCTTTAGCTTCTTCAAGTCTCTTCTGCAGGGTATCTTTAAGAGTCTTATTCACGGCTTCGACCTGCCCGTTTGCTTGGGGATGCGCAACTGAAGAAAATCTTTTAATAACTCCATGCCTTTCGTAGAAGTCGGTGAATAAGTCGCTGTCAAATTGGGTTCCGTTGTCTGAAACGATCTTCCTGGGCAAGCCATAGTGGCAAACAATGTTCTTGATGACAAAGTCAAGAACTTTCTTGGTCGTTATGGTGGCGAGGGGTTCATCCTCGGCCCATTTGGTGAAGTAATCGACTGCCACGACTGCGTACTTTACTCCTCCTTTCCCCGTAGGTAGGGATCCAATCAAATCTATTCCCCACATCGCAAAAGGCCACGGGCTTTGCATCTATTTCAATTCGTTTGAAGCTGCTCGTGGAATCTTGGAAAACCTTTGACATTTATCGCATCTTCGTACAAACTCCATCGAATCCTCGTTCATAGTTGGACAGAAGTAGCCTTGCCTTAGAATCTTCTTTGCCAAACTCTGCCCCCCAGCGTGATCCCCGCAGAAGCCTTCATGCACCTCTTTCATGAGTTCCTTAGCTTTTTCTGGTGTAACGCATCTGAGTAGTGGCATGTTATATCCTCTTCGGTACATAACACCATCGACCAGTATGTACCTAGCAGCTCGCCTTTGTAGAGTTCTGGCTTTGTTTCTATCTGTTGGTAACTTACCGTTTGTCAGATACTCCAAATAAGGTGCCATCCATGTATCCTCCATTCGAATCTCCATATTGGTCTCAACTGCTTGTATGCTTGGCTCACTCAGTCTTTCTACTGGCACAATGTTCAAAGTGTCAGCATCTTTTGCACTCGCCAGTTTGGCTAAGGCGTCTGCGTTTGAATTCTGATCCCGCGGTATTTGCTGGAGGGTGTACTCTGTGAACTGGGCTAGTAGGTTCTTTGTTTTATTCAAGTAGGCCACCATTTTTAAGCCTCGCGCTTGATATTCTCCTAGAACTTGGTTCACGACCAGCTGTGAGTCATTGTAAATATCAAGTGCTTTTATGCTCATATCTTTCGCCATTCTCAATCCAGCGAGGAGCGCTTCGTATTCGGCTTCATTATTTGACGCGGTGAAGTTGAACCTGATGGCGCACTGAAATCGATGCCCTTCAGGCGTTATCAATATCACTCCCGCTCCTACGTGGGATTCGTTGGATGACCCATCCGTGAATAACTTCAACGAAGGAGCTTTCTCTTGAGGCTCAGGCGCACTAGGCGATTCGCATTGCTCGCTGTCTAGAAGTTCTGTGAATTCTGTAATAAGATCGGCCAAGACTTGTCCCTTGACTGCTACTCGCGGTGAATAGGTTATATCGAACTACCCTAGTTCGACTGCCCATTTTAATAATCGTCCAGCCGCTTCTGGTTTTTGAAGGACTTATCGAAGGGGCTGGTCAGTTAAAACTGTGATAGGATGGGATTGAAAGTAGGGGCGTAACTTTCTAGAGGCCAGGATTAAGCAATATGCTAACCTTTCAATTGGTGGATACCTCAACTCTGCCCCGATCAGTCTCTTGCTAACATAGTAGACTGCTTTCTGCACGCCTTCGTCTTTTCGCACTAGCACCGCGCTAGCAGCAACTTCAGTAATTGCCACGTAAATAAACAAAGTTTCTCCTTCGATTGGCTTTGATAAGATGGGAGGTTGTGCCATATGAGCTTTCAAGGCCTGGAATGCCTGTTCACAGTCTCCTGTCCATTCAAACTTCTTATTTCCCCCAAGTAGATTGAAGAAAGGGATGCACTTGTCTGTTGACTTCGAAATAAATCTACTTAGGGCTGCGATTCTCCTGGTTAAACTTTGTACATCTTTGACCCTTTCTGGCGATTTCATGTCGATCAGGGCTTTTATCTTGTCGGAGTTGACCTCGATTCCTCTTGAATTTACAATGAACCCCAAGAATTTCCCCGATCGGACTCCGAAGGAACATTTGAGGGGATTTAACTTCATCTGGTATTTATTCAATACATCGAAGCACTCTTGTAAATCCTTCACATGTCCTTCTGCTTTCTTAGACTTTACCAGCATGTCGTCCACGTATACCTCCATGTTTACTCCGATCAGCTCCTTAAACATGTGGTTGACTAGCCGTTTGTAAGTCGCACCTGCATTTTTCAGTCCGAAGGGCATTACTTTATAACAGTATAAGCCTGTATCGGTCCGAAAGCTGGTGTGATCCTCATCAGGGGGATGCATGCTAATCTGGTTGTAGCCCAAATATGCATCCATGAACGAGAGGATCTCATGTTTTGCAGTAGCATCGACCAGTTGGTCGATTCTTGGGAGTGGGAAGCAATCCTTCGGGCAGGCTTTATTGAGATCTGTAAAATCCACGCAGGTTCGCCATTTGCCGTTAGGCTTGGGAACCAACACTGGATTGGAGACCCACGATGGATAAAATGCCACCCTGATGAACCCATTCTCCTTTAATCTTTCAACTTCTTCTTTTAAGGCTCGCGATATATCCTTATCGAGCAGCCTTCTCTTTTGTTGCACGGGTGGAAAAGTCTTGTCTATATTCAGGACATGGCTGATAACTGCAGGATCTATCCCAGCCATGTCTTTGTGCGACTAGGCAAAAACCTCCTGGTTCTTTCGCAAAAATTCCACCAGTGCGTGCTTCGTGGTGGACTCCAGGTTTTTCCCAACCTTTACAACTCTGGTCGGGTCTTTTTCGTCGAGTTGGACCTCTTCCAGGTCCTCGACGGGTCCAACATTTCCTTCAAAATCCCCAAAGTGAGGATCTAAGTCTCTATCCTCGCTTTGGGCAACACCCTATTTGGTGACTTCGTCACCGGATTGGGTTTGTGTATCAACCGCCATCTGCAACCTCTCCTAGGTAGTGCTCTTTGATGTTCCTTTTTTCGCCTTCGTTACTGAGGCATTATAGCACTCCCTGGCTTCCCTCTGGTTTCCCAACACGCATCCTACTCCTGTGTCCGTTGGGAACTTCATGGCTAAGTGCCACATAGAGATGACGACCCGTAGATCAACTAGTATAGCCCTCCCAATGACGGCATTATACGCCGAAGGACAATCGACCACTACGAAAGTGGCGAGTAATGTCATTGTAGCAGGCGATGTACCTGTCGTCACTGGTAGTTTGATCAATCCGGTGGGGGCGAGTCCTTCTCCAGAGAAGCCGTATATCGTTTGGTTGCAGGGCTCCAGGTCCTTAACGGACAGCTTCATGCGTTCCAGCGAAGACTTATACAGGATATTCATCGAACTTCCTGTATCGAACAACACTCTTTTCACCATCATGTTGGCCATTTGGATGTCCACGACCAGCGGATCGGAATGTGGGAACCGGACGTGTTGGGCATCGCCATCAAAGAAGGTTATTTCGCCTTCGTCTGACCGAGTCTTTTTTGGTGCATGGTCCTCAACAGTCATCATCTCGATGTCCTGGTCGTGGAGCAAGGTCCGAGCATATCGTTCCCTGGCCTTTCCGCTACTTCCCGCGAGGTGCGGGCCTCCACAGATGGTTAAGAGTGTGCCAGTCACAGGGGCAGGCTGTAAGGGTGGCGAGCGTTGGCGCGTGGGAGCCTGCTCATTGCTACCCGGAGCTTCTCGTTGGGAATATCCCGAGGCCCATACGTATCTCCTTAAGTGTCCTTGTCTAATAAGGAACTCGATTTCGTCTTTCAACTGGTTGCATTCGTTGGTGTCATGTCCGTAGTCGTTATGGTAACGACAGAACTTGGTAGTGTCCTTCTTCGAAATATCCTTTCGAATGGGGCTAGGTCTTTTATAAGGCACACTAGAGCTTGTGGCCTGATAAACCTCTTCCCGAGACTCAACGAGGGCAGAGTAGTTAGTGAACCGAGGTTCATAACGGTTACCCTTTGCTCGTTTATTGTCGGAGGTGGAAGGCTCATTATACGGTCGTTTTCCACCATTCTTGCCATTGCCGTTGCCGTTCCCGTTGCCTTTGCCATTGCCGTTAGGTTTGGACCCATTGCGGCTTTGGCGGGCTCGGCTGCTTTCTTATCCTTGCCAGAAGGCTTTCCATCGTCGGCAATGGCATCTTCGAGCTTGATGTAACGATCAGCCCGGTCTAGGAATTCCTGGGTAGTTCTTACTCCTTCCTTTCGAAGGCTTTTCCAGAGAGGGGCCTAACCCCTCCGGTTATGGCAATCATTTTGCCTTCGTCTCCCACCATTTTTGCTCCAGTTGCTGCTCGCATAAAGCGTTGGATGTAGTCCTTCACTGATTCTCCATCCTGCTGGCGAATTTCAACCAGCTGGTTTGCTTCGGTCGAATGCACACGACCTGCATAGAACTGTCCGTAAAACTCCCTTACGAACATTTCCCAGGAAACTATGCTTGCGGGCGGGAACTTAAAAAACCATTCCTGCGCGGCTTCAGAAAGTGTTGCAGGGAAGATCCTGCACCGAGCGTCTTCGGACACTTTCTGAATGTCCATTTGTATTTCAAACTTATGGACATGGGATACTGGATCTCCATACCTGTCAATGTTTGGAAGTGTAGGCATTTTGAATTTGCTTGGAGTTTCTGCATTAGCTATCCTCTGTACGAAAGGATTACCTTTCCTCCTATCGTGGTCGATATAAGATGTCCTTCCCCCGACCAGCTGTTGCACTGCCTGGTTGAGGGCATCTATCTGGGCCTGTACAGCGGCAGGAATCGCTGTAGCCTCTGTTGCTGGGGGGACGTTCTCGCCATGTCGCTCGCGGCGATCATTGAGCACGTCTTGCAAATCCTCGTCTCTTCTCCGCTGTTCGCTACTCTTTCTTCATTCCTTCGGCCAGCGTTTCCCTTGCCTGAGTCAGCCTCATTATATCCATGGCCATCTCTAAACCTAGATTGGCTATGGTGGGATTGACTGTTCCCTCGCTTTCCATCCCATGCTAAAGCGTCCCGAGCGTTAGAGGGCGGCCTACGCTGGTCGTTGTGTCCCCGTGCATTATCATGCTGTGGGGGACCCTGGACCGCAGAGCCTAACTCTGAGTCCCTCCTGTTACCAGGAGGGTACTGACCTCTGTTCGGTAGGTTTGGCTCACCACCCCTACGGTGTCTAGGACTGCGAGGCTGACGCTCGGCCCTATTCTGCCTCTGTTGCGGGGGATTACCTCGAGCAGCTGGGGATGGTGGCTGTGCCCCAGGGTCCAGTGGAACATCGTCATGGGGCACCTGAGGCTGCTCGGGCCTTTGCGGATTCGAGGGCTGGATTGGTGGGCTAGGATTAGGACCCCTCTGGGGTGGCCCATTGACAGGTTGGCCAGGCTGCGAGACAGGCACGGCCTGATTCCTAGCCAGCTGCAAGGCTACCTCAAGGGCTACCATGGCTTCGCTCTGGCGGCGGTCCATCTCCGCCTGCCTTTCGCTTAACTCCGTGAGCTGCCGTGCCATAACCTTGGCAGCTGTCTCTTGACAGGCTCTCAGATTAGCCAGCTCTTCTTGCAGCGCTCCCAGAGTACTCTTCAGCGTCGCATCATCCATTTCTTCCTCCGCAAAATCTAAATGTGGCTCATCCTCAGCCACGCTTGCAGGAGGAGGAGGAGGTGGCGGGTTTGACGGTGCAGCGGCGGCCGCCTGTCCAGTTTTCCTTGCAGTTTTCGCCATTGGTTTTCTCAACAATGATAAATCAAGCTCTCAATGAAAGCACCAGAATGTTGACCCAGATTTTTTTCAACTGACACGGAGTCAGAATATGCTTGATGTGAATGAATGTGTTGACAAGAATCGAATGGCAAAAAGTAATAAGAACACGATATTTTATAGTGGTTCGGCCCATGATTCTGGTAATGACCTACGTCCACTTAGATTATTATTGATATGATAATCAAAGGACTGATCAAAGAATAAGGGTTCAATGAGTTTCACTAACCTCTGAAGAATAATACAATATTCCAAGGAGAATTAATCTAGTCTCAAATACTTCAAAGGCCAAAAGTCCCTTCCTTGAGCTATCTTTCTCTATTTATAGGCTCAAGGGGGATTACACAAGATTGTTACAGATATTCTCTCCTGAATAATCGGATACTCTGGAGATTGTGAGTTAAATTCGGGATCTACAAAGATCTTTATTGTAATATTACGTTTCATGCGGAACTATCGACCAGACTGGTCGCAGGTAAGACTGGGCAGCTTACTGCTTCTAATACGTCTTCTGGTCGATACACTAGCAGAGCTCTTCCAGGTGTCAGCCGCGTGTCCAGGGATTACTTGCCACGTCATCAATGCCAATTTTTTGGATAACAGTAGTAGATATGATGGGAGGGATCAAAGGATCACAGGATGACCCCAGCACTTACCCAAGGATCATTCTCCTATAAATACCAAGACCTTGGGAAGGGTTGGGGGTCGGATTCTGCTTGTAAAGAAAATACTCTGTAAGAAATAGTAAGGATAGATCAATAATATAGACTCGTGGACTAGGGGTATTTTAACCTCCGAACCACGTAAAAAAGGAGTGACCATCTTTCTCTGCAATTAGTTTCCACATTCTCGATAATTGTCATTTTTTGATTATGGTTTATCATCGAGCACTAATCCATCCTATTCATTCATATAATTCACTGTTGGCGAAGAATCGCATCGATAGTTTGGTTCTTTCATTGAGAGGTTTTAGATTAGTGCTCTCACAAAGAATTCATCATGGTAGTCACTCGTTCAAGGCATGGTAATGAAATGGATCAGCTTGGTGGGCAGAAGGCGCACCATACCGCTGTACCCAATGAGCAAGACCTGGAGATTCAGCAACGATCGGGAAAACAGTTGATGGGCCTTGATGATACCGATAGTTCAGCATCGCTACCGCCAAATCCGAACCCGGATTACCTGACGACGGTAGAAATGGAAAACATGTAGTTGAGGAGTCATCTAGCCAAAGCAAGTAAGAAAATCGAGGAAGTCCTGGCCCGACTACCCCCTCTTGCAACCGACGTTAACGACAGAAAGAGGCAAGGCAGGACTCACAAGTCCCACCGGGATAGTCAGCCCAGGCCCAGTCGATAGGTTAGAACCTCAACCCCGAGTTCTGTGCCCATGTCGCACCATCACCAGGAAACTATGTTTGATGAGTTTCCCAGGGCCAATCAGTAAGTCAACCGATCAGTCAGAACTTCAACTCCAAGTTCGGCTCCACCGTAGAACACACCCAGGAGGGCTCGTGGCAGCTCGCGGAGGAGGTCCAGGGAAAGCTCGCGCAGACAACCTGCTCCGGCCAGCCCTCCCGTGTCGCGGTCAAATCACCGGGCGCAGGAAGCTGGAGGCGGTGGGATAGAGCGACCACGAGCTAGTTTGATCCGACCAGAGGAGACTAGGATCGCTTCACTAGTTAGGCATCCCCCTTCGCTGATAAGATACCCATCGCCTCCTCGTCTTGCTTGAGATATTCCTACACACGGGAACAACAGAAGGAATCCTCCTCCCGCTGTTCCTGCCCATCGTCCGCGAGCGCGCAGAAATGTCTCAAATCCTCTCCCTGGGCAGCGGGCTCTGAGCTTTTCCAATGGGAGCTATTGGACCGAGAGCCCCCGAAGTGGCAGATTCGTTGGATATCTGTGTAATCATCTAAGTTCGGTGAAAATCCCTTGGGCCGCCTCGAGGACCGACCTTCGAGATCGCCTCAACTCGCAAAGGGGGGATTCGACCAGAAATGAAAGTCATACTCGCCAAGAGGGATGGTCCTTTGGAAATACGTGACAACAGGAATATCCCAGCAAACCAAGCTCAAGCTTGGAGGGACAATAACCCGCCTAATGCGTAGAATGGAATGGGAGCTATTGAACAGCCCTAGAAAAACTAGGGGATCAAGGACCAGACCCTCAAAAGGTTAACTCAGATGGAGGAGCTAATGAAGAAACTCTTATCAGAAAAGGGCAAAGATGAATATGACTCTGGAGACGAGCTCGAGCTTTTTTCCCCCAACATCACAGCCATGGCATACCGGCCGGGTTTCCGGATGCCCTATCTATCAAAATTCGATGGGGACGGTGACCCGTCGGATCACTTGGGGATGTTCAATACCCTGATGATGGCCCATAATATCGGCCCTGAACTGAGATTCCTAATATTCCCTTCGAATTTGATCGAGCTAGCTAGGCAGTGGTTCAAGCAGTGTAAGAAACAATCGATCAGCTCGTGGAAGAATTTCTCTGCCGATTTCAAGAGGGCATTCCGAGCCTCTCAAGCGGCTCTCGTCAAAGCGGACACCCTGGCGAACATGAAGCAACAGCCCGGGAAACCCTTAAAAGCTTATCTAAGCAGGTTCGCAAACGTTGCGGCTCGAGCTAGGGATGCAAACGATAGTTCCAAACTCATGGCTATGAGAAATGGAATCCTTATTGGGGGCGGGCTGTGGAAAGAAATCCAGAGGAGAGGTGTCAGCACTGTGGATGAATTCTTGAACAAGGCCCAGGAATTGATAAACTTGGAAGAAGCACGAGCATCGGTCGCGAGAACCAGTCAAATCCCTGACCAGCCCGTTGGAGTGGAAACGGACGTCGTGAAAATGACTCAGACCGTTGCCCAGAATAACCAAGGGGGTGGAATCAAGAGAAAGGGAAACGACGATGGCGGCTAGCACGATCCAAAGAAGAACAAGCTCGTGGAAAAGTTCAAATTGGTCTACGCGGTTTATACTGAACTCACAAACACTAGGGAGCACATTTTCCTACAAAATTCTGCCCGCCTTCCCTGGAAAAAGCTAGAGCCCTTGAAAAATCAGAAGGCTAAGAGAGACCCTTCCAAATTCTGTCGATTCAACAACAACATCGGTCACAACACAGATGATTGTAGGCATTTGAAGGACGAGATCGAGACACTCATCTGGGCCGAAACTTTGGCTCAATATGCGCGAAATCGAGTCCCTACCAGTCAGCAAGCTCCAGAAGCTCCCATGAACCAGTCCAGGGCCCGGGTGAATCAGGATACCCCTCCTCCCATAATAGGGGGAGAGATAACCACCATCTTCGGAGGCCCTCATGTGGAATGCACGAGCAGAGGTGCCCAAAAGAGATACATCAATGAACTGAGGTCTCATAACGGAGTGGAGTTTATCCCGGAGCAGCATCTACCTAAATAGCAGCGATTGGAAAGGCAACCAATCAGTTTTACCGAAGAGGATGCTAGCCATGTCCAGTTCCTGTATAACGATCCTCTAGTCATAACTGCCTAGCTCAATAATCGGAGAGTTAGGAGAATACTAGATTATAATGGGAGTTCGGTGAACCTGCTGTTCCGGTCCACGCTAGAAAAAATGGGCTTGTCTGTAGCCGAGCTGAAGGCCACCTCCGTGATGTTGTATGGGTTTTCTGGTGAAGGGTCGGCAGCGATAAGAACGATCGAATTAGTAATAACCTTGGGTGAGGGACCACGAACTGTTTCCAAACTCCTCAAGTGTGTGGTCATCGATTGTCCCACCGCGTACAATTCAATTTTGGTTCGGCCCACGTTGATGGCATTCGAAGCCATAACTTCTGTAGGAAACCTTGTAGCCAAATTCTCCTCCTCTATAGGGATATGTATAGTCCAAGGCGATCATCTCGCTACCAGGGAATGCTATAGAATTTCCATGAAGTGAAAGTCACAAGCTGGGCAGCAGACGATGGCCATTCAGGGCGAGAACGAGGAATCTCAGGAAGTAAGAACTAATCCTGGGATAGAAAAACCTCAGAAAGCCAGTGACATAGGTACCACCTTGAATGATGATATCAACACGAGAATAGTCGAAGATAGATCCAAGCTCCAGGATATCAAAGAGCTTGAAGAGGTGAACATCGATCCTAAAGACCCTTCGAGGGTGGTTAGGCTCAGGAAAAACCTTAGTAATGAGAGAAAGGAGGAGCTGCTGAAATTTCTACAAGAAAATCTGGATGTTTTTGCTTGGTCTCATGAAGACATGATAGGAATCAGCCTGAGCGTCATCATGCATACCCTTAACTTGGACAAAAACATGCTTGCGAAGTCCCAGAAACAGAGGCGCCTGGGCACGACCTGAGTTACGACCCTAGAAGAGGAAGTAGCTCGACTTTTAAAATGTGGCTTTATTCGCAAGGAAAAATATGCGATTTGGGTCGCCAATCCTGTTCTGGTCTCGAAGCCCAACGGAAAGTGGCGGACCTGCATCGACTTTTCTGATATGAATAAAGCGTGCCCCAAAGATTGCTTCCCCTTGCCAAGAATTGACCAATTGGTGGATGCCACTATGGGGCACGAGCTCATGTCCTTCATGGATGCATACTTGGGTTATAACCAGATCGCTATGAATCCTATGGACCAGGAGCATACTAGCTTCATGACTCCGACCAACGTTTATTGTTATAAGGTCATGCCTTTCGGGCTGAAGAATGCGGGAGCTACATATCAGAGATTAGTCAACAGAATGTTCGCTAATCAGATCGGTAAAAATATGGAAGTGTATGTTGATGACATGCTGGTCAACTCAAAAACTGCCGATAACCATGTTCTCGATCTGAAGGAATGTTTTGAGGTCCTGAGAAAGTATGATATGAGGCTAAATCCCCAAAAGGTACATTCAGGGTGGCGTCAAGGAAATTTCTAGGATTCATAGTCAACACTAGTCGGATAGAGGCGAACCCTGAAAAAATCAGATTGCTGATCGAGATGGCGCCGCCTAGGTCGCGAAAGGACGTCGAGAGTCTAGCAAGAAGAGTGGCAGCCCTTAATCAGTTTATTTCTAAGTCAACCGACAAATGTTTGCCATTCTATAACATGCTCCGGGGGAATAGAAAAATTTGAATAGACTGAGGAATGCGATCGAGCCTTCCTCGATCTAAAAGCACATTTAGCCGAGCCGCCAGTGTTGTCTAAACTGACAGTAGGAAAGCCTCTTTTTCTTTACTTTACTGTTACGGAAGATGCGACTAGTGCTATGCTAGTCCGAGAAGAGGGTCATGCTCTAAAGTCGGTCTATTACATTAGCAAAAGACTTCTCATAGCTGAGTCACGATACCCTTTAATGGAAAAGATGGTTTTCTGCCTTATCACGGCCTCCAGAAAGCTTAGGCCATACTTCCAATCCCACTCAATCCACATCATGACAGATCAACCTTTAAGGCAGGTACTTCAGAAACCTGAGGCATCAGGGCGTCTATTGAAATGGGCTATTGAGCTCAGCCAATTCGAAATATTGTATGTCCCACGGACTGCAATCAAAGGCCAAGCTCTAGCTGATTTCATGGCTGAATGCACTGGATTCCAAGATGAACCTTTGGGAGAACCGGTGCAGGCCATGTGGAGAGTCTTTGTGGATGGTTCATCTAACGAGAACGGGTCCAGAGCTGGAATCATTATGATATCCCAGAGGGGCATCGTTTCCACTCTGTATTACGGATTGGGTTCAAGGCGTCCAACAACAAGGGAGAGTATGAAGCTCTATTGGCTGGGCTTAGAGTGGCTAAGGAGTTGACGGCCAAGGCCGTCTAGTGCTACAACGACTCCCAGCTTGTGGTTACCAAGTATTAGGAGAATACCAGGCGCGAGGAGCCAAGATGGTGGCCTACCTGGCCAAGGTAAAGAATGAGCTGTCTGATTTTGAATATAGCTGAGTCGAGCAGATCCCTCATGAGCAAAACGCCAATGCAGATGCTCTAGCAAGCTCGCCACCTCCAGGGAGGCCGAAACCTTGAGCCTGGTACCAGTAGAATTATTAGAAAGGCCAAGCGTGGAGGAGAATACAAGAGAGGTCGAGATGATCGACGCCAGGCCAACCTGGATGACTCCCATAGTCGAATACCTTACAACAGGAAAGTTACCTGAAGAGCGGAATGACGCGATGAGGATACTTTACAAAGCTCTGAGGAATACAATCGTAGACGTGACACAGAGCACCCGTGAGCCGAAGCCCAGCAAGAAAACTCATGCAGTTCATAACATATGCAAATTATACAGTTAATCATATCAGATAGTCCACAGATAAACAGGTCAACCATTAGACTAAGAAAACACGGCCATGCCGCCCCAGAAGCCTTACCATAGCCTGGGGTCTCGGTCCTCACTGTAGGGATATCACACGTATCCACTGGGTCCTACCCTGACCATAAGCATCCCATGTGCTAAGTGTTACTACCTGCCCCACTGCCGTTCTCGGCTCCATTGCCGTTCTCAGCTCCGCGCCGTATCATTCAACTATAATCACGTATAGTACAACTCAAACAACATTCAAACAACTATCAATTCATTTAAGTCCACACCCTAACATGTAATGCAATATAGGGCCGTGCCCCGCAATCACACTATGGGCCCATGCCCTATCCTACGGGTGTTATAGTTTTCTTACCTGTCAATTCGATAGCTTTCAACGCTTGACTCCTTGAGCACGATCCCACTCGAGCCTTAGCGCACACCTAGGCACAAACATAGGTCAAAGTCAACACCGAACCCCAAGTCCGAATACCTAGCCTCGGGACCACTCCCAAGCCCCCGGGAAGTCCTAGATACCCAAAACAAAGTGGCGGAATCGAGCCCCGAACCCTAGGTCAAAATTCCTCAACAAAAACCTAAAAAACCCGTTTTGTGAATAGTTCAGCGCTACAGCGCTCTAAAGAGGGCGCTGTAGCGCTACAAGCAGAAACACACCCGCAGAAACAGGGGCTAGCGCTACAGCGCCCACTGACTAGCGCTGTAGCGCTAGTTGTAGACCAGCACTACCCAAAATCGCCTCCTACAATTTCCTTCCACCAATTCAACCCCAAACTTGTCCAAATATTTACCAAACTCAAAATCAAGCTTATAAACACTCTCCATTCATCCCAAGCATCCCCAAATCTCAAAACCCAAGCACAAACATCCCAAATCTCAAGATTCACCATAGATGAACCCTAAACCCAGAAATTCAGTCAAACAACAAAGTTAAAGGCTTAGAAATCATACCATTGATGCAATTTCGACTTTGATTCATTCCTAGACCTCCTTAGCTTGTTCATCCTCAAAGCTTGCCCAGAAATTCCCTAAAATTCCCATCATCTCAGCCCAAAACACAGCTCAAACCAGCCAAACCCTTAAAACTGAAAACTCAAAGAACTTACCTCAAAAGTTGATGTGTTCTTGCTAATCCTTGCCAAATCTTCAAGTCTAACTTTAAGATCCTTGATGCTCAGCCTATCCTAGCTCTCCACTGAGCTTTGCCCCAAGAAATTTGAAGAGAAATGGTGCAAGAATGCATAACCCGATCCTTTGGAAAACCCCTCTGTTTTCTCTCTTTTCTTTTCTTCCTTTTTTTCTTTCTTTTCCTTCAGATTTCTCACACTCTAACAATCTCACTCACCATATAAAGCCTCATTTAATCTATCTCTCAAAAACCAATTGACCAAAATGCCCTCCCTATTAATTCTAAACCATTTTTGTCCAAGTAGGGCCATTTTAGTCATTTTACCCAATTCCCGCTAATCCTCAAGTGTCTCTAATATTATCTCGCTGCTTTCCAACACCTGATAGATCACCAAATAAGTATTCCCTATCATCAAAATTAATCTCAATCTATTCACTAGCTTCCTATTTATACCCCCAGGCTCGCCCCGAGCCGGGTATAATTCTCTGCCTCGACTTTCCGCTAGTCCGCTCACTGGGATTGTCTCGAGTCACAAATCACAGATATATCCACATCACAGTGTGGTCTCAATAATCATCACATATCAATACAGTTATGCCCAACATGGCCAAAATTACGATTATGCCGTTCTAACACAGTCAGGGCCCACATGCATACTATTACACATAGTCATGCATCTCAAATAATCAAATAGTCATATAACACACTTTAAATCATAATCATGCATTTAACTCATAAAATCACACATAAATCCCATCATGCCCTCTTGGCACGCTAATCAAGGCCCTTAAGCTTTATTAGCGAATTTGGGTCGTTACATGCATGAAGGCTTTTGTGGGGATCACCCTGGGGGGCGAAACCTGGCCTTAAAGATTTTAAGGCAAGGATATTATTGTCCCACTCTATTGAAGGATTCAATTTCCTACGTCTAAAAGTGTTACAAGTGCCAGCAGTTTGCCACAATCACCCGAGCTCCACCAGTCGAGCTGAAGATGATCTCATCCCCGTGGCCATTTGCGGTCTGGGGAATTTATTTAATTGGAGCTCTACCCACGGGAAAAGGAGGAGTTCTCTATGCAGTAGTGGCCATTGATTATTTCACAAAGTGTGTTGAAGAAGAACCCCTGGCAACAACAATGTCGAAGAAAGTCCTCGACTTTGTGGTTAAGAATATTGTCTACTAGTTTAGACTGCCGAGGAAGATCGTATCGGACAATGGTACCCAGTTCGATTGCGATCTCTTCATCGAATTTTGTGGAAGACATGGCATGATTAAGAGTTTCTCTTCAGTGGCCTACCCACAGGCTAATGGACAGGTCAAGGCAGTAAATAAGACGCTCAAGGCGAGCCTTAAGAAGAGGTTGGACGAGGCTAAGGGAGTTTGGCCCGAACATCTCCCGTAGGTGCTGTGGGCATACAGGACCTCACATCGAACTTCGACGGGGCATACTCCTTTTTCCCTGACTTTCGGAAGCGAGGTCGTCCTTCCTGTTGAAACAAAGATTGCTACGCACAGGTTCATAGCTACAGCTCGTGCATTATCAGCCCAGAGCATAATGATAAATTTCTCAGTGCATCGCTCGATCTAATTGACGAAAGATGAGAAGATTCGTAGCTACAGCTCGTGCATTATCAGCAAAAAATCACTCGTTATTTTAATTCAAGGGTCAAGCGACGTATCTTTAACTTAGGCGACCTTGTGCTCCGAAGACTCTTTTTAGCCCGTAAGGATCCCAAGGACGGAGTTTTGGGACCAAACTGGGAAGGACCCTATCAAACAATAGAAGTTGTGAAGGAAGGGACCTTTAAACAAGCTTAGCTTAATGGAGAAAGAGTCCTACGGACATGGAACGCTGTGCACCTAAAGAAATACTATCAATAATCATACCTTTATAAGGCTTAATTATAAAAGCCACCCTTTTTTTATTAAAAAATGATAAGTATATTTCTTATATCGTTGTATGTTTTCATGTGCGTGTGGATTTGAAAGAGCGTGTCCAAAGTAACCGAGAAAGTTCTCTTTCTGATTACTTGGGGGGCATATACCCCGAGAAGAAGGTAAAAACTTGGAAGTTAGTAAAAAGTGATTGACCAGTGTTTTTCCTAAAAAAAACACACGGCATTAATCATACTAATGCGAACTAAGTTTTAAATTAAAATCCTGGATATGACCAGGTAAAAACTTGGAAGTTAGTAAAAAGTGATTGACCACTGTTTTTCCTAAAAAAAAACAAGGCATCAATCATGCTAACGCGAACTAAGTTTTAAATTAAAATCCTGGATACGACCAGGTAAAAACTTGGAAGTTAGTAAAAAGTGATTGACCACTATTTTTCCTAAAATACACAAGGCATCAATCATACTCACGCGAACTAACTTTTAATTTAAAACCCTGGATACAACCATGTCCAAGGCCTGACGTTTAACAAGTAAAATGTAAATCAGCATCAATTCTGGTCACAACCAAAGTCTAAATGTCTATCTCGACCTAAAAGTCTCTTCCCTTAGTTTTGGATGAACGAGTTATAGATGTATAAAAATATATATATATATAATCGAAATCAAGGACTAAGTTAAAAATAGATGTTTAAAAATACAGACGAATGGTCTCAAGGAAAATAACCTCGTGTTAAGCCAAAAATGGCAGGTTACAAAGAAAAAGAGAAAGAGGTTCTTTAAAACAAAAATAATAAAACTAGGACTCCCCAGCACGCCCCGAAGAGGTCAACCCCTCAGTTTCTTGCTCACTTGCAGCAGAGGTTTCCCCAGTCTCAGAAGGTGGCTCATGTTGAAGACGAGCCATGAACTTCTCGAGATAAGACTCCCATACCTCGAGGTCTAGGAAAGAGAAGTCGCCATCCTAGTTGAAGGCCCAGCAGTGGTAGAGCATGGCCTCCATGGAGGAGCTGGAGGACACCTTCTCTGCCTCGATCGGGGCCTTGGCTCTAGCTGCTTAGCCCTAGCCTCCGAGAGCTCAGCCTTCGCAGCGGCCAAGGAGGCATGCGCAGCCTACTCGCCTTCTTGGGCAGCCATCAAGGCAGGCTTGGCACTTTACTCTTGTTGTTGAGCAGATGCGAGAGTGGCCTGAGTAGTCTGGAGCTCGCCCCTAAGCTCGTCATTCCTAGCCCTGGATTGACCTACGCTGCGGTGTAGGGCCAAAGCCGCCTACAAAAAAGTAAAGAAAGTAAGGCACGTGCTGGGAAGAAAGCAAAAGAATTTAACTAAGTAAGCTTACCATGAGGTTCATCCCCAACGTGGACTCTATGACATTCTCGAGGCTCCTTTCCTCGATCTTCCTCAAGTCCTTCGGATTGGCCTTGTTATAATGCTCCACCGTATATCTCGCGGTCTCATAGACCGTCCCCCGGAAGGTGTGTGGGATTTTCTCCAGATCATGGGCATTAACTGGGATGCGCACGGTGGGAGCGGGGACTGGCGGAGTTCCAGCTGGTGCCACCTATTCCCGAGTAGGGGCTGGGTGTCGTGGGGGAGGTGGAGGCATATTCTCTGTCGCTGCTGGGATTTGACTTCTCCCCTTGGCAGGGGACTTGGAGGTTGTCCTAGAGGCAGGAGGAGTTTTCTTGGTCAGCCGGGGTCTCTTTACCAATGGTCCAGATGGCCCGGAGGAAGGGTTTCCCCCAAAAGATGGAGTGCAAGCCGCTGTCTCTGGGTTGTGCCATCTCCTCACCTGAAACAAAAAGAAAAAGACTTTATTATACATGCAAGCTTGTTTTATCACAAGGTAAATCTAAGGGTGTATTGAAAAAGTCCTACCCTCCGAGCTAGAGGAGGAATCTATTGCCACGACCTCCGGCCTCAGAGCTTCTATGGGGGAGTCTAAGTTTATTGCTTCCTGAATCGGAAAGGGTTCTGGGTCTAGATCTACCTCAATACTGGACTCCTCTACGTATTGTCCAAGTTCTGGGGTGACTACACCCTCTAGAAGGGAGGGCCACTACCTAAGGTTGGTCCTGTACTCCTAAAAGAAGGCCGACCTAAAGGACAAGGTGTTATCTACTACTACAGTACCCCTAGGACGACCCATATCAAGTCATAATACTAGTTGATCTACACACTGAAGCAGGGTTATGTTACGGTCCGGGTCATCTTAGTGGCGGTTGTGACAGTCAGAATGCAGTGATCTGTAGGGGAAAGACCGGGAAAAAAGCTGTGCAATCCCACATTGCCTAGGGAAGGTCAAGTGTGATGATTCTAAGATTGTGTAGGTATGGGACTACACAGTTGAAGAGGGCTTAAATGGATTGATGGATACTACCTATGCCAACAAGGTCCATCTTCTTTTTGGTAGCCCATCACTTGAGAACTCCAAAGTTAAGTGTGCTTGACCTGGAGTAATCTAAAGATGGGTGACCTCCTGGGAAGTTTTCCCAGGAAGCGTGCGAGTGAGGACAAAGCACGCTGGAAAGACTCATGTTGGTTTCTAGGGCCAGTCGTCATTCCAGAAAGTAGCCATAGTGACGTGGGGTGTCACAAATGTTATTAGAGC
The DNA here is from genome assembly GCF_963169125.1 of Humulus lupulus. Lineage (NCBI taxonomy): Eukaryota > Viridiplantae > Streptophyta > Magnoliopsida > Rosales > Cannabaceae > Humulus > Humulus lupulus. Next base: position 74,585,470 of record NC_084797.1, read on the forward strand.
CTTGACCCAGACAGAAGTGTGGTCGACAAGGATGTCGAACCCCTAAGGGAGGGTGATTGTGATAGTCAGAATGCAGAATTCCGTAGGGGGAAAGACTGAGTAAAAAGTTATGCAATCCCACATTGCCTGGGGAAGGTCAAGTGTGATGATTCTAAGATTGTGTAGGTATGAGACTACACAGTTGAAGATGGCTTAAATAGATTGATTGATACTACCTATGCCAACAAGATGCATCTTCTTTTCGGTAGCCCATCACTTGAGAACTCCAAAGTTAAGTGTGATTGACCTGGAGTAATCTAAAGATGGGTGACCTCCTGGGAAGATTTCCCAAGAAGCGTGTGAGTGAGGACAAAGCACGCTGGAAAGACTCGTGTTGGTTTGTAGGGTCAGTCGTATTTCCAGGAAGCAGCCATAGTGACGTGGGGCATCACAGTGGTGTACGAGCTGGTTTGGGTTAAACCTAACAAGCCTAAGGTCTGCGGCAGCCCTGTCTAGGTCCCTAAAACGGTATGAGTTACCTTAGCCGGAGGGGCCAGCTGCTGCCCCTGATTGACCCCTTCCACATCGGGGCCCCGAGCAGCCTTAGGTGCTCGCCTTTTCCGCACGAGCGGCATGTCATTTTCTTCGTCCTGCTCATCGCCGTTGCCGACTGCGGTGTCTCCCTCGGGGATAGGCGCTAGCTCGCGAGCTACTGGGTAGTTATCCAGCGTCCTCCTCAAGGCAAGGGTCTGGCCCGCAAAAATTAACTTACATGCCAGCATCATCTCATCAGACACGAGCTGGCGGTAGTCCTTCTCACTAGGTGGAAGCCCTGCCAAAGTGTCGTATTGACCCCGAAGGGTCACTAATTTGGTTGTCCTCGCAAAAATGGCTGAACGGTGACGCTCCAATCAGCATACACGCGAAAAGACAAAAAATAATAATAATATAATGATATCGCGAACTGAGAATTGAAAGGAGTCTTACGAGGACCATTGAAATAATGGTGTTCGCAGTTATGAAACCCATTCGACATAAAGAACTGGTCTTTCAAGTCATTGGGATGGTTGGGCAGTTCGATGACTACAGGTGAGTTTGGGAAGCGGGTCAGGTAGTATAACCTGTCACCTCGTCCCCGTTGATCCAAGCTGGCCTTGACGCAAAAGAAGTAGAGGATATCCGCAGGGGTGAGGACCTCCTACATCTGCTTCAGGAAAAGATACCTCAGCCCGGCCAGTAGACGATACGAATTCGGAGGAAGTTGGAATGGTGCCAACTTCGCATAGTTGAGGAAGTCGGCAAAATACTGGTTGAGGTGGAGGAAGGCCCCGGCCCTCAAGTGCTCATCACTCCAGGCGATAAGAGTGCCAGTCCCAATCTCGATGTTATGGGACAACATAATCTTATTGACCCTCCCTTTGGTCGTGATCTTTGAGACTATCCTCTCCGCCTCAAAGTAAGCGTCAGGTCCCACCTCGTTCTCCCTCTCCACCGTGGGACCGAACTGAGGGATGGGGGATTCAACTGCGACCTCCTTTCCCCTACCGGATTGCTGGGACGACGAGTTGGCCACGCTTTTCTTGGACACATTCTTTTTGTGCCCCATCTGATTGCCTAGCGACAAGAACAAGAAAAAAAAAACTTAGTAGGTGACCTAAAAGCTAAGAAAGGACAAACAGCGCGAGAAGAATGGTTTTTCATGCACGAGCTAAGGTAATCTCAGCCCGCGAGGTGTGACGCCACGCGTTGCCATAGCCACGCGCCCAAGTTTCCAATGGATCCCTGATATCCAGGGATCCTTGTGTCAGGAGGGTCAGATTATTACTTGCCTTGGAGGAGAGGTTTTGAGAGGAAAACCACCTAGGAAGCGTGATCCCTAAGCTAACCGGTATTACACCCTAAAAACCTCTCACCTTCCATATTCCGAATGGGTGTTTCCTAAATTTACCCAGAAATTACCTAGTTGTGAACATCGCATTCCTAGACATGTTTCTAGGTATACTCAATATTCCTAGAATTGGAACCTATACCCCAAAGAAATAGCCTATCATTTACGACTATGAAACGTAGTTTTGCATAACGAAGGAAAAGGGAAATCAAAACATACAACGGATAGAGAACTTACAAACTATATTCCGAACGAAAGTTGTAGGAAATGTAGGAATATGAGCCCTGGTGGAGTCCTTAAGGCTGGACTTTTGAAAGGCTCTTGTGGCAGGAATGTGGGGATTTCTGGGATTATGACCAGAAGAAGAAGAAGAGCTTCTAAAACTCGAAAGAGAGGAAATAAAGGAAAATTTCGAATGAAGGGTGACTAGTACTAAAAGCTGCCAACGTTATATATATGCAAGAGGCAAGAGGAAACGAGGACAGTCCGATCAAATTAATGCAAGATGTGAGGGTCATAACTCGAAAGACGAAACAGTGGCAAAAAGGTGGCTAGGCCATTTAATACAATCCTCGAAATCCGAACAGACGCCAAGCACTGCGTTCCACGTGTTCGACACCCAAGGGGTGGGCAGGACATGAGGAGTCGAAAGGAAGTTTAAAAGCCCCCAATGTGAAGATGAAAGATGACATCATAGGTCACGAGCAGGGGCTTGGGGGGCAAATGTACGCCCTGAATATCTGCATGCACTTTGTCGAGCTAGAAAAGGGCCTAAACCGATCGGCCACGTGTCCACCGTTCACCCGGAACTGTTTGTTATGGTCCCCTAAGCAAACAGCTTGAGCTGATGGATCATTTAGCTGCTCATCGCTTGGAGCCATTGTGTCAACATAGTAGAAGCCACGAGCTGGCGCCACATTAAGCTCGTGGTGCGTCAGAGGCCTGACATACCCTCAGATCTTTACAAAGTCAACCACGTAATATAAACGTGCGTATACCAGACATCATGTGTCTATTTTATTCCTGAATTCCTGGATACGCAATATAAACGTGCGTGATTAGACATCCCAGACCTGATTTGGGCCATGCGGCCCATTACCCATCTTTACCTATTGATTAGACCACACTTCACTGTAAAATGTAAATATTAATCAATTATGTAACAGATATGATGGGAGGGATCAAAGGATCACGGGATGACCCCAGCAGTTATCCAGGGATCATTCTCCTATAAATACCAAGACCCTGGGAAGGGTTGGGGGTTGGATTCTTCTTGTAATGAAAATACACTGTAAAAAATAGTAAGGATAGATCAATAATATAGACTCGTGGACTAGGGTGATTTTAACCTCCGAACCACCTAAAAAAGGAGTGACCATCTTTCTCTACAATTAGTTTCCACATTCTCGATAATTATCATTTTCTAATTATGGTTTATCATCAAGCACTAATCCATCCTATTCATTCATATAATTCACTGTTGGCGAAAAACCGCGTCGACAATTAGTTAGATATTTTTATGGATATTTGAATTTGTTTAACTATTTTGAGATATTTTTGGATTGTTATAACTATTAATATATATTTTTTTATGGTTAAAATATTAGATAATAGTTGTAACAACACAAGATATTTTGGAAAATAGTTAAGATATTGATTTTAAAATTTAAAATTGGTTAAATTTTGAAAAATATCATTTTTTTCAGCCAATTAATAATTTTTTTTTATAAATGGGATTTAAATTAACTTTGGTTAATTGTTGATAAATCTTATTTAAATTAAATTAATATTTTTTCTTCTTCAAATTAACATAAAACCAAGTTGATTGTTGATAAATGAAATTTAAATTAACTATTGGTAATTGTTGATAAATTTCATTTAAATTGACTTATTTTTGTAAAATTTTTAATAATTAGAATTTTTGATAAATTCTAGATAATTAATTGTGGTATTTTTCAAATGAAATAAATTGGGGTATTTTTGCATAAATTCATAGAATTGCTCATATAGTAACATGATTAGGCTCATCCAATTATAACATGTCTGTTTGCACTATATGTGACATTTTTGCAATTGGGCTTCGATGCATATAGTGGCCCATATGTTTGTTAGATATGTGGGATTTTGCCAAAAAAAATATTCATAAAATGATAGGTTTTATTTGGGCCCATTAAAAAATGTAAAGTTTAAATTCCTCTCTTGTGGGTGATTCCACTTGTGAAGGTTCATTTGCTTTGCATGACTATAGTGAGTCTAATCAATTAATAACAATTAATAAAATAATGGTTCAAATTCCTGTCTTTTGGACCTTGTATGGAAGATAGGGGGCCTTTATAGTGGGAACGACATACTGGACCCAGCCCTCCTCCATACAACCCTAATTGTTAAGACCCATTTACCTGAGTTGGACTTAATTGTATATGTTCATTATATTAGTTAAACCTAAATATTGATTAGCAACAAATTAATTCTAAATTAATTGAATTTGTTTCAATGTGACACTTTAGAATTAATAGGAAATTATAGTACTTTGGTTTTAAAAGTTTTAATCTGTTTAATTTTTTTTGGGAAAAACATAGTCATTAATTTTATAGAAATAAATAATAAAAATACAATATTTTTTAAAATTTTATAATGAGCTTATTTTAAGAATTATATTTGATCTCCACCGTTGGTTTAACATAGTCAATAGCTTAATGGGGCCTCGAGGCGCTTTGATTCGTCCCCCTACGGAAGGTGTTCATTAGTTATTTTGACAAGGTTAGATTTCGAAAGCTAGATAATTATAGGTCAAATTCTACTAGACTCACCCCTACGGTGATTACTAGGACTAAATCTATGATTATTGAAACCATGGGTCTAGCTTATAAAATAAGAGAATTTTTTTTTCTTATTTTGTTCGAATAGTAGGTTGTTAATAGTGGTGTCCATTATTAAATGAGTTTACAACTCTATTTAACTAGTGGTATTTTTTACTCTCGCCAACCGGGACAAGGATATCGTAGATTAGTTAAAAACCTAAAGAAATAGAGATATGATTTTTTTTTATATTTTTTCTCATATCTTACATATTTTTGGTATATGTTGTGCTATTTCTTGAAACATGTGTGAATTGAAGTTTTATTGAGCAAATGTAATTGATTTCTATTTTATTGGTAATTTTTAGTTTTCAGTTAAGTAGTGTCTGTGTATACTTCCATCCTTTCTCAACTTTCGATGGAGAAACTCACTAGAGAAAACTTCCTTAATTGGAAGCAGAATATCAACATAGAGTTAATTGGTGACAACTCTGAATTCGTCATGATTGAGGAATCCCCATAACGAGCATCGTCTCCGCACGTTTGTGATGGCACTGTAAATGCTTGGATAGCACCATCTCCGCACATACGTGAAGACACCATAAATGCTCGAATGGTATCGTGTCTGCACATTCGTGATCAACTCAACGACGCATCTCATGAACGAGCTTCAGATTATTGAACCTATCGTGGGTGGACCTAGTAAAGGAGGTGAAAATAAGACTACTAATGTTGCTGCTAATCTAGCTAAGGCTGAAGCTAACCCAGCTTCATCTTCGAAAGCTGGAAACAATAGGAAAGGTGGGCAAAACAACAAGCCCAAGCCTGCAAAGGCTGCAAAGGCGAGTGCACAGACACCTAAGGGGAAAAACAAGAAAGGTAAAGGTAAATGTTTTCACTGCAATGAGAAGGGGTATTGGAAACAGGATTGCCCCAAGTTTCTAGCAGATAAAAACAAAGGTAATGATTATAGTTCATTTATCTTGGAATCATGTGTTTTAGAGAATGATAACTCTATTTGGATTATTGTTTCTGGATCTAATAACCATGTTTGTAACTCTTTACAACTTCTTGAATCATGGGAGGAAGTGAACGAAGGCGTCTTAAAGCTTAGAGTTGGGAACGGAGCGTTCGTTGCAGTCTAAGCTAGAGGAAGAGCTCGTTTGAAGTTCGGAAATAAATTTTTAATTTTAAAAGATGTATTTTTTATTCTGGATTTTAGTATAAATTTAATTTCAGTTTCCATGTTGAATTACCTATCTGTGAATCTTGTCTAGAAGGAAAACTGACCAAGCGTCCATTCTCTGCAAAGGGTGATAGGGCCAAAGTACCACTTGGTATTGTGCATTCAGATGTTTGTGGACCTTTGGATGTACAAGCCAGGGGTGGTTTTGAGTATTTTGTCACTTTCATTGACGATTACCTTAGATACTCATGTCTTTACCTAATGCATAGGAAGTCAGAAACATTTTCAAAGTTTCAGGAATTCCTAGCAATGGCTCAGAACCAATTAGGTAAAACATTAAAGATCTTGCGATCTGATAGGGGTGGAGAATATGTGGATATGCAGTTCCAAGATCATTTAACTAAACTTGGGATTTTATCACAACTTACTGCCCCAGGTACTCTGCAAAAAAATGGTGTAGCAAAACGCCAGAACAGAACTTTATTGGAAATGGTTAGATGCATGCTTAGTTACTCAACTCTACCAACTTCGTTCTGGGGACATGCAATTGAAATTGCGAATGACATTCTCAATGTCGTGCCATCAAAATCTATCCCCAAAACACCTTTAGAACGCTGGAATGTTCGTGAACCTAGTTTACGCCATTATAGAATCTGGGGGTGTCCCGCTCACGTCCTGAGGATAAAGGAGGGAAAGCTAGAACTGTGAACTGAAGTTTGCATGTTTGTTGGCTATCCTAAAGGTACTCGGTGTGGACTTTTCTATAGTCATTCAGAAAAGAAAGTGTTTACTTCTACAAATGCTACTTTTCTGGAAAATGACTCTGTCCAGAACTTTAAACCTCGTAGCAAAGTAGTTTTAGAGGAGATGGTTAAAGAATTGACTCCAACCAATGTTCCATCGTCATCAATGCGAGTTGATGAAGAAATTCCCACTCTTCACGTCCAACCGACGCAAGTCAATTTAAATGAAGAAAGTACCACTGTTCCTGAGCAAACAGTCACGGAGCCTCGTCGTAGTGGGAGGGTTTCTAGGAACCCAGTTCACTATGGTTTGGATGGTGAAACCAATATGGTTGTTGGTGACACTAGTGATGATGATTCGTTGTCTTTCAAACAGACAATGGCTAGCCCTGAAAATGAACTATGGCTCGAAACCATGAAACAGGAAATGGAGTCCATGTACTCAAATTTCGTCTGGGATCTTGTGGAAGCACCTAGTGACTTTAGGGACATTGGGTGCAAGTGGATATACAAGAAGAAACGAGGTGTTGATGGAAATATCGAGACTTATAAAGCTCGATTAGTGGCAAAGGGTTATACCCAAAGAGAAGGGATGGACTATGAGGAAACTTTTAGTCCGGTAGCCATGCTCAAATCCATTCGCATCCTCCTATCCATAGCAGCCGCTCTCGACTATGAGATCTGGCAAATGGACGTCAAGACAGCTTTTCTTAATGGAAAGCTTGACAAAGTCATTTATATGGATCAGCCAGAAGGATTTAAAGTATCTGGACAAGAAGGAAAAGTTTGCAAGTTGAATAGGTCCATCTTTGGACTTGAGCAATCTTCTCGTTCCTGGAATCTTAGGTTTCATGAAATTATCAAAACCTATGGCTTTGAACAAAATATTGATGAGCCCTGTGTTTACCAACTGAAGGCAAATCAAATAGTGGTATTCCTGGTTCTTTATGTAGATGATATCTTACTCATTGGAAATAATGTTAAGAAATTATCAGATGTGAAGAATTGGCTAAGCACTCAATTCCAGATGAAGGATTTGGGTGAAGCAAGTTATGTTCTAGGTATCCAAATCACCAGGGATAGAAAGAACAGACTCTTAGCTCTATCTTAAGTAGCTTACATAGATAAAGTGCTTGAACGTTTCTCAAGGAAAAATTCCAAGAAAGGGCGTCTACTGTCCCGCCATGGAATTCATCTTTCAATGAAGCAGTCTCCCTAGACTTCTGAAGAGGAAGATGCAATGAGAAAAGTTCCTTATGCATATGTAGTTGGAAGTCTGATGTATGTCATGTTGTGTACAAGACCAGATATCTGCTATGTAGTGGGAGTAGTGCGCAGGTATCAGTCAAACCTAGGAACGGAACATTGGATAATAGTTAAGCATATTCTGAAGTATTTGAGACGGACTAGGGATTATATGTCAGTCTACAAGGGTGGTGTTCTGAACCCTGTAGGCTACACCGATTCAGATTTTCAGACTGATGTCGATGACAGGAAGTCTACTTCTGAAATGGTGTTTACTCTTGGGGGTGGAGCTGTGATTTGGAGAAGCGTAAAGCAGTCTGCAATTTCAAATTCCACCATGGAGGCTGAGTACATAGCCGCGTCAAAAGTAGCTAAGGAAATAGTCTGGCTAAAGAAGTTCTATTCAGATCTTGGTGTTATTCCAGAAATGGATAAACCGCTTGTGTTGTTTTGTGACAATACAGGAGTGATAGCCAACTCGAAAGAACCTCGAAGTCACAAGAGGAGTAAGCATATAGAAAGGAAGTATCACATTATTCGAGAATATGTGGCCAGGGGAGATGTGAAGGTTAGGAAGATTGCAACTGAAGACAATCTTGCGGATCCATTTACAAAGACACTACCAGAAGCTACATTTGATAAGCATATCAAGGAAATGGGATTAGTAGAATTAAGGCATTAGTTTCAAATAGTGCAAGTGGGAGTTTGATGGGGTTTTATGCCCTAATTAAAACTCAAATTCTTTGTAATCTCATTTTATTATCAATAAAAGAATAGAAATCATTTTCTGACTTGGTCAATCACTTTGCTAACATGTTTTATTTTCATGATTATTTGTTTAATATAAACTTCTATTAAATCCCAAGCATATAGCTAATCTTATTTATAGTGACGCAATCACAGTGGAATATAAATATGATTATATGTTCAAAATAAGTTAGTCCTAATATTAGTCAATGCACAAGATTTACATTGACTTGCCAATCTACGATATGATCTACTTACACATTACAGTGTTATGTTCTTTCCATAACATTAGCAAAGTAGATAAGATCAGATGTATTTGTTACATCGGACAGGACCGATATTGACAGTTGATAAGATAAGTAAACATACCATTATTATCTATTCTAGTCATATCATATAGTTGACCATAGGTCAATTAAATCTCAATTCTGAGTGGTTAGTATTCTAACTGATTGTATAATTTGAGTTCTTTGACTTGTTCGTTACCAGCATACCCTACGGACTAGCCCATACTTACATCTTGGGAACTCGGTAGTATAATTGAGTGGGAGTGTTAATCATAGATATGAACATCTATAGCTTCTGATGAAGAAGTGAAACGATGGTTTCCTTTTAGTTTGGTTCAAGGTGTTAAATGATAGAGATCTCATTTCAGTAATTAAATTAGTTTACTGAAATATCATTTACAAGGAACTAAGTGTTTTAAGGATAAAATACAATGAGGGGTAAAACGATATTTTAGTCCTATCTCATTGTAGACCATCTATAGAGAATTGAGTGACAATTATGGTTGTAACAATGGATAATTAATAGCGTATCTATATTTGTTATAGAGCGTTCTATGAATTCAAGAGTGCAATTCCGAGTCTATGGTGGAGTCACGAGGAATTAATAAGTTAGTAAATTTATTTGTTAGATTTATGATAACTTATTGGAGCTTGATTTCATAGGCCCATGGTCCCCATTGTACCTTGGATAAAATCGTCTAGATAGTCTCAATTAATTGATGTAATTATCAATTAGAATTATCAAAGTTGACCAGGTCAATATTGGATTGTTTCATAGAGTTGTGTAATTTTGAGAAGAAAAGAGAAATTATGGCAGATTTATTAATTAAGATAAATTGGTATCTAAATTAATAAATAATTTTCAATCAAGGTTCAAATTATAAATAATTAATTTGATAAAGGATTTAAATAATTATTTAATTAATTAAATCAATAGAAAATAATACAAACCTTGATTTTAAGTCCAATGGGCTTATAATCAAATGAGAAATTTCACGGGCCTAAAGCCCATGATAATTTTGACCTAGGGCTTTAAAATGGCAATTATTTTATTGATTTTTTAATTAAATTAAATGACCTAATTGAGTCTATAAAAGGAATGCTTAAAGAGAAGTCAGAAAGAAAAGTTTGATAAGTCACAAGTCAGATTTTCTGATAGTTTTAGATTCTCTCTAAACACAAGTCATTTTCTAAGCCTCTTTGTTATTTTCTCTTCTTCTCTCTATATTTATCTCATGTGTTGAGAATTTCCCACACTAGTCTAGGTGATTCTAAGGATACATTGGAAGATTGTGAAGAAAATAGAAGATCGGTTCAGTTTCTTGATAATACTCTGCGACAAAGAGGATACAAGAGTTAGAGAAACTGAAGGAAGGACTCTTTCATTCCGCTGCGTATATTGTAAGTATTCTATTCTTTGTTTCTCTTTGAATTCAATTTTAGAAACATATTTTAGGCTATCTCGTATTAATTTGTTTAATATTAGATATACATGAAAATAAATATAGATCCTGTATAAGTTTTCCCAACAACCAACTATAAGCCCCAAATGACTACAAGACATATTTATATATATATATATATCATAGTATAAGACCATAACATAAACATATAAACACATAAAATCTATCCTATTTTCCTTACAAAAAGCTGGGATATGGAGACAAGAACGGGATTGGAACACTCCTAAAAACCAACAGTAAGAATGGTGAGTTTCTAAAGAAAAGAGATGAAAAGAAAACTAAACAATCAAAGAAGAAACTTACCCAGAAGAACCTTAAGTTTCAAGAAACTTAAATACCTAACCAAGAATCATAAACAAGAGTTAGGATCTAAAAAGAAAATAAGAGAAAACTAAAGAACTATGAAGAACTTGAACTTGAGGATAAGAATACCTTGGTTGAACTAGAACCCGATCTACACCTCGATATCGAAATAACACTATATCTCACTTCCCAAGTGTTTAGAAAAGCTTAGATTGATAAAGCTTTAACCCAAAAAAATCAAGTATTTCCCTCTATGATAACCTTAGCAACATGGAGGCCCTGAAGACTGCTTGAAGAATGAAGAAAATGGCTGAGTACTAAGTCCTATTTATAGAGTTCAAGGAGTGAAACTAACCCCTTTTAATTTGAATAAATAAATGAATATAAAATGAAAAAGATTTGAATTTTCATTCAATAGATGCCCAGAACTCAGTCAAAATCGTTCAAAGGCAAGTCTAAGTGGTTAAGGAGATTTTTAAATTTAAAATCCTGAAGATTCAAAAATGCATTCCCAGGGGCGATATATCGCCAACCCTGGGCGATATATCGCCTAGACCATTTTCCCGAGCCCCATTTGTTCGTTCGTGCGAAGTCGACGTGTTTTCCGTATCTTCTGTAGGCAATATATTGGGCCCTATAGCTGCAATATATCGGCATACGTTGATATATTAAACACATATTTGCATTTTTTTGCATGTTTTGAATTGAGTAAACAGCTTTGACTGAGCCTAAACATGATCCTAATAGTTGCTGGAAGGTTATGGAGCTTCTAGATCTTTCTTTTAATTAAACTATTCATCATAAATACTTAAGTGCTTAATAAACATGATTATGAAAAGCGTCATGCTCCTTATAATTCTATCTAAACCTTAGGTTATAATAAATAATATTTCTAGAACCAGCGATATTAATCAAACCATATATTATAATGAATATTCTTAAACTATAGGTTAAACTTATAAAATCCATAACTGTTGATATGAGTTTCCAACTAAGTCCCGGCTTGAACCAAAATCCACAGAAACTAACATACTACAAACTAATACTAACTACTACTACTATCTAGCTAAGTAAAAATTGGGGACACTACAATGCCAACAAGTGACAGCAGAACATCACCGGCCTAGAAGCTTATTGCAACCTGCTCAGTATTCTAGAATGGAAGTGGGAAGACATAGCCATGGATTTTGTGACAAGACTACCATGAGGAAATAAGCAGCACGACTCGGCTTGGGTAGTAGTAGATAGACTAATGTAATGACCCACTACTCTAGACTTTCAGATCATTAACGAAACTATACATACAAATTCTTACTAAAACATACATTTGCAAAAATACCATAATTTTATTAGAAATTTGTAGAAACAAAAGTTACTTTCATAAAATAAGTAGGATATGGGTACCCATTGTCTTAAAAAAAAACATAACTTAAAGTGAAAAGGAGTTACATAGAAAGTGCGGAAAAATACATATAAAACCATAAAAAGGTAAAACAAGACTACATCCTCGAAAAATCGAACTCTCGACTCCTTGCCTCCATTCACCATCGATACACATTCTCTAAGCGTCCATGAATCTTACCGCCTCTAAAGCTATTTTCCTGCACATAAAACAAAAAGGAATGAGCCTAATGCCCAGCAAGGAAAATCTAACACATAGTCATAAACATAAAATTTCATAATAGACATAAAGACATATCATAACAATTATTACATACACTTATTATAATGGTCATTATTACTTGGGGTCCCATAGACTAAACAAGTCATATGCCCATTAGATTAGTGGGGTCCTACTAGCTAAGTAGGTCATATGCCCATAATCTTTTTGGGGTCTTGTTAGTCATATGGGTCATATGCCCAAGCCTACAAACATACACATTTCATAACATATTTATAACGTATTTCATAACATATCACATAAGATAACACAAGCATAAAACATATAGATTCTACCCTATTTTCCTTACCAAAGTTACCGGGATAAGAGGACAGCGTTGGGACTTTTTGGAACACTCCTAAAACCATATATAACAGGGTGAGTCTAATGAAGAAAAAGAGATGAAATGAAAGGAATGGAAAGACTAAACCATTGAAAGTCACACTTACCAAAACTTATGTGCTCAAGAACTTAGATTCCCTAACCAAACTAAGAATAAGGTTAGAAGACTGAGTAGAAGACTAAGAGAAGGGAAACATAACATAAAACCAATGAACTAGAGTGTGTTGAATACCTTGAGGACTTGTAGATCAATCTAACCCTCGAACTGAAATGCTATGAAATCTTTCTTCCCAAAGTGTTTGATAAGCTTAAGATGATTAAGCTTATGATTTCCCCACCCAAGTGTTTAACTCTCACACTCTCCTAGCACTTGCAGCTTCTGAACTTAGAGTAAAAGGTGAATAATGGCTGGGTACTAGGTCCTATTTATAGAGTTTGGGAATGAAGGAATCTTAATTTTACTTGAATAAAAATAATATCTTTTTAGGTGAAAATAATTTGAATAATCGTTCAGCAGAGGCTGAAGACTCGTTCAAAAGATGCTGGACTTATGAAGAAGTTGAATGGCTGAAAGGAAAAAGAATTCAAAAACATTTGAATTATGCTGAAGGAGGCGATATAACGCCCCCTGTAGGCGATATATCGCCTGGGCCAGTATGCCCGAGGTGACCGTGCATCGTTTCGTGTTTTCCGTATCTACGTGCTGCGATATATCGCCCCCTATAGCTGCGATATATCGGCACACGCTGATTAATTAAACACGAAATTACACATTTTTAGCTAAGTTTGAATGGAGTAAACAGCCTTGACTAAGCCCTCAACGTATTCAAAGCTACTGACTGACCTTAAAGCATTCAAATTTTACTCCTTATTAAATTTAATCCTCAAAATACTTAATTCTTAATCATCCATTCATAACATGTGCTTAAAATCCTATTGGTCCTCATCTAAACCCTATAGTATAACAAATATTATCCTTAATATCAGTCATATAATCAAACCTTAGGTTAAACTTAATATTCTTAAACTATAGGTTAAACTTAGAAAATCTATAAGTACTACGATGAGTGTCCAAATAATTCCCGGTCTGAACCAAAAATCCACAGTTACAAAGATAATGCTATAAATACTATAATACTACTATCTATCTTAGCTAAATAAAGTTCTTGGACTCTACAACTAATCAAGTCAGCTCACTTCCTGCCTGTCAAGACTACATACACAGCGGATCAGTGCGCAGACATTTATGTCCGAGAAATAGTACGACTGCATGGAATCCCTAAGACTATAGTATTCGATAGAGGATCAATGTTTACATCGAGATTTTGGGGAAGCTTACAACAAGCTATAGGTACCAAGTTAAGTCTAAGAACGGCATTTCATCCTTAGACCGATGGTCAGTTCGAGCGTACCCAGATTCTTGAAGATATGTTGCGCGATTGTATACTTGACTTTAGAGGATCATGGAGTAAGTATTTGCCACTTATAGAATTCTCCTACCACAATAGCTACCAGTCAATGATCGGGATGGCATCCTATGAGTTACTTAATGGAAGAAGGTGTGGATCACTGTTACACTGGGACGAGGTAGGAGAAAGGCAAGTTCTTGGACCCGAAGCTGTTAGAGAAGCTCAGGATGAAGTAGCGCTGATTAGAAAGCGTATGCTCGCTGCACAAAGCCGACAGAAAAGTTATGCGGATGTTAAGCGGCGTGATGTGGAATTTAAAGTCGGAGATCAAGTCTTCTTAAAGATATCTCCTATGAAAGGTGTGAAGCAGTTTAGGATGAAAGGAAAACTTAGCCCCCACTTTATAGGTCGCTTTGAGATCTTGGACAAGGTGGGAACAGTTGCATATAGATTAGCCCTACCGCAAGCTCTAGCAGATAGCCATAATGTATTTCACATCTTGATGCTGCGTAGATATGTGTCAGACCCATCTCACGTCCTCAAGTATGATACGATAGCACTCTAGAAAGACTTGAGTTACGACGAATGACTGGCTTGCATCCTAGATAGAGGGATGAAGGAATTACGATCTTATAGTATTCCGATAGTCAAGGTCCTATGGAGTAATAGTTCCGAATGGGAGGCAACGTGGGAGTTGGAGGAAGACATGTTAGCACGGTATCCGAAATTGTTTGGTAAGTAAATTTCGGTGACGAAATTATTTTAAGTAAGGGAGAATTGTATTGTCCCAGAATTTTACTTAGCTAGATAGTAGTAGTAGTTTGTAGTATGTTAATTTCCGTGGATTTTGGTTCAAGCCAGGACTTAGTTGGAAACTCATAGCAATAGTTATGGATTTTATAAGTTTAACCTATAGTTTAGAAATATTAATTATAACATAAGGTTTGATTAATATGGCTAGTTCTAGAAATATTATTTATTATAACCTAAGGTTTAGATAGAACTATTAAGAATGTGACACTTTTCATAATCATGTTTATTAAGGATTTAAATATTTTTGATGAATAGTTTAAATAAAAGAAAGATTTAGAAGCTCTAGAACCTTCCATCAGCTGTTAGGATCACGTTTTGACTCAGTCCAAGCTATTTAATCAATTTCAAATATGCTGAATAAGTGCAAATACGTGGTGATATATCAACGTATGTCGATATATCGTAGCTATAGGAATCGATATATCGCCTATGGAAGATACGGAAAACACGTGGACTTCGCATGAATGAACGAACGGGGCTCGAAAATATGGGGGAGGCGATATATCGGCTCCAACTCTCATTTTTGGATGTTTGTGGTTTTAAATTTAAAAATAGCCTTAACCACTTAGACCTGCCTTTCAACGATTTTGACCGTGTTCTAGGCTCCTGTTGAACGAAAATTCAAATATTTTTCATTTTATATTCATTTATTTATTCAAATTAAAAGTGGTTAGTTTCACTCCTTGAACTCTATAAATAGGACCTAGTACTCAGCCATTTTCTTCATTCTTCAAGCATTTGTTCAGCGCCTTCAAGTTTCTAAGATTACCATAGAGAGAAACACTTGGGTTTTGGGTTAATAGCTTTATCAATCTAAGCTTTTCTAAACACTTGGGAAGTGAGATATAGTGAGATTTTGGTATTTAGGTTTCGATCAAGTCATAAGATCATTCAAGGTATTCTTATCCCTAAGTTCAATTCTTCATGGTTCTTTAGTTTTCTTTTTATTTTATTTTAGATCCTAACCCTTGTTCAGGATTCTTGATTAGGTGTTTAAAGTTCTTTTCGGTAAGTTTCTACTCGGATTGTTTAGTTTTCTTTTCTTCTCTTTTCGTCTTCATTCATTAGAAATACTCATGGTTTTGCTGTTGGTTTTAGGAGTGTTCCATATCCCGATTTGTGGTAAGGAAAATAGGATAGATTTTATGTACTTATATGTTTATGCTATGATATGTATATATATGAATATGTCTTGTAGTCATTTGGGGCTTATAGTTGCTTAGATAGCAAACCTCAATATTTTTTATGTCTCTTGGGGCTTATAGTTGCTTAGATAGCAAACCCCAAGAATTTTTATCATTTTCATGGTTTTAGTTATGATTTACCCTACCTCGATTAGTAGACAGAGGACCTAGATGGTTTTATCACATGCCATATTAATGAGTAAATGGTCATTAATATTGTAGTCCTATATGTTATATGTTTTTATAGTCATATGTTTTATAGTATATGTTATTAAATATAGTCTTATGTTTATGGTTTATGATATAGCTTGATGCAGGAAAATAAATATGGTAGGCAGAAAGATTCATGGCAGCTTGGCTTGTGTGTTGAGGATGAATGAATTGAATGGACTGCGTGACGATCGAGGATGACGTTATTTTTTTTAAGTCTTTTAAATTATGTTTTAACGTAATTCCGCACTTAGTATTTCAAACAATTAAAGTTTATATTTTTATGTATTAAACAATGGGTGCCCATACCATATTTTATATTTCATATTTTACTTTGTATTTTGCACAATATTTATTTTGGGGTTTTAAATAAAGTTATGTTATTTCTTATGTATGTTTCCCAAAATAGTAGCTATGTCCAGTAGGTTTAATGGTCCAAGGTCTTAGAAATAGTTGGTTCATTACAAGATCGAGGTGGAGAGTACTTAGATTATGAATTTGAGGACCCTTTGCGTGAGCATGGAATTCAATCCCAAATCACTGCACTTGGAACGCCACAACAAAATGGTGTCTCAAAAAGACGGAACCGAACTTTATTAGATATGGTTAGATAAATGATTAGTTTCTCATCATTGCGTTTGGCATTCTGGGGTTATGCAGTAAAATGTGTTATATACCTACTCAATTTTGTTCCATCTAAGTCTATTAAGAAAACACCATTAGAATTATGGAATGGTACTAAACCTAGTTTACACCATTTCCATATATGGGGTTGTCCTACACACGTGCTTAAAGGAAAGACTAGGGAGTTGGAATCACGTACTGAAGTGTGCATGTTTGTAGGATATTCCAAAGAAACAAAATGTGGTATATTTTATAGTCCTAAAGATAACAAAACGTTTGTATCTACAAATGCTACTTTTCCAGAGCATGACTATATAAATAACCACAAACCTCAAAGTAAAATCGTACTTGAGAAAATGGTGTCAAATAAGTAGGACCAATCACCAGCAATGGTAAGAGAAAAACGACCAGAGGATATCGCTAGTTCTAGTCAAGACACTATAGAGCTTCCTCGTAGTGGGAGGGTTGGCAAACAACCACTATGCAATGAACATGAGGTTCAGATGCTTGTGTCTTACACAAACAAAGATGATCCATTGACATATAGAGATGCAATGGAAGATTCTGACAAAGAAAAATGGCTAAACACCATGGACCTTGAAATGGAATCGATGTATTCCAATTATGTCTGGACTTTTGAAGATCCACTAAAAATGCTAAATCTATTGGTTGCAAATGAATATTCAAGGAGAAGAGAGGAGCAGATGGGAAAGTAGAGACTTACAAAGCAAGGCTAAAATCAAAGGGCTACACACAGAAAGAATGAGCTGATTATGAAGAAAAAATTTCACCTGTGGCCATGCTCAAATCTATCCACATACTCTTATCCATAGCTACATGCATGGATTATGAGATTTGGAAAATAGACGTTAAAACAACTTTTTTGAATGGCTATCTTGACGAAACCATTTACATGTCTCAACCAGAAGGGTTTGAAGTTAAAGGTCAAGAGCAAAAGGTTTGCAAGCTTCTTAAGTCCATTTATGGACTCAAACAAGCTTCAAGATCTTGGAATCTTAGATTTGATGAAACAATCAAAACGTAAGGTTTTGAACAAAACGTTGATGAACCTTGTGTTTATAAACAAATCAAAGATAAGATTGTGGTATTCCTCGTTCTTTACGTTGATTATATTCTACTCATTGGGAAAGACATAAAAAACATTATCAAAAGTAAAGAAATGGTTAGCTGAGCAATTCCAAATGAAGGATTTGGGAGAAGCCAAATATGTTTTGGGAATTCAGATCTGTAGAGATCGAAAGAACAAAATTTTGGCACTGTCCCAAGCAACTTAAATTGGTAAAGTGCTAGAATGCTTTGGCATGCGAAACTCCAAGAAGGGCACTATGCCTACCCAGTTAGAAGTTAAATTGTCTAAAGAACAATGTCCACAAACTCCTCAGGAAGAGGAGGACATGAGACGGTATACCTATGCCTCTATAGTAGGAAGTCTAATGTATGCAATGTTATGCACTAGACCTAACATCTATTATCCAGTACGGATAGTCAGCCGTTATCAATCCAATCCTAGATTGAGTCATTGGACAGTAATAAAGAATATTCTCAAGTATCTTAGACATACTAGAGATTACATGCTTGTGTATTTAGGTGGAGACCTGAACCCCACTGGATATACTGATTCTGATTTTCAATCAGGCAAAGATAGTTGAAAGTCGATATCTGGATCGGTTTTCACACTTGGAGGAGATGTTGTAGTTTGGAGAAGTATTAAACAATCTAGTATTGCAGATTTTGCAACTAAAGAGGATGTGTGGCTCAAGAAGTTCTATATTGATCTGGAAGTAGTTCAAGGCATGGATCAACCACTTGTTCTTTATTGTGATAATAGTGGGGTAGTAGCTAATTCAAAGGAACCCAAAAGTCACAAGAGGGGAAAGCACATCGGGATGAAATATCACTTGATCTGAGAGATAGTCAACCGAGGAGATGTTGTTGTCTTAAAGATTTCTTCTGAAGATAATCTTGCAGATTCGATCACAAAGACTTTATCTATTAATTCTTTTCAGGGTTCATGTAAGAAGCATGGGGTTAAGGGAAATGCCCCATTTTCTTTAGGGAAAGTGGGACATTGTTGGGAATTGTGCCCTTAAAGCAATTGTAGTAGACAATGGTTTTAATGAAATAAATATATGAATTGAATTATTGTATATATGTAGCTTATAATTATTGTATATATGTAGCTTATGTAGTATATTATTGCTAATAATATTAAGTAAATATTAGAAAATTCCCAAGTTCATCTATGTGGTCTAAATCTCATATTGGTATGAGAGGGTCGAGAATGAAATAATGAACTTAAATAGTTCATAGTAAAATACAGTTATGGAATCTTTAGATTAATCACTGCTAGTATGGTCCACTAGTATTATGAATACATGTGACCTAGATCTGGGTTACTGATGTAGTAAGACACTTTAGTGGAGGTACTTTGCATGTTGAGAGTATGTAGAACTGGAGTAAATGTGATTTAATAATACTTGTTTAAATACCGTTTCGTAGTATTATAAAACACATCAACTGATGATCATATACAAACTGATCTTAATTCTAAAGTTACTATGAACTCCTATATATGTCACTTGATCCATTGATTCATGCGTTACGGTTTGTCAGAATGATCAGGCTAAGAACTATTGTTTTGGGGACTCAATGATGTACATGGCTTGGGACATAGCTTAATAGATATGGAATATATACCTTCTTACAGATTGAATGATGATTCCCTATTGGGTTTGCTTTTGGAACTGAAAAGGTATTTGACGTCAAAATTCATAATCAGATTATGAATTAACCTTCACTAGTAAAGTCAATGGTACACTAGGAATCAAGATATAATTAAAAGGGTAAAATGGTAATTTTATTCCCACTTAATTATGAATTAGCAATAGAGGGTTAATTTGTATGTAATGAATATATCAATGGACACTTTATGGTTACAATAAAGTACTCAGTAAATATATATCTTTAATTATCAAGAGTTCAATCTTATATTTATAGTGGAATAATCATGAGATTAATAAATGTGAGTATTGAATCAAAGAGTTTTGGATAATAATTTTTTATTTATTGGAGCTAGGAATTATTGGTCCATAGGTCCCCGTTGCGGCTCTATCACACTAATCAAGGTAAGAGTTGATACAAGGGTTAAACTGTGAATGAGATATTTGAGAGAATATTTATTCTTCGGGATAAATGTGCAATTATGTGATAATTGAAGTTGCACAATTTATTATTGCATTTGTGCAATTTCGAAATTGTGTAGAAATATAATAAATTGTTTTTAATCAATAATTTTATTTAAGTGTTATTAAATAAATATGGATAGTCAAAATTTGTTTTTGATTATTATATTTATTTAATTTGTCTATTATCATTATTATTAGAAAAGATGATTGATTTTCTTTATTATTCTTATTATCGTAATAATGTCTATATATTTTATATGATAGAAAATAGAAACAACAATTGATAACAAGTTTTTATAGAGAAGAAAAACCATCATTTTTTCACAAAAGCAAAGCCTATTTTCTCTAGCCTATAATCAAAAGTCCCATGTGTTGAGAATATTTTTATTCACAAAATTGATCCTTGTTCTCTATGTGCCCACCCACATCTTGAGGTGTAGAGAACGTCTTGGAAGATCTAGGTGTGAGTACCCTAGCAAGGATAGGAAGATTGAAATACATACGAAAAAGATTCAAGGAGTCTTGATAGGCTACAAGAGGTAAATTGTTTCATATACATATTATATATATTGATTAACATATTGCATATTAAAATATCATCATATAAAGTTGTTTATATGGAAATTGTTGTTGTATGCCATTACCATAATTTCCACTGCGCACTAGGAACCATTCCTAACAGTCACTACTGATGTAAAAGAGACAGTGGCTGAACTTAATAGCGGTGGAGAGCATTCTAAAGAGAATCTGTTCATAGAGTTGCCTATTTCTCATGAGCAGCTTCAACCATCTATTCAATCACCACCCAAGCTTGAATTAAAATCACTACCGGAGCATCTTAAATATGTTTACTTAGGTGAGAAAGAGATATTACCGGTCATTATCACCACACACCTTACCCAAGTACAAGAGCATCGTTTGATAAGGGTACTTCAGGAATACAAAACAGCCAAAGGGTGGACCATAGCTGATATCAAGGGAATAAGCCCAATTATGTGCATGCACCATATTCTCCTTGAAGAGGGGTCAAAGCCTTCTAGAGAAGCTCAGAGAAGGTTAAATCCACCTATGATGGAAGTAGTTAAAAAAGACATACTGAAGCTCTTAAATGTGGGTGTGATTTATCCTATTTCATACAGCAAGTGGGTGAGTGCAGTTCAAGTAGTTCCTATGAAATCAGGCATCATTGTTGTAAAGAATGACGAGGATGAGTTAGTGCTCACTAGAGTCCAAACAAGTTGGCAAGTTTGTATTGATTATAAAACTTTGAACACTGCAACTCGAAAAGACCACTTCCATTTGCAATTCATCGATCAAATGCTTGAAAGATTAGTGGGACACTCTTATTACTGCTTTCTTGATTATTCAGGTAATAATCAGATTGTTATTACTCCTGAAGACCAATAGATGACCACATTTACTATTCATTTTGCACATTTTCTTTTCATCGAATGCCATTTGGATTGTGGAATGCTCACGCCACTTTTCAGTGATGTATGGTTATTATTTTCTTAGGTTACATAGAGAACATCATAGAAGTATTTATGGATGATTTTAGTGTGTCTGGTGATTCTTTTGATAAGTGCCTTGACAACTTAACTCTAGTTCTTAAACAATGTATTCACAATAACCTTGTATTGAATTGGGAGATGTGTCACTTTATGGTGCAACAAGGTATAGTTTTGGGGCATGTTATTTCGAAAAAAGGGATTGGAGTGGACAAGGCCAAAATTGATCTCATTCGTTCTCTTCAACCACCATCAAGTGTTAAAGAAATAAGATTCTTTCTTGGTCATGCAAGATTCTATAGGTGCAATAAGGTATTGTTTTAGGGCATGTTATTTTGGAAAAAGGGATTAGAGTGGACAAGGTCAAAATTGATCTCATTTGTTCTCTTCCACCACCATCAAGTGTAAATGAAATCAGATCCTTTCTTGGTCATGCAAAATTCTATAGACGGTTTATAAAGAATTTCTCAAAGATTGCTTCCCCATTATGCAATCTTCTTCAAAAGGATGTGGCCTTTGAATTTAATGATAAATGTTTGTTTGCATTCAACAAATTTAAGGAATCCTTGACATCAACACCTATTATTCAGCCTCCGAATTGGGAGTTACCATTTGAAATAATGTGTGACACTAGTGATTATGTAGTAGGAGCGGTCCTTGGGCAAAGAGTTAGTAAGGTTCCTCATGTTATACGCTATGCCTCCCAGACTCTTAATGATGCTCAGTTGAATTACTCTACTACGGAGAAAGTGCTTTTAGCAATCATCTTTGTTCTAGAAAAGTTTCGGTCTTACTTGATTGGAACTAAATTTATTGTTTATACTTATTCAGTGGATTTTACTCCTTCAAGAATTGATCTTGAAATAATAGACAAGAGAGGGCCAGAAAACTTGGTGGCAGGTCATTTAAGTAGACTTATTCGGGATGAAGATAACTTGCAATTAATGAAAAAATTTCCGAACAACTCCTAGCTCTTAAAGAAGTTAATCCAGGGTTTGCTGATATTGTTAACTATTTGGCAACCAAAGAGTTATCAGGAGACCTCACACAAGCTCAAAAGAACAAGATTAAGCATGATGTTAAGTTTTACATTTGGGATGAGCCTTATTTATAGAAACATTGCACTGATCAAGTCATTCGAAGGTGTGTGAATTTCAATCCGTCCTTGCTTTCTCACATTCTCATGCTTGCGGAGGTCATTTTGGACAAAAAATAACAGCCCATAAAGTACTTGACAGTGGTTTTTATTGGCCTAAAATCTTTAAAGATTCACATGCATATTGCAACGCGTGTGACCATTGTCAACAAGTTGGTAATATGAATGCTAGGGATGAAATACCCTAAACTCCCATACTTATTATCAAGATTTTGGATGTATGGAACATTGATTTTATGGGGCCATTTCCATCGTCATTCGATTTTGAGTATATTCTTTTAGCGGTGGATTATGTGTCTAAGTGGGTGGAAGCAAAAGCAACTAAAGTGGATAATTCTAAAACATTGGTTGAGTTTAGTAGATCGAATATCTTTGTGAGATTTGGCACTCCAAGGGAAATAATTAGTGATCGCGGTACTCATTTCATCAATAAAACTATTGAAGCTTTATTTCGGGGCTATCAAGTAACTCATAAAGTAACCACTGCCTACCATCCACAAGAAAATTCCCAAGCTGAGGTATCGAATAAAGAAGTCAAGTCTATCCTTGAAAAGATGGTGAATCCATATAGGAAGGATTGGAGTGCAAGACTAGATGATGCTTGGTATGTCGTAGTATCGGTTGGTTTACGGAAAGACTTTCCATTTACCAATTGAATTAGAGCATAAGGCTTGGTGGGCTATGAATAAGTGTAACATGGAGATGGATAATGCAGGCCAACAAAGAATGCTGCAGTTACAAGAGCTGGAGGAAACTCGTAATGATGCTTATGAGAGCTCTAAGATTTAGAAAGAAAAGACCAAGGCCTTTCATGATCGAAATAGAATTATTTGGAAGACATTTGACGTGGGGCAGAAAGTATTATTGTATCATTCTCGCCATAAACTCTTTTCAAGTAAGTTGAAATCCTGATGGGTTGACCTTTCATAGTGGTACACCATTATCCTCATGGAGCAGTAGAAATTATAAGTCCATCAATGGGAAAAATACTCAAGGTTAGTGGTCAGACATTGAAGCCTAATTATGAGTCTATCAATGAGGAACAAGCTACTGTGATTCACCTCTTCGATCTAGAATATGTTGATGAAGTATGAAAAGGTTTTATGGAGAGCTAGCAATATGAAACTTAGTAAAAGTTTATGTATTTTGTTTTATTTTTAAGACA
Source organism: Humulus lupulus (assembly GCF_963169125.1). Lineage (NCBI taxonomy): Eukaryota > Viridiplantae > Streptophyta > Magnoliopsida > Rosales > Cannabaceae > Humulus > Humulus lupulus. The sequence goes on from NC_084797.1 coordinate 74,609,386, forward strand.
TTTTAGTATAATTTATTTTCCATGTAATTTTTTTCTTTTTGAACTTAGTCTTAATTTTTATTATGTATTTAAGAACCCTGAAAATTGTGAAAAAAATGGGCCAAAAGGCCTGTGGCCGCGGCCTGGAGAACAGAGAGCAGTGGCCACAGCCACCAATAACCCCAGGTCGCGGCCACTGAACGATTTCAACAATTCTTATTTTAAAAATCCCCCAAGTCATTTTTCCCACTTTCCACAAAACACAAGTCCTCCCATACTGAAAATACTCTCCCATTTTCACCAAATTCCATCATTTCAAACCAATTTTCTCTCAAATTATTCCCCAAAAACATCACCATTCCAACCCTCAATCTCCTTTTTCTCCCATTTTTCACAAAAATTCCCATCATCTATAACATTTCCCCTTTCAAAACCTAAAAGCCCATAATTCTGAATTTGATAATTGAGGCTCTCCAAGTAGTTTCAAGGAAATTCATTAGCACAATCAAGCTTCCAAGACTCTCTATTGTCAATTACAAGTAAGTAGTTTCTCTTCATTATTTTATTTGTGGGTTTTGAATATTGAAGAGCAAGAATTGGGGCATTTTGGATTTTATGATTTTTGGCAGATGAATTGTTGATCTATTGTGATCATTGGCTTTGATTGAGTGTTTATGTTGTGGTATTGGTGATAATATGAATTTTTGAAAGATTGGATTATTATAACATTATTTTCAACTCTTGGTTTAGCTTATGCCTACCAAGTGTTTGATAAAAGGTTGAAGTGAAGAGTGGTTGATGTGGATGCTAAAAATTCCATACTTGTTAAAGACCCAAATCTCGTGCTAAGGTCCCATGAATGCCTAAGTACGTACATGTGCCTACACCCTTAGATGTGTGTTGGGAAGCCTCGCCAGACGAAGCCCCGTTAGCCACATAACACCCCATCTCGCGCCTCGCGTGCCCAGCGGGTGTGCCACACAAGACCCCCATATCGCACCTTGCGTGCCCAGCAGGCGCGCCTCGCGCACCACGTAGCTACCCTCATCTCCCACCTCGCATGCCCAGCAGGTGCGCCACACGAGACCCCTGTCTCACACCTCGTGTGCCCAACAGGCACGCCTCGTGCACCACGTAGCTGCCCTCATCGCACGCCTCGCGCACCATGTAGCTACCCTCATCGCGCGCCTCGCGTACCATGTAGTTGCCCTCTCCTCGTCCACCATGCAACTGCCCTCGTCTTGCACCTCGCGTGCCCAACAGGTGCGCCTCACACACCACATAATGACCCTAGTCTCATGCCTCGCACACCCCGTATCTACCCTGGTCTCGCGCCTCGTGTGCCCAGCAGGTGCACCATGTGAGACACCCATCTCACACCTTGAATGCCCAGCAGGCGCACCTCGCGCCCCATGTAGCTGCCCTCATCTCGCGCCTCACGTGCTCAGCAAGCTCACCTTATGCACCCCGCTCTACATGCAACTCAAAGAGTTTGTATAGGTATGAAGTACATACTGGGGTATGGCCCTGAAGGCCTAGGTATCTGACCCACATATTCATGCCAGACATGTAGTGGTCATATGAGTAAGGTGTCTAATGTGGTCCTTCTCGGCCAACCTCTGACATTCATACTAAACAGGTAGTGGAGGTGCTCCCGCAAACCCTCGGCATGTACTAGAGTCGACCACCACGCTCCTAAAACCACTACCATCTGTAGACTGTATATCCAGAGTCGTGTCTCCAGGTACCACAATGTACAGTGAGCCAATAATGCTCTGCTATAAATATGACCTCCCTTCACCTGAGGAAGGGGGGAATTTTTGGAGAATTTTATAACCAGTTATTGTTAATGAAAAGAGATATTCAACATTCTCTTCATTTTTCATTCTACAATTCCAGCATTTACATTTGATGTTTTTGAAATGGTAAGGAAGTTTGCCTGACGTTTAGTGAGTTTAAAGCTCAATTTTTTTACAATTCCAAAACTTCTTGATCTAACTTAGCTGGCGAGTTCTTACCATCAACAGTTTAGTTTTTGGGGGAATTGGTTGAATATTTTTTGCAGAGTAAGTATTTAATTACATAGCGGAAACTTGGTTGGTGTAGTAAGAGGAGTTTGGATTGGTATTTTTGGGGTATCTTGAATTGATTTCTTAGTGCTTGATTGTTTTTTTAAAGGAAGCTTGTTACTGAATTTTGAAGTGAAGAATGGAACCAAAGAGATTTAGAAAGAATACCAAAGGTGCTTCCTCATATGGTGTTCAATTTGATGCCAACAAATTTATTTCTGAGGATGCGTTTAAACGCTATCAGGATTCAATTGTAAAGCAGAAAACAATGATTGAAGATAGGGGGTTTCATATGGAAGTTCATCATGGGTACCCACCTATTGTGGAGCAGATTGAGAAAAGAAATTGGAAGAAACCCAATGTTGCAGTGATCCCTATAGTAAAAGAATTTTAAGCCAATGGAGTTTCTCAAGTCACGTCTATGGCTACAGTGAGAAGAGTCAATATGAATTTTTCAAGTGAGGCAATAAATCTGTTTTATGGGCTTCTTAGCATAGAAAATGATGAGTATAGCCAAGTAGTGGATATTCCCGACTATGATGAGAACATCCAATTTCTGTTCAAACCAAATACTCAATGGATCTTAAGTGAAACATGTCATCCTATTAAGTTTATGTGAGATGTGATGGGAGTTCTTGAAAAAGCATGGCAAAAGTTTATCAATGCAGAGTTCTTTCCAACTAAACATGCAAGTGATGTGAATGTGGATACTTCCATACTTCTATATGCCACCTTGAAGGGTAAAACAATTTATGTGGGGCGCATAATCAAGTCATCCATTCAGAAAAACTTCCAACATGTTTCTAAGAGGTTCTATCGCCCCCATCTAATTACAGTCATGTGTGCTCAAGCTGCTGTGACATGGGATCTAACTGAGCCTTTGCTATAGCCTATACATGCACTGAATAGATCATCCATCACTTGCTTAATGGTCATCGATATTGCCAGGGCAAGCTCATCTTCTCGAACTTAGGCTAGGGCACCACCATCAACACAAAATATGACATTGGCGGACCATATGACAGTTGTGGAGGAATCTCTGTACAATACCTCTCAAGAGCTGCAAGCTCACCATACTAAATTCCAAGCACACCAGCATCGCATGATTCAGTGAGCCAGCTACCAAGACGTCTATTTCAGGATGAATGTCATGCACTGTAACGACCCAAAATTACTAATAAGGCTTAAGGGCCTTGATTAGTGTGCCGGGAGGGCATAATTGGTATTTATGTAAATTGTTGATAAAATACATAATTATGTGATATGCATGATCCTATGATTATATGGATATGTGAAACACATGTTTATGAGTATTAAATAAGTATGTGGGCCCTGTTATGCTTAGAAGGGCATATTTGTAATTTTGGCCTGTTGGGGGCATAAATATAATTATATGTCATTAATTGTTGAGACCACATTATTATGTGGATATATTTGCAATACGTGACTCGAGACGGTCTTAGAGAGCGGATTGGTGATATAGGATGTCTACGGAGCTTCCGTTGTCCACCAGCACCCGATGTACCCTCATGTTTGCAAGCAGAACAGTCAACACTAAGCGGTCATTGTGAGGGAAATGCACACCCTGCGTGTCTTCTTCACTGAAGGTTACTGAATCATTTTCCCCTTTAAAGTTTTTCGGGGGTCGTTGTTCTAAGCTTAGCATGCATGAGGGTGGGCTTCGTCTGGCTTCCTTGGCGTACTTATCTCGCCCTTTTCCGGATTCTCCTCTGAATCCTGGTCCTCCAAAGATCTTTCTCACCTCTCCTTGCACTTCTGAGGCCACATCTCGCGCTCATGGCGAGGGTGGTCTATCACCTTGTCTTTCATTTTCTCTTCGAACGTATCTTCCCAAGTGCCCCTTGCGTATGAGTTCCTCTATTTCCACCTTTAAATGAGTGCATTCTGCAGTGGTGTGGCCAATGTCTTTATGATACTAACAATACTTTCTAGGGTCTCTCTTCGACCGATCTCTCTTCATTGGTGGGGTCTCCTGAAGGGGACCTGATTCTCGTTTTCTATGAAGATATGCTCCCTAGTATGCGTTAGGTTGGTGTGGGATGTTCACCTAGGGTTACCTCTATGTTTGTGCTTCCTTTGGTGGTCATCTCTTGGGCCTTCGTATACCCTTTTCATTTTTTTGTCATTCAAAATTTCAGGGGCTGGATGCTTGACAAGTGATGCCTTTAAGTTCTCATGACCGTCTTTGACACGAATGTACTTTTGTGCCCGCTCGTAGAAATTGTCTAAGTCAGTGACCTCCCTTTTGAGCATGTTATCCCAAAGCTTACTGCCTGGGCGCACTCCGGCCATGATCGCCATCATGAGTTCTCCCCTGGTCAGGCTTCCCACTTTAGCTGCCTCCATATTGAACCTATGGATGTAGCTCTTCAAGCTCTCTCCTTCACCTTGCTTTATATTAGTGAGGCTAGTGTCGGGTAGGGTATAATCGCGTACGGCATGATGTTGTTGGACAAAATCATCAGAAAATTGTTTCCATGACATAATAGACCCTGGTCGGAGTCTTTTAAACCATTTGTATGTAGGTCCTTTTAACGCCAGTGGCACCTGGCCCTGCTATTAATTCCTCCCAGCTTCATTAGGTCATTGAACGTGTCTAGATGGTATTTAGGGTCTGTATTTCCCTCATAACGGGTCATATGAGGTTCTTTAAAGTTATCCAGGAGTCGTTCCAACTGGAATTCTCGCATGAAGGGTGCCCCCCAAACGCTGTGATGATCTTGCTCTAAAGGCTCCTCATCTCGGTGTCTAGCTCCCATTGCCTCATATTCAAGGAGTCCCTCAGCTCAGTAGGGTCGGCCTTTCTCTTTTCTCTCCCTTTTGGAGGGGCCATAGGAGGTGTTCTCCTTACTTCTAACCTCCTTCTATTGAGCTTTTCTCTTAGGTCAGGTGGCGCCTCCCTAGAGGTGACTTCGACTTCATTAGGAGGGTTAGCATTGTTCTTCTGCTCTGGCATCTGGGGGTGCTTTGCCTTCCTAGGATGTTCACGCTGCTTTGTTCGAGGGGTATTACTGGTGTAGAGCCGAGTCCTCCCATCATGCACATGAACCGTTGTTTCTCCACCCTCTACGCCTTTTCTCTTTCATCTAGGAAGGGGCACACTCGATTTTCAACACCTCTTGCATGTTCTCTAAGGTGGTTTCTAGCCTTTGGTTCTTCCAGTTCAGTTCGCGTCTCTCTTCTTCATAAAATCAAGATCTAGAACTCGAGCTCACGGAATGGACTTGGGGATGCTTGTCGGGCCTGCACATCGATGGGCCCAGGTCTTTCCGGCCGGAGTTCAGTACCTGTGGCGGTCTTGGGGGCAGGAACTTGACGGCATCTCTCGCGGGGGCAGCTGCTGACCTCGGAAGATTCTCATCAGGTGAGACGGTCGGGGACGAGGCATCCTTTTCACCCTCTGGAACCCCTGGCTCCTTTGGTGCACCCACATCTTCAGGTGGTGGGGGATTCCTCATGGAGCCTTCAGCTGATCTCTGTCGAGGTGGACCTCCACCTCTCGTGTTTCTCTCAGTCGCTTAGAGCATCTTGGCATCTCTTTATGCCGGAGTTAATGGAAGAACAATGGCTTGGAACTTATCCTTCCCACAGACGGTGCCAAACTGTTGACGGTAAGAACTCATCAACGAAATATGGATGGAAATCTCAAAAACTTAAATCAATATCTAATGAACACAAATGAACTTATAGAAACTTGAAGGAAAATTTCAAGTAGGAAATAGAAAGAAAACTCATATTTTGCTCTTAGATTAATCTGATCTTACAAGAATTTTCCAACCCCTTTGTTTGAGGGGTAAGGATCAATTTATAGTGAAGCTCTAATGGCTTATGATACATTGTGGTCCCGGGGGACCATATGGTACATGGGTACATCGTCAGTGTGGTTTGGGCTATGGTACATAGTTAGGGTCCGTGGGGATGCCTCCACTACTTATTTAGTATGAGTGTCAGAGAAGTGGCACCAGACGTAGGGGCACAGGTGGTTATGGTGTTGACTCTGATATATGATCAGAGACATGCAGGCCTTGTCACCACTCCTCGTACTTCCACTACATGCCATAGATGGATGTCAAGGTTACGCCTTTGTGCTCCTCATGGTCGTACAACCTATTCTCGTACGCGTACCTTGTACCTGAAGGTTGCCCTCGTATATCCAAGATACACCCTTGTTCCAAGCCCCTTTTTACTTTGCTAAATATAAGAGGATTTATAGCCTTGAGTGAGATATGCATGTGGGAGTTGAGCCCCGCTGGTGACACCTTCCTTAGGAAATAGAGGAGGGCCTCTTTAGGGGGGCATATACTTATATCATAGAGGTGTGGCCTCGTGAGATGGTGTGTGGGCTTGGGCAACTAGGCACGTCCAAGTCGTGGCCTTGCGAGACGCGAGACGGTGCGCATCCCTGGGCACTTGGGGGAGGCCTGCGAGGCATGGCTTCGCGAGATGGGATGGTGTGTGAGGCCCTCATGAGGAGCACGCGAGCAAGGCATGCGGCTAGTGGCGCGAGGCCCTCATGTGGAGCACGCGAGTGAGGTACACTGCTAGTGGCGCGAGGCCCTCATTTGGAGCACGCGAGCGAGGCACACGGCTACTGGCACGAGGCCTCCCTGCAAGGCACGGGCCTGGGCATGCTAGGCGAAGCGTTCTTGGGCTTTGCATGGGGCGAGAGAGGTCAGTTTCGCGAAGACCTTGTGTGAGGCTTGGGCCTTTCAGGATCATGTCCAATTTGCAGTGTTCACAATGAGCATCAGGGCGGAGGGGTTTAGGCGGTAATGATAGATGAATTCAGATTGTTGTGCTCAGAATGGTTAAGTGGACCTGGTAATTCTATAGTGGGAGTAACAGATGATAGTAATGATTGGAATCCTCCATCTTCCCTTGAAATTTGCAGCAGATGTTCGCTGATTTTGAAGAAAGGTTGTTAAGTCTGATAGAGGGAATTAGATGGGTGAAATAGCGAGTTTTGCTGGGGAAAAGAGTTCCTTTGTATACCTTGATGGTAAGGACACTAGTGTTGGTTTAACCTAAGGGTGAAGATAGACTGGAATTATTATATGGAAGGCTTTAGAAGCATTATCCTCTAGTTTTGAGAAAGGTTTGGGTACGCTCGAGGATTGATTAATGGATGGGCATAGTTAATCCTATCCTTGATTATATGAAGGTGATAGGTCAGGACAAAGTGGTTGTGTTAAGAAGTTGTGACAGAATAATGCCAGGAAATGGTATCCCAGACCCGAATTGTTGGCATGATGGGTTGGGAGGAACTCGGACAGTGATTCGATAGAAGAGGTTAGTATGAAGTAGTTGGAGCTACGGAGACTAATAAGTCTATGAACTTGGTTTAGAATGGTAAGACTGTTATATTATTTTATAATATAATGTAATATTATATTATTTTATAATATAATGTAATATTATATTATTTTATAATATAATGTTTTAGATTAAATAAATGTGACATAGAGTGTCACATATTGTAACATATAATAGAGAGTTACATTATTTGGATATATGTGTGTTGACCCATGATTTAGCCAACTGACACGGAGTCAAAATATGAATGATATAGACGAATGTATAGAGAATAACGTAATGACAAAAGTGAAGAAAACGCAGTGATTTATAGTGGTTCGGCCCCAGGATCTGGTAATGACCTACGTCCACTTAGAATGATATTGATATGGAATCAAAAGTGTGATCAGAGAACTTGGGTTCAATGAGTTTCAACACTTCTCTCAAACAATACAAGTTTACTAGGAAAAATTCTATAATCTCTATGATTCAAAAGCTTAACCAATCCCAAAAGTCCCTTCCCTTGAGCTATCTCTTGCTATTTATAGGCTCATGGAGGGTTACAAAATATTGTTACAGATATTATCCCCTGAATAATGGGATATCCAGAAGATTGCATGAGATAAATTCGGGATTCACAAAGATCTTCCCATAAATGTTGCCTTGTTCGCAGAACTACCGACCAGACTGGTCGTGGGTAAGATAGGCTTGTCCTGCTTCTGCTGTGCATCCTAGTCGATACTCTAGCAGACGCCTTCCAGGTATCAGCCACGTGTCAAGAGATTATCTGCCACGTCACAAATGCTAATTTATTGGATAACAATGTGAAATATCCAAACATGTAGCATATTTGGTGTTACAAATTCATCACAAATTTGTAACTCCTAAATATCACCCATTATTGTGTAGATTTGTTGTTACACAATATTGAGATGAATTTCTTAAAGCCATATGAGAAATGGCTGATAGAGATGTGATTTTAACTCCCATATTGTGTATGGAAGTTACAAAATCAAGTGGGAATAAATTGGAACATTTTGGAAAAAACTGAAAAATTTGTTACTGAACTTGACTGAGGGTCGCGGTGCCTGGAACAAGCACCACGGCCCTAGTGGCTGACAGCTTCATACAATTTCGGTTTTTATCCAATTTTGAACGATTCCAATAGCCAAGTAACTCCTAAATCTCTATTTTAATTCCATAAAACATCCAATTAATCATTAGTAACAGCCATGGGGGTTTGTGGAATTTGAAATTCAAAGGGTGTCTCTAAACTCTATAAATAGGAGCCTAATGCTCACTTGTAAGACACAACTTTTCTATCCACTAGAGCACTTGGCTAGAAACACCTTGAGGGTTGATTATTCCAGAAAGCATTTCCTATAATCTGTGAGAGATCCTTTAGTGCTTGAGTTAGGGGGAAATAAGCTTTTGGACAAAGGTTTCAAACCTTGTTCAAGTTGGTGATCCCCAACACTATTCACTTTGGTTGTGTGAGTGAGAGTTTATTGTTTTGGTTCTTGTTCTTATTTTCTTCTATTGCTCTTTCTTCTTTTCTTTTTATTCTATTTACTTGTTCTTTTGTGTAAAAGTTGTAATCCTTTTATTTTCTTTGTTCAATCACTTCTAGTTTACTTGTATCTTTTTGTAATAGAGTTGTACTTTCTATTTCTATCATCTTACATCTCCTTCTCCTTCTCCTTTTATTTGTATTTTTCAGTTATAGAGTTGTAACACTTTATTTAATCAATCCTTGTCTATTGTAATATTTTGCATAGAGTTGTAATATTTTCTTACCATTTCCATTGAGGCAATACATATTTTCCTAACATTCAAAAGCTTATCCCTTTTTTGTTTCAATGGAAGGGGAGACAATCAAGACCTACTGAGATTGGATAGGTTTGATGGATCCAATTTTACTAGGTGGCAAGATAAGGTGAGGTTTCTTTTAACAACTCTTAAAATCGCCTACATCCTTGAGTCATCCTTGGCACCTCTAGCCGAGCCATCCGACAAAGACACTCCCGAGGAGGTGGAGAAGAGAAGGAAGAGGGAGGAGGACAATCTCCTTTGTAGGGGTCATATCCTCAACGCTCTGTCCGATAGGCTCTATGACCTATACACCGAGACCAAATCGACCAAGGAGATATGGGATGCACTTGAGAAAAAGTTTAAGGCGGAAGAGAAAGGTACCAAAAAGTTTTTGATATCTCAATACTTCGATTTCAAATTTTTTGGTGATAAACCTATTCTTCCTCAAATTCATGAATTGCAAATTATTGTTAATAAATTGAAAGTGTTAAAGATTGAGCTTCCCGAGGCCTTTCAAGTTGGTGCTATAATGGCTAAATTTCCACCAACTTCGAAGAGCTATAGGAAAAGAATCCTTCATAAAAATGAGGATTATTCTTTGGAGGAGATCCAAAAGCTTATTTGAATCGAAGAGGAATCGATATGTAGAGATAAACTTGTGGAGGGGTCTAATGGAGAGACTTCCAAAGCAAATGCGGTGTCACAACCAAAACATCCCAAAAACGAAGGGAAAAAGGGTAATGAGAAACCTTTAGGTCCAAAAACCAACCCAAACAAGTTTAAGGGCGAGAAAGGTCCTTGCTTTGTGTGTGGGAAAAAGGGTCACTATGCTAGAGACTGTAGGCATAGAAAAGACCAACAAGGACCTAAGGTGAACGCAACTCAAGAGGAAAACATAGTTGCTACCCTTAGTGAGGTGAATGCGGTCCAAGGCAAGGTGAAAGGGTGGTGGTATGATACATGTGCCACCGTCCATGTCACCTATGACAAATCATTGTTCAAGACCTTTGAAGAGTCAAAGGGCAACCATGAGATACAAATGGGCAATGAGGGAAAATCCAAGGTACTTGGCAAAGGTACTATTGATGTCTACTTCACCTCTGGCAAGAAAGTTACATTAGTGAATGTACTTTATGTTCCCGAAATGAGTAGAAACTTGGTAAGTGGTGATTTGCTTGGCAAGCCCGGCATTAAAGCCGTTTTTGAGTCCAGTAAACTTATACTTACCAAATCAAATGTATTTTTGGGAAAGGGGTACTCTTGTGAGGGTATGGTTAAATTGTGCACCAATGATGTAACTTTCAATGGTATCAATAAAAATGCTAATTCTGCCTATATTGTTGAGTATGATTCTTTATTTTTGTGGCATCTTAGACTATCACAAATAGGTTTTTCAACCATGAAAAGAGTAGTAAAATGTGGTATGATTGCATGCAATATTAAAAACTATGGTAAATGTGAAACATGTGTTAAGGCGAAAATGATTAAGAAACCATTTCCTAGTGTAGAAAGATCATCTAATTTACTAGATTTAATCCATAGAGATCTTTGTGAATTAAATAGTGTTTTAACTAGAGGTGTTAAAAGGTATTTTCTTACTTTTATAGATGATTTTAGTAGATATACCTATGTGTTTCTTTTAAAGCATAAAGATGAAACTTTTGATGCTTTTAAATTGTATAAATTAGAAGTTGAAAATCAACTAAATAAAAAGATTAAGGTGCAAAGAAGTGATAGAGGAGGAGAGTACTTCTCTAATGAATTCAATACATTTTGTGAAGAAAATGGTATAATTCATGAGTGCACTGCACCTTATACACCACAACACAATGGTGTTGCCGAAAGGAAAAATATGACTTATTTAGAGATGATAAATTCTATGTTGGTGTTTTCTAAGTTGAACTTCAACTTATGGGGTGAAGCGCTTTTAACCGCTTGTTACATTCTTAATCGAATACCGATGAAGAAAAAAGAGATATCTCCATAAGAGTTATGGAAAGGAAGAAAACCCAACATAGGGTACTTCAAAGTGTGGGGGTGTCTTGCATATTGCAAGAAAAATGAACCTAATAGAACAAAGTTAGGTTCAAGAGCCATAAAGTGTGCTTTTGTTGGTTATGCCAACAATAGCAAAGCTTATAGGCTATTAGACTTAGAGTCTAATATTATGATTGAATCTAGAGAAGTTGAATTCTTTGAGAATATGTTATGTGACAACAATTCTCAAGCTTCAACATCTCTAAAGGAGAATTTGTTATATGAGAACAATTCTCAAGCTTCTACATCCAAAGTTGATTCTCAAGAGGAGAATTCTCAAAAGGATGTAAAGTAACCCTTTGAACCTAGAAGAAGTCAAAGGCTTAAAAATCATAAAAGTCTAGTAGTGGATGAGATAGATTCCCAACGAATTTCATTCTACATGGTAGAAGGAAATAGAGAGGAAGTCATTAGGAAAATTCCTATTGTACTTCTCGTTGAGGATGATCCTAAGACTTATAGAGAAGCTATGCAATCAAGAGATAGTGCATTTTGGAAAGAAGCCATCAATGATGAGATGGATTCCATTCTTTCCAATAACACTTGGGAATTGGTAGACCTCCCACCAAAGTCTAAGCCAATTGGGTGTAAGTGGGTATTTAGGAGAAAATACCACACTGACGGCACTATTCAAACCTTTAAAGCTAGATTAGTAGCTAAAGGGTTTAGGCAAAAAGAGGGTATCGATTATTTCGATACCTATGCGCCTGTTGCAAGAACAACTTCCATAAGAATTTTGTTCGCTTTAGCTTCTATACACAACTTGTATGTTCATCAAATGGATGTCAAAACGGCATTCCTTAATGGTAACCTCAATGAGGAAGTCTATATGGAACAACCCGAAGGGTTTGTCCTACCAAAATATGAACATAAAGTTTGTAGACTTGTAAAATCCTTATATGGATTGAAACAAGCTCCTAATCAATGGCATGAGAAATTTGATCAAGCCATCATGTATAATGGGTTTAGACATAACAATGGAGACAAGTGTTTGTATTCCAAAACTTGTAAGGGATATGTGATCATTGTTTGCTTATATGTGGATGACATGCTTATTCTAAGTAATAGCATGAAGGGGATAGAAGAAACGAAGAGGTTTCTATCATCAACCTTCAAGATGAAAGATCTTTGAGAAGTTGATACCATACTCGGTATCAAAGTAAAGAAACATAGTGGGGGTTTTGCATTAGGGCAAGCCCACTATGTTGAGAAAGTATTGAACAAATTTAACCATCTCAAGGTTAAAGAATCCAATACTCCATTCGATCATAGTGTAATACTAGAGAAGAATGAAGGAAGAGCGGTGGCTCAACTGGAGTATGCTAGTGCTATAGGGAGTCTAATGTACGGTGCCTAGTGTACTAGACCTGATATAGCATTTGCGGTAAGTAAACTTAGTAGGTTTACAAGTAATCCAAGTGTGGATCACTGGAAGGCAATTGGAAGAGTCCTAGGTTATCTCAAGAAAACCAAAGGACTAAGCCTTCACTACTCTAAATTTCATTCGATATTAGAAGGATATACAGATGCAAGTTGGATATCCAATCTTGGGGACAACTTGTCCACAACTGGTTGGGTATTTACACTTGGTGGAGGTACAATTTATTGGGGTTCCAAGAAACAAACCTGTATATCTCATTCCACTATGGAAGCAGAGTTCATAGCTCTAGCTGCTACGGACAAAGAGGCCGAATGGTTAAGGGATCTGTTGATAGAAATTCCCCTAATCAAAGAGAATGTATCTACTATAGCGATACATCGTGATAGCCAAGCGACATTGGCTAGAGCATATAGCGGAGTGTATAATGGGAAGTCTAGACACATTAGTCTAAGACATGGATATGTAAGAGAATTGATTCAAAGAGGAGTCATCTCAATATCCTATGTGAGAACAAGTAAAAATCTGGCGGATCCTTTCACTAAGCCACTAACGAGGGATTTAGTGGCCGCATCATCTCGAGGGATGGGACTTAAACTCCCTAAAGAGATTCACGATTGATGGTAACCTATCTTTACACTAGTTATTCAACCAGTGTTAGGTTCAATAGGTAATAACAAGTCAATCAAGTGAATATTAGTTGTACTCAAAACAAGTCCAATCTGAGATATTGAGTACTTGTGTGTTACCAAGTGGAGGGTTAAAACTGAAAGGTTTTTTAATAGAATTCAATCTTGTAAAGACAAGTATTTTTGGTAACAAAATACTGTAAGAATTCTACCTATATGGACCTAGGGGTGGTGCCGCCTCTCATGAGAATTGGGAGTATTCTCAAGAACGTCCATGAATGGAAAGTGCACATGGCCATTAACGGTGCAAAGCGAGACATAGAGGTCTCAAGTGAACATCGGAAAGGTGTGTGTATTATCACCGATTTGTCATCATGAAAAGATGGTTCAATGCCTAGTGCAACCAAATTTTCGACAAATTTTGTGATAATTACACTATAGTAAAGTTCAAGTTGAAAAATACTTTACTTTATGCATCAATGCAATTACTCCTATAAGAGAGAGTTCTTATTTAATCAAGTGGGGGATATGTTATATTTTTAAATATAATGATTGATTAAATAAGTGTTACAATAGATGACTATTTAATCTAGTGGGGGAATGTTATATTATTTTATAATATAATGTAATATTATATTATTTTATAATATAATGTTTTAGATTAAATAAATGTGACATAGAGTGTCACATATTGTAATATATAATAGAGAGTTACATTATTTGGATATATATGAAATATCCAAACATGTAACATATTTGGTGTTACAAATTCATCACAAATTTGTAACTCCTAAATATCACCCATTATTGTGTAGATTTTTTGTTACACAATATTGAGATGAATTTCTTAAAGTCATATGAGAAATGGCTGATAGAGATGTGATTTTAACTCCCATATTATGTATGGAAGTTACAAGATCAAGTGGGAATAAATTGGAACGTTTTGGAAAAAACTGAAAAATTTGTTGCTGAACTTGACTGAGGGTCGTGACGCCTTGAACAAGCACCGCGGCCCTAGTGGCTGACAGCTTCATACAATTTTGGTTTTATCCAATTTTGAACGATTCCAACAGCCAAGTAACTCCCAAATCTCTATTTTAATTCCATAAAAAACCCAATTAATCATTAGTAACAGCCATGGGGGTTGGTGGAATTTGAAATTCAAAGGGTGTCTCTACACTCTATAAATAGGAGCCTAATGCTCACTTGTAAGACACAACTTTTCTATCCACTAGAGCACTTGGCTAGAAACACCTTGAGGGTTGATTATTCCAGAAAGCATTTCCTATAATCTGTGAGAGATCCTTTAGTGCTTGAGTTAGGGGGAAATAAGCTTTTGGACAAAGGTTTCAAACCTTGTTCAAGTTGGTGATCCCCAACACTATTCACTTTGGTTGTGTGAGTGAGAGTTTATTGTTTTGGTTCTTGTTCTTATTTTCTTCTATTGCTCTTTCTTCTTTTCTTTTTATTCTATTTACTTGTTCTTTTGTTTAAAAGTTGTAATCCTTTTATTTTCTTTGTTCAATCACTTCTAGTTTACTTGTATCTTTTTGTAATAGAGTTGTACTTTCTATTTCTATCATCTTACATCTCCTTCTCCTTCTCCTTTTATTTGTATTTTTCAGTTATAGAGTTGTAACACTTTATTTAATCAATCCTTGTCTTTTGTAATATTTTTCATAGAGTTGTAATATTTTCTTACCATTTCCATTGAGGCAATACATATTTTCCTAACAAAGAAAACGACAAGGTATGTCGATAAGTTTGGTGGGTTGGTTAATCCTTTTAAGAGTTGGTACAAGTGGATGTAGCCGGGAATGATGATATATTTAAGGACTAAACTCTGGGATGGCCCAGAGCATCATGGTCACTCCAGTGCATGAGATTTTCATCTGTGCTTAGGCAGCAGAGAGGGCCGTGTTATTTAAGGCACAATGAATGAGGTATGGAGTGCAGATGTCGTAGGGTAAGAAATGAAAACAATGATATTACCATTTAAGGGATTTAATAAGGACAGATTCTCAGTAATTAGAACAGAAGAACTCCGGACAGTTCTATGAGTCCTGGTTTCGACAGGAAGGGATTTGTTCTATAGGATAGCCATCAGGATAGTGATAAGTGTTATATTTATTCATATAATATAATATTAGATTAAATAATGTGACAAATATGATTTGTCACACAAATGTGATTTGTCACACCTTGTAACATATTATTGAGAGTCACAAAATTGGACACATGTGTGTGTCCAAATGTGACATATTTTGGAGTTACAAAATCAGTTACAAATTTGTAACTCCCAAATATTACCCAATAATGTGTATATTATATGTTACACATTTGAGATTGGATTTCATAAAGCCATATGAGAAATGACTGATAGAGATGTGATTTTAACTCCCATATTGTGTATGGAAGTTACAAAATCAAGTGGGAATAAATTGGAACGTTTTGGAAAAAACTGAAAAAATTCGTTGCTGAAATTGACTCAGCGCCGCGGCTCCTGGAACGATCGCCGCAGCCCTAGTGGCTGATAGTTTCTTTGAATTTCAGTTTTTTATCCAACTTTGAACGATTCCAACAGCTTAGTAACTCCCAATTCTCTATTTTAATTCCATAAAACACCCAATTAATCATTGGTAACAGCCATGGGGGTTGGTGGAATTTGAAATTCAAAGGGTGTCTCTAAACTCTATAAATAGAAGCCTAATGCTCACTTGTAAGACACACCATTTTTCATCCACAAAGCACTTGGCTGAAAAATACACCAAAAGGCTTGATAATTCCAGAGAGCTATTTCCTAGAGAGATCCCTTAGTGCTTGGAGAATAGGGGGAAATAAGCTTTTGGACAAAGGTCTTGAACCTTGTTCAAGTTGGTGATCCCCACTACTCTACACTTTGGTTGTGTGAGAGTTAGTTTGTGTTTTCATTCTTTTGTTCCTCTTGTTCTTTCTTATTTACTTGTATTGTTATAGTATTGAGTTTGTAATCTTCTTCTTCTACATCTTTTTATTTACTTGTATTTTGAGCAATTGAGTTGTAATACTTATTTAATCAATATTATCTTGTCCATTGTATTTTTGCATAGAGTTGTATTTTTGGTTTTTCCACTTTTCCATTGAGCAATAAAATAATATTCTCTAACAATAAGATCTAGTAAAGTTGTTTAGTATGCATCAGAAGCAGGAAACGCCATCTGGAAGACGCCAGGTAAGGGCATGATTTCTACATGGAATAGTGTTATATGTTAGGACAAACTGCCCAGGATTAGAGAATGGAAGATTGGAATGCCTTGTTATATTTAAACCCCAGGCTAGTTCCTCAGAGATGACCACTTAACTGGATAGTTCACGTTTTTGGTTATGTAAGAGGTGAAAAGAGTTTGATGTGCATACCCCCCCCCCCACCCCCAAGAAGAGATTCAGATATAAAGTTTATGTCTCAGGGCTATTGTACGAGGGGTTTGGGATATTTGGGGATGACTTAGAAACCTCTGGAAGAAGAATTGGAACACAAGTAATAAAGAGGTTTGTAGTGAAAGTGGTTGAATTTGTTATGTAAGAGCCTTGACATGAGCCTGAGCGGGAGCTGATTTGTTAGATAAGGGACAACTTTGGATTGTAGGGGATATCACTTAAAGTATTTTAATTGGACTGAATGGAAACTGAATTGGTCAGTAGGGATTCAGATGAGTGTGTAAGGAGTGGTTGGGTGTGCTTCAAGTTTCGGCTATGGACAGATTTGGTATCAGGAGCATTAAAAAAAATGGTATTAGCTTGATAGAAAGAATTACTGGTTCAGTCGAAGAAGTAATTGATTTAGGGATGGATTAGAAGGAGCATTGTATAGCGGGATTCGTTGGCATCGCCTATTAAGAATGAAGAGTTTAAATGCCCAGTTACAAGACATGACAATGTCTTTAGGAATTGCTCTTCGATCTGGTTATTACCAGCTGAGGATCAAGGCAAGAGACATTTCAGGAATTACTACTTGTACCAAGAGAGGTATGATGGATTATTAGTAAAATTTCTTAACTGACTTAAGCTTCAGCAACACAGGTAAGTTTGACAAGCAGAAAGTATAGGAACAATATGGACAAGTCTCATTCAGGTTTGTTGGCGATATGGTGGACTACTTCCCAATTAGAAGTAGAATGCAAACGACTACTACATTGGTGATGTTAAAATTGAAGAAGCAGGATCGCTGGTAAGGCTCCAAAAGGTGTCAGTTTCGACCTCGCCGAGGGTATTTAAGGTAATGCTACAGGAAGATTAGGGGTCAGGCATGAAAAGATTTAATCTGAAGCCACAGAGAAGTTACCGAAGAACGTCTGAAGGATAGAAAGCACAACGAGATTGGTGAACACGTTATCTACTACATAAGTATCTTTGAAGGCAGCTACACCAGAGATTGGAATAATAGAAAAACATAAAGTTAGATTGAATGGACAACTTTGCATCAGATTTTCAGAAAAACAGAATAAAGGATTGATTAGCACCCTGTGGTATACGAATTCGCATGCAATGGATGGATATGGAGGAGTAACTCGAAGGACCTTATTTTTGTTAAGACATGAAACTTTGGGCGGTGCATCACAGGCTGAGACGCGCCCGGACACAGACTGAAGGGATGATGGTTTGAACTTCGCGAGAGTTGAAAGAGTGGGAACCTAATCGATATACATGGAACATAAGGTTAATGATGAATTCATAGCATAAGGAATTTGAGCGCTCGGTCAGTTGCAAGAAAGATAACCCTGAGACCAAGATTCAGTGAGACTTAATAGGTGATTTATGTTAGAAACCCTTGACTGTACAAGGTGAAAATTTCTTTGGAAGCTGATCTCTTACTTGGGAAGATGTGTGTCAGTTGGACAGAACACTACGGGCTATAGTAAGGTCGGACAGGGTAATGATTAAGATTAGTATAGTACCTGTAATTGGTTATGGAACGATATATATCTCTTTGGACAATGGAATCAAGAGTGAGAATCTTGTGAAAATGGGGAAGAACCCTATTCGTGTAATATGAGTTAAGATACAAAGATCGGATGAGTGGTCCGATGGAATTTTATGTGGAGATGGAAGTTCTAAATGAACATGGTACTATCTTCTTAATTATTGGATGGTTAAGAAGTTTAAATGGATGATAAGGTTTAAAATTTGTTTATTGAATGGTAAAATGGTATAGTTGTGGAATGTAGGAGTGGACCACATTATACTACACGCAAGATGATTGGAGATGGAAGATGGCAACTCAGCAGATTGAGTTAACACAGTTTGGTTTGTGTGAGCATGTGATGTGGCATGATAGTTGATAATGTCGGGTCGAGACCCTTTAGTTTTCCAAGTTTTGGAAAGAAATTAAAGAACGAAGGGAATAAGAGTGAACCTGGAACTATTGGTTTATTACAAATAGTATGGCAATCTGAAGACTTAATGATTATTCTAAGGGATTATGCCTTGAAGGTGCAAATGCTTGTGATATTAAAGAAAGTATAAACCCTTGATGAAATAGTCACAGTGATGAATACTGGGTTACGGCTAAGGTAACACAACATAAGATATGGTAAGATAGAAAGCATGAAATGCTGGTTCTAAGTAAGAAAATAAAAGACCATTATGGTTCAATATTGGTTCGGGGGAAGCCAATGAAGTTATTAGAATTATTAAGGCAGAAGTATCTGCCCATCTGCAAGAACATAAGGGTTCACAAGATTCAAGTATCGGAACACGAAGTTCTAGGACGGGAGATTTGTATTTCTCTAAGTATTGCAGGCAAGAAAGAGTATAATATTCTGGGCAAGAAAGGGGAGTTCTGGCTCTCGATTCGATAAGGATTCTAAAATTGTATTAAGGTTTAGGCTGGGGGCCTACAAGCTAATCTTATCCTGGTATGGGTAATGGCTTATGAGTATTACTGGCATCAATGACAAGACAGGAAAATAACCGCTGATGAGATAAGCAGACCCTGGTTTCAGCAGATTTGTTGTGCAAGGAAGAATTGATGAGATTATAGTTGTAAGAAGAGACCTTATGGAGCAGGATTGTTACTCAAGTAAGAGTGTTATTAAAGGACAAGAAGGTAAAGAGCCAAACTTTGGAGTTATGGTCAGAGGTATGAGACTTATTACCTGATGTGTCCGAATAAATTTTGAGGACAAAGTTGTTATAAGGAAGGGATAGCTGTAATGACCCAAAATTACTAATAAGGCTTAAGAGCCTTGATTAGTGTGTTGGGAGGGCATAATTGGTATTTATGTGAATTGTTGATGAAATTCATAATTATTTGATATGCATGATCCTATGATTATATGGATATGTGAAACGCATGTTTATGAGTATTAAATAAGTATGTGGGCCTTGTTCTGCTTAGAAGGGCATATTTGTAATTTTGGCTCGTTGGGGGCATAAATATAATTATATGTGATTAATGTGGATATATTTGCAACATGTGGCTCAAGACGGTTTTAGTGAGAAGATTGGCGAAATAGTCACAGCGAGGATTTATACTTGGCTCAGGGGAGCATGGGGGTCTTTCAAGGAAATATATTGGAGAATTTTGGACATTGGGGAAAATGATTGGAGATTAATTGGGTGACGGGAATTAAGTGATGAACATTAGGAGGACTCGAGAGATTAGCGGGAATTGGGAGAAAATGACCAAAATACCTTTAGGTTGATTAAAAGGCATAGTTTTAGTGGGGAGGGTAAAAGAGTCTTTTGGTAATTAGGTAAGAAAATTGATTTCCTCTGTTGTTCCTTAGACTTTGGTAGAAAGAAATAGAAGTAGAGGAAGGAAAAGAAGAAAAACAAAAACACTCAACTCACCTCCTTCTCTCTCCCTCACGTTTTGCTTTCTCTTACTCTGCCTTGAGAAATTTGAACTAAGAACTCAAGAGAAAGCCTAAGCTAGGTTTTGGGACCTTGATCCCTGGAGTAGCTAAAGAATTCAGCTGGAATTAGTTGCTAAATTTAGGTAAAGTTTAAGGTTTTATCTGAGTTTTTCTGGGCTTTGTTGAGTATGGTTTCTGACATTGGTTTTGGGATGGGAGTTTAAGGATTTAAACTTAGGAATTGGAGTACTCAAAGCTGGGAGGAAACAGTGAAGGCAACCTAGGGTCGGATTCAGCAATCAGAGGTAACAATTTCTGACTTTTATTCTCTAGGTTTCTGGTTTTCAAATGATGTTCTTGAGCTTATAAGCTCAATTGTGATTTCTGTGTTTGATGATGCTTTTAGCTAAGTTTTTTGTGTTGTTAGGTTGTTTGGTTGAGCTATAGCGAATTGTAGGTTCAATTTTTAGTTTAGTTGAGGTTTGGAGTGGGTTTGTGGAGCTTTGGCTCGGGAAAGTTCGAAGGAAGAAACCCAGAAATTTTCATTTCTGTTGCTAGCTTTGTAGCGCTAGGTTTAGAGCGCTATAGCGCTAGCCTGCGTTTCTGGGAGGCTTAGGTCTCTATTTGTAGCGCCCCTCTGTTGGCGCTGTAGCGCTACCCTACCTCCAGAACTGGGTTTGTTGGTACTTTTTAGGGTTTTTCTTGGGGGCTCGGGGGGACGGTTTCACCACTTCATTTAGTGGAATTAGAGGTCCTGAGAGCATGAGTTTGGTCCCAGGACTATCCTTTGGAATTAAAACTCATCAAAGTACCATTTATGGATTGTGACTAGGTTTATCGCCAAGGCTCGGAGCTAAGGACCATGCTCGGAATCAGTTCACCTTCTCTGCTCGAAATCAAAGGTAAGAAAACTGCACCCGGTTATGTGGTTATGTTGGGACTAAGAGTTCCCTATACTTGTATGCAATGTCATGTGATGGTATTATGCCATGTGGACATGAGATAAACGGCCTAAGAGTGAATGAATTAATATTGGCGCACAAGGACGCGGCTCAGCCACTGGTAGCTGAAGTTAATTAAATAATCACTGAGCTTGGCCTAAGTGAGCCAGAGTCAGTGGGTTGAACACTGGGGTCGGCCTAAGTGAGCGGAAGATAGTGACTTAATCAGAGGGTGTGGCCTAAGGGCATTGACCCTAGTTATTGAATGATATGCGTACTATTGTTAATTTGATGGATATGATATGCTAAATATCTGGATGTTAGATTGTGGATTTATCAGTTGTTATCACTGATTATGTGAATGCTATGGATTGCTGAATATTTGGTTATGTTTAATGAATTATTTGATTACCGATATTGATCATGCTATGATGTTATGGTTTTCTTGCTGGTGCTATGTGGTGCAGGTAAAAGCAAGAGTTAGATGGGTCAACCATGGGTTGGAGAGCTCTGGGGGCGAGGTGTACATTGCCAGCGGCTTGGCCACAATGGTCGAGGGATTGGGCAGGGACGGAAACCTAAAATGTATATTTTTCCATTAGAATGGTCTTTGTTATTTATAATGTTTGGAAATTTTGTAAATATGTCCTTTAAACCCTGTTTTGGGATCCCATGTACTAAACGTTCATTTTAATGAAAATAACCTGTTTATGACCAAAATCTTTTAATCCTAATATGTTTATGACTTTAGATTCAAAATTTTATTTAAATGACTTGATTAGCAAGTCTTGCACTATTTTAAACACACAGTGTAATGGTGTTGGTTATCCAGGGCCTTACATGCACCTTGGTATGGAGATGACGAACTATCCACCTGCACCACAGTGGTTTCAGCCGTATCCACCACCTATTCCCGTGATCCATGATGACAAGAACAAGGAGAAAGCTGAAGATTATCTAAAACGGCAACAAAAAATTTGCGCCAATATGCCTAATGAGTGAGTAATTACTTCAGTTAAGGTAGTTTTTCTTTTTGTTTTCTTTTATTTTCCATTAAGGACAATGTACTGTTTAAGTGTGGAGGGAGGGAAAAACTGAAACTAAACTACTTTGTTTTCATTTTTATTATGTTGTGTTGTTTTCATGTCTAGCATGGTTGAAGTTGAAAGTTGTCTGTTAATGATAAAACTTTTGATTGAGATGAGACTACTTCTAGGAAATTGATGAATTCTGTATGAATTGTGTGCTTAACTTGTCTGTTGGTTGCCATTTAAGCTTGATCTTTGATTTTTAAACATACTGTATCAATAATTATATTTACCTTTTCACTATTGTTTAAGGATATTTATGCGTGCTACTATTTTTAGGGATGAGTCTATAGAAGGTACATCGATGACCATCTATTCTAAGAAATTCAACCATGTTAAGAGTCCAGTGAGCACCTTCCGTTGGGAGACGAAATCAAAGCGACATTAGGCCCCACTAAACCCTAACCTCGTTAAATCAATGATGGAGATCGAATTCAAAATTTAAAAAATCTCATTATTTAATTTTTCTCGATTTAGTATTTTGCTCTTTTGAAAATTACTAACTTAGGTTTGCCAAATTATTAAAATAAGCAATAAACCATAGTTTATAATTTTCCCATTAATTCTAAAAATACCCATTGAAAATTAATCCAAATATTAGAATTAATTTGTTTCTAATCAATTATTAGGTCCAACTAAAAAGAATAACTTAATAAAATTAAGTCCAACTTAGGTAAATGGACCTTAACAATTCGAGCTTGCATGGAGGAGAGCTGGGTTCAGTATGTCGGACCCACTACTAAGGCTCCTTGATTTCCACACAAAGCTCAAAAAGACAGGAATTTGAACATTCATTTTATTAATTGTTATTCAATTGATTAAGCCCAATCTAATAATGCAAAGCAAATAGGCCTTCACAAGTGGAACCACCCACAAAAGAGGAATTTTATGAAAGTTTTATTTGAGCTTTCCCACATTTTTCAAAACAAAAAATGAGCCATCATTATACTTATATTTAAAGCCTAAATGCAAAAAATAATTTAATAATGATGCTAGATATGTTAATTTTCTTATTAATTGGATGAGTCTTACATGAAACCTATATGACATATTACACAACTTTATGCATCATTATATTTATTACTAAAAGAAATAAATCAATCAATATATAAAACAATTAATTGAGTTATCAAAATTAATTAATTAATTACCATAAAGTTTTTCCCAATTGAAAACTTACCATATAATTAATCAAACATAAAATTAATTTAATTGTTATTAAAGAAAATATCTCAATTTTTTTAAAATTTGATACTTATATATTTGTTTAGTACAACAAAAACAAAAAAAATATCTTTACTAACTTTTATATTATATATATATATAAAAAAACATATATACGGTTAACTCAACATATATATGGTTAATTTTTTAAAAACATTATATATATATATAAAAACATATATACAGTTTTTTTTTAAAAAAACAATATATATTTTAATCTCAGCCGTATAATTCAAAGTTTTAAGATATATATATATATTTTAATTTGGGGCTACCGTATAAAACAAAACAAAAAATTAAAGTTATCAATTTTTTTCGTTTACGTAAACCCTAATATATATCATATCAATCAAACATAAAATTGGCAGCCGCCAACTACAAAAAAAAAATTGTACAATTTTTTAATGAGCATTTTACCAAGTACCAATTAAGATCTCAAAATGTATGAAAAATATGAAAAATTAAATTAGCAATATGACACATAAACATTCAAAACATTCATATCAAATTTCATGTACCATCCAATTAAACTTTTAAAATTAAACATGTCAACAAACACATATAATCATGCATTCAAAAACATCTAGATCTAGGTAACCTGGCTCTGAGGCCAATTGTAGGATCTTGGATTTAAATCTAGATGCATGCTTCCTATTATTTTTCCAAACACATAATAGAAACATAGAATAACATGATATACATATGAACATTAGATCCATAAATTAACATAAACACAAAGATGTAGAAACTTACGAATACACAGCGGAACTGTAACAACTCCTTCCTTCAGTCTCTCTAACCCTTGATTCCTTTCTGTAGAAGAGTATTATCAAGAGATTGAACTAGATCAGCAACATAGTCTTCCTCACCAACCCTTTGATCAACCTAGAACTAGTGTGGGCTGGTTCTCAACACATTAGATAGAGATCTAGAAGAGAAGAAGAGATAGTGGCTAAGAAAATATTAGAGTGTCTAGGTTTTCACTTACCCAATGAATCAACTGAGACTGACTTATGAAAACCCTAGATATCATATTCCTTATATAGACAACTTAATGGGCTTTATTTAAAATTAAATTAATAAATGAAAAGATAAAAGACTTGTGCTCCCACAAATGATGCAACGCCTTGGATAGCCAAGACCGTTACATTGTGTGTTTATAAAGTGCCAGACTTGCTAATCAAGTCATTAATGAAAATCGTGTCGCAGAAGCTACAAAGGAACTAGGGTTAAAAGCGTTTCAGTCTTAAAAGCCACAATTTTCATTAAGAAACATTATCTGGTTACACGGGATCCCAAAAATACAAGTTTAAAGATCGTTTACAAAAGTTGTAAGACTCAGATACAATAACCAGCCATACTAAGGCAAAACAAGCAGTTAGGTAATCCCTGTCCTGGTCCACTCCTCGATCGTGGTGATCGAACAGCTGGCTATGTACATTTCACCTCGGAGCTCTCCACCTCAGGCTTGGTCCAACTTGCCCTTGCCTTTACCTGCACCACGTAGCACCCGTGAGCCAAGGCCCAGCAAGAAAACACAAAATCAACAGAGCACAGGCAATTATCAGACAAGTCAATATCTCATGTTGCATCACATAGCCTCAGTCAAATAACCATTCAATATAGTCAAGTATTCCACATACTAAGAATATCAATTCATAACATGCACAGTTTATAAACGGTAACCAGGGCTAGAGCTCACAGGCTGCTCCCCCTGTTACCCCAGTGATCATGGCTCCCAGTGGCCAAATCGCACTCTGTGCGCTAATAGTATGTACGACACTCTTAGGCCGCTTTTACATGTCCCATAGCGTAATACCAACACTGACACGATACAATTCTCGGGAGCACTTAGTCCCGTCACAATCATATAACCGAGTGCAGTTTTCTTACCTTTCAATTCACAAGCTTTGACCCCTTGACTCCTTGAGCACGATCCCCCCCTCGAGCCCTAGCGCTCACCTAAACACAATCATGGCCAAAGTCATCATCAACCCTCAAGTTCAAGACCTAGCCCCGGGGCCAATCCCGAGCCCCCGGGAAGTCCTAGTTCCACCAAACAAGGTGGTGGAACCAAACCCCAAACCTTAGGTCAAAAACCCTTGCAAATAACCCTAAAATCCCCTTCAGAAGGCAGGGTAGCGCTACAGTGCTCTTGGGAGGGCGCTACAGCGCTACAGACAGAAGCCAAATTCCCCTCAGCATTATGGCCTAGCGCTACAGCGCCCAAAGGCTAGCGCTGTAGCGCTAGTCACAGACAGCCCAGCACCAAAATTTCTCTTCTGCAATTTTCTTGAACCAACCTCAACCAAACCTCTTCCAACTCTTACCCAAACTTAAAAACAACCTCATGAACACACTCCATTCATCCCAAGCACCCCAAACACCTAAAACCCAAGCACATGCATCCACAAACTCAGATTTCACCATAGCCACTCCTAAGCTCTAAAACTCAGTAAAAACCAGCTGATCATCAAAGTTTAGAGTTTAGACCTTATACCTTTGATGGAATTTCGACTACAAGCTGCCTCTAGACTCCTTTTTGTTGCTCCTCCTTAACCTTTGCCCTGAATTTCCCAAAGTCCCCATCAAATTCTACTCATACACCATAATTCATAAACCAAACCAGCAACTGAAGAGATTATAGAATCTTACCTCAAGTGATGGCCTAACCTTGCTAAACCCTTGTCAAATCCTCAACCTTAGCTCAGTAACTTTGTGGCTTAATTGGGCTAGCTTCCCCCTGAGTTTTACTCCAGAAGTCCTCAAGAAATTGGTGAAGAAAACCTGAACCGACTTAGAGAAACTCTCTCTGTTTTTCCTCTTTCTTTTCCCTTCCTTTTCCTTCTTTTTCAGACTTCCTTGATATTCTACAAATTCGACTAACATAAAGCCTTAGTATAATCTAACTTCTGTAAAGCAAATGACCATTATGCCCTCCCTATGAATTCTAACCCTTTAGTCCACTTAAGGGCATTTTAGTCATTTCACACAATTCCCGCTAATTCCTCGAGTGTCTTTATTATTTCCCGCTTAGTTCATGATACCTAATTAATCACCAATAGTATTCCTCAACGTCAAAATAAACTCCAGTATATCCGCTAAATTCCCATTTATACCCCTAAGCTCACCCCGAGCCGGGTATAAATCCTCGCTATGACTTTTCTGCTATTTTGCTCACTAGGATCGTCTCGAGTCACAGATCACAAATATATCCACATAATAATGTGGTCTCGACAATTATCACATATATCAAAGCAGTTATGCCCACAATGGCCAAAATTACGATTATGCCCTTCTAACCTAATCTGGGCCTATATGCATACTAACACGCATAGTCATGCATCTCAAATACTCAAATAATCATATAACATGCTTTAAATCATAATCATGCATCTTAATCATTAAAACCACACATAGTCTCCATTATGCCCTCCAGGCACACTAATCAAGGCCCTTAAGCCTTATTAGTGAATTTGGGTCGTTACAAATGAACTTGGGCACAATACTTTTATTTTTAATTTAAATCCCAATTGGGCCTAAATTCAAAACCTTTTATTTATTTTTTTAATTTATAAATTAAATCATTATTCAAATTAACTAATTATAATTTGAAACTTGATTTAATATTATTTATTTATATTGTCACCAATTTATCAATATTAATAAATTTACCCAAAGATTCTCTTTTATTCTCTAATCTCATATCTCTGTAAATTTTCAAAAATTGACCTAGTCAACTTTAAAAAATCCTAATTGATAATTAAATCAATTAATTGAGATATTCTAGATGATTTACTCAAAAGTGATGCGGGAACCATGGATCCATGAAATCAAGCTCCAATAAGTTACCGTGAATTTGTATACGAATAATTTCACTACCTTATAAATTCCTCGTGACTCCACTATAGACTCGGAATTGAACTCTTGAATTTATAGAACGTACTTTCCAAACCATAAATACGGTATCCATTGTTATAACCATTACAATTAGTCAATCCCTTATCGATGACTTACTAACAAGTTGGGTGCAAATTATTGTTTTACCCCTCATAAGTATTTTATCCTTAACTCCCACTAAGTTCCTTATAAATGATATTTTCGTGAACTTAATCACATAAATGAGATCTCAATCATTTAACCTTTTGAATAAAGCAATTAAGAAAATCATCTTTTCCCTTCTCATATTGAAGTTATAGATTTCATATCTATGAATAATACTCCCATTCAATTACACTACTAAATCTCCAAGATGTAAGTATGGGCTAGACCGTTGGGTAAGCTGGTAACGAACAAATCAAAAGATTTAAATAGTATAATTAGAAGAATATTATCACTCAGAATTAAGATGGACTTAACCTAAGGTCAACATTGTGATACTGATTAGATTCGATAACAACGAAACTTATTTATCAATCAATAATCAATATCAGTCCTAGTCCGATGTAACTAAATACACCCGATCATATCTACTTGGTCAATGCCTTGGACAAGACATCACACTCCGAATGTGTAAGTAGATCATATCGTAGATTTCCTAATCAGTGAAAATCTAATGCACTGATCTAATCTTAGGACTCGTTCTTTTGAACATGTAATTACGACTATAATCTACTATGACCTAATCACTATAGTTGTAGCTATCCATATGTTCCAGATTTTATGAATGTTTGTATTAATTGAATAAACATGTAATAAAACAAGCGAACAATACGATTGAATAAACAAAATGATTTCTATTTCTTTTATTGATAATAATAATTTGTTACATAAGAAATATGGTTTTATTAAGGGCATAAAACCCAACATAAAGCACTTACGAATATATTGTTTTACTCCTCATTGGTATTTTATCCTTAACTTCCACTAAGCTCCTTGTAAATGATATTTCCATAAATATAATTACAGAAATGAGTACTCTATCATTTAGCACTTGAACCAAGCTATAAGCAAATAATCGTTTCACTTCTTAAACATAAGCTATAGATTTCATATCTATGATAAATACTCCCACTCAATTATACTACCAAATCTCCAATATGTAAGTATGAGCTAGTTTGTAGGGTAAGCTGGTAACGAACAAATAAAAAATACTTGAATAATACAATTAGCAGAATATTAATCACTCAGAATTAAGATTGAACTGACATATGGTCAACGTTGTGATATGATTAAATTAGATTAGCTAATAATAATACTTACTTATCTTATCAATAATCAATATTGATTCAGTCCAATGTAACAAAATGCAGCTAATCTTATCTACTTGGTCAATGTCCTGGTTCTGACATCACACCAAATGTGTAAGTAGATCTTATCGTAGATTACCGAATTAGTAAAAATCCAATGTATTGATTTAATCTTAGGACAAAATACTTTTGAACATATAATTAAAATTATAATTTGTTATGATTGGTTAAATACAAATGATAAGTGTTAAAATACAAGCAAGGTATAAACACTTAGTAGAATTCACATAATGAAGATGTGAATTGGAGCTTCAATGCAAATTTTGGTCCAAAGTGATACATGAGAATATCTAAGGATTCCCAACAAGTTTGGTGGCATTTAGATCAATTTTAGGACCTTTGGAAGTGTCCAAAGTCAGAGAGGGTAGCGATACATCGCCACCCAAGAGGTGAGACATCACTTGAAAGCTAGGGTTTCCAAAAACCCTAACAGGTGATGCATCGCCTGCTGTATTACGTGAAATATCGTAAATGCTCTAAATGACGTGTTTTTAAAGTCTAATTATATTGGTTAGACATATTGACAGTGCCTACTATATGTAAGGGTCAAAAATAGTGTTTTGGGAGACTTTATCACTCTCTCCAATCTATCTCTCCCCTCTCTCTCTCTCCCTCTCTCTCTCTCTCTCTAGCTCTAAGAATCTCTAAGATTTCTCCAAGAACTCTCCCAAAAAGTTCTTGACTTTGAGATTTGAAGGCTTGTTCAATCTCAATCCTCATTTCCCAAAGAGAAGGCCTCAAACATCAATGGTGGTTGGGAAATAGAGTATTAGGACAGCGTTTTGCAATGTGTATAAGCCTTGGTATGTGTTTGGTTTGCCCAAGGTTTTTCTCAAAGGTTTTTCTCAAAATGGTGATCTTGCCTAGCGTTTTGAAGCTTCATCAAAGTTGAAGAACACCATTGTTCTACTTATGTTTGCATGTTCTTGCTCAATCTTTTTTCAGTCTCTATCAATTCAAATTTTATGTAGATTCTAATTTTTGTGGTGGTGTTATCTCACTCTCCCCCAACATTCTAATACTCTATAATATGAGATAGCATATCATGGAAGAATCTAACTCTCTTTCGGCATTGAAATCCATAACTCAAAACTTTGTTAAAATATATAGATTTGATGGGACTGACTATGTTTGTTAGAAAGACAAGATTAGGTTCTTGCTCGCTACTTTGAAAGTCTTCTATGTCTTGGATAAAAACCTAAAGGCCTTGGAAGAGCCCAAGGAAGATGATACACAAGAAGTTGTCAAAGAAAGGAAGAAGCGCAAAGAATATGAGTTGATTTGTAGGGGTCACATCCTCAATGCCCTCTTGCGTAGGCTATACGATCTTTGCACCAACACCAAGACCGCAAAGGAAATTTTGAAGGCCTTGGAAATGAAGTACAAAGCAGAAGAGGAAGGTACTAAGAAAATCTTTATTACTCACTATATGGAATTTAATTTTTTTGATGATAAACCCCTTCTCCCTCAAATTTATGAGCTTAAAGTTATTGTGAATAAATTGTCTACTCTTAAAATTGTATTGCTGGAAGAATTTCTTGTGGGTGCCATTATAGCCAAGTTACCTCATTCATGGAGAGGCTATAGGAAAACGATTCTCTATAGAAATGAAGAGATTTCTTTGGAGGAAATTCTCAAACACTTGAGAATTGAATGGAATCTCACTCTAGAGATATGAATGAAGAGAAGTCCAATGGAGAGACTTCTAAGGCCAATGTTGTGGCAAATCCTCCTAATTAGGGCAAAGGAAATGGCAAGAACAAGGGCAAGGGTCAAAAACCCTTGGGGCCCAAGAAGAATGAGGGATAATTGAAATGTTCCAAGGGACCTTGCTTTGTGTGTGGAAAAAATGGCCACTTTGCTAGAGATTGTAGGTTCAAAAGGAGTCATAACAATGAGGCAAGAGTCAACTCAGCCCAAGAGGATCTAATGGCAACACTAAGTGAGGTTAATGCCATTCATGGAAAGGTGAGTGGGTGGTTGTATGATACTTGTGCCACCATTCATGTTACCTATGATAGAACTCTATTCAAGACCTTTGAATCTTCAAAGGAAAGGCATGAAATCCAAATGGGCAATGTGAAAAGGTCCAAGGTTGAAGGAAAGTGAACCATTAACTTTTTCTTCATATCCAGCAAGAAGGTTCTGCTCACTAATGTTTTGTATGTAGCAGAAATAAGTGGAAACCTTGTGAGTGGAAATTTACTTGGTAAACTGGGAATCAAGGGTGTGATAGATTTCGGCAAGCTTATTTTATCTAAAGACATTGTGTTTGTGGGAAAGAAACTCTAAGTTGTTAGATTTGATACATAGTAATTTATGGAATGTTGACTAGAGGAGGAAGTAGATATTTTAATACTTTCATTGATGATTGCTCTAGGTTCACATATATATATATATTCTTAAAAATAAAGATGAAGCATTTGATTTTTTAATGTGCATAAAGCAGAAGTTGAAAATCAACTTGAAAAGGAAAATTAAAATACTTAGAAGTGATAAGGGCGATGAATATTTCTCAAATGAATTTAACTTGTTTTGTGAAGAACATGGAATTATTCATGAGTGTACAGCCCCCTATAATCCACAACAAAATGGCATAGTGGAAAGGAAAAATTAGAATAATTATTGAGATGATTAATGTTATGCTATTACACTCTATATTGAATTTTAGTTTGTGGGGTGAAGCCTTGCTATACGCTTATCATATTTTGAATCATATTCCCATGAAGAAAAATAATATATCTCCATATGAGTTATGGAAAGAAAAGAAACCAAACATTGGTTATCTTAAAGTGTGGGGGTGTCTAGCTTATTGCAAGAGCACCAATCCAAAAAGGACCAAGTTGGGTCCAATAGCT
This sequence comes from Humulus lupulus, assembly GCF_963169125.1. NCBI lineage: Eukaryota > Viridiplantae > Streptophyta > Magnoliopsida > Rosales > Cannabaceae > Humulus > Humulus lupulus. Next base: position 74,640,799 of record NC_084797.1, read on the forward strand.
GTAAGATGTGCATTTGTGGGTTATGCCCAAAATAGCAAAGCTTATAGATTATTAGACTTGCATTCTAATGTAATAATTGAATCTAGAGATGATGAGTTCTTTGAGAATATGTCATGTGATGACAAGAACTTAGAACCAACTCAAACTAAAAAGCCTCAAGATGAGACTCCTAGAATAGTTGGTGAGCAACCTTAATTGCCTAAAAAGAGCCAAAGGCTCAAAGATTTGGGATCAAGTGAGAAGTGTTCTCCAATAGAGACAATATACCTTATTGAAGGTGATAATGAGGAAGTTACTTGGAAACATCCAATAGTACTTCAAATAGAAGATGATCCAAAACCTTCAAGGAAGCAATGTCCTCAAGGGACTCCGCTTTTCAGAAGGAGGCAATTGATGTTGAAATGGATTCAATTATGTCAAACCACACTTGGGTATTGGTTGACCTTCCAAAGGGGTCCAAACCAATTGGGTGCAAATTGGTATTTAGAAAGAAATATCATATCGATGGCAGCATACAAACCTTCAAGGCTAGGCTAGTAGCCAAAGGATTCAAACAAAGAGAGGGAATATGTTACTTTGACACATATGCATTGGTAGCAAGAACTACTTCTATAAGGTTCTTTTTTTCCTTATCATCTATATAAAACCTTTATGTTCACCAAATGGATTTCAAAACGGCATTCATAAATGGGGATCTTGAGGAGGAGTTCTATATGGAACAACTGGAAGGTTTTGTGTTGACCCACGATTTGGCCAACTGACACGGAGTCAAAATATGAATGATATGGACGAATATAAAGAAAGTAATATAATGACGAAAGTAAAGAAAACACAGCAATTTATAGTGGTTCGGCCCCAGGATCTGGTAATGACCTACGTCCACTTAGAATTATATTGATATGAAATCAGAAGTGTGATCAGAGAACTTGGGTTCAATGAGTTTCAGCATTTCACCAAAAGCAATACAAGTTTTCTAGGAGAAATTCTATCTCTCTATGAATTTTAGCCCAAAAAAAGTCCCCTTCCCTTGAGCTATATCTTGCTATTTATAGGCTCAAGGAGGGTTACAGAATATTGTTACAGATATTATACCCTGAATGGTGGGATATTCAAAAGATTGCATGAGATAAATTCGGGATTCACAAAGATCTTCCCATAAATGTTGCTCTGCTAGCAGAACCACCGACCAGACTGGTCGTGGCAAAGATAGGCCTCTCCTGCTTCTGGTGTGTCCCCTGGTCGATACTCTAGCAGATGCTTCCAGGTGTCAGCCACGTATCAAGAAATTATTTGCCACGTCACAAATGCTAATTTACCTGATAACATTGTTCTTTAAGGAAATGAACATAGAGTGTGTAGACTTGTCAAATCATTATATGGTTTGAAACAAGCTCCAAAATAATGGCATGAGAAGTTTGATAAATTCATTTTTTCCAATGGATTTAGACACAACAATGCGAACAAGTGCTTATACTCTAAGACTTGTGGTGACTTTGTCATACTTGTGTGTCTATATGTAGATGATATGTTGATTTTGAGTAATGACATTAAAGGAATAATAGAAAAGAAGAGGTTTCTATCTTCTAACTTGAAAATGAAAGAACTTGGAGAGGTGGATACCATCCTAGGTATCAAAGTTAGAAGGAATAGTGGGGGTTTTATGTTGATTCAAACCCACTATGTTGAGAAAGTGCTCAACAAATTCAATCATCTCAAAATCAAAGAGGCACATGCAACATTTGATTCAAACATGGAGTTTGAAAAGAATGAAGGAAGAGTGGTGGCTCAATTGTAATATGCAAGTGCAATAGGTAGCCTAATGTACTCTGGTCATTGCACAAGAGTGGATATTGTATATGCGGTTAGGAAACTTAGTAGGTTTACTAGCAATCCAAGTATCAAGCATTGGGAATATATTGAGAGAATTATTGGTTATCTTAAGGGTACCAAAGAGTATAGTCTTCACTATACAAATTTTCCAAAGATACTTGAAGAATATTCTGATGCTAATTGGATATCGGGAGTTGGAGATTATCTCTCCACCACCAGTTGGATGTTTACTCTTGGAGGAAGTGCAATCTCATGGAGCTCTAAGAAGCAAACGTGTATATCACACTCTACCATGGAAGCAGAGTTTATAGCTTTAGCGGCAACCAACAAAGAGGTTGAGTGGCTTAGGAATTTCATGATGGATATTCCTTTAACCTCGGATATGGTATCAACAATTTCAATACTTTGTGATAGCCAATCCGCACTTGCTAGAGCATATAATAGTGTGTATAATGGAAAGTCTAGACATATTAGTCTAAGACGTGAATATGTGAGATAATCGATTCAAGGTGGAATCATATCAATCTCATATGTTAAGACAAGTGCGAACTTCGCAGATCCATTTACAAAATTGCTTGTGAGATGAAACTCCTAGAAGAATAGAATAACCAATGATGAAAACCTAACTCTCAGCTTGTACAAATAAAGGGAAAGAGTTCAATTGGTAAGAACAATTCATTGATAAGTGAATAGATTCAGCACCAAAAATTATGATGAGTTCCATCCGAGATGGTTAATGTTGGTTGCTACTGAGTTAGGGTTAAGCCTGGGGCTTTTATTGAATTTCAATTGAGTGTAACAAGCATCTATAAAGGTAGCAAAATTTTTATAAGAACTTCACCTATGTGGACATAGAGGTGGTGCCGCCTCTCATGTGAGTTGGAGTTTCTCTCCAAAAAATCCATAAAGATATGAGCACATGGCCATGATAGTGCTAAGTGAGAAAGTGGGAAAACAAAAATGTGGTGGAGGTGTGTGAGATATCACTGGTGTTATCATATGGAATACTTGGTTCAAGTTCTAAGCAACTAATGATTTCGATAAGAATTTGTGGTATTTTCACTAAGGTAAAGTTCAAACTGAAAGGTGCTTTACTTTATGCAACAAAAGTGTTTAAGCTAGAGAATGTGGCTTGTATTTACCCAAGTGGGGGATTGTTATGCTTTGTTAAATACAAATGATAAGTGTTAAAATACAATCAAGGTATAAACACTTAGGAGAATTCACATAATGAAGATGTGAATTTGAGCTTCAATTGTAGGCACTTATAAAATTCAAATTTGGGTCCAAAGTGATACATGAGAGTATCTAATGGTCCCAAAAAGTTTGGTTGTATTTAAAGAAATTGTAGGATCTTTGGAATTGTCCAAAGTCAGAGAGGGTGGCGATACGTCGCCACCCAAGAGGTGAGACATCACCTGAAAACTAGGGTTTCTAGATGTTGGTTTTTATAGATCAAATCAGAGATTATATGCAGCGGAACAACAATCAAAGTTGTTAAGTTAATCCCACAAGATTTCTAGATCTACTTCTTCACATACATATATATATTGAATCAAAGAGATGAATAGAAAATTACCTCAAGTCCTTCCTTGCTGCTATCTTTTTGTATGGAAAAAATCCTTGAGATCTCACACCAAGATCTTCCAAAATGTTCTCAATACACAAAAAACGAGTGTGGGCTAGAAGTAGATCTAGAAATCTGATAAATACAAAACAATAGGCAAAATCTATTTATCAGATGTTCTCAACACATGAGATCTCATATAGTTTGGGCCTATATTTGTGAAGAGCAATGACCTATGCTTGTATCACTGTTCTATTTCCCTCAGGGAGATTTCACGATCTATTTTCTATCACTAAAAATGAAAAATTGATCTCATATATTTAATATATCCAATATATTAAAAATAAAATATTAGTTATTTTTAAAAAAAACTAGTCAATTATCATATTTTGTTTAATTAATAATATTTTAATCATATTAAAACATCTCATTATTTAACATTTAAATGACTAAAATTGTTGAACCAAGAATCTTCTAGAAGGTTCTTATGCGTGTAGCACAGTGACTGTGCACTGTGCTACACGTCCACCACATACAGGGAGGGCATGTGATTTTTCCAATTTTCATCATTATTTAAATACCAAAAATCCCAAAAATAAATTAACTCAAAATTGATTATATTTTTGTTAAATCAAATAATTAATTAATTCTCAATTAATTAATTACACATAATTATACAATAATTAGGTTTAGTGTATAGAAAAATATTTTACTTATCAAATAAGTCATTTTTCTCATTTTTGTATTTATCTTTGTCAATGTTTGTTTGAGCCATTTCGAGGACCATGGACCTATAACATTAAGCTCCAATAAATTGAAACTAAATAATTAAACTCTTTAATCATAATAGTTAATTTATTAATTCTGATATCTCTTCACTATAAATTCAGAATTGAACTCTTTATGTTATAGATATACTTTTATAGAAATATTATCTTAAGTTGTCCATTGATATAAGCATCTTACAATAGTTCAACCCTGTAATTAATTAGTTCATAAATTAGAATGGAAGAATTACCATTTTACCTTTCTAATTTACTTCTTATTCCTTAAGTACCATTAATTCACTAGTAAATAATTAATCTATAATCTAATTATAGATTTGAGCTCAAAATCAGTCAGTTCCATAATTAACCCTTAAGGGAACCAATATACGATTTCTTAGGAAAGATTAGATTCAGTATTGTTGATACATGTTCCCAGTCATCCATAATATTAAATCTCCAAAACAAAAGTCATTAGCCTCATTCTATGAAGAGACCTTAACGAATGAATCCAAAGATTTAATAAACATGAACATGAGTTCACGAACACTCAGGATTAAGGTTGATCAATAAATGATCATCAGTTATGATATGAATTACAAATCTTTATTATTAAATGGTTTTTGGATAAAGACTTTTATTCATATCGGTCCCTGTCATATATAATCATATTATATAAAGCACCTTTACCGAGATGTCTTACCACATCAATAATCCAAATCTAGATTATTTGTATCAACATGATACTCAGCAAACCGTACTTACAACCCCATTTAAAGAATTTCATAACTTCAATTTGTTGTTGTTGACTAGTTTTATTCATTCATGTGATATTAATTCTCCCGTACTAATACAAGATCACATTCTCAATAATGAATATGAAATTATTTTGATATTTACTAAAAAATTATTCAAACAATAATTTAATAAAATAAATATAACAATTATAGACCATTGTATTTATTTATTCATCGAAATAATAAATGTCTTTTACATGCTTTTAGGACATACTCCTAACAATCTCTCACTTGTACTTAAAGAAAGTAAGGCATTTCTCTCAATCCCATATTACGTACATGACCCTCGAATTGCTTTGCAGGAAGCGTCTTCGTAAACGGGCCTGTCAGGTTGTGTTCTGATGCGATTTTCAGAATGGACACATCTCCTCTATGTACGATTTCAAGTGGTATTTGCGCTCTATATGCTTTCCCCTCTTGTGGCTTCTTGGTTCTTTATAATTAGCCACTGCTCCACTGTTGTCACAGTAAAGAACAAGTGGTTTCTCCACTTCTGGAACCACTTCTAGATCCGTGTAGAACTTTTTCAGCCAAACTGCTTCTTTAGCTGCTTCAATAGCTGCTATGTATTCAGCTTCCATGGTTGAATCAGCTATACTGGATTGCTTAATGCTTCTCCAGACAACTGGTCCACCACCAAGAGTGAATACTGACCCAGAAGTAGATTTTCTACTATCTTTGTCTGATTGAAAATCTGAGTCAGTGTATCCATTAGGTTCAAGGTCACTACCCGAATATACCAGCATATAGTTCCTCGTTCTCCTAAGATACTTGAGAATATGTTTCACCGTAATCCAGTATTCCAAACCTGAATCTGACTGATAACAACTGACAATCCCTATTGCATAACATATGTTAGGTCTAGTATATAACATTGCATACATTAGCTCCCTACAGTTGATGCATAGGGATACTTTCTCATGTCCTCTTTCTCTTGTGGTGTCTTTGGACACTGATCTTTGCAAAGAGTAATTCCATGTCTAGTAGGCAATTGACCCTTCTTGGAATTTTTCATAGAGAATCTTTCAAGTACTTTATCAATATAATTTTCTTGTGAAAGTGCCAAGAGCTTGTTCTTTCTATCTCTTAGAATTTTAATGCTTAGAACATAGCTTGCTTCTCCCAAATCTTTCATTTGGAATTTGTCAGCCAACCATTTCTTTACATTTGATAATGTCTCTACATCATTCCCAATGAGTAGGAAATCATCAATGTAAAGAACTAAGAAAACCACAACTTTTCCTTTGATGTATTTATAAACACATGCTTCGTCAACATTTTGTTCGAAGCCATATGTTTTGATAGTTTCATAAAAAGTTATGTTCCAAGATCTTGAAGCTTGTTTCAATCCATATATGGATTTCAAAAACTTGCATACCTTTCCATCTTGATCCTTCTTAATAAACCCTTTTGCTAGATCTCGTAATCATAGATGGCAGCTATGGATAAAAGTATGTGAATGGACTTAAACATGGCTACAGGAGAAAATGTTTCTTCATAATCTACACCTTCTCTCTGTGTGTAGCCTTTGGCCAGAACCCTTGCTTTATAAGTCTCTACCTTTCCATCTGCAACCCTTTTCTTCTTGTAGATCCATTTACATCCAATGGCTTTGACATTGTCAGGCAGATCTACAAGTTCCCAGACTGAATTGGAATACATTGATTCCATTTCTTGATTCATGGTAGCTTGCCACTTATCAACATCAGGGTCTTCCATTGCTTCTTTAAAAGTCAATAAATCGTCCTTTTCAATATATGATACAAGAACATGTGCCTCATGTTCGTAGCGAATAGGTTGTCCCACAATCCTCCCACTACGATGTTGCACTAGTTTTTCCTTTTTAGGAATTGTGGTTTCTTTGGTTGTTTTATCATTAATTGTTGCTGGTGACTTTGCAACTTCATTCGAGACCATCTTCTCTAGAACAACCTTACTGCAAGGTTTGAGGTTATTAACATAGTCATATTCAAGAAAAGTTTCATTTTTCGATACAAATGTTTTATTTTCTTTTGGACTATAGAAAATTCCACCTCTAGTCTCTTTGGAATATCCCACAAACATGCACACTTCAGAGTGTGATTCCAACTTCCCGGTCTTTCCTTTAAGCACGTGTGCAAGACACCCCCAAATTCAAAAAATGGTGTAAACTAGATTTATAACCATTCCATAATTCTATGGGTTTCTTTTGGATAGACTTAGATGGAACAACATTCAATATGTATAGAGCACATTGAATCGCATAGCCCCAGAATGACAGTGGTAATGATGAGAAACTCATCAGTGATCTAACCATTTCTAATAACGTTCTGTTTTGTCTTTCTGAAACACCATTTTGCTTTGGTGTTCCAGGTGCAGTGAGTTAGGATTGAATGCCATGCTCACGCAAATTGTCCTCAAATTCAAAATCCAAGTACTCTCCTCCTGGATCAGATCGAAGAGCATTTAGTGATTTACCTAATTGATTTTCAACCTCTGCTTGAAATTCTTTTAACTTTCCAGAAGTTTAAGATTTTCTTTGCATTAAGTATAGGTAACCATATCTTGAATAATCGTCAATGAAAGTGACGAAATATTCATAACCTCCTCTTGCTTGTGCATTAAGTAGATTGCAAACATCCGTATGTACTAGCTGAAGTGGTTCTGTGGCTCTTGAACCTTTAGCAGAGAAAGGTCTCTTGGTCATTTTGCCTTCTAGACAGGATTCATAAACAGGGAGAGATCCAATAGATAGTTCGCTTAAAGGACCATCCTTTACAAGCCTATTTATTCTGTCTAGACCAATATGGCCCAATCTCAAGTGCCACAGATATGTTTCACCATCGAAATCAGTTTAATAGATCTAGGATTAGATGTTTTAAATAATTCAGAATTATAAAAAATTTGTCACTCATTATAAGTATGTATATTTTGTTTATCCCAAAGCATTTTCATAACAAGTAAATAGATAATTTCTTTAAATAATAACTACTTTATTAATAAAAGAAATTAATGTTATGCAAAAACATAGAAATAAGTTTCCAAACATTAATAATCAAAATTACTAATAATAAACTATAGTTTTCTTTGTTTAAAGAAATCTAAAATTTCTAAAACACAATAAAGAAATTTAAATTGTTCAACTAACAATAAAATTACTAAATAAAACTACTCTTCAACTTTTCCATCTCATTACTTGCTATTCAAATCCTCATCAGTCTCTTCCTCCTTTTCAGGGTTCTGATTCTGTAAAAGGAAAAACAAAAGAAAAATATAGTAGTGGCATATATTTTTGAATCTACTATCCAAAAATTTGAATCTGATATTCATAGTATTTGAATCTATTATTCAAAGTTGAAAAATATATGTAAATCTTATTTACCTTTTTCGTTTGATATAAACGATGACACTCAGCAAAGACTTCCTCTGTCATTGCTCGCCACATCTCATGTGCTGAGTAATAGTGTATATATTTTTCCTTTGATTCGCCAGGCATGGTTGAAAGCATGCAATAATGTGCCAACCGATCGGATTTCATCCAATTTGCATATTTTTCTACTGCTTCATAGCTAGTAGCCAAAGGTAGTTCGGTTTGAGGTTTTTCACAAACAATTGACATCATCTTTTTATAAGAAAAAATGGTCAACATGCATCGAAACCAATGTTGCATATTTTCAGGTTCAAAAACCAAGGATTTGAGAAATGCATCGGTGTGTAATTCACCAATAGACATTTTTTTTATAGGAATAAATAAAAAAAATACAAATATTATTATATTTAGAAAAATAAATATCAAAGTTTCATAAATTAAACGTGATGCATGAGCACAATTAAAACACATAAAATAAAGTTTAATTTCCACAATAAAACTTTCTAACAATTAAAGTGCCGCCTTAGGGTCGGTCAAATTAATCTTGGAGAATTTATAAGACATTCTTATCTTTATTGTTTAAAACTTAAAATAACTCATTATTTTCTCTTTTAAACATTAAAGTACCGCTTAGTTCGGTCAAGTTATGATTATCCACTGCAAAAGCTTAATCATAACTTTGTGAGTGTAACCCATTATTTCGGAGTTCATGACTTAACTTAGGACATGCCACCTTAGGGTCGGTCAAACCTAAAATACATCATTAGTTCCTATCTATGTAAAAAATATAACCTTGCTATTGACATGTCTAGACACCTTCCTTAGGGGGACGGAAACAAAGTCGACGCGAGGGGCTATTCATATCTCACGATGTTATATTAATAATGGAGACCATGGGTTATGTTGAGTTATCAACCCTCTCCCACTTACTATTTTGAAAAAGGTGTTTTTAACCTAATTAATTACAAATTAATTATAGATTCTTTAAACTTTATGAACATAATTAATGTTGACTGTGAGAACTCGTCAACCAAGTTAAGTTAGAAAAATAGAAATGTAGAGATTATCAAATGAAAAAACTTCAAAGATCTAATTGGAAACTCAAAGAACAGTTGCAGAAAGAAAATGGTGAAATGAACTTGTATTTATTATGGTGTAATGCTACAGTGTTTTTTCCAACCCTCTTCCATGTGGAAGTGAGGTTCCTTTTATAGTGGGCTCCAATGGCCCCTGATACACTGTGGTCCAGGGGACCAGATGGTACGCAAGTACACTGTCAGGAGAGTGGTCTCAGGGGTAGTGGTGTTGGAAGAGTGGTGGTTTGCTCTAGTACGTGTCAGGGGTCTGCAAAAGTACTCTTGTCTTGGTACCATATTATGCCTCCACTACTTGTTGGGCACGGATCTCATAAGCATGTTGAGGGAATCCTGACCATGTACCATTCTTGTACTACCACTACCTGTCTAGCATAGACACCGTATCATCCGTATTCTAACTCTTCTTGCTCCATGGTCACCACGTGGACACCCCTAAGGATGAGGCTGGTGTGTGAGAGGAGGCCACCATGAGGACCACGGCATGACTATTGAGCGTGGCGTCTTGGGGGCCGCGAGACGCTTGTCTCCTGGTGGTGTCACGAGGCGAGCGGGGCGCGCGGGGCGCCTAGGTTCTTTATCAGTGTCCGAGGTGGAGTGGTCATTTGGGGCAGGGTCGATTTGAACAATAATTTTAGGGATCAAATGGACTTCAAACATGGTTGCTTTGGACCTTCCAGGGACCTTAGGCATGAGATGTGGGTTCTTTACCGGTGTTGAATTTTTAGTATCCATAATTAAAATTGGTAAGAAATCGAGTTTCTAGGTCCATAACCAATTTTAAATTACCAATTATGTTCATCTAAACTTTACTAAAAAATCAATTTTTAAAATAAAGTTGATTTTAAGAAATTAAGTCATAAGGACTTAAAAGAACGGTGTGATATTTTACCAAGTTTTCAAAGAATAAAACTAATTAAAATATATGCAATTGGTTTCGCAAAACAAATCATATAAACATATAAGGCAACCTAATAATCATGTTTCTACCAATGAGATGCATGATAATAACTGTGTGGGTTTTTTTTTTTAATGTATGGCACAAAATGCATGAACATATTATCAATCACATGAAAATAATTATTTAAATAAATAAATAAACAATAAATGTTGAACCGGGTGCTTTTGGGTATTTCTAATTTTACAACCTCTTTATAAAATTAAAAATAAAATTATAATCCCCCTTGATCTCCATCGGGCTTCTTTACTTTTCTTTCGGTAGGATATGTGTCGTTGGTCCAGAATAATAATAAGAAACTTTTTTTTCTAATTATCTTGATTAATTAAAAGAAAACTTTTAAAGAATCATAATTTTATTTTCCTTCTAATTAAAACAACTTTTACTTAAAAACATAAATGAATTTAATTAAAATTTGTTATTTTAAAAAATAAATAGGATATATTGGCAGCATATGGCTTGAGATGGTCCTAGTGAGCGGATGGGCGAAATAGTCCCAGCGGGGATTTAAACGCAGCTCCAGGAAGCCTGGGGGTATTTTTGGGAACTTAGTAATTATTTTGGGGATTATTAGATATTAGGTAAATAATTGGTGATTAATTTGATGACGGGATTTAATTGGTAAATATTAGGAACACTCGAGGAAATAGCAGGAGTTGAGGGTAAATGACTATTTTGACCCTTACATTAAATAAAGGATTAGTGGGTATGTGGAGGGGCAAATTGGTATTTTCCATAGAAGGGATATACACTGATTATTTAGGAAGAAAAAAAAAGAGAATAGAACCTCCCCTGCCTCTTCATACCACTCTCACGTATCACTCTCTTTCTCTCTTGATGAATAAAACTTTTGGGGTTGTTGAAGAAAGTTTGAGGCTTGAAAGCTAAGGGTGAAGGAAGGGTTGAATCTTGGGAATGGAATTGGAGTCTTAGAAAGAAATCTAGACGGGTTGCAAGCTGAGAATTGGAGCTAGTAAACAGGGTAGAACTCAGATACAATTGAGGTCAATTCTGAACTTTCATCTTTGATTTTCTTATTAGGCTTATGCTAGAAATTTTGGTTGGCTTGAGTATGAGTTTGGTAGTTAGCTTTGAGTGAATTACACAATTGGTTTGGGTTCTTTGATGATGAGTTCTGCCTGATAATTGGGGTGGTGACCTTGGTGAAATTTCTATGGTTTTGGTGATTAAACAGTGTGATTTACTCTAAAATTCGTAGTTGATTTGGAGTTGAATTAAGAGGATAAATTGGGAAAAATTCTGGGTTGATGGGTTGGTGTTCTTGGCTAGCAAGAAGAAGAGAAGCCCAGGTTTTTCGCTGGGACGAAGAGGCGCACCGCGACTTAGACAAGGGGCACCGCAGCGCGTGTGGCCTTCTGGCTTGTTGTGCTCTCTGATTTGGGGGCGCTCCGCGACTTGCCTGACCAAGTCGTGACCCGCCTCCCCTTTGGCAAGAGAGCTTGATCTCTGACTTGGGGCAAGTCGTGACTTGCTGAGCCAAGTCGTGACCCGCCTAGGAGTTCTAGTCTTGGAAATTTTTCAAGTGTTGTTAGGGCTCAGGGGTTCGATCCTAGGTGCTCGGGACAATTTCTACTACCCGGTTTAGTAGAAATTGAGGTCTCGGAGGCTAGTTTTGTTCCCTAGGTATTATGTTTATAATTGGAAGTTGATAGATATCCATGGCCTTTGTGATTAGGGTTATCGTCGAGGCTCGAGGCTAAGGACCGTGCTAGGAATCAATTCACCTTCCCCACTCGGAATAAAAGGTAAGAAAACTGCACCCGATTATGTGGTTATGTTGGGACTAAGAGTTCCCTATATTTATATGCAATGTCATATGATGGTATTATGCCATGTGGACATGAGATAAATGGTCTAAGAGTGTCGAAATTAATATTGGCGCACAAGGACGCGGCTCGGCCACTAGTAGCTGAGGTTAATTATATAATCACTAAGCTCGGCCTAAGCGACCCGGAGTCAGTGGGATAAATAGAGGGTGCGGCCTAAGTGCGTCGACCCTGGATAGTTAATGATGTGTTTACTATTATTAATCTAATGATCATGACATGTTTATTACCTAGATGATTGATTATTGGTCTGCAGATTTATATCACTGATTATGTGAACTATGTGGTCTGCTGAGTATTTGATTGATGGTTTGTGAATTATTTGACAATTGATTATTGATTATGCTTTGTTATATGCTTTTCTTGTTGGGCCTTGGCTCATGGGTGCTATGTGGTGCAGGTAAAGGCAAAGGTAAGATGGATCAACCAAGGGTTGGAGAGCTCTGGGGGCGAGGCGTACATTGTCAGCTGCTCGACCGCCACAGTCGAGAGAATGTACAAGAACGAAAAATGAAAATGTGTATCTTTCCATTAGAGTGGCCTCAATTGTTTATAACTTTTGGAAATTTTGTAAATATGCTATTTAAACCTTGTTTTTGGGATCCCATGTACTAAACATTTATTTTAATGAAAATTATCCGTTTATGACCTAAACCTTTTAAACCTAACTTGTTTATGACTTTAGGATCTCATTTTCATTTAAATGACTTGATTAGCAAGTCCTGTACTATTTTAAACACACAGTGTAACAGTCTTGGTTATCCAGGGTGTTACACAGAGACCAGATTGTGAAATAACAACATGCACAAATCATGATCACTATGGCTCTCATCAGTATAACCAAATGCAGGTATACATGAAAAGCAAGAAACATATTCCCTTTATATTTTAGAAAATTGGGCAGCATAACAACTGCATTTGGGTAAAAACCCAAAAATCATAACCTCCATAAATAAGTGATCAGACATATATTTAGCACTTAGTGCCCTCATAATAGATTAGACAACACGCAGATTAAGTTTTCAAGTTTTCAAACATTTTATAAATATCAAAAGTGGAATATGTTTAATCCAATTCAATACGAGTAAAATAAGTCTAATAGTCAAGTTGAGTCTCTACCTCCTTAGAATTTTCAATTCGAGTCCAAAGCGACCCTCCTAAGCTTAACAATGATCCTAGAGTAATTTAGTCCAGTTTTTATATCACACTTTTCTCGATCCATGAAGAGTGTTGGAAGTGAGCAGTGTATCGGAAACGTCGACGAAGCTAGGCATGGCATATATCCAAATGAGAGAGAGTCCCTTGAATCTTTTGACTCAGGTCGGTCCCACCCACTTAAAAAAAATATTTTTTTTTTATAAAGAAAAATGAGTCTTTAAATTAGAGGTTCTTTAATACCATGTGGTAAGGGAATTAAGCTAATGTTTTACCTCGCTATTAAGGTGTTGTGGTTTCTCTAAATTGTTTCTTTTGGATAATATAGTGTTAGTGAGGCCCACAGTATTAGCCCAACTGCAGCCAACCCAATAGAATTGGACTCAAGTGCAATAGCAACAAGTGAAAAACTAGAGAAGGACTTGGCTCAGCTAATCAATGAAACCCCTTAACATGAGAAGCACAATGGCAACACACGAGCTAGAGAGGAGGGAACCAGCCAAGAGAAAGAAAGGGAAGAAGCTAGTTGCAAGAGGCAAAGAATGAAGCCACATTGCCTGAGGGATTTGGTGATGTTATTGGGACGTTGAGGAGAGAGAAGATTAAGTAACCGATTTTTGTTAGCCATGGTTGTAGCCTTTTGTAATATCTTTGTGTAATAATATGTGAAGAGAATTGTATATTTTATTGAAAATATAACATCTATTTATACACAATTAGATAAGTTATTCTAGGAAACAAAATCAACAAATTAATCCTAATTGTCAACTAATAAACAACTAATATGCACACTATAACACAGCTAATATTCACACTATAACACTCCTCCTCAAGCTGGAGCATAAATGTTATTCATGCCCAGCTTGTTACAAAAATAGTCAACCCGAACCCCATTTAAAGATTTTGTAAAAATGTCCCCTAGTTGTTCTCCAGTCTTCACATATCCTATAGAAATCAAGCCTTGTTGAATTTTCTCACGAACAAAATGACAATCAATTTCAATGTGCTTCGTCCGTTCATGAAACACAGGATTAGTTGCAATATGAAGAGTAGCTTGGTTATGACACCATAATTTTGATAGTAGTGAAGTTTTAAGTCCTACTTCAGTCAATATTTGATATATCCACATTATCTCACACACAGACTGTGCCATAGCTCGATATTCTGACTCTGCACTAGATCGTGACACAACGGTTTCCTTTTTACTCTTCCATGAGACCAGATTCCCTTAAAAAAAAATACAATAACCTAAAGTGGATCTTCTATCTACTTTGGAACTTGCCCAATCTGCATCTGAGAAACACTCAATATGAGTGTGTCCATGATTCACATACACAATACCTCGTCTTGGTGCTCCTTTCAAGTAACACAAAATCTGCTCTAACACTGCCCAATGATCAATTGTTGGGGATGACATAAACTGACTAACAACACTAACTGAGTAGGCAATGTCTGGACGAGTCATAGTAAGATAATTCAACTTTCTAACCAACCTTCCATACTTTTTAGGGTCTTCAAATGGTTCCCATCTCCTGTAAGGTGTAGATTTGGAGTCATTGGAGCACTACAGGGTTTTGCCCCTAATTTTCCTATTTCAGTCAATAAGTCAAGGACATACTTTCTTTGAGATAGAAAGACACCTTGTCTACTTTGAGTGACCTCAACTCCTAAGAAATACTTTAACACCCCCAAATCTTTCGTGTGAAATTGAGTATGAAGGAAAGATTTAAGAGAAGAGATTCCGCTAGTATCATTTCCGGTAATAACAATGTCATCCATATATACAACTAACAAAATGATGCCAACTTCTGATTGTTTGTAGAACACCGAATGATCAGACTTGCTTTTCATCATACCAAATTTCTCAATAGCCTGACTTAAACTTTCCAAACCAAGCACAAGGACTTTGTTTCAAACCATATAAATATTTTCGAAGACGACAAACTCGCCGTGACTCCCCCTGAGTAACAAACCCAGGAGGTTTCTCTATATACACCTCCTCCTGAAGATCACCATGAAGAAAATCATTCTTGATATCAAGTTGATGTAAAGGCCAGTGATGAGTAGCTTCCATTGAAATAAACAACCGAACAGATGTCAACTTTGCAACAGGAGAGAAAGTTTCAAAATAATTGACTCCATAAGTTTGAGCATAGCCCTTGGTGACAAGACGAGCTTTCAATCGAGCAACTAACCCATCCGGATTGACCTTAACTGTGAAGACTCATTTGCAACCGATAGCTCGTTTCCCTAAATGTAAATCAACCAAGTCCCAAGTACCATTATCATCAAAAGCATTCATCTCCTCTAACATTGCAGTATGCCAACCAGGATGAGATATGGCTTCACGAACAGTCTTAGGAATAGAAATAGAATAAAGGGGAGCAATGAAAAAGCAAGAGGAAGATGACAAGTTATTATAAGAAACAAAAGAAGAAATGGGATAAGTACACTGACGTTTACCTTTGCGTAATGTAATTGGAAGATCATCGCTCGGGTCCGGATCTGATGACGAAGGAGCAAGTGCAGTTAATGAATTAAGAGGTTGTCACCTAGAGTAAACTTGAAGAATAGGAGGCTTCACAAGAACAGGTTGTGAGATTGGTGATAGGTCCGAGTCAGGAGAAGAAGATGTGTGGGAACGGGCAGAGAAGGGAAATAAGGTGTATCTTCGAGGAAAGTGACATCAATGGAGACCAAATATTTGTTAAGAGTGGGACAATAACACCGGTAGCCTTTTTGAAGATGGGAATAACCAAGGAAAATACATTTCAAAGACTTGGGATCTAATTTAGTGACATGCGGACGGACATCCCGAACAAAACAAGTGCAACCAAATATCTTAGGGTCAACGGGAAACAAAGACTTTTGCGGAAAAATAATTTTGTAAGGTATCTGACCTTGAAGAACAGAGGACGACATTCGATTAATGAGAAAACACGATGTGGAAACTTCATCAGCCCAAAATGGTTTAGGAACATGCATTTGAAATAAGAGAGCTCATGCAGTTTCAAGAAGGTGTATGTTTTTACGTTCCACCACACCATTTTGGGATGTGGTATCAACACAAGAAGTTTCATGAAGTATGTCATTCTGAGTCATATAAGATTTAAATAAAGCATATGTATATATTTTGGCGTTATCACTTCGCAAAGTACGAATTGAAATAATAAATTGAGTTTTAATTTCAGCACAAAACACACAAAATATGGAAAATAGCTATGAACGACTTTTCATTAAAAATAACCAAGTTACATGAGAATAATCATCTAAAAATGTAACAAAATACCTAAATCCAGGTTTAGACAAAATAGGAGAATGACCCGAAACATCATAATGAACTAATACAAAAGGAACATTAGCACATTTATTGACTCTATGACTCAAACTAAGACGATGATGTTTTGCAAACTGACACGACTCACAATTTAAGGAAGACACCATACTATATTGAGGACAAAGCTTCTTTAGTAAAGGGAGAGATGGATGACCCAACCGAAAATGAGCCTCGAAGGAAGAAGGAACACTCGAGCAAGCAATAGAGCTGGGTGGCGATGTATCAAGAGTGTAGAGGCCTCTAGATTCATGTCCTTTACCAATAATCTTCTTCGTCATAAGATCCTGAAATAAGCAATGATCAGGAAAAAATGAGCACAACAATTGAGATTATGAGTGAGCTAACTGACAGAGAGCAAATTAAAGGATAAATTAGGTAAGTGTAAGACAGAAGACAAATAAAGCAAATGGGTAGGAGTTATGCTGCCAGACCCACAAACACACGATGGTGACCCATCGGCTAAAGTAACTGTAGAAGTAGAAGCAGAAGACTGAAATGAAGAGACTATAATTACCTGTCATATGATCTGTGGCACAAGAATCAATGACCCATTTTGAGGATGAGGAAAGAAGGCACGCATTAGTTTTACCTGAATCAGTAATAGCAGTGATAGAAGGAGATGAAGACTTAAGTGATTCCTGATACTTGGAGAACTTGGCAAACTCATCAGCAGAGATAAGGATTGATTTGTCAGAGGTATTACTATTAGATGCAACATTAGCTGAGTGTTTAAGCTGGTTTTTAAACTGTAACTTTCTACACTCAAACTTGGTGTGGCCCGATTTTATACAATAGTTTCAAATAATGTCTCCAGAATCCAACATTCGAGTGTCAAATCCTTGTGAACTACCTCCTTTGTTTCCACTTGGATTAGAGGATCTCCCAGGCGCATAATTATTATTACGACATACCAAGGCACTATTAAATGAAACGGGTGGTGTTATATCCGTGCAAAGGACACGACTAAAGACATCTTGTAAAGAGGATATATCAGTCCCGAAAAGAACTTGTGCCTTAGTAGAATCAAACTCAGAGGAGAGCCCAGCTAGAAAGCTCATAATAGCCATTTTCTCTTGTTGTTTTTGTTGAACCTTCACGTCGGTACTAAATGGCAGCAACACACTAAGCTCCTCATACGTCTTTTTAAATGCCATAAAGTAGTTTATAAGTGACTGATCTTGTTTTTCCACATGGTAAAATGCTTTGCAAACCTCATACATACGAGAGAGATTCCATTTTCCCGAATACAAAAATTCCAAATAATCCATTAGTTCTTTAACAAACTCACAATGATTGATTAAGCCAATTACCTCACTATCAATGGAATTTTGAATCTGAAGGAACAAGCAAGCATCCTCCCTGATCCATGCCTATCTCAAATCACCTTTGTCTTTAGGAGGATCATCAGTCAAATGGCCATCTTTGTTGATACTTCATAAATAAAGTTGAATAGTCTTACTCCAGTCCAAATAATTCGAACCATTTAGTTTATGGTCCGTGATTTTAGAAATCACAGGAACCACATCAGATACCACAGATTTTGTCTCAGCCATAACCTCAAAAGAAAATATGGAGAAAACAAGTAAACAAAGCCAAGAAAAGGAACTTCCTAAACACAAGATCTGAATAAAAATAGATATGAAAATGACCGGAGAAGAACACAAACTGGGCAGAAAAGTGCCGAGAAGGACGTGGGGACCAACTGGAGTCGAAAGCACGGCAGCTGAATGGCGCACGCACGTGCACGCGCCAGTGCGTGGGGGACTGGGCAGCGGGCTACGGTGGCGCGTGAGCTCCACTCGCAGCGTTTCTGGACCTCGGACGGTGGGGTTTGGTTGATCAGCGGCTGGGCAGTCCTTCTGTGTCGGTGGTGAGAACAAAAGAACACTCTAAATAGGGTTTCCAAAATAGGAACCCTAAAAATGAAAGAAAATTAAACCCTAATTGCAAACCCCAATTTGGGAAGTACTCTAATTTTGAATTTTGAATCTCAACCGCAGAACCTGGCTCTACTCTGATACCCTGTAATAATATGTGAAGAGAATTGTATATTGTATTAAAAATATAACATCTATTTATACACAACTAGAGAAGTGATTCTAGGAAACTAAATCAACAAATTAATCCTAATTGTCAACTAATAAACAACTAATATGCACACTATAACACATCTAATATTCACACTATAACACTTTGAAAGTTTTATCTGTTGAATGAAATTGCTATAGGAATTTGGAGATTATCTCTGTCTCGAAGAGAGCATTTTCTTGCTAACATTGGTGCTTTCGTTGATCCCTTCCTTCCTTCAGCATGAAGAGAAAAGAGATTGCGACACTTTTGCAGGCCATGGACCTCAAGTGGGAGCAATGATTAGAGACACAGATGGAGACCAATACGTCGATGATTGATGAGCTCTTGACCTATGGTTCACCTCCACCGTCGTCGGGCTCAGGTGGTTAGGCAAGCTAAGTTCGAGATACGGCTCGTGAAGGACATCGTTCCGATGCTAAAACAGATTGTCGTGACTTGAACTCCATTCTCAAAACTTTGAGGGTGAAGTTTCCTCGCTTTGATGGTATGAATGTAGATGATTGGGTTTATAAAACTAACAAATTATTTGATCTACACAAGGTCGAACATACTATGCGATTGGCAGCGGTACTATTTCATTTGGATGGAGTTCCATCTTCCTTGTTTTAGTGGGTGGAAAAAGGGGGCTCAATTATGGATTGAGACACTTTCCTGAAGGATTTGCATAAACTTTTTGGGACATCGATCTACGATGACCCATTGGGATGTATTTCCAAAATCACTCAAATCGATCGTGTATCTCAGTAACGTGCAGAATTTGAATCACTTATGCCGCAAATCACGGGGGTGGCTAAATCATTGTTTCTGAATTTCTTTATTTGGGGGCTCAAGTTAGAGATTCGACGAGAATTACTAATGACTCGTTCTGCTCATTTGGCCGATGCTATGGCCAAAGTGAAACTATTTGAAGATCATAATGATGGCTTGATGGCTCGGCAGAAAGAGGTTACTAGAGCTGGTTAGTCTTCAAAACCATCCTTCACTAATCAGAGCATTCAATCGACTACTTTCTCGCCTTATAAGCAAGGCGCGGGTTTGAACACTTCTTTAGGTTAGTCCGCTACAGCTCAATCAGGTATTACTCTTCTACCTATCTAGAAGCTGACCCCTACTGAAATGAAAGATCGGAGAGAGAGAGGTTTATGCTATACTTGTGATGAGAAGTTGAACTATGCGCATAAATACAAAAATAAAATGTTGATTATGTGTGTACAAGATGATGATGATGTTCAGGCAGGGTTAGACAATGAAGGGTTAGTCTCAACTCGCTTTCAAATTCCATGAAACCGCGAATTTTTCGGATTATGGAAAAACATGGCAATGAATCAATGGAGGTACTTGTTGATACGGGTAACAACAACGTTATTCAGGAGGCATTAGCTAACCAGTTGAATCTTGCTTGGGAGGAGACTAAAAGATTCAAGGTTTATATGGGAAATGGAAACTTTCTCTTGTGTTCAGAAATTTGCAAAAGGGTTGAGCTGATTTTACAGGGCCATCATTTTATGGTTGATCTTTATGTACTTCTGATTTGTGGTCTTGATGTGGTGCTCGGTATGCAATGGTTACAGACTTTGGGACCTTGTGTTCATGATCACAAGGCGTTCACTATGGAATTCTCTTGGCAAGGTAGTGTGGTGAAGTTGTCGGGTTCTACAGATGTATCAGCACACCAACTAACTTACACTCAATTCAATGCTCTGCTGCGAGAGGGGGAAATTAGAGGCTTTTTTCATTTGACTTCTGCCTTGGAAGATACAAGTATTAAAGGGCCTGAATTAGCTGAATTGGAGGTTGTTTTTCTGCCATAAGGTAAGGGATTACTCACTAAATATGCAACTGTGTTTGAAGAGCCCAAACAGCTGCCACCATATAGGGTCGTGGATCACCGTATCTTCCTCCAACCGGGTTCTACCCCGGTGAATGTTTGACCGTACAAGTACCCGTAATTTCAGAAAGATTGGTAAGAGAAATGATGGAAATGGGATTTATACACTCGAGTACCAGCCCCTATTCTTCTCTGGTTTTGATAGTAAAAAAAAGATGGAACATGGTGTTTTTGTGTTGATTACAGAGCCTTGAATGGCATTACAATCAAGGATAGGTTTCCTATTCCTACCAATGATGAACTCTTGGGATGTCCACAAGATGGCCTTTCGAACACATGAGGGACACTATGAATTTGTGGTTATGCCATTTGGGCTTACGAATGCCCTGTCGACATTCCAAGCTACTATGAACAAAGTTTTTCGACCATATTTTCGCCACTTTGTCACTATTTTCTTTGATGATATTCTCATTTACAGTAACAATGAGGAGGATCACCTGAAACATCTTGACTTGGTGCTTCAACTGCTCTAAGACTCTATCTTCTTTGCAAAGGCAAGTAAATTCCATTTTTTCCAGCGAAAGGTGGAATATTTGGGCCACTTGGTTTCTTCACAAGGAGTAGAAGCGGACCCTTTGAAGATCACAGCGATGGTCCATTGGCCCACTCCCCAATCCTTGAAACAATTGCGTGGTTTTTTGGGCCTTACAAGATATTATTGGAGGTTTGTGCCTCATTACGCCACCATAGCAGCCCCGCTTATTGAACTATTGAAACAGGATAATTTTATGTGGACCACGGCAGCTGCTACTACGTTTGATCACTTGAAGAAAGCCATGACTAAAACACCTGTGTTGAAGCCGCCTGATGCAAGAGGGACATTCCTTGGCTTATTACAGTAAAAAATTAGGACCTCGTTTCGTGGGTGCTTCTGCCAACATCCGTGAGATGCGTGCCATAGTCTAGCTGTAGCAAAATGGTGACAATATTTGCTTGGGCGACACTTTATTATTAAAACTGATCATAAAAGCTTACGGGAACTATTGACACAAGTTATTCAAACACCGGAACAACAACATTTCATTCGTAAGCTTCTTGGTTTCCAATTTACTATCGAGTACAAGGCGGGTACTCAAAATTCTGCTACTGATGCTTTATCAAGACAGTTTGATGGCTCTTCTTTGTCACTACTTTGCTATGAGTGTTGTTCGTTATGACTTCTTAGATGAGTTACGTCAAGAGAATATAACTTGTTCGGATCTTCACCTCCTTAATGAGCAATTGCAGCTAGGTAAGTTGGATAAAAATCTATAATCAAGCAGGGATGGTTTGCTATATTTCTGTCAGAAACACTTCATCAGTGCTCATTCAAACCTCAAGCAGCAAATTCTCCAAGAGTTTCATGCTTCTCCCGTGGACATAACTTTGTTACGGTTGGGAGCCAATTTCTTTTGGCACGGCATGCAAAATGATGTTTAGAAATTCATCACAGCTTGCATGGTTTGCCAAACCATTAAATATTCAATAGCAGCCCCTTATGGTATTCTACAACCGCGTAAAATCCTGAAAAGAGTTTGGGAGGATTTGTCTATGGATTTTATTGTGGGACTATCTAACTCTCATGGGGCAACAAATATTTTGGTGGTTATTGATAGGTTCACCAAGATTGCACATTTTGGAGCCATGCCGACTCCTTATTCAGCTACCAAAGTGGCTGACTTGTTTGCTCACATGGTCATTAGACTTCATGGCATGCCTAGAACTATAATCTCGGACTGGGATTCGATTTTCACAAGTGCTTGTTGGAAGAAATTATTTGAGTTGATGGGAACTACTTTCAAGATGAGCTCGGCATACCACCTCAAACTGTGGTCACCAACCGTTATTTGGAACAATATTTACAAGCTTTTACGGCAGAGAACCCAAAATAATGGAGTAAGTTTCTTTCATAGGCTGAATATCATTACAACACAAAACACAATTCTGCAATCAGTATAACTCCATTTCAGGCAGTTTACGGGCGCATTCCACCAACAATTCCAGCTTATACTTGGGGGCAACAACTATTCAGGCAGTAGAAGATGATTTACTCACTCGAGATGAGATTCTACAACAGTCGAAACATAACTTACTGCAAGCGCAGAATCGCATGCGTCAACAGGCCAACAAAAAGCGCAGGGACATCATGTTTCAGCTTGGGGACTTAGTTCTCGTGAAACTCCAGCCTTACTGCCAGACAACAGTGGCTCATCGCCAAAATTCAGTCTTGCTGTCGTTATTTCGGTCCTTTCGAAGTCCTAGCTCGAGCTGGTCCGATTGCATATACATTGAAGCTTCCGCAAGGTAGTCGCATTCATCCTACTTTTCATGTTTCCTTACTCAAGCCATTTCATAGAACACAACCAACAACTTGTTATCCATTGCCGGAGCATAGCCTTGCCAACCAAAAAACCAGTTATGATTCCTCTAGGCATTTTGGCTACTCGGGTTCATGTGGTCAACAACAAAGCCACACGACAGGTACTAGTGCAGTGGTCATTGAGCTCACCGGAGGATGCTACATGGGAAGACTTTTACACCTTCGTTCACATGTACAACCTACCCAACCTTGAGGACAAGGTTCTTTTCGTGGAGGGGAGTAGTGTTAGTGAGGCACAAGGTATTAGCCTAACTCCAGCCAGCCCAATAGAATTGGACTCAAGTGCAATTCAGCAACAAGTGAAAGACTGGGAGAAGGACTCGACTCAGGTAATCAAAGAACCCCTAAACTTGAGAAGCACAATGGCAACACACAAGCTGGAGAGGAGGGAACTAGCCGAGAGAAAGAAAGGGAAGAAGCCAGCCGCAAGAGGGAAAGAGTGAAGCCATGTTGGCTGAGGGATTTCGTGATGCTATTGGGACGTTGAGGAGAGAGAAGATTATGTAACCAATTTATGTTAGCCATGGTTTGTAGCTACTGAGTATAAATAATGTTTTGTAATCTCTTTGAAAGTTTTATCTGTTGAATGAAATTGATATAGGCATTTGGAGATTAGCTTTATCTCGAAGAGAGCATTTTCTTGCTAACATATTGGGTTATTTTATTCGTTTTGTTTTGAGTCATATTTAATATTCATATATCTTTTATTTGATTGAGCATTTAAAAATCTCTTGTAAATTGTTTAATTCTTAAAGTTTAATATATGTAACTTAATGTAACATTTTTTTCTCTTTTTTTTCTCAAAATTAAATTTACATATTTTTATGTACAATTTCACACTTTTACTACTAAATATCACATTTTATTATTACTTGTATTAATACATAATACCAAAATATTTAACTCAAATAATTAAAACTCAGATGATGTAGTATATATTAGGTGGGAATGGGAGGAAATTTGGGGCGGGACTTAAAGTTTGTTTTCTGTGGGGACTTTCAACCGCTATTCTCTCTTAGTCAAATTTGTTTAATTTCTTTCAATGGTTTAAAAGTCAAGAACATAATATATTAATATAATGAAAAACCAACACGAAGTAATAATCAACCTGCTGATCCATTGTCGTAGTTATAAAAGCTAGTTTTAATTCAGACTGCAACACTCAGGCAAAACGTTACGAAAAAAAGAAGCTAAAAGGCGACGCATGCGGCTAATATTAAAGCAATATATATATAAATTCAAATAGTCATTCTGCTGCAATCAGTTGGCTTAAACGACACCGTTCCACCATCAATGTCATAGCCAACCAAAAAGTTCATTTGAGCTAAGTTGCCAAAAATGGCAAAATCCGTAGAAGGCGCCATGGTGAAGCAGAACATATCATCCTCAACCTTTGCGAACGTGTTAAGCGGATTCAAAACGACGTCGGCTCCTGTAAAATGAGCTTTGATAGTAGGAACACTAATACTACTGTCTGATCTGAAACACAGACTCAACACTCCCTGCGGGTCACTCACCTTCTCGGCGTCAATGGCTTTCTCTAGAACTGACACCAAATCGTCGTAGAATCCGGCCGGAAGAAAAGTCAGCGTCGTCCCGGAATCGATTATGATGTTGCCCTCATTCGCTGCCACGCCGGCCTTGGACGACGTCGATGTATTATAATTAGTAGTATCGTAGACCAATCTCTTTTTTCCAACGCTAATGGCTTCCAAAGTGAGGTAGTAGTAAGTTTTAGGGTCTTTGTTTGAGACTAAAGGCGTGGAAACGACACCGGAACCGGATACAACAGCGGCACTGCCAAAACTGATCTTGCTTGTGACGTAAGATTCAGCAGATAAGGGCACTAAACAGTAAGAGAACTTACCACCAATTGTCTTACCCAATTGAGAAACTAACGAAAGGGACCCTCCTCCGAGACCGATCAAGCCAGAACCCGACTCGTCGAAAGTGCCGCCATTGTCGTGGCCACAGCCGAAAACAACTTTTGGGAGTGAAGTCTCGCCAACGGTAAAGGTTTCAGCAGCGAGATTGCCCTTCGTGTAGGAACGGTCTCCATAGGAATAGCTGTACTCGCACGTGTCGTGCTCCGAACTGCAAGTTGCTTGGTACAGCTCAGTGCAGGGTTTGGCGGCGCATGGAATGTTGTGGTACGTGGAGGACTTGTCTGGGTCGAAAAGGGTTGGGGTTTGCTTGAAGCACTCCGTGCATGGCTTGCACTGCGTCCATATAAGGTCGCTGCCGGTGTCTGCTATGCCGATAAGTTGGACAGGCGGAGTTCCGATGGAAATGTTCATGAGGTACTCGCCCTCGCTGGGAATGATCCTTGATTGGATCACAGTTTTTTGTGCGAGTAAGGTTGATTGGTAGTGGCCGAGGCGGGAGAAAGAGCGGCGGAAAGCGTTGTGAAGGCGGTCGAAATCAGTGGTCGAGGGAATGCTAATGTGGGAGAATGGAGAATCACGTTGAATGAGATCAATGGAAAATCCACTAGTATTACTAATTAGCATTTTGGATACAGCTGTGAAACAAGACCCTGGGAGCAGAGTGAAACAAATAATGGTTATAGGGAGAATAATGTATAGAGCCATATTCTCTTAGGTAAGTAATTATATAAATTGATAAGAGAATGATATGTAGAAACTAAGTGAGGACGAGGAAATCATAGCGGTGTTGCAGTCCTTATATAGAGATTACTCTTTACGCCCGTCATTGGATTTTATTGCATTGTACCATGAATTGGTTATCAATAGTATAGTAGAGGAAGCGAAGAGCCTAATTATTAAGTATTTCTGATAAATATTAATTTGATAGTCACATGTAAATGTATACGTTTCTAATAATGAAATCTTTTAACCAGATATTGATTGCAATTTTGTTTCAACTTTTCTGTGTACAAAGATTTTAACATTCTGAGTTGAAGATGGAAAACCGCAACCTATGCATTAAAACATACGTTATGGTCTATTAATTTTGATGTTTTGGAAGCAGAGAGCGATCATGACAAGGTATAACTAATAACGGACTTTAACTCTCTCGTTCAACCCAAAAAACAGCCTAAAATGATTAAATGTTGGAACTTTGTGTTAATTTTGTAAAATAGAAAAGTGTTAAGTGTGTCATAGTAGAAAGAGTCTCACATGGGATAAGAATATTTTTTCATAAGGGTATATAATAGACAACTTAGAGAATTGATTTTGGGCCCGAAGGACCATCTAGTTTTGTGAGCATAGGTGAGGACTCAAACACTTGACCACCATGCGCGCCGCCGCCGTCCGAGCTGTGTGTTGTGGTGTCACACTTTATTTTTCTTTTGTTTGTTAAAAAATTATTTAATAAAATTACTATTGTTTATTTACTAATTAATTAATTTTAAAATGTTTTATTAGAAGTAGTAAACGTGATTCATTTTAATTGTGTATGACCACGATTCCTCCCACGAATTAATCAACTTTTCTTAACGTTTTATTTTTGATTGACTTCTCTACATAAGTCGGATCAGAATAACGAGAGAAGACATCTCCTTTACAGAAAAAATTATCTTCTAAAATATCAAATTTTCTCAAAGCAATTTTTAGGGTGTAAGAGAGTGACCCTTTCGGTGCAAAAATGGTTTCGTATATAGTGGATGTTTTATCCTGGGGACGGCGTGGTTGATAGGATGTCGTGCACACTTAGGGTAGAGCTTTGAAACATCTTAAAGAAAGCAACATAGTCCGTGACTCAGCCAAAAATTTCTACTACTAATTCGTTCCATATTTTATTTCAATTCTGAGATAACAATTTTAAAATGATACTGTTATGCTATGGCTACTACCGATGATTTTTCTGGTTCTGGTTCTACTGATATTAACAAGCCATTTCGTTTTGAGGGTTTGTATTTTAAGCGTTGGAAACAAAAGATGTTGTTTTATCTGACGATGAAGAAGATTGTGTTTGTCCTCATTGTTGTGAAGTCGGTTGCCTCTGAACCTTTGACCGACAAGGACAAAGAGACTAAACGAGAGAAGCAATAGAAGGAATTGGACTCCTGGGTTGAAAACGAATTTCTCTGTAATAATTTTATTCTTAACAGTTTATCTGATGACCTTTATGATTATTATAATTCAGACAAGTCAGTAGAGGAAATTTGGGAGGTGTTGCAAAAAAAATATGATACAGAGAAGGCAGGAACTAAAAAATACATTGTCACTCGCTACCTGAAGTATCAAATGGTGGACGATAAATCTATGGAAGCCCAATCTCACGAACTTCAGAAAATCACGAATGAGATTATCTAAGAAGGTATGACTCTTGATGAACAGTTTCAAGTTGCTGTTTTAATTGACAAATTACCTCCTTCGTGGAAGGATTTTAAAAATGTACTCAGGCATAAGACTAAGGAATTTTCCTTAGAGAGTTTGATCACCCGCCTTCATATCGAGGAGAAAGCAAGGAAACAAGACCAGAAAGAAGAGATGCTTGTTGTTTCAAACAACAACCCCAAGAAATCCACACTTGCGGTTTTGAAGCCTAATGGAAAAAAATATTTAAGAATCAGAACCGCAACTCTAATTCAAATTCCAACTGCGACAACCAGAACACTTCTCGAACAGCAATCAGAGTTGGAAACATAACAAGAACCAACATGGAAGGCAGTACACTCCACCTAAACAAAATGACTTTGGACAATTCCTTTGTTACAACTGGAAGAAGCAAAGTCATATGGCACGCAAGTAGGAACAAGCCAAGCACTGCTTCGCAGGTTAACTTGACTGAAGAAGCTTTTATAGCTATGATTTCTGAGATCAACCTTATTGGTGGATCAGATGGGTGGTGGGTAGACACTGGTGCTTCTCGCCATGTCTGCTATGATTGTGCTATGTTTAAAACATACACTGCTGTTCATGATAAGAAAGTGTTGTTGGGAGATTCCCACACCACTACTGTTGCTGGGATTGGGAATGTGGAACTTATGTTCACCTCAAGAAAGAATTTATTACTGAAAGATGTAATGCATACTCCTAAGATAAGAAAGAATCTGGTTTCTGATTTTCTACTTAATAAGGTTGGGTTTACTCAAACTGTTGGGGCTGATTTGTACACCATCACTAAGAATGGTATTTCTGTTGGGAAGGGTTATAGTACTGATGACATGTTTAATTTAATAAAGTTTATCCTTCTGCTTATATGATGTGTGATTTTAATGTTTGGCATGCTAGACTTTGTCATGTTAATAAGCGCATTATTAAGAGCATGACTAACTTTGGTTTAATTCCTAAAATGTCAGAAAATGATTTTGAAAAATGTGATTTTTGTAGTGAAGCAAAAATAGCTAAGACACCACAAAAATCAGTTACTAGAGAATTTGAGCCATTAGATTTAATTGATGGAACATTAACTAGGAATGGTAAACGTTATTTCATTACTTTTATTGATGATTGTTCTAACTTTACTTATGTGTGTACTTAAGGAAAAATAAAAGTGATGCGCTTGATATGTTAAAATTATTTGTGACTGAAATTGAGAATCAATTCAATAAGAAAATTAAAAGGTTTCGTAGTGATAGAGGAATTGAATATGATTCAAGCATGTTTATTGAGATTTATAATTCACATGGCACTGTACACGAAAAAACTACACCATATTCACCTGAAATAAATGGTAAAGCTGAAAGAAAAAATAGAACTTTTACTGAATTTGTTGTGGCTATTTTGTTGAATTCTGGTGCTGCATCTCATTGGTGGGGTGAGATTTTATTAGCTGTTTGCTATGTTATGAATAGAATTCCTAAATCTAAAAGCAAAATTTCATCATATGAGATATTGAAAAATAGACAACCAAACTTGTCTTATTTTAGAACTTGTGGTTGTTTGGCTTATGTTCGTATTCTTGATCCAGAAAGGATTAAATTTGCTAGTAGAGCCTATGAATGTGTGTTTTATTGGGTATGCATTTAATAGCAAAGCATATAGGTTTTTTTACTTGAATGCGCATGTAATTGTGAAATCTAATGATGTTGTTATTTATGAACATAGATTTCCTTTTAAATTGAGAAATAGTGGGGGCGCATCTACTAGCAATGTTCCTGTGATTAGGGCTAATGAGCACATTGATAGCACTTAAATAGAACCTAGAGGGAGCAAGAGAGCTAAAAAAGAAAAAGATTTCGGTTCAGACTTCTGTGCTTATACCTTGCAGGAGGATTCTACTAACCTCCAAGAAGCTTGGTCTTCTCTAGATGCCGACCTGTGGCAAGAGGCCATCAATGATGAGATGGAATCTCTTGAGTCTAACAAAACCTGACACTTAGTCGACCTACCTCCAGGTTGCAAGCCTATAGGTTGTAAGTGGATTCTAAAAAAGAAGTTGAAACCCAATGGTACTGTTGATAAGTACAATGCTCACTTGGTCACAAAGGGTTTTAGGCAAAGAGAAAATATAGATTTCTTTGACACTTTTTCACTTGTTACTAGAATAACATCCATTAGAGTTTTGATTTCCCTAGCTGCCACACACAATCTAGTTGTACACCAAATGGATGCTAAGATTGTGTTTTTAAATGGTGAATTAGAAGAGGAGATCTATATGGATCAACCTTAAGGGTTTGTGATCCATGGCCAGGAACATAAGGTTTGCAAGTTAGATAAATGTTTGTATGGTCTTAAGCAGGCACCTAAGCAATGGCATGTGAAATTTGACAATTTAGTTATCTTGCATGGATTTGAAGTGAATGAAAGTGACAAATGCATTTACTATATATCTAAGAATGGCATTTTCACTATTGTATGTCTATATGAGGATAACTTGCTTATATTTGGTTCAAATATTTATGCTCTGAATGCTGTCAAATCTCTGTTGTGTGCTAACTTTGATATGAAGGACCTCGGAGAAGCGAATGTAATCCTTGGTATTAAGATTACTAGGTTTTAAAAGGGAATTTCTTTGGATTAATCTCACTATATTGCGAAGATTCTAAAGAAATACAATTACTTTGACTGTAAACCTGCTTGCACACCATATGATCCAAGTGTAAAGTTATTTAAGAACACTGGTGACGGTGTGAGACAATTAGACTATGCGAGCATCATTGGATGTCTTCGATATGCCATTGATTTTACGAGACACGACATTTCTTATGTTGCGGGATTATTGTGCACGTTTACTAGTAGACATTGTATAGAGCATTGGCATGCTATTGAAAGGGTTATGAGATAACTTAAGAGGGCCATGAACCTTGGATTACATTATCGTATATGTAGCGACCCCAAATTCGCTAATGAGGCTCAAGGGCCTTGATTAGTGTGCCGGGAGGGCATAATTGGGTTAAATGTGGTTTGCATGAATACATTGATTTAAATGCATAATTATATGATTAATAATGTTTGTGTGATTATATTGGTATTAATGTGATATGTATATATGGTTATTGTGAGAACCACATTATTATGTGGGTAGGTTTGCAGAGCACGACTCGAGGCGATCCTAGGGCTAGTTAGCGGGGAAAAGTCACAACAGGGTTTAACAGTTGACTTTGGATAAGTCAGGGGTATTTTAGGTATCGGGTGGCTATTTAGACTATCGGGTTATGAAAATAAATATATGGAGATATATTTGAGGTTAGGAAGTCTAGGCGGGAATATTGGGGGAATTTACCGTTTTGCCCTCGGGGACGTTTCCGGCACCCCGAGCCTCGGGATTGACTTATTGGGATAAGATTAGACTGAGGCTTAAGGAAAATAGTAGACAGAAATTAAACCGACCTTTATCTTCAACCTTTCCTCTCTATTCTCTCTCAAGGAAAACACAAGGATAAAAAACATTGAAAACATAGGGGAATTCAGCTGGAATTCAGTGGATTGAAGGAGTGGTGTAGAGGCTTAGCTCAAGAATCAATCAAAGAACTTAATCAGGACTAAGGTAAGCACTGAATTTCCTTTTCTGTGGTTAGAAATTCTGGGTTTTGGTTGGGTTTTGAGGTGATTGTGGTTTTGATGTTTAAGAGCAGAATTAAGGAGGAAAGCTTGGGAATTAGCTTGGATTTGGCTTGGTGAAGTGGTTTAGCAGAAGAGGTAAGTCTCAATTCGTGATTTAGAGGTTTTAATCTGAATTTGAATGGTTGGTTTGAGTGTTTGAGGTTCTTGAGTTTCAGAAATTGGAAATGGGATTTTAGTAGGTTTTTGGGCTGTATTTCTGTTGAATTATGTTGTTTAAGTCATTCTAAAAGTGTTGGGATTAATTGATTTTGAATTGGGGAGCTTTGGGATGGCTTAGGATGAGGTTTAGATGTTGGAAATGGTGGGTGTTGACTGTGTTTTTAGCCAACGACGTGAGAACTTCAAAAACGATAAACCTTCAAGAGAATTTAAATGACACAGACAGTTTTATCAAGAAAAGTAAATAACACACAAGATATTTATAGTGGTTCAGCCCCGATCAGTCGGTAATAGCCTAATCCACTTAGAGTTGTGATTATAGATCTGTACTAAAGATCAGATGGACTGACCCAACTGAGTTTCTTCAGTACAGATTGCAAAAATACAAGAATCCTTTCAAATACCAGCACTTTCTCTCTCTAGAATACTCAGACCCAAATTTTCTCTCTCTATAATACTCAGACCCAAATTTTCCCAAAAGTCTAGAAAGAAGAAGCAGAAGCCCCTCTCTAATCCCATAAGCCCTCTATTTATAGGCTTAGGGTCATACATCTGATATCCCCTAGAATCAGGATATTTTATTATATTTATTACATTTAAATTACAAAAAACATTCAAAATGTAACAAAACCCCCCATTTGTGGGAAGAATGAGAGATTCCCGCCTATCTTGTTGAAGCTGTTTCTGGGAATCTTGACTTAGTCCTCCTATAGCTAGTTGATCCACCTCACCTCCACTCTAGTCGATCATACACATGCTGGTCGGACATACACTTGCTGGTAGGACATGCTAGTGCTAGACATGCACTTCTCTCCTCTAACATGACACTCTCCTCTAGCATGCCATTTCTTTATTTGGAAAACCATGCACTGGTTGGACATGTGCATAAAGACCAAATTCTTGGGCTCTCCTAGGACCACTCTCTTGGGGTTTCCTAGGACCACAATCCCTTGGGCTCTCCTCGGACCACATCCTTGGGGTCTCCTAGGACCACTCTCTTGGGGTCTCTTAGGACCAAAGTCCCTTGGGCTCTCCTCGGACCACATCCTTGAGATCTCCTAGGATGCACTCTCCTTAGCTCTCCTAGGACCACCCCCTTGGGGTCTCCTCGGACCACACCCTTCGGATCTCCTAGGATGCACTCTCCTTAGCTCTCCTAGGACCACCCCCTTGGGGTCTCCTCGGACCACACCCTTGGGATCTCCTAGGATGCACTTGGCTTGGTTATGACATGTTTCAAGCAGTCCAAACTCTTCACCAGTCTACCGGGTCACTTTTATTGCCACGTCATTGATCTCCAATTTTTGGGGATAACAGTGGGTTTTCTGGGCATGAAGGGAAGGGTCGCAGCTCTGTTCTATAGCGCTGCGACCCTAGGATGAAGAAGAGCCAGGAGGGCTCGGCCAAAGGTGAGTGCCACGGCGCCCAAAGCAAGGGCCGCGGCGTGTGTCTCCTTCCAGGCAAGCCCTTTGCTCTGTTTTGAGGGCAGGGCCGCAACTAAGCTTCAAGGGCCGCAGCCCTTGGGTGCACACTTGAACATTTGGGGATCTTAGGCTTGGGAATGTGGTCTAGAATGCTCGGGATCGATTTCACCACCGTGCTTGGTGGAACTCGGATTCCTAGAGGTTAGTTTTGTAACCGGAAACCCTAACTTGAATATTAATGGAACCCTATACCTTGATTGTGACTAGGTGATAAAAGCTTAGGCTCGGGAACGGATCGTGCTCGAGGAGTGTTGCTCATAATCCAAAACCGCAAAGATCAAAGGTAAGAAAACTGCACTTGGTTGAATATCAGTGACGGGACTAAGGGTTCCCTATTGTGTATGCTTGAAAAGATGGTATTATGCCATGCAAGCTAATTAGTGAACCAAAGACCTAAGGGTGCCATGGGTTATACTAGCGCAAAGGGCACGGCTTGGCCACAGGTAGCCGAGGACAGCTTAATATGCACTGAGCTCGGTTTAAGCCGGCCGGAGTCAGTGGGGTAAACAGAGGGTGCGGCCTAAGTTGTCGGCCCTGATTATTATGTGATGTGAATGTTATAAGTGTTTGATTGCATCCATGATTATGAATATATGCTGAATGATTAATGTGGATTATTTGATGAGATTTCATGCTTAGTGAATTTACTATCTGTTATTACTGTTTGTGTTGCACATGTTTTCTTGCTGGGCGTTGGCTCACGGGTGCTACGTGGTGCAGATAAAGGCAAGAGCAAAGTTGATCAACCTTGATTAGGAGAGCTCTGCAAGCGGAATGTACATGGCCAGCTGCTCAGCCGCAACGGTTGAAGTTTAGGCAGGAACGTGAGACCCAGAGATTGTCCATTTTGCCTTAGTATGGCTAATAGATGTTTGTGTTATTTTGGGAGTCTATAAACCAACTTTTTAACTCTGTTCTTTTTGGGATCCCATGTATATAACAGTTTAATTGTATAAAATGAAGCTTTTGAGACCAAAACCTTTTTAACCCTAGCTCATACATGTTTAGTGACACGTTTTTAAATTAATAACTTGATTAGCAAGTCTTGCACCTTTATAAGTACACAGTGTAGCGGTCTTGGCTATCCAGGGCTATAGTAAATTTCCAGCTGTACTTGAAGGATATAGTGATGCAGACTGGAGCACTTTGTTAGATGACTCCAAAGTAACAAGTGGCTATATCTTTAGTATAGTGAGTGGAGTTGTTTATTGGAAATCAAAGAAACAAACTATTTTGGCTCAGTCCACCATTGACTCTGAAATGATAGCACTAGCTACTTCTAGTGAAGAAGCAAGCTAGCTGAGATGCCTACTAGCTGAGACCCTTTATGGGAAAGACCAATACCAGCTGTGTTGATCCATTACGATAGCACCGCGGCTATTTAAAAAATACAAAACCGTTATTACAAGGATAAGAGACGACAAATACGTCGTAAGCACAACATTGTTAGAGAGTTCCTCTCAACAAGAGTTGTTAGAGTGGGTTATGTACGCACTGATGATAATTTAGCAGATCCTTTGACGAAAGGACTAGCTAGAGAGAAAGTCCATAGAACTTCAAAAGAAATGGGACTATTGCCCTTATAATGATGAGTCACCCATGATGGTAATTCAACCTAAAGATTGGAGATCCCAAGAATCAGGTTCAATGGGTAATAACAAGTTGTGAGGTGATAAGTGTTGATCATGCTATTTTTATAATAGAAGCATGAAGTCCTAAAGCGATATGAGGATGAGTTAATAAAAACTCTTAATGAGATCTATACTCTATATGGAGTGGAGTGGAGTACCAAGCTACAGGAGTACTCTTGATAGACTCACCTATGTGAATGTGGAAGTGAGGCCGCTTCCTATGAAATTTGGGGCAAAATTTCTAGAGCATTCACTATACTAAGATAGACGTGCATGGCCATTAACACACGGGATTTTGACTACACCCTTGAAAGATTGGGCGTGGTACGTTGTTAGAGATAGAGTTCAAGACTACGAGTCAATCTATTATAATATAAATCATATTCACTACGCAAATGTTCAAATTAAAAGATACATTTGTTTATGCACAATCTTATAGATTCTGATATTGCTCGAGAAAATATTTTCTTATAATTCAAGTGGGGGATTGTTGGAACTTTGTGTGAATTTTGTAAAATAGAAAAGTGTTAAGTGTGTGATAGTGGAAAGAGTCTCACATGGGATAAGAATACTTTTTCATAAGGGTATATAATAGACAACTTTGACAATTGGGTTTGGGCCCCAAGGGGCATCCTGTTTTTTGTGCATGGGTGAGGACTCACACACTTGACCACCACGCGCGGGCGCCGCTGCTGTCGTCTGTCCGAGTTGAGCTGACGGGTGGTGTGGTGTGGTGTCACACTTTATTTATTTATTTTTGTTTGTTTAAAAATTATTTAATAAAATAAATATTATTTATTTATTAATTAATTAATTTTAAAATGTTTTATTAGAAGTAGTAAACGTGATCCGTTTTAACTGCGTATGACCACGATTCCTCTCATGAATTAATAAACTTTTCTTACCATTTTATTTTTTTAATGACTTCTCTACATAAGTCGGATCAAAAAAAGGAGAGAAGACATATCCTTTACAGAAAAATTTCTCTTCTAAAAAATCGAATTTTCTCAGAGCAATTTTTAGGGTGTACGAGAGTGACTCCTTTCGGTGCAGAAAGGGTTTCATATACAGTGGTTGTTTTATCCTGGGGATGGCGTGGTTGATAGGCTGTTGTGCACACTTAGGATAGAGCTGCGAAACTTCTTAAAGAAAGCGACATAGTCCGCGACTCAGCCGGAAATTTCTATCGGTAATTTGTTTCATATTTTATTTCAATTTTGAGATAACATTAAATATCTTACAATAATTTTCAGTAACTTATTTACGTATCCTGTATTTTAATTTAGGAAGTGCAAATAATACTCAATAAGTATGTTGGATAAATTTTTTAGATATCTCAATTTGACGCTTTGAAGGAAAAAAATAAAAGAAAGAAACAGATTTATAACAAGGGCATGTCTTATTGAAGAAAATGCATTAATTGACGGGGCAGATCCCCTGTCCAAATTGTGTATCTTATTCCCTATCCTACAAATAAGAATATAACACATGTCTACTCACTCATGCACTTACAACACTTTGTTTGCCCAAATCATTTTCACAACAAATAAAAATGGAATTAATCCTTCACAAAATCCACTAACTGAATCAATAAAATAATAAATACACGTTAGCCTTTCTAGATTAATAGTTCATATTAAAAAAAAAATATATATATATATAATAAATATTAATGTATTTAGAAAATAAATCCTTACAAAATCATATTTATATACTTTTGCTGATAAAAAAATTGTACATTAAATGTTTTTTTTTTTTTCAAATTTATTTAGATAAATAATGATTCATTTTTTTTAAGATTTTAGTTAAAAATTAAAGTTTAAAATATTTTTTTAATTTAATTATGTATTTTGTTTTTTAATTTATAATCAGCATTATTATTTAACTTAATGAGAAAAAGAATCCAATTAATGCTTATCTAATACTATATTTATAATGTAATAAAATATACAATTTTTCTAATCAATGATTTAGGTCGTGAGCGAGTGGTGCGCCGACACTAGAATTCTTAGTTCTCTGTGCATTTTCTTCCCCTTCTCTTGGCTAGGGTGGACACCGGCCTTGGCCATGCATCTCGGTGTGTCTTAGCCAAGAGGGGCGGTCGGATGGGTTGGGGTACTCCTGGTTGTGCTCGGTGGTGGAGAGGTAGGTGACACGCAACACTTCTTTCTCTTCTCCGGCACCGGGATGGGCTGAGTTTGGTGGAATTGGTCCTCGTCTTAATCTAGGTTTCAGGCCTCGGATCTGTAGGGCGTTCCTCGTCTGGTGGCGTGCAGTCATGGGGGTGGGGCTCCGTTTGGGAGGTGGGATTCGGGTCTCGGATCTACAGGTACTCCTTCGTTCAAATCTCTTGGTTTGGCTTGGATCCCATTTGTGGGTGTTTTGGTGGGTGGGTTTGTGATACGAACTATGCCAACAATTGTGACGAAACCCGAACCAAATTTGGAAAACAACCTAAGAACACTCGAATTTGGAATGGAAACCGCGACCCAATGCTTAGCAAAGCTTGAACCTTGGTATGGTGAAGACGCCACAAACGGGGATGGATTATCTGTTTGATAAGTCAGATTTGAATGCCACAAGGAAACCCTTGATAAGTTCGAAAGTTTCTTCAAGAACTCAAGAAGAAAACTCACAATTTTTTTCATTAACAAAAACTATGTGCCTTCCAAACCGTCCACAAGACCTAATATAGCCGAAAATTACAAAGAGGGTTTTAGACATATAAAAACCCTAAAATACCCTTAATGAAAAAGCCCAAAAAAGACATGTCTTTGACTCCAACAAAGACTCTAATAAAACATGAAAATATAGTTCAAACTAAAACAAATAATTAAAGTAAGGTTACAAAGAAGCCAAATCTTAATCAAGCTCCTAAACTGAATCAACTTTGATGAGCAGCACAAGCCTTTGTTCACCCTCAGTAGTGAACTCGACCTCTTCCTGTTGTAGAATTCTCCGGACTAAGCTTTTAAGCTCTTCTTTGAATCTCCTAGCTCACACCCTCGTCACCGGACCAACTGGAACTTGAACTGGATCGTTAGTCTTGATGTCCTCATTAGTTTGGAAAGAGGGAGTTATGCTGTAGTGGTGTCGCTCTCCCAGTTTGGGTGTTGTTAATGGCTGCCTTATTGTTTTGTTTTAGGTTTTTTGTGTCTTCTCTTTTGGTTTTATTTTTAGTTAATAATGTCCCCTTGCGTGGGCGGGTGTCAACCACTATGTTTGTAGTGTTTTGTCCCATTCTCTTTTGATGTTATGAGTTTCGACGTTTTGTCTTGATGGTTGGAAGTCCTTGTGATCCGTGTCTTTTGATCCACGTCTCAGGATCTTGTGACCCTTTTCTTTGACAAAGTGTTGACTTTGAGATGCTTATACTCGATATGAGTCTACGTCAATGTCCCTGGATGTAAATTCTGTTTTTAATACCCATTGGGTAATTGAGGTTTTGCCTCTTAATCTATGGAATCTTTCATCATCTAAAAAAATATACAATTTTTCTTAATAAAAAAATATATAAATAAATTTAATAATTTTGTACAGATTACACATTGATTTAAATATAAATGAATGTTTCTTTTCCATTCTTTTTGTTCAGTTTTTTTTTTATAATGGATTATGCGATTGTTTTATTTTTATTTTTGTTGAGGATTACACATTTATTTACATACTAGGTGCAAGAAAGGGCAATGCACGTTTTCTTAGTTTTATTTAGAAAATAAATATTTTTATTATGTTCTTATGATTGTCATATAAATTTTAAATAAATAAATAATATTATATATAAAAGAATGACTTAAACATATTAAAATAAAAATTAAACCAAATCATTGTTTATGGTTTTTTTTTTTTTAAATAATATGATAATCTTTTAGATTACAAACTACCATATTTAAGATACAAAACATTCATGATATTATTCAAATCATACATTAACGATTGGAGAAGAAACTTCTTTATTCTTGATAGAAATAAATGTTATTCTAATTTTATTTTTAGTTACTGTGGATGCCAAAAATCCGTCAAGGAAAAAAAGTCATTTCCCTTATTCAAATAAATGGCTAAGGGTCATCGAAGGCATCAAGTACAGGTTGGCGGCAAAAGGCTACTATGTTCTACCAAGAGGTTATTGATGCAAAAGTTCCACACCATGAATGAATATAAGAAAATTTCCAAAAGCGTATAGCTTATAGTCCTAAGGTGACACACTCCAAAGGAGGGTCCAAACATGCCCGCGTCTCACACCTAGTGAGACCTTCATCTCACGCCTTGGGTTGAACCTTGAGTCTCAATGGCGCCTCACCTCCAGCTGAAGGGCCTCGCACCTAGTAGGCACCTTGCGCCCAGCCGAAGGGCCTTGCACCCAGTAGGCACCTCATGCCCAGCATGCGCCTCGCACCCAGCAGCTGTCTCGCGCCCTGCGCCCAACATGCGCCTCACGTCCAACAGGCGTCTCATGCCTCACGCCCCGCAGGTGCCCTGCGCCAAGCAGAAGGGCCTCATGCCAGAAGGGGTCTCGCACCCATTAGGGCCTCGCGCTTAGCTGAAGGGTCCCGCGCCTAGCAGGGCTCTCACGCCCATCAGGGCCTCACGTCCGACCGAGGGGACTCAGGCCCAACTAGCACTTACCCAATCTCACACCTTGCGTCAAAGGTCTCGCGAGACACAACACTACAAGAAAAAATGCTTTTAATAACACCAAAAAT
Source organism: Humulus lupulus (assembly GCF_963169125.1). Taxonomy (NCBI): domain Eukaryota; kingdom Viridiplantae; phylum Streptophyta; class Magnoliopsida; order Rosales; family Cannabaceae; genus Humulus; species Humulus lupulus. The sequence goes on from NC_084797.1 coordinate 74,679,788, forward strand.
GTGTTATCAAAACATACCATAACACTTTTTGATGTGTTAAGACCGACTATGTTATTGTAGGTCAGGGTACTTTACATAACACTTTATCATTGTTATACATATGTGTTAATATACTGTCAACGATAACACATTTTCTGTGTTATTTTAATAAATAGGTAAGTGTTTAATTATATTATTTATAGTAAATTATATAACACATTTCAATACTTATAAATTTGTGTTATAATACACGTTAGCATAACACATTTTTTGTGTTATAATACACTTTAGTATAACACATTATTTGTGTTATATAATGAAGTTTGCATAACAAAATTCTTTACTTATAAAAAGTGTTATTGTAATAGATATTATAACACATTTTTTGTATTATTTTAATATTTAGATAAGTTTAAATTCTCATTATATATTCATTTATATAACACTAATTTATTCTATTATATTTTTATTTTTTATTTATATAATTAAAATTAGCTTTCTAATATATACTAGCATCATCAAATAAACTTGATTTTCAAATAACAAAAGGTAAAAACATTCAACATTGTATTAACAATCCAAAAATTAGTTTAAAATACTTAACACTGTCATCAACAACAAAATGTTCTTTAAGTATTCAAGTAGTCTTAAATATTCACATATTGAAAAGTTACTACTTTCAGCACAAAATATTGAAGAGTTTAATTTTTTACATAATAACACGTCAAAATTTGAGTAGTTGCACACTCCTACAGTATTATTTGATAGGAAAAAAACATGCAATTAAGTTGCTTCATTGTACCAGCCACAATGATCTGATCTTCACTTCCAATTCTAACGAAACCAACACACTCCGTGATACAACAACATTCAATGTTAAATTGATAAACTATGTCTGATTTAGTTCTTTGAAATTCAAAGTTAAGACATGAGTGAGTCATAGAGTAATAGTAGTAGTTATCAACAGGATAATTTAGAAAAGTTTGAATCTGAAAACCTAATTAATCCAACTACAATAGGATAATTTAATCTCATTGAGAAACTTGAGAAAAAAAATTATAACTTTGTCTCAAATTATCAACACATAAAAAGCATAGAGCAGCAAGATTCAATTGCTACTGCAAAAGCAGAAAACATAGAAACAAATGACCAAAACTCCAGACAAGAGAACTGCCTGTACCATTAAACACTATTCTACATATAAAGAGCAGGTTAATTGCTAAGGCAATTGCTGATACACAATTGTTGAACCAGCTGTAACATACACAGCACAAAGTTCGTACACACAAGGAAAAGCAACAACTAAAAGTAAAAGAGCAGCAACATCTTTTGTAGAAGTTGCAGCCACCATTAACATGCCTCAGGAGACCAAACAACACAACAAAAAAGTATTGAAATAAGAATAAGCACCACTTAAGTAGAAAGAAAAAAAACAGTCAATAAGCAAGCAAGACCATTAAAAGCTTATTTAACGCATGGCCTGTTCATAACAGTTCATTTAATAAGTAATTACGCAAATATAACAAGAAATCTCTATTCCAACAAATAAGATTGTCCTGGCATATAATTGGGAGAAAAAAAATACCTCCTCCATTCATATCAAGCCATGACGACAATAGGGCCAATCCAAAAGGAGTCGATGCCAAAGGATCGGGCCAATCCAGAAGTAGCAAGAGGGCTGCTAGTGCAGACCCTTCCATCTCGAACAAGAGACGAGCTGTCAGTGCCAACTCTCGATATTGGACCAATCTGAGATGGAACAACACTACTTGGACTTCTTATATGAGCCAAAGAAGGAAGGGAACTCAAAGGAGACCCAGTATGCTTCCAATATGCTGCAGCAATTGGCTTGAGATGATTGTTGTGACCAAAGGAAAATCTCCCTAGAGCTGCCAGAATGGAAAAGAAATCAAACTTCATTAGCTCAGTTAACAAATTACAATACTACCCTGGGAGGAGCAGGTTTGTTTGAGCAGCCTCAAGAGTATGAACAAGCTGCCAATATAATGCCTAAAAACCTGGTGCAAACGACTTCTTAGAACTAAACAAGTCAACAAATAAATAGGCAATTTTTTATGATAAACTACATACCAACAGCAACCTCTACTCTGACTAATGGACTTCCATCTGTAGCTATGCTTAATAGGCTTTTAATAATATTAATCTCTGCTCTAATTTTTTCATCATTATCACATTCTTCATCTCCTCCAACACCATCTCTACACAAGTTAGAGCCCACATCAGAAGCCCTAACCTCAAAATAGGACACAAGTATTAAGATCAAATTATATGTAGAAATAGAAATACTCCCATCTTTATAGAGATGGTAGACCATGAAAGTAGTAGATCAGTATAACTAATGTGATAAAATACCAAATTCCAACCCAAGATGATCTGCGGTTCATAAATGATACATTGAAAACTTCAAAAGAAGAAAATGGAAAACTAAGATAAATACTTATCTGTTTGTATTATTATTTTAAGGTCTTCATGAAGTGAACAGGGATAAATGAAGAAACTGTTTAAAATGATGACCGCTAGTCAAAACTATGTGATGCATGTGTGTGTGTGTATACTGTCACACGTTTATTAAACATGTAAACTTTGTTATGCATTATCATCGAATATAAAAGATAGAAAATGAAGCATCTTCAAAGATTAACGAAAGAACTAGTCCTTGGTCCCAAAAATCTATCAGCGGCTGTAAATTCCATCAGAAAATAAAACCAAGCAAAATCTTATAGTTACACAATGCACCCATCAGATATCTCTGCCATCTTTTGCTTGTATAAACCCCTTTATTTTTTTTTCTTCAAATTTCACTCATAATGCAAAATAGGGGCAGCAAGTGGAAAAAGATAAGAAACTTGCAAATGGCATCATCTTAGGCACATGGACTCGATAGATTAGTGGACTTTTCAAACAGCTATGTTGGATTTTCTTTTAATTTAAAATGGTATTTTTCTAGACAGAGGCCACACACTTAATTCATTAAAACAAAGTAGAATACAACACAACATAAGCTCAAGGGCCATTACTCAGACAAGAAAATGAAACACACCAAAAAGAGAACAAATAAAACTACTAAAACTAATCTACAGGACCCTAGAAATGCACAAGACAAAACAAACATAGGAAATAAAAAAGCAAGCACCATACCAAACCAAAGACCAGTAGCAGAACAAAAACAAGAAGCCAAACCATAAAAAAATGCATTACCTTGATAGAGAGTGATGCTGCTAGACAATTTGATGACTTTAAAGCTGAAATGGAGACAATGATTTGAAAAAAGTATAAAATACCATTGTATTTCCCAAATGCCAAAAACTGAGATAAACGATTTTTTTTACTGAATCATTTATTTTTTTTGTGTATTATAATACTTTTTTAATAGAGTTATAATCATGTGTTGTGGAAAGGGTATTTTGTATCTATCCAAATAGGCAGACAATAATATCTTAACACATTAAATGAAACTAGCTAGGAAAAGAAAAACCAAAGTCCAACAAAGCAATGTAGAGTCAGAAGAACCCAACTAAGAACAGAGTCTCATACTAGTGGCAAACTAAGAATAAGCACAAGGGAACATAATCATAACATAAGTCTTACTCTAAACAAAACTATATCAGTACTTTAAAAAAAAAAAAGCTATATCACTCATAAGCATGGGAAGCACTTGCAAGGTCACTTTACAAAATAAATGCTAAATGATAATTTCTTTAATGTGTTAAGATTTAAACTACAAGTATAGAATAAGTAATGGAGAAAAAAAATCTTAAAATGTTAAATTAATAATAAGCCCACATGAATATGATGATGGTAAAACAAGATATAAGATAACAGTAGTACAAATGCAAATATGTATTGACAAAAAATGATTTGGTGATCTATTTGCCTATATATAACATATACTTATATAAGTCTATAGTTCAACTTTGAAGATGGATTGAGCTTGAAAATTACATATAAATAAATATAAAATTAATTATCACTTTCATAAGTGAAAAGATATATGAAGATCCAAAATGATACAAAAAAAAGACACTTAATATGAATAAAGGGGATGCCATAAAGATAAAATTAAACATAAGAAAAGGTAATTTCCTTTTTTTACAACCTTGTCGAATATAAATTCATACCAAATATTTTATTTCCTGCTAGAAACAAAAGTGAAGATATTATAAAATATTTTTTATGGTCTGCATAAATTTCAGAGAGGTATTTCCTCAAACACATAATGGACTGTGCAAAAATAGCTTATAAAGAAGTTTTAGCAGCTCCAATTTTGGTGAGGCCTTACATTGAGCATGATATTTATGAGCACCACTAATCAAACATATTAAGTTAAACCTCATGATTCTGCAACTTCATATAGATATAGTTATATTTATATTTAAGTATTGAAAGTCAAAGTTTTATCACTGCTTGGATCTCATTCAATTACAAGATGGATAGGCTCTACGGGGCTATTTGGGCAGTCACTAGTTCAAGTTTAGTTTCTGAACCAAGGTGGAAATTTGTTATATGTGTCCAGGCAACTAACTTCTAACTGTTTCTGTTAAGTTTGTTGGTTCTATTTCTTTACTTGTAATACTATGCTATATAAGTTTGTATTACTTTAGTTTTTTCACTGGTTGTGAAAAAGAACAAGTTTTATTCTCTAAAATTGTAACATCTTAAGAGGAACAGAGACAAGAGTGTTGTAAAGGTTGTAAAGAGAATTGTATAAGAAAGAATCAATAATAGTGGCTGCCCCTTGGATGTAGACTAGTAGCAATTTTGCTCTAGTTCGAACCAAGTAAATATTTTTTACAACTAATAAATTAATTTAATAGTATTATAGATATTATTATTATACTGTTTGAATCATTTTTTTTGTTGATTAAGACAATAAAAAAAGTAAAAATAAAAAATATATCAAGCTTGGTCTACTGTATATAATAAATTTTATTATTATAGACTATAGATATTTTTATAATTTTTATTAATTAATAACCATAAAATATAAAAAAAAAAGTAGAAAAAATGAAAAAAAAATTTATAAGGTATCGCTCAGTAAAATCCAAGAAAAGTAAGGGGAGGTCATTATTATTAACAAATCATCTATGGTTGAAGAAGTATTGGGGGCACCATCCCAAATTCAAATGCCCTTACTCTTTCTTTTCTTGAAGTAACATCCATAGTGTTATTATCATGGTTATGTTGAGACTTGATCTCAGTGAACTTATCTCAAATTCAAGCATTAACATGGTTCCTAGATTTTCATTTTTCTTTTGATAATGACATTTACAAAGTAAAGAAAATGACAATCAAAACCTACTGAATATTTGCTCAAACTAGCTGTTAATATATATTTAAGACAGAAAATAGCAGCTTCACTCTACTCTCTTCTCTGCTTCCTATTGTCATTGGTGGCCTTTCATTTCTTAGCAACATATTACAAAATCTTGATGTTTTGTTTCAGGTTAATTATGGCAACTTCATGCATGGGCTTATGAAAGAAAACATTCAGCTGAACAGCAAAGTTCTGTCTGAGTTATCTATGCACGAACCATACAGTTTCAAGTTTTGGCTGAATTTCATTGTTTTTTTATGATAGACTGCATGTGAGCAACAGTCATATTTACATGCAAAATTATTAGATCTTAGTTTTCCAGCCCTACAAGTAACTTGGCACTGGTCTATGTTGTGCCTTGACCACCATTTTTTGTTAATCCTACTGGTTTATTTTCTATCAATTTAATAGTCTCTAGTTCAAGAGATTCTAGTGTTGTTTTTAATTTAAAAATCAGATTCTAAAATGGTAGCCACTAACTAATTGGGTTTGGATCAAAGACAAGATTTTAGCTTGGGTTATGGCAATTAAATCTAATCTATATATATGGAAATAATGAAAACAATATGACTAAATGAAAAATCTAATCTATACATATAATGAAAAATCTAATCTATATATATAAAAGCTTACCTAATCATCTATCAATTCCAAGTCAAAAAATGCAAACAACACACAATAAGTTTTCTTCCTTATATCACCGCAGCACACAAACAAATTTTCCAGAACCTACTTCTCTAATACACACAAGTTTTCAACCTTCCGTTATCACCGCAACACACAATTTTAATCTCAGAACCTACTTCTCTATGGATGAGTATTTAAGATATTCAAACTCCTCTAACATTTTTAAGATATTAATAATAAGAGTTAAAAGAACAAATTCTGTACCTCTTGCAAATTAACTTTGCAATGCTCCTTGCCAATTCGATCCACAACCTAAAGAATATAATCAATACCTAAAAGATTAATACAAAATTAAAATTTGTCAATAGATATTAAAACAGCCTTTGAAATCCAAAATTTATCTAATTCGATCTTAAAATTTGGGGATAAAATTTATACACATGTTTACTTTAAATGCATTTTAAGTATGAGTTAGTAAATTTTGACAAAATGGATAGGAGAGTGTGCCTATTTCACACAATACAACAGTAAGTTTTGATCGTTTTCTGAATATATGGGATTAAATGGTACCCTTTCCATAATTGAATCCAGTATATGACAGTTGATTATTGGTACTTTGATAATTCAATTTTAAGTATAATTATGCTGGGCTCAGATTTCAGCTTTGACAAGCTGTAATACAATGAAACTAATAATCCAGAACAATAAAGAGATCCTAAAAGTTATTTAATGGCATCTAAATGCTTGGATATTGGACCTGAAATGGCCACCAAGGCTTGGTAAACAACTATCATTTATCTGCGTATTTTTGTATTTTAGAATATAGAAGTTGGTTGGGCTCATAAGGAACTTTTGAATGACTCAAATGGTAGAATTCATTGAAAGGATAATATAGTAATTTTAGAGTTTTGCTGGGCAGCATTGCCCTCATTTAGCATCTAAATAAGCTTTGAGCAGCACAATTTTGACACACTAACATCACACATACATACCTATGTGGCAACAAGAATGTGTGCACATATCATTAATCATATGCAGAAAAGGTAAAATTGAAGGTGCTTGAATGAAAATAAAAAAACAAGTAAAAGCTTGAATTTGACACTGTTTCTGATCCAATGTTTGAGGACTAAAATGCCAATGTGAGTGAAATTTCGATTCAGACAGAACAACCAACTCTTATTCCTACTTCAAAGTCACAAGGGAAAATAAAGTTTGTGTACCATCCTGAGTCATGAGTGGATAATCAGCAGCACTTAATGTGATAAACCAGTCCCAATCTTCATTAATCTTGAGAAACAACGCTGCAGCATAACAGATAAACCAGTCACTTTTCAAATAAATACCCTCACTCTCACCATTTCTCTATAGTAATTATTTGAAGTATTATAAACACATATATACCATATCATAACTTAAATATCTAATAAAATATGATGCTTGATAATGATCTAGCTACATATTTCATTGAGACAAATCATTTCAGTTATATCTTAATCTACCACATAAATTAAATTTCTACAAAATATTTGTCTATACAAGGTTGCTAATATAATAATATTTGTGTAAAATACAATTGAGAATTGAGATACACTTTTATCCTTTATTATTGTTATTAAATAAAAGCTAGAGCCTAGATGGCCAGAACCTTCCAAATTATTTTAATATTTGTGTGTGTGTGTATAAACCCATTTGTAAAGAAAGGTGAAAGCTCATACCTGAGAGAGGAAATTCCATCAATATTTTTGTAATGGCAATCAGAGAGTTCCATGAACCAGAGCCAAACCACAATAATGGGCATGTGGCAGCCATCTTTGGGGTCACCGGGGTTGTGGGGAGGGAGCTGGCAAGAAGGCTCACATCAAAATCTGAATGGAAAAAGGTTTATGGAATTTCCCAGAATCCTCCTCATCTTGAGCATTACCAACAGCACTAAACTAAATGCAAATGCCGTTATCCATAGACAATAACTTGAGATGAGTGAAAGAACATGCAGTTTTCTCATTGCTAAAAAGACTAGAATTCTTATTGTAATCACAGCAAGCTCAAATAATTTAAGCCAATATCAATGGGTGACACAAATGAATAGAACAAAGTTGTTGGAATAAAGATGTTGGAGAAGATATGAGTGGCTATTAAAGCAAAGCAAAGCAACGACAATGCATGTGGGAACCTCAATGCATGTGACTGGCTTAACAAAGAACCAATTTTACAGAAAATTGAAGGCTGGAAGATGCTATTTCCGTATGAGCATCATTTTCATTAGTTATAACTAGCCATTAGTTTTCTCTACCCAGACAATTGAAAAGTAATTCAAGGAACAAATCTCAAATTCAAATTCAATCTTTTTGGGCAAATAACATTGTAGAGAATCCCAACACATTAATATGATTCAAAGAAGAAGAAAATCATATCTAAACATTTATTTTAATAAAGATAAATATAATTAATATATACATATATCAAACTACCTCTCCCCCTTTCTTCTCGACCCTTTCTCTACAAATTAACCAACCCTCAAATTTCAACCTAGTTCTAAGCTTCAAACCCAGCCCTGTTTCCAGCCTCGCATCGTCGACCACACCACATCCCCATCGCTAGCCATGTGTTGTTGAGCATGTCGAGCCTCCGCATCACCAAGCCCCTATAGGCCTTCATTAGTACACCTGCATACCTTACTGAGAGCATTAGGGCTTCGTCGAGGAGGGAGAGAGAGGCAGAGGAATTAAAGTGACGAAAGAGAGAGGGGGTCGAGGCGAAAGAGTGGCGTGGAGATGAAGAGAAAGAAAGTGAATGAGAGCTGAAGAGGTGGAAGAGTGGAAGAGAAAGTAGTGTATATCTAGATAGATAAGATGGAGATGGAGAGAAACAAAGGCTATGATGGACATGGATGTTGACTATTGGGCAAAGTGTTTTTGGCGAGAGAAAAGAATGAGGAGAGATAATGAATTTTTTTTTCAATTGCCGCTTAAAATTTTTAGGGTCTGATTGGTTCGCGATTAGAAAACTGTATTTTCGAAAAGTAGATTCTAAAATGAAAATCTGAATTTAGTGACTAAAAACATGTTTCTGAAAATGTGATTGGTTCAATGTCTGTAAACTGTTTTTGAGTTTTAAAAAACTGAATCTGTGATTGGTATTAAATTTGAAAATATAACAGAAACTGAATATGTGATTGGTTTAGTTAAATCTGAATATTATTTTAATTTTATATATTTTATATACATAGGTTGTATGACATTAAATATTGATTTATCAATAGATTTAATTAAGTAAAATTTTATAATATTGATAAATTAAAATTTAATAATAATGTATTAATTAAATTCATAACAATACTGTAATGTGGGTTTTTTTTTTAAAATTAAAGTTACATTTTTTTAATTAACTAAACATATAAATATATATTCTTAAACAACTTTATTTAATACAAATGTTCGTATTATTGAATACAAAAGTCTCAGATAATATATTATATAGTTATATGAATTTAAGTTGCATGTGACTAATTTTACTTTCCAAATGCATATATATATGTATGCAACGGGTACAACAAAGACTAATGTAAATCATTTTTATTTTTTTTTGAAAAAGCAACAACAAAATAACAAAGTACTAACAGTCGGTTTTAGGCCTTTTGGAAAAGAAATTTAAAAACTGAGAAAACATGATTTTTTCATTTTCAGTTTTCCTTCGTAAAATTAGGATAGAGTTTTGAATTTTATTTTAAAAAACAGTCAACCAATCAAAGATTAAAATGGGCCCACATATTTTTAGTATTCCAAAACAAAACATTGTATCTGAAATAGATACCAATCAGGCCCTTAGTTTCCCATCTTTCATTTTCAGAAATCCAATTTTACCGTTTTTGTTTCTAATATGACTTATTATATAATACTTTTTTAAAAAGCTTATATTCATGTGTTGTGGAAAGGGTAATTTGTTGTAGTGCAACCTCGCCTACGGAGCCTCGCTTTGCACCAAGAGTCTCGCGAGGACATCCTTCATACCTGGTGCACATCTCGTGCTGATTATATCGCGAGGCACATGCCTCACCTATGATGTTGTACCTTGCTCTAAAGATATCGAGCCTAAGGTCTAAGAGGCCCCTTCACATCTCATTTTCATAGGTCCATCTCGTGAGGTCGTTCCCCCACAGACATCTTGGAACCACGTCATCCGTGATAACATATAAGGGTTTCAATACTTGAAGCTCGTAGGATTAAGGTACCTTGTGAGGGTAAGAATCTACGTATGACTCGAAGAGCTCGTAGAGGTATGAAATGAACTTAGCAACCAAGAGGAGTTAGAGTACAAACATGACGTCCACGCCGGAAAAGTAGTGGTAGTACAAGAATGGTACATGGTAAGGACTCCCTCGGCACGCTTATGAGGTCTGTACCCGACAAGTAGTGGAGGTATAATATGGTACCAAGACATGAATACTTTTGCAGACCCCTGACACGTACTAAAGCCAACCACCACTCCTCCAACACCACTACCACTTGTGCTACTACCTTGACAGTGTACCCGTGCACTATTTTGTCCCCAAAGACCACCATGTATAAGGGCCCATTAGAGCCCAGCTATAAATAGACCTTCACCCCTCAGAATAAGGGGTGTGAAAATTCATTGTATACTCAGGCTATTAAGCAATATACGAGATTTTAATCCATTGTTGGCATGCACTTATCTTTCCTCAAGTCTATTATAAGTTCTTACTTAGTTATTCTCTTACTAACCTTTGAGTTTCCTGACCTAACATAGTTGACAAGCTCTCACCGTCAGCATTTTTCGCCGTCTGTGGGAAGTACAACTAACAAATAGTAGTTCTTCCATTACTTTCAGTAAGAAAACATGGCAAGGCATTCAAAATGCCTACAAGATGACCAAGAAGCGGAGGTTCACCTAGATGGAACCCAGCTAAGGGCGTCCAAGAGGGATCCTCCTCCGCCGATGAATGGAGGTGCGATGGATCTACCCAAAGACAATGGAAAAGAGGAAGAAGTATCATCCCCTGCCATTCATCTTACATCCGATCCAATAGCACATACAACCGCTCCAACGAAGGGTTGTACATCTCACCCTCTGCCACCGCCACCGGTAGCCCTAAGTCTGAACCATCAGGACCCGGGTCCCTCCAAACAAATACATGGTAACTGCCAATGACTACACTCAGTGAGTTCAAGTTTCCGTTCTTGTCGCTACAAAGAGGAAATATGTGACCTGCACTGGAAAAACCAAAGTTTGCTGGCCGCCGTGGAGAACATGCAAGAGGTACTCAACAACCTGTTACATGAAAATTCTAATGTTCCCCTCTCTAAGCATAAAGAGAGCGAACATGTATGTGGAGAAACCACCATGCCCGTGGACGATGGAAAAGCATAGTTCTCCACTAGTCATACCCCTTGCCCACGACACAAGGAAGATTCTACACCAACGGAGCAACCTGGTGCAAACCCCACCTATGAGAGGTGTGAACCCAAGAAAGCCTACAAAAGAGCCTCACCGACCTGAGGAATAAACTTAACCAGAGAGGGTCCGAAGTGAAAACCATACCCCTACATCTCCCCTGATGGACACAACCAAAGCAAGGATTCACCCTAAGAACCCACGGGACTCCTTAAACGAAAAGATGAAGGAATTAAACAATGAAATGCAAAGCCCTCGAAGCAAGATTATCACTGCACCTAGGGGGCACAGAGATGACGAAGAATTTTACTGTCAGTCGCCTTTCACAAGGGAGATCCAGGTTGAGAAACTACCTAACAACTTCAAAGAGCCTCGCATGACTCTGTACGAGGGCATTACGGACCCAAAATATCACTTAGACACCTTCAATAACCTGATAAAGTTAATGGGATCAACAGTAGAGAATAGTGCCATTGCTTCGTCGTTACACTCAATGGGGCGACGTATAAGTGGTAGTAGTTCTCAGGTAAATATCTTCAGCAACACCACGCGGTCCGTGATTATGTTATGTCGAGTACTAACCTTGCTAACATAAAACAAGTCGAGAGTAAAAGCCCAAAGAGCTATATCCACAAATTCAATATGGAAGCAACTAAGATGGGAAGTGCGACTAAAGCAGAGCTCAAGATGGCAATCATAGTGGGAGTTCGTCCTGGAAGAAAGTTATGGGATAACATGCTCAAGAGGGAGATTACAAACTTAGATGACTTCTTCAAAAAAGCCCAAAAGTATATACGTGTGGAAGAGGGCCATAAGAACCTGCATGTTGAGGAAAGCAAACCTTCCTCCAATCACCCTTCTACTAATACGTCTGAAGATTCTTCATAGAAGAGATCATTGTGATAAAGGAATCACTAATCAAGTTGAAGATTGGAAGAGGTCTATAAGAAGGCTTCAAGGAAGAAGCTAGCGGGATTCATAAAGGATAACCTCCGATAAGACTCCATTTATCTAAGTCGCTTAGGAACGAAAGAAGTCAACACAATTGGCCCCCACAAAAATTCAAAGAGGTCGCCAAGCTGACTCCAGAGGTATAATAGGACAATGACATTATGCTACCCTTTCACATTCTCTTCTATTACTAATGTCAAGCACCTATCTTATATATTACATCTCTCGTTTCCAAGGACACTTATATGACGCACATATTGCCATTGTTAGCTGAAATTGTCAAAGCATATCGAAGAGAACGTAAAGCAAAGGGCTTTGCAAGATAGACCCCATCAACCACTAAGGAGGTGTCCAACCTCGCAAACCTCAATAGGCACCTAACCATGTGCAAAATAGGTGCCTAGCCTAGCGAGCCTCAATAGGCACCTAGCCATGTGCAAAATAGGTGCCTAGCCTCGTGAGCCTTAACAGGCACCCAGCCTTGTGCAAAATAGGCATCCAACCTTGCGAGCTACATCAGGAACCTAGCCATGTGCAAAATAGGTGTCTAGCATCGCGAGCCTCAATAGGTGCCTAGCCAAGTGCAAAACAGGTATTTGACCTTGTGAAATATATATAAAAGTACTTATAATATATATATATATATATATATGTGTGAGCAGTGAACCTTATAAGACAACATTTGAGTCTATAAGGACTAGCTACCCTTATAGAATATAAGGAAGTCAAAAGGTCCCTTAAAAGTGACATCTTCATAAACACACCCACCCTACAAAGGGACCACGTTGCAGAAGAAAAAAGGGGAGCCCAAAGAGATCCTTAAGTCTATATCGACTGAGTTTCCTTACCAAGGGAAAAAGGGCTTGAAAATAGGCGCTTGTGAGGTTTCACAAGTACCATCTCCCTATAAGGGTCCCAACATAAGGGGAGATCACCTCAAAGACCAAAAGGGTCCGCATAACAATCCTAGGTTGGCCAAGGTCTCCTAGCCCAAAAAGGGTTGCAAAGAAGACGCTTTTGAAAAAGGTTTCAAAGAAGACGGTTGTGAAAAGGGTTTCAAAGAGGATGCTTGCAAAAAGTTTCTCGAAGAAGACGCTTGCAAAAATAGTACTATGCATAATGACGAGAAGGATGCTTCTCGCACAAAATAAAACACGGTCACAAAAATATATAAAAGGATAGCGAGAACCCAAAGGGTTAACATATCCCTACAAGTAATCAAGGTGCACCAACAGACACGAATCACACGTAGTAGAGAGGTCCCAAATGGAACCCTTTCAAAATAATGCTATTGGCACTATGCCCATGAGGACTCGCAGAAGTTCCTCACAAAAAAAAATAAAATGAACGGCTTCTCAGAGTCCCAAACCAAGGAAAACAAGGCTCCTCAAAGTCTCATACTAAAGAAAAAAGTGGGCTTCTCAAAGTCTCACACAAATGAGAGAAAGAGAAAGGGATTTACACTCCCCTTATACTTCTGTGAGCATGTAAAATTATCTTGTGAATTGGTACATCTGAAACAATTGCAAGATAAGAGGTCCTTGTGTCGTAGGCCCTTGGAAAAATGCACCTGCAATGGGAGGCTGCAATTCAGTAGCCTTCAAATGGAACACACCCGCAATGCAAGGCCCCAATTCAGTAGCCTTCAAATGGAATGCACCCGCAATGCGAGATGCCCTCACTATGCGAGATTCTCCCGAAGTGCGACGCCATAATGCGATGCTCTTGTGTATTCACCTCCTAGTTCAGATGTGCCCGCATCGCGAGGATGCAATTCAAGTCAACTTATGGATATCTCGATGAAGGTCCCGCGATGTCAATAGATGAAGCATGAATTGTTTGTGGCCTTGCATGTCCATGCTTACTCCTTTTCACCCAGCACTTGATCATACCCAAGTGTGTTCTCAAGTGCAATACGCTTCACCTATGCCTAGTCATCCCGCGAGGTCTCATGAAACTATAACACCATGCCATGATGTTCGACAACTCCCCTATGGAGGTAGTGCGTGCCTGAATATCGATTAGTTTTTTTTCCACTCACGTGAACATGACAGCCTGGAGTATGCTACCATTGTAACTAGCATCATGAACTTCGTTGATGAGTTCTCATTGTCACCAACTTGGTTTACAAGAAGGCACACAACACTACCACCAGAGCATAGTAAGTGTAGCATCATAATAAGTCTACAAGGACGCCTATATACCTCCTCATAAATTGGGCGGCAAGTGTGGATGCCAAAAATCCGCCAAGGAAAAAAGGTCCGATCCTTTATTGAAATAAATGGCTAAGGGTCACCGAAGGCATCAAGTACATGTTGGACGCAAAAAGCTATTATGTGCAACCAAGAGGCTATTGATTCAAAGGTTCCACACCAAGTATGAATATAGGAAAATTTCTGAAAGCGCATAGCCTATAGTCCCAAGGTGACACACTCCAAAGGTGGTCCCGAACATGCCCGCGTCTCACACATAGTGAGACCCTCATCTCACGCCTTGGGTTGCACCTTCAGTCTCAATGGCGCCTCACCTCCAGCTGAAGGCCCTTGTGCCTATCAAGCGCCTCGTGCCCAGTTGAAGGGCCTCGCACCCAGTAGCCATCTCGCACCCCGCGCATAGGATGTGCTTTGCGCTCAACAGGCGTCTCATGCCTCATGCCCCGCAGGTGCCTCGTGCCAAGCAGAAGGGCCTCGAGTCTAGCAGCGGTCTCATGCCCATCAGGTGCCTTGTGCCAAGCAGAAAGGCCTCACGCCCAACAATGGTCTCGCGCTGATTAGGGCCTCGCGGCCAGCTGAAGGGCCCCGTGCCCAGCAGGGGTCTCGCGCCCATCAGGGGCTCACGTCCGGCTGAGGGCCTCATGCCTAGCAGGCACTTACCCATTCTCACACCTTGCGTCAAAGGTCTCGCGAGATACAACCTCGCCTATGGAGCCTCGCTTCACACCAAGATTCTCGCGAGGTCATAGGGCCCCTTCACGTCTCATTTTCATAGGGCCATCTCATGAGGTCCTTCCCCCACAGGCATCATGGAACCGCGTCTTCCGTGATAACATATAAGGGTTTCAATACATGAAGATCGTAGGAATAAGGTACCTTGTGAGAGTAAGAACCTACGTATGACTCAAAGAGCTCGTACAGGTACGAAATACACTTACCACACAAGAGGAGTTACAGTACAGACATGACATTCACGCCAGACAAGTAGTGGCAGTACAAGAATGGTACATGGTAAGGAGTCCCTCAGCACACTTATGAGGTCCATACCCGACAAGTAGTGGAGGTATAATATGGTACCAAGGCAGGAGTACTTTTGCACACCCCTCACATGTACTAAAGCTGACCACCACTCCTCCAACACCACTTCCACCTGTTACTCATGTACTATTTTGTCCCCAAGGACCACCATGTATAAGGGTTCATTAGAGCCCAACTATAAATAGACCTTCAACCCTCAGAATAAGGGGTTGAAAAATTCATTGTATACTTGGGCTATTAGGCAACATACAATTTTTTACTCCATTGTTGATCTGCACTTATCTTTCCTCAAGTCTATTATAAGTTCGCACTTAGTTATTCTCTTACTAATCTTTGAGTTTCCCAACCTAACATAGTTGACGAGTTCTCACCATCAACAGTTACATAGTCATAGTATTTATACTACACGATACTTATATATAATGTATTTATTATGTATTATATATTATTGTAATAATAATATTTTATAGGGATTTTACGCAACTGTATAATATTATGATAATAATTACAACAAATTCGTATAAAACATATTATACCGTAATGCAAAAATGTCTTTCAAATCTAATTGATATTACATGATTTGAAACTCATAAAACACTTAATTGACTCTCATAATAATAATATACTATATGAGTATTCTATGGTAGGGGTTTCAAAAAGAGCCCCATTGGGGCTCTTTTGTATTTTCGATCCGTGAACAATTTTTGGCGCAATTTTTTGTGAACAAATTTTCAGAAAATTCCAAAAAATCTATAGTGCCGAAAACTAGGTTCAAACATGCGATTTTCCACACGAATAAAAAAATTAGTCACGCATGCAACAAACTGTTTTTAAACTAGTTTTCAGCACTGTAAATTATTCAAAATTTTCTAGAAATTTGCAAGATGCTCTAAATAACCGCAATATACACGGTCATAAAAAAAATCGCACTGAAAATTGTTCACGAGTTGAGAACACAAAAGAGCCTTACCGCTATGACTCTTTTTGAAGACCCTACCATAGAAATTTCCTATACTATATTTTGGTCTACGAAAGAATATTTAATTAAATGAGTAAAACACATTTCAAAACCTCACTTTACCTTACATATAGTCATGCAACTACTTGCTTTATTTCTTTATGAATTAACTCTAATATATTATAAATAATAACATGTACTAATATGTAGTTATTAATGTACTGACTCCTGCCAAAAATGTATTACTTCATTTATATATATTACATACAAACAACGCGCAATGCATGTTTGCTTAGTTTTATTTATAAAATTTATTAATATTTTATTAAATTTATATTATTGTCATATAAATTTCAAATAAATAAACAATATTATATATAAAAAAATGACATAAAAATATTAAATTAAAAATTAAACCAAAATATTGTTTATGAATTTTTAAATATATATAATATGATAACCTTTTAAACATAATTGATTATTTTTTAATAAAAATTAAGATTATGTATTATATATTATTATAATGATATTTTATAATATTTAAATATAGTCTTGTTGACCACGATTTTGGCCAACTACGAGTAGACGCAAAAATGACAATGAACCTTGAATAGAAAGTAAACAACACAAGTAATTTTTATAGTGGTTCAGCCCCAATTTTTTGGTAATAGCCTAATCCACTTAGAATTGTGATATATTTAACCTATACTTAAGATCAGATGAACCTTGGTCAACTAAGTTTCTCAAGTATAAGTAGGAAAATACAGTGTTTCTCTCTCTGAACTCTCAGAAAACGCTCCCAGAATATCCCAAGTAATGGTCCCAAAATCTCAAAACTAGAGAGCTTTCTTTTTCAGTCTCCAGATCTCCCATCCCCCAAATGATGCCATGAACCTCTTATTTATAGGCTCATGGATCGTACATGAGAAATATCTCTTTGACCGGGTCCTTGGTTGTTCCAACCAACTTTAATTAAGAAAATATAAATAAATTCAAATGACAGCAATATAGTTATTACTCCAGGATATCTGAGAAATTCCCGCAGCAGTTACGAATGATTCGAGTTGAAGCTGTTACTGAGGCTTTACTGAAGAGGCACTAGACGGTTAACTTCTGAGATTTTGATCCGTCGATCGACCAGCTCCATCCCCCGTAGTGACTGGTTGGCCAAAACACCTCACCGGTAGGCCAAAGCATACCACCGGTCGGGCATGGCACACCATTGGTCAAGCATGGCACATCATTGGTCGGGCATGGCATACCACTGGTCGAGCATGACACATCACTGAGTCGGCTAAATCTATTTCCTGACCAGTAATATCACAACTCCCTAGGTCAATTCTCAACATTTTCACTTATTTAAATAGCACATTTATTGACTATTAATGTGTCATTTACTAACCATGCATTGCCACTTGTCCATCTGATTGCCACGTCATTGAACAAAACTTTTGGGGATAACATGTATTACATATTATTATAATAATAATATTTGAATTCATATTAATATAATTAGTAAAAAATTTAGGATTATTATAATAATAATATTTAAATTTATATTAATATAAGTATAAAATATCTAGTTTTGTATTATATATTATTATAATAATGATATTTTATAACATTTGAATTTAAATTTAAATTTATATTAATATAATTATTATATATGTAGTTTTATAATAAATATTATTATAATAATAATATTTTATAATATTTGAATTTATATTAATATAATTAATAAATATACTTTTTAGTTAGTTTATTTAAATGTATATTTTGTTAAATATTTAGAATATTATGTTAAAGTTAACTAAACAAATTATTAAAATAAAGAATTTATGTTATCTACACACTTATATAGAAGAGATTTATATTAGGACTCGTTTAATTTAACGTTTATTTCTTTGGTTAAAACTGTTGGTATGGTTGAAAACATAGAATATAAATGATATTGATTTAGTTTTTGAATGTAAGATATATGTTTAAATATGTTGGATTATACATTGTATTATATTGTCATATATTGCATGATGTTTTTGATACTAGACAGTATCAATTTATAATTGTTTTGTTAGATTTAAATAATAGAATATATATTTAAAAGTATAAATTATAATTACACGGATATTAAAAAGTATGAATCATTAGCTATGACTAGTGTTTGTGTACATTTTCATTGTTATATCAAATCATTATTTTGTGTGTTGTTTTAACTGGTGGATACTGATTAGTTTAAAGATCAATTAATATCATTAAGGTTGAATCTGGGAAGAAAGATGATATTGTTTTAGTTCTTGAGTACTATGATATATAATAATATAAATATTTTAAATATTACATCGTACGATTTTTATGTACATTGTTATCGTTGTATCAAATCATTATTTTGTGTATTATATATCTTAACTGTTGGATACATATTAGTATTTATATAAATTACTATTGTTTTGGTTGAATCCGAAAAGAAAGATGATATTTTTAGACTTTCAATACTATGATATATAGAACTTTTGTTATCTTGAAGTGAGAGAAGATGTATTATTGTCGACAAATTGATTTTAGTTTTGGTCAATAAGATCGTTTGGATACTGTTGTATTATAAAATTAGCACAAGTTGAATTGCTCGGCTTGGGATAGCAAATGGATATGTTGAAAAATTGCCAAGTAGGATATTTGATTAATGATGATGTTAGCAAGCTCGAGACTCAGTTCAGTTCATACATGATACACGGGTTATTATCAGACTGCCTCTCAGGATGACAATTGAGTTTGAGACGTATAATGACCAGATCCAACTTTGGGCGCTCTGAGTTTTCTACGAGCTAGGGTTCAGAGAGACTATGAACACAAACTCGGGGTGAGAAATTCAGCTCATGGAAACCTGGACAAAGCGCACACTGAAGGATCCCAAGAGATTCGGAGGCTCCTTGGGCACTCATTAATGCTTAGGCTGTATCGTATATTTATCATTTATTATCAGTGATAGCAGGAGTATATTTTATTATGTTATCAAATCATATCCCAATGTAAATGGGAATAATCTGTATTAAATGTATACCTTATTTATTTACGAAATTACCCAAACTTGTCCAAAAAATTCCTCTATAAATATCAAGAATAAAGGACAGGGAAGGGGACAACCATTTTTTGTATTACTAAAACTCTGCAGAAATTAAGATAGAAAAGTAATAATATTGACTTGTGGACTAGGTGAATTTTAACTACTAAACCACGTAAAAGTTGTGTGTGTTTGAAAGGGTGTTTATTATTTCATTACGATTTATAATTTAGTGCTAATTTACCCGTTTGATTTCTTAATATATTGTTGGTGAAAAACCATGTCAACAGTTTGGTGCTTTCATTGAGTGAAAATTAGGGCTTCACAAGTTTCAGTCGACATTCATCATGGTGCTCACTCGATCAATGCATGATAATGAGATGGAACAGCCTGGTGGGCAGAATGCCCATCATACCGCTATTCCCACTGAAAGGGGCCCAGATGTTCAACAACATCCTGGAAAACAACCGGTGGGTCAGGAAGACGCTGGGAGTTCAGCATCACTCCCACCAAATCCTAATCCAAGATACTTGGCTACCATCAAGATGGAAAACGCCTAGTAAAGGAGCCATCTCGCTAGGGCAAACAGGCAGAACGAGGAGGTCTTGGCTCAGTTACCCCCTCTTGCAACCGACGTTAATGTCAAAAAGAGGCAAAGTGGGTTTCATAAGTCCCACAAGAATAACCGGTCTAAACCTAGTCATTCGCCAGAAACGGCACTCCGACTTCTGTGCCTTCAGAGCGAAACCACCAGAGTGCTCAACCCACTGGTCATCGCAGGGGTCATCATCAGCATGTCAGTCGGTCGGTCAGAACTGCGACTCCCAGCTCTGTGCCTTGTTCATAGATTCCCATAAATGCCCACAACAACCCATTGGGAGGGGTTGAGACAAGCTCACGAAGGCAAAATGCTCCAGTGAATCCTCCTATGCCATGATCAAAACCCCAGGCACAGAGAACTAGGGACATTGGAGTGGAGCCAAGGCGGGCTAATTTAATTCGTCGTGATAGAATGATGATATCCTCGCCAATAAGGCATCCTCCGTCACTGATATGACATCCAACACCACCTTGTCCACAACAAAATGGTCAGTAGGAGAAATCCTCCCCTGTTTGTAAATACTTACGCCCCATGGACACGTGCTGAGAATCCAAGTCCTCGATCTCAACCGCGAGTTCTAAGTTTTGTAAATGGAAGTTACTAGATGGAGAGCCAGCGTTAAGGTAGGTCCAAGCACGACCTTATAAATCACTTGATCTTAGCACAATGTCCTCGATATGATCCATAGTCCGACCTAGCCGATCATTTGAACTCACAAAGAAGGTATCCAGCTCAGAATGAGGATGTTAGCTGTACATGACATGAGGGAGGTCCGTCCTTCGTACGCGACAATGGGAATGTCCCGCTTAACCAAGCTCGAACTTGGAGGGACAACAACCCATCAAACATGTACAATAGGATGAGAGTTGTTGAACAACCCCCAGTTAACCTAGGGACCAAGGACAAAACCCTTGAGAGACTGGCTTTGCTGGAGGAACAAATGAAAAGACTCTTATCAAGAAAGGGAATGGACGATTGCGACTCAAATGTGGAGCTCGAACATTTTTCTCCAAACATTACAGCGGGTACATATCCTAGTGACTTTAGAATGCCGAACATGCTGACATTTGATGGAAAAACAAATCCATCTGATCACCTCAGGATGTTCAACACAATGATGATGGCCCACAATGTCGGGCTCGATCTAAGATGTATCCTGTTCCCTAAAACTCTGGTCAGACCTGCCAGACAGTGGTTTAAAAAATAGAAGAAGCGTTTGATAAGCTCGTGGAAGAAATTTTCTTTCGAGTTTAAAAGAGCATTACGAGCTTCACATGCAGCTCGTGCTGAAGCCGATTTATTGGCCAATGTAAAGCAGCTGCCTGGTGAAATACTAAAAGCATACCTAAAAAGATTCACCAATGTTGCAGCACGGGTTAGGGACGCTGTAAAGAACGCCCTAGACTAGTGCTTAATAAAACGTTCACATATTCATTGGTTCATAAAAGAAAAACCACTTATTATAAAAGTCTCAGTGGGGACTTGCTTAAAACAATGCAAGTTGGGCCCAATAATTTTAAAAGAAAATATGAGTTTTTATACAAGGTTCAAAAGAAAACAAATCCAATAATTAAGTCTCACTGATAATTTAGAAAGTCTCTTAAAACATAACATAATTAAAATTGCATCTTAAAGTGATCATTTTTCCATCCATAGGATGCCCCACGCCATACACCCCACGATGATAGAACTCCTCACGTCACCACGCATGCCACAGAGAAACCTATTTGCTACCTGGAAGGGAAAGTAAGGGGGTGAGCTAAAAGCCCAGTAAGGAAGTACAAACAATAAGCAAGTAAGGTACAACAAATTCACACACTATCGTTCATCTTTATACATCATAGCATCGTTGTATCAAACATCATATCATCATCATAACGTAGCATCATAACATCATCATATCATAACATCATCATAACATAAACATCATAGCATCATCATATCATAACATCATCATAACATAAACATCATAGCATCATCATATCATAACATCATCATAACATAAACATCATAGCATCATCATATCATAACATCATCATAACATAAACATCATAGCATCATCATACAAAATTCCTTGTGAACATGTTCCGCTAACTTGTCCATGCCACCCTTTTGAGGTAAACAAGAGTCTCTGGTCCTTGAATAACCTCGGCGTGTCCGCCCATGGAGTTACGTCTTCATATCCTTAGTAACTCAGTTACGTCTTCTTTATCCTTAGCAACCCATTTTGATGTGTCGCGTTCATTACGCTAACATCCATTCAAAACAATAACATATTCATACAAGCCAACATATCATCACACTATGGCATTCATAATTCAAAACATTTCATTCATACAACAGTCTTACCATTTATAGCATAAACAAACATAAATTCTATCTAACTTCCTTACCTCAGGTCCGAGCTAAGTAAATTCACAACCTCTCAACGAGCCTATACCATAATCAAAACGACATTTCTTAGTTTCATAAAATTACTATTTTTCCCTTTCATACATCTCATGTGTGCATGGGCCATGCACACATAATAAGAGTTACACACAACATGCAAATATACTTAATTACACATAAGACCATAAAAGAATAATGCTCATTTTACCTATTTTTCATGCACGATCTTTCTATAAAAACCACATGGTTGAATAATAGACATAATTTTGGACGTAAAAGTGGATTTGCATGTAACATGCATACGTGGGAACATTGCGTAATTGTGACGTTTAAAAATGATAATTCTACACGTCTTACTTCTATCGTTTTAAAATTAATAGACTTGTAACACGCTTTATTTTCTTAAAATTTCGAGGTTGATTAAATCTCTCAAAACATTATTTTATTTAGCTTAAAAAAATATATGTGACAAGATGTTCGCTAACCAGATCGGGAGAAACATGGAGGTGTATGTCCATGATATGCTCTCCAGATCAATGACTGCCAATAACCATGTATCTAACTTGGAAGAATGTTTTGACATAGTTAGAAAGTACGACATGAAGCTGAATCCTCAGAAGTGCACTTTTGGAGTTGCGTCAGGAAAGTTTATGGAGTTTATATTCAACACAAGAGGGATAGAGGCGAATCCAAAAAAAATATGGTTGTTACTAGAAATTTCTTCACCCAGTTCGCGTAAGGAAGTACAAAGCCTAACTGACAAGTGTCTACCGTTCTACAACTTGCTCAGGGGAAATAAGAAATTTGAATGGACCAAAGAATGCGAACAGTCATTTCATGATCTGAAATCACATCTAGTTGAACCCCCCATACTATCAAAACCAACTTCTAGAGAGTGTATGTATCTTTCCCTGGCCGTGATAGAAAATGGAGTCAGTGCCATATTAGTTCGAGAAGAAAACCGAGTGCAAAAACCCATATATTACATAAGTGAGAGGCTTCTTAGAGCTAAATCACAGTAACTGTTGTGAAAATTATAGCAATTAAAATACGCAAGTATACGTAGCCGCACAAGTAATATAATGTAAAGTGAGATCGTCTCCACAGGGATTTAAAACTAAATTATTGTAAAATCAACTAAAAACAATTCAAAAAGACAATAACCAATTCAAGGGAATAATGGGTAAATGAATATGGAATTAAAAGTATATATGCATAATTAATTAAACTAAAATAATGGAACCAAGAGAAATCAAGTTTGTGAGGAAATTCTATGTGAACACGTGATCTGGGTGGTTAATCCCCCTATAATTTCTTTCCAGTTGTTATAGCATAAGTTCAGCAATGGCTCAGCAATTACATCCAGAGTTAACAGATTTCAAAAACGCCCAGTAAGTCTTTTCCAAAACCCACTGTATAATGCTTACAACCCTCTCAACACACTCCTGTATTAAACCAGATTGCAAATAGTCTATTAAGCATCAAATCTTGTGTTATACAAGGCAGCAAAATATCCCTATTTCACCACTAAAATTTACCTACAAATAGGCAAGTTTCTTGCATCAATTAAATGGGTTCAGCTAGCTTAAGTTTTTCCAAACTTAAATCTAGCTCAGTAATTGTTAATTATGGCCAGTAAATAACAATCAATAGCAGTAGTCACACTTAATTGAACAAGGATACAATTACTTTAACCATGCATCAAAACATTAATTCATATTGTAGGGTTCATAACCACCCAAACCTCTAAGGATTAGTTCATGTTTAATAATAGAAATACAAAACCAGTAGCCATTAGCAAATCCATGGAGTTTGTTCACAAATTAGATGGAGAGAAAATATAATACACAATTAAAAGGAAGAAAGAAAGAGTAGAATGAGTTGATGAGCTGAAATCCTCCTTGGCGTCAGCCGTGGTCCTCTTTCCTTTTTGTATTTTCTCTCGGTTTTCTTCAGCTTTTCTCCCTGTACTTGTTTTCTCTCCAAAAATGGTGATATTTCTTTTTTCAGAAAAAATATGGGTCTCTCCTATGTTGCGGCTACCCCCCTCCTTTTTAGGGTACTTTGCTTTACCCTAATAGGAAAGTCAATTCCCACTTTGTCCTCCACGTGCCACATCACCCAGCTGACTTAAGTTTTTTTAAAATTATCGCCACATAGGCGCTGATATCACTCATTAAGTCCAGCTGGCCTCTTGCCCCGTCACCTGTCTGATCCCTTGAATTGCTGTGTGGTGATCTTGCAACATTGAAGTAGCAACACGCCCCTTTCAGAATTTGTTTTCCCCTTGCTTCCAGCATTTTCCCTTTCATATATTTTCTTAAGCTTCCTTTCCTGATTAACACAACACAGTAATTTACATAAAAACACTGAAAAATATTACAATATATATCTAATTCTTACATGGACTCACTACCTAGAATAATACACTAAAACTAACAAATTTACAATAAACAAGGACTCATTACTCTTTTTAATTTGAAGAGAAAGTTCAACGATTATAAGAATAACTCTAAATCCTAGAGTTATCAGTAACAATTGATAGAGAAGCTTCCATTCTGTCTCATTTTGGCTTCAAGGAAGCTCAAACCATACTTCCAGTCCAATTCTATCCATGTATTAACCGACAAACCTTTAAGGTAGGTGTTACAAAAGCCTGAAAAGTCATGACATCTATTAAAATGGGCCATCAAACTTAGCCAGTTCAAGATATTATACATGCTATGAACAACAATCAAGAGCCAAGGCCTTGCTGACTTTGTGGCTGAGTGCACTGGTTTTCAAGACGAGTTGATAAGGGAGCCACTGCAAGAATTATGGAAAATCTTCGCTGATGGATCGTTAAACGAAAACGAAATAGGAGTTGGGATATTCTTAATCTCACCTGAAGGGCATCGGTTCCATAGAACTCTCAAGTTCGGGTTTGAAGCATCCAACAATGAAACAGAGTGTGAGGCCTTATTGGCAGAGCTAAGGGTGGCAAAACAGCTGAAGGCGAAAGCCATCCAATGTTATAGTGATTCTCAAATCGTGGTAAATCAGATATTGGGGGAACACCAAGCTCGAGGTATCAAGATGGAGGCCTACCTGGCTAAGGTAAAGGGAGAATTGTCTGAGTTCAAGTTTAGGTCCGTTGAGCAGGTACCCCGCGAGCACAATTCCAACACTGATGCTCTAGCTCGACTCACTACCATCAAAGAGGCCGATACTTTGAATGTAGTCCTCGTGGAGTTCTTGGAAAGCCTGAGTATAACGGGAGAAACAGTGGATGTCGGAATGATTGACATAAAACAGACTTGAATGACTCCTATAATGGAGTACCTCATGACCAAAAGGCTACCTGATGACAGGAAAGACGCAAGAAATTTGTTGTTTCAAGCTCTGCGGTATTTAATTGTTGAGGGAATCCTATATCGGCGAGGACATTCGTTGCCCCTCCTGCGATGTGTTCTGCCCGAGGAAGCAAAAACTATTTTACAAGAAATACATTAAGGCTTCTACAAAGATCATGCTGGGGGGCAAAACCTAGCTCTAAAGGTATTGAGACAGGGCTATTTTTGGCCCACTTTAACAAAGGACTTGATCTCGTATGTGCAAAAGTGCGACAAATGCTAGCCTTTTGCCATAGTTTCCCGAGCTTCTCCAATCGAGCTAACCATGATGTCATCCCCTTGGCCATTTGCAGCATGGGGAATTTACTTGATAGGTTCCCTGCCAATGGGAAAAGGAGGGGTTCGTTATGCAATAGTGGGGATCAATTTTTCCACGAAGTGGGTAGAGGCTAAACCTTTGGCAACCATCCCCTCGAAAAGAGTCCAGGATTTTTTTGTGAAGAATATCATATGTCGGTTGGGACTCCATAAAAAGACCGTGTCAGACAACCAAACTCAGTTCGATAGTGATCCCTTCACAAACTTGTGTGAAAAATATGGCATAACCAAGAGTTTCTCGTTGGTAGCCTACCCACAAGCCAATGAGAAGGTCGAGGCTGTAAATAAGACCCATTAAGGCAAGCCTGGAGAAAAGAATAGATGAAGCCAAGGGATTATGGCCCGAACACCTCCCACAAGTACTCTGGGCCTACCAGACCTTGCATAGAACCTCCACGAGGCATACCCCCTTTTCCCTAACCTTTAGAAGCGAGGCTATGCTTCCAATTGAGGCAATGGTAATGACTCACTGACAAAAGACATTTGATCAATATCATAACAACGAGTTACTTAGTGCATCCCTCAATTTGATCGAAGAAAAATGAGAGGCATCACAATTACAACTCGCCCATTATCAACAAAAGATCACCCGTTATTTTAATTCAAAGGTTCAGGGTCGCAGACACGGATTAGGCGATCTGGTTCTCCGAAGGGTCTTTTTAGCAAATAATGATCCCAAGGATGGTGTGTTAGGGTCAAACTAGGAAGGACCGTATCAGATCGTAGAGGTCCTGCACAAAGGAACTTTCAAGCTAGCCCAACTAAGTGGGGAAATAGTCCCACGAACCAGGAATGCCCTACATTTAAAAAAGTATTATCAATAGTATTACAGTTTATGTAAGGCTTATTTATAAAAGCCATTTCAATTCAATAACAGTTGGATTATTAAATAACCACTTCTTTTTTTTATTACGAGCTCACGTTGTAAAAGCAACCAAGAACATTTATACGTTCTGGTTCCTTGGGGGGCACATAACCGAGGAGAGTTTTTGAGAAAGTTCAGCTTACTCGGATAAGGATTGAAAACTTAGAGTTTGGAGAATTGATTATTCAGCAGCATTTAAAAAAAAAAAGCTCAAATTTTTAATAAATGTAACACGAACTAAGTTTGAGAAATCTCTAAAACCCTGGATATAACTAGGTCCAAGGCCTGATTCCTAACAGGTACAATGCTATTAAGCTTACAAAAAAAACCCTGGATATAACCAGATCCGAGGCCTAATTCCTAACAGGTATTAAGGTATTAAGCTATTAAGCCTATCAAAAACCCTGGACATAACCAGGTCCGAGGCCTGATTCTTAACAGGTATGACGCAAGTAAGCAAGAAAAATCTTGGATGACTAAGATATCGATAAAAACTATCTCAATCTAAAAGTCAACCCCTAAGATTTTGAATGTACAAGAATCTAAGGATTCATAAACATGAGAAAATAATAGACTAAGGGAAACACAAATAGATCACAAGTTAGATGTATATTCAAAAGTATATTGTCATCTTGAGGAGAAAAAACCTCAACCTAAGCCCGAAAGCAATTGTTTTGCTCGTAAGGGACTGTTACAAAAGTTTAAAAAAATAATAAAAAGGGCGAAAAAATAAATTTACCGAGCTTCGTCAGCTCGCTCCAGAGAAGTCACCTTCTTTCCATTCCTCTCAGCAGCTCCAGAAGCTTCGCCAGTCTCCGATGGTTCCTGTGAGAACCAAATCTTGAATCGAGCAAGATATGGGTCCCACAGCTCGGGCTACATGAAAGAGAAGTTCCCATCCTGGTTGAAGGCCCAGTAACAGTAAAGCATCTCCTCCATTTGAGTCGATGAATTTGCATCTTCCTCCTTGGCCTTAGCCTTGGCCTTGATCAACTTCTTCTTGAGTGCTTCATTTGCAGCTTGAAGCTGATCCACGTGACGCCTCGCCTCAATGACCTAATCCTAGGAGGCGGACAGGGTAGCTTTTGCAAACCTCTCACCCTCCTGAGAAGAAAATAGGGCAGCTTTCGCGGCCTGTTTACTCTCTTCAGCGGTGCCCAGGGCAGCTCGGAGTTCCTCGTCCCTGGCTTTAATGCGAGCTATTCCTTGAAATTGTGCTAGGACAGATTGTAGAAGAACGAAGCAAGTCAAGAATAGTTTAAAAAAAACTAAAGAAAAAGAAAAGGTTTGGAGAGTGAAAAGGATTCACAAGGTTCATCCCCATGGCAGATTCGAGGACGTCCTTAAGACTGCGCTACTCTATAGCCCTTAAATCTCTGGCGTTGGCTCTATTGGCGTGGTCGACCATGTGGCTTGCCATCTCATACAAAATACCCCAAAAGGCCTTTGGGATCTTTTCTAGGTCGTGTTGCTTGACCAGGATCTGGATAGTGGGAGCCTCACCTTGGATCACTTGAGGGTTTGAGGAAGGTATGTGTCGAGGAGGAGGAGCTTATTGAATAGTAACCATTGTTACCGAAGCTGGGGGAAGTCCCTTTTGTGGCTGCTCCCGGGTGGAGCTGGCACCCTTTTCCTTAGTCGAAGATTTGGTGGTATGCCCCGTCTTCAGATCTGTTTTCTTTATCACCTTAGGCCTCTTCACCACGGGACCAGCTTTGGTCCCACCAGCCTTAAAACCACCCCTCAAATCCAGGACTCCTGGCAGCTCTATCTCTTCACCTGAAAAAAGAGCGAGCAGAGGATTCCGTTTATAGAAGTAATTATTCAAAATTATTATAAACACCATAAGAAGAGCAAGAACCCTCCCTTTTCGGGCTAGGGGAGGAATCTATTACGATCAGCTCAGGGGTATTGATTAGGCTAGGGGAGAATCTAAAGTTATTGTTATATTATTTTATAATATAATGTAATATTATATTATATTATAATATAATGTTTTAGATTAAATAAATGTGACAAAGTGTGTCACATATTGTAACATATAATAGAGAGTTACAATATTTAGATATATAAGATATATCCAAATAATGTAACATATTTGGTGTTACAAATTTGTTACTTCCAAATATTACCCTTTATTGTGTAAATTTGTTGTTACACAATATTGAGATGAATTTCATAAAGCCATATATGATATGACTATTAGAGATATGATTTTAACCCCAATAATGTGTTTTGGGAGTTACAAAATCATTTGGGAGGGTTTGGAACCGTTTGGAAAAACAACACATTTTTTGTGCTGAAATTGGTCGATGGCCGCGGACACCAACATTCAGTGGCCACGACCTATGGGTCAGAGACCAGTGGTCGCGGCCACTAATGTCTCTGGCCGCGGCCACAGGCCAAAACTGACCAATTTTTTAGTTTTTTCAATCTTTGTTGAACGGCTCAAAAAACCCAGATAACTCCCAAATCTCATTTTTAATTCCATATTAATCCAATTAAACATTGGTAACAGCCATGGGGGTTGGTGGAATTTGAAATTCAAAGGGTGTCTCTAAACTCTATAAATAGGAGCCTATATCCATTAGTGCACTTGGCTAGAAACACCTTGATGCTTGATAATTCCATAAAGCTTTTCCAATATCTGAGAGAGATCCCTTAGTACTTGAGTTTGGGGGAAATACGCTTTTGGACAAAGGTTTTAAACCTTGTTCAAGTTGGTGATCCCTTATCCTCTTCACTTAGGTTGTGTAAGTGAGAGTTTCTTGTATTTCTGTTCTTCTTTCTATTGTATTGTTTTCTTCTTATTCTCTTGTTCTTTTTACTTGTATTTCTTAT
Source organism: Humulus lupulus (assembly GCF_963169125.1). Classification (NCBI taxonomy): domain Eukaryota; kingdom Viridiplantae; phylum Streptophyta; class Magnoliopsida; order Rosales; family Cannabaceae; genus Humulus; species Humulus lupulus. The sequence continues at coordinate 74,709,764 of NC_084797.1, forward strand.
TCAAGAGTTGTAATATTTTCTTTTTTTTTGTTTCAAACACTTAACTTTATTTGAAACCTTTTTCTTAGAGTTGTATTTTACTATTCTCTTCTTCTTCATCATCTTCTTCATTTCCTTTGTTTATTTGTAATTTTCAGTTATAGAGTTGTAACTCCTTTTAATCATTCATTATTTGTAATATATTGCATAGAGTTGTAATATTATTATCAATTTCCATTGAGGCAAAAAAAAAATTCCTAACATTCAAAAGCTTATTCCTTTTTTGTTTCAATGGAAGGGGAGACAATCAAGATCATGAACGAAGACCTAGTGAGATTGGATAGGTTTGATGGATCCAATTTTACTAGGTTGCAAGACAAGGTGAGGTTTCTTTTAACCACTCTTAAAATCACCTACATCCTTGAGTCATCCTTGGCACCTCTAGTCGAGCCATCCGACAAAGACACTCCCGAGGAGGTGGAGAAGAGAAGGAAGAGGGAGGAGGACAACCTTCTTTGTAGGGGTCATATCCTCAACGCCCTATCCGATAGGCTCTACGACCTCTACACTGAGACCAAATCGGCCAAGGAGATATGGGATGCACTTGAGAAAAAGTTTAAGGCGGAAGAGGAGGGTACCAAAAAGTTTTTGATATCTCAATACTTCGATTTCAAATTTTTTGGTGATAAACCTATTCTTCCTCAAATTCATGAATTGCAAATAATTGTTAACAAACTGAAAGTTTTAAAGATTGAGCTTCCCGAGGCCTTTCAAGTTGGTGTTATAGTGGCTAAATTACCACCAACTTGGAAGAGCTATAGGAAAAGAATCCTTCATAAAAATGAGGATTATTCTTTGGAGGAAATCCAAAAAACATATTCGAATCGAAGAGGAATCGATATGTAGAGACTTCCAAAGCAAATGCGGTGTCACAACCAAAACATCCCAAAAACAAAGGGAAAAAGGGTAATGAGAAACCTTTGGGTCCAAAAACCAACCCAAACAAGCTTAAGGGAGAGAAATGTCCTTGCTTTGTGTGTGGGAAAAATGGTCACTATGCTAGAGAGTGTAGGCATAGAAAATACCAACAAGGACCTAAGGTGAACGCAACTCAAGAGGAAAACATAGTTGCTACCCTTAGTGAGGTGTATGCGGTCCAAGGCAAGGTGAAAGGGTGGTGGTATGATACATGTGCCACCGTCCATGTCACCTATGACAAATCATTGTTCAAGACCTTTGAAGAGTCAAAGGGCAACCATGAGATACAAATGGGCAATGAGGGCAAATCCAAGGTATTTGGAAAAGGTACCATTGAAGTCTTTTTCACCTCCGGCAAGAAAGTTACATTAGTAAATGTACTTTATGTTCCCAAAATGAGTAGAAACTTGGTAAGTGGTGATTTGCTTGCCAAGCCCGGCATTAAAGCCGTTTTTGAGTTCGGTAAACTTATACTTACCAAATCAAATGTATTTTTGGGAAAGGGGTACTCTTGTGAGGGTATGGTTAAATTGTGCACCATTGATTTAACTTTCAATGTTATCAATAAAAATGCTAATTCCGCCTATATTGTTGAGTATGATTCTTTATTTTTGTGGCATCTTAGACTATCGCATATATGTTTTTCTACCATGAAAAGAGTAGTAAAATGTGGTATGATTGCATGCAATATTAAAAACTATGGTAAATGTGAAACATGTGTTAAGGAAAAAATGATTAAGAAACCATTTCCTAGTGTAGAAAGATCATCTAATTTACTTGATTTAATCCATAGTGATCTTTGTGAATTAAATGGTGTTTTAACTAGAGGTGGTAAAATGTATTTTCTTACATTTATAGATGATTTTAGTAGATATACCTATGTGTTTCTTTTAAAGCATAAAGATGAAACTTTTGACGCTTTTAAATTGTATAAATTTGAAGTTGAAAATCAACTAAATAAAAAGATTAAGGTGTTAAGAAGTGATAGAGGAGGAGAGTACTTCTCAAATGAATTCAATACATTTTGTGAAGAAAATGGTATAATTCATGAGTGCACTGCACCTTATACACCACAACACAATGGTGTTGCCGAAAGGAAAAATAGGACTTATTTAGAGATGATAAATTCTATGTTGGTGTTTTCTAAGTTGAACTTCAACTTATGGGGTGAAGCGCTTTTAACCGCTTGTCACATTTTTAATCGAATACCGATGAAGAAAAATGAGATATCTCCGTATGAGTTATGGAAAGGAAGAAAACCCAACATATGGTGCTTCAAAGTGTGGGGGTGTCTTGCATATTGCAAGAAAAACAAACCTAATAGAACAAAGTTAGGTTCAAGAGCCATAAAGTGTGCTTTTGCTTGTTATGCCAACAATAGTAAAGCTTATAGGCTATTAGACTTAGAGTCTAATATTATGATTGAATCTAGAGAAGTTGAATTCTTTGAGAATATGTTATGTGACAACAATTCTCAAGCTTCAACATCTCTAAAGGAGAATTTGTTATATGAGAACAATTCTCAAGCTTCTACATCCAAAGTTGATTCTCAAGAGGAGAATTCTCAAAAGGATGTAAAGCAACCCTTTGAACCTAGAAGAAGTCAAAGGCTTAAAAATCATAAAAGTCTAGTAGTGGATGAGATAGATTCTCAACGAATTTCATTCTACATGGTAGAAGGAAATAGAGAGGAAGTCATTAGGAAAATTCCTATTGTACTTCTCGCTGAGGATGATCCTAAGACTTATAGAGAAGCTATGCAATCGAGAGATAGTGCATTTTGGAAAGATGCCATCAATGATGAGTTGGATTCCATTCTTTCCAATAACACTTGGGAATTGGTAGACCTCCCACCGGGATCTAAGCCAATTGGGTGTAAGTGGGTATTTAGGAAAAAATATCACACTGACGGCACTATCCAAACCTTTAAAGCTAGATTAGTAGCTAAAGGGTTTAGGCAAAAAGAGGGTATCGATTATTTCGATACCTATGCGCCTGTTGCAAGAACAACTTCTATAAGAATTTTGTTCGCTTTAGCTTCTATACACAACTTGTATGTTCATCAAATGGATGTCAAAACGACATTCCTTAATGGTGACCTCAATGAGGAGGTCTATATGGAACAACCCGAAGGGTTTGTCCTACCAAAATATGAACATAAAGTTTGTAGACTTGTAAAATCCTTCTATGGATTGAAACAAGCTCCTAAGAAATGGCATGAGAAATTTGATCAAGTTATCATGTCTAATGGGTTTAGACATAACAATGGAGACAAGTGTTTGTATTCCAAAACTTATAAGGGATATGTGATCATTGTTTGCTTATATGTGGATGACATGCTTATTCTAAGTAATAGCATGAAAGGGATAGAAGAAACGAAGAGGTTTCTATCATCAACCTTCAAGATGAAAGATCTTGGAGAAGTTGATACCATACTCAGTATCAAAGTAAAGAAACATAGTGGGGGTTTTGCGTTAGGGCCAGCCCACTATGTTGAGAAAGTATTGAACAAATTTAACCATCTCAAGGTTAAAGATGTCAATACTCCATTCGATCATAGTGTAATACTAGAGAAGAATGAAGGAAGAGCAGTGGCTCAATTGGAGTACGCTAGTGCTATAGGGAGTCTAATGTACGCTGCCCAGTGTACTAGACCTAATATAGCATTTGCAGTAAGTAAACTTAGTAGGTTTACAAGTAATCCAAGTGTGGATCACTGGAAGGCAATTGGAAGAGTCCTAGGTTATCTCAAGAAAACCAAAGGACTAAGCCTTCACTACTTCAAATTTCCATCGATATTAGAAGGATATATAGATGAAAGTTGGATATCCAATCTTGGGGACAACTTGTCCACAACTGGTTGGGTATTTACACTTGGTAGAGGTGCAATTTCTTGGGGTTCCAAGAAACAAACCTGTATATCTCATTCCACTATGGAAGCATAGTTCATAGCTCTAGCTGCTACCGGCAAAGAGGCCGAATGGTTAAGGGATCTGTTGATAGAGATTCCCCTAATCAAAGATAACGTATCTACTATATTGATACATTGTGATAGCCAAGCAACATTGGCTAGAGCATACAACAGAGTGTATAATGGGAAGTCTAGACACATTAGTCTAACACATGGATATGTAAGAGAATTGATTCAAAGAGGAGTCATCTCAATATCCTATGTGAGAACAAGTGAAAATCTGGCGGATCCTTTCACTAAGCCACTAACGAGGGATTTAGTGGCTGCATCATCTCGAGGGATGGGACTTAAACTCCCTAAAGAGATTCACAATTGATGGTAACCTATCTTAACACTAGTTATTCAACTAGTGTTAGGTTCAATAGGTAACAAGTCAATCAAGTGAATATTAGTTATACTCAAAACAAGTCCCATCTGAGATATTGAGTACTTGTGTGTTACCAAGTGGAGGGTTAAAACCGAAAGGTTTTTTAATACAATTCAGTCTTGTAAAGACAAGTATTTTTGGTAACAAAATACTGTAAGAATTCTACCTATATGGACCTAGGGGTGGTGCCGCCTCTCATGAGAATTGGGAGTATTCTCAAGAACGTCCATGAATGGAAAGTGCACATGGCCATTAACGGTGCAAAGCGAGACATAGAGGTCTCAAGTGAACATCGCAAAGGTGTGTGTGTTATCACTGATTTGTCATCATGAAAAGATGATTCAATGCCTAGTGGAACCTAATTTTCGACAAATTTTGTGATAATTACACTATAGTAAAGTTCAAGTTGAAAAACACTTTGCTTTATGCACTAATGCAATGACTCCTATTAGAGAGAGTTCTTATTCAATCAAGTGGGGGATATGTTATATTTCAAAATATAATGATTGATTAAATAAGTGTTACAATAGATAACTATTTAATCTAGTGAGGGAATGTTATATTATTTTATAATATATTGTAATATTATCTTATATTATAATATAATGTCTTAGATTAAATAAATGTGACAAAGTGTGTCACATATCGTAACATATAATAGAGAGTTACAATATTTAGATATATAAGATATATCCAAATAATGTAACATATTTGGTGTTACAAATTTCTAACTTCCAAATATTACCCTTTATTGTGTAAATTTGTTGTTACACAATATTGAGATGAATTTCATAAAGCCATATGTGATATGGCGGTTAGAGATATGATTTTAACACCAATAATGTGTTTTGGGAGTTACAAAATCATTTGGGAGGGTTTGGAACCGTTTGGAAAAACAACATATTTTTTGTGCTGAATTTGGTCGGTGGCCGCGGCCACCAACATTCAGTGGCCGCAGCCTGTGGGTCAGAGACCGGCCGCTAATGTCTCTGGCCGCGGCCATAGGCCAAAATTGACCAATTTTTCAGTTTTTTCAATATTTGTTGAACGGCTCAAAAAACCCAAATAACTCCCAAATCTCATTTTTAATTCCATATTAATCCAATTAAACATTGGTAACAACCATGGGGGTTGGTGGAATTTGAAATTCAAAGGGTGTCTCTAAACTCTATAAATAGGAGCCTATAGCTCACTTGAAAGACAACAACTTTTCTATCCATTAGAGCACTTGGCTAGAAACACCTTGAGGCTTGATAATTCCATAAAGCTTTTCCAATATCTGAGAGAGATCCCTTAGTGCTTGAGTTGGGGGAAATAAGCTTTTGGACAAAGGTTTTAAACCTTGTTCAAGTTGGTGATCCCCAACCCTCTTCACTTAGGTTGTGTAAGTGAGAGTTTCTTGTATTTCTGTTCTTCTTTCTATTGTATTGTTTTCTTCTTATTCTCTTGTTCTTTTTACTTGTATTTCTTGTTCAAGAGTTGTAATATTTTCTTTTCTTTTGTTTCAAACACTTTACTTTATTTGTAACCTTTTGCTTAGAGTTGTATTTTACTATTCTCTTCTTCTTCATCATCTTCTTCATTTCCTTTGTTTATTTGTAATTTTCAGTTATAGAGTTGTAACTCCTTTTAATCAATCATTATTTGTAATATATTGCATAGAGTTGTAATATTATTATCAAATTCCGTTGAGGCAAAACATTTTTTCCTAACAGTTATGACCTCCTAGATCCTAGGGTGTTCAGGTCCTTCCTCGCGGCTGGACTCATCTACGTACTACCTAAAACCAGGGGCATACGCACCCTGACGCAGGGAATTCCAGGACCTATAGTTTGTCCCATACTCCTAAAAAATGGTGGACTTAAAATGAAGAGTGTTGTCTACTATGATGGTACCTTTGGGGTAGCTGTGATCATAGCATACCACCAAATGGTCCACGCACTGGAGGAGGGTTGTGTTTAGGTTCGGGTTAGTGGGGTGACGACTAACGAGCTGGTTAGGATTGAATCGAATTAGCCTATAACTGGCTGCAGCCCGATCTAACTCTCTGTAAGGGTATGGGTTACCTTGGCTGGAGGGGCTGGCTGCTGCCCCGAATGCAGCTCACTCGGGATCGAGCCCCTGATTATCTTCAGGAGCTCACCTTTTATGCACCAGCGGTGCCACGTCTTCCTCCTCAGCGTCCTCATTGACTGGAAAAGCCTCTTGAGAAAGGGGGAGCTGGGGGATGACGGGAACAAGAGCTCGGGTCCTCAGAGCTAACGTCTGGCCCTTGCTGGTCAGATTGCAAGCCACCATGGTGGCGTCATTTATAATCTGACGATAGTTTTTCTCCTTGGGAGGAAGACTAGACAAGGTCTCATACTGACCCCAAAGGGTCATAGACCGTTATGTCCTCGCGAATATAGCTGCACAAAGAACGAACTCAGTCAGAATCCTTAAACAAAAAAATATATAGTGCACAAGTGATAAAATGTTTACGTGCTGAATTCACAAAGATAGAAGACTTACGAGGACGGTCCAAGTATCGATGTTCTTAGTTCTTAAACCCATTTGCCATTTGCCATAATGAACAAATCTTTATAGTCATTTGGGTGGCTGGAAAGGTCGATGAAAAAGGCGGAGATTGGGAAATGAGTGAGGTAGTAAAAACCATCACCTCGCTCCTTTTGGTCAGGACTGGCCTTAAGGCAGAAGAAGTACATGATGTCTGCCGGAGTGGGGACCTCCCACTCGTGCCTCGGAAACAAATATTTTAACCCCACAAAAAGCCTGCATGAGTTTAGGGGGAGTTGGAATGGAGCCATTTTGACTTAGTTCAGAAATTCTGCGAAACACTGGTCCAATGGGAGGAAGGCATCGGCCTTTAAGTGCTCATCTCTCCAAGCCCCGTAGTCCTCTTGAAGAGGGGCGCAGCTCCGCTCTCCCTCCAACGCAAGTTAGGAAATATGGCCATCAACTCCCATCTCTATCCTATGACTTAGTATGATTTTGTTAACTTTTCTTTGAGTCGTTATCCAGGAGACTATGTGCTCGGCCTTGAAGAATGCGTCGGGGTCGACCACAATTTCTCTCTCCACCACAGGACCCAAAATGAGGGAAGGGAGAGTCAGAGGCGACTTGCTTGCCTTTATCTATATTCTGAGCAAAGGAACTCGTGACATTCTTCATTGCGGGTGCCATGATTCAGATTGCCTGACGACAAAGCGGCCTATTAGTAGGCGACTGAAGGAATCATAACCTTTAAGCTACCTAGGATTAAACCAAAAATCCCTTCGGCTTCTACACCTCAAACAGGTATTCAAATTGATTTACCATTAGGATTTTCTTTGAAAAACCCAGAAAGTTTGCCTAGTTTTATGAAAATCTTGTTTTTAAATAAGCCTAATATCGTTCATTTAGCCTAAATTGAATCTTATCACCTATTTACAAATAGACTTATCCTAAACGACATTGGGCAAATGATGTTTTCACGGTAAAAAAAAAAAACTTACTGGAAAACAAGGACTTGAAAAATTAGAACCAAGTGAGGAAATACTTACAGTTGATATGATCGCCTTAGAGAAGTGTTGATATGTCCACAGGAAATTTCTTGAAAGCCTTTGAGAACCTGAAGGGTGATAGAGGGTTTTTGGGAGAAGTTAGAGAAGAAAAGGGAAAACTTTGTTTTTTGAAAAGGAAAATTTTTGAATCCAAAGTTGATGAGGTTTCAGGTCTAATCACCCTATTTATACGTAAAATATGGGAATTAATTTGGGCCATCTGATTGGGTTAGCTCGAGATCCAAGGCCAAGATTAAATAAACCATACGGTAACAAAAAAATGACAGGACAGTTGTTACAGTCCTCGAAACCCTAACGAATGATAATTGCAGGTAACCACGTGTCCAGTACTTGAGTAGTGAGTATGCATGATTTTACATGGCAGAAGCCTAAAAGCCCCTACTGTGCATGTCAGAAAATGACGACATTGAGCACGAGAAGGAGCTTGGGGGGAAATGTTGTACCCTAAAATTAGCACGAGTTCAATTACTCAGCTTGGGGTACAACTGGCAGATGGATATGTGGAAAAATAGCCAAGTAGGATATTTGGTTAATGATGATGTGAGAAAGCTCGAGACTCAATTTAGTTCGTACATGATACGCGGGTTATTATCAGATCGCCACTCAGGATGAAAATTGAGTTCAAGACTTATAATGATCAGATCCAACTTTGAGCGCTCTGAGTTTACTACGAGCTAGGGTTCAGATAGATTCTGAACACGACCTCGGGTGAGATATTCAGCTCATGGAAACCTGGATAAAGCGCACACTGAAGGATCCCAAGAGATTCGGAGGCTCCTTATGAGCTCATTAATGCCCATGTTGTATCGTATATTTATCATTTATTATCCAACATTGCAGGAGTATATTCTATTCTATTATCAAATCATATCACAGTGTAAATGGGAATAATCTGTATTAAATGTATACTTTATTTATTCACGCGGTTACCCAAACCTGTCTAGGAAATTTCTCTATAAATATCAGGAATAAAGGACAGGGAAGGGGACGGCCATTTTTTGTATTACTAAAACTCTGCAGAAATTAAGAGAGAAAAGTAATAATATTGACTCGTGGACTAGGAGGATTTTGACCACTAAACCACGTAAAAGTTGTGTGTGTTCAAGAGAGTATTTATTATTTCATTACGATTTATATTTTAGCACTAATTTACCTGTTTGATTTCTTAATATACTATTCGCAAAAGAACCGCGTCAACAAATACTCCTACCAACAACAAAAAAAAAAAGAAGAAGAAGATAGTTTGGATACTATATAGTATACAAACAAACAATATATAAAACTATTGTTGAAATTTGAGAAGTTTGATTATAAAATAAATTAATATATAAATAAAATTTAATTATATGGCTTAAATAATTTATCTTAAACGCACTATTTGAAAATTAAAATATAATCCCTAAAGTCATATGTAATCCTTATGCTTAGGAATTCAGTATTTTTCTTATATATGTATATTTTAATTTTAGTTATTAATGAATATAAAACTCTTTATCATGCGTTAAAACATATAATCTAAAAGATATATATTGTGTAAATGAAAGAATGAAATCATAAGTTATTCTTAAAATTAATTTTGAAAACTAGAATTAGGATGTAAATTTCCCTATGTGAATTTATATTAATATAATTATTAAATATCTAATTTTGTCTTAAATTTTATTATAATAATAATATTTTGTAATAATTTAATTTATATTAATATAATTGCTAAATATTTATTCTTAATATTTGAATTTATATTGATATAATTATTAAATATCTAATCTTGTATATTATATATTATTGTAAATATAATATTTTATAATATTTTAATTTATATAAATATAATTAATAATTATCTAATGATATTTTATAAACATTTGAATTTATATTAATATAATTAATAAAATATATTTTTAAATAGTTTTAAAAGTATACACAATTGATTCAAGTAATAAAATAGTAAGTAAAATATCGTCCCCACAAGGACTATCAACCAATTACCAATAATTGTTTTTAAATTTCTATTTGGTTGTCGAAAATAGAGTGATTTTTAAACTAAGAGTTAAAATTGAAATAAACTTTGCAATAATAAAGATTGTTTTAATAATTAAAAGCCCAGGGTATTAACTTCATCAACTTTTCATTCTATGAATTTTACTAATCACTTCTAAATCTCTTCTTCCTATTCTAATATAAGGTTAACAAAAATCGATTCCTATTATTTTTCAAGATATAAAATCTCAATCTATATGCAGGTTTTCTACATCTCAGTGATAAACTTAAACACATAGCAGACATTAAGAATGGTAACCTAATTGCTACACAAGTCATACATATACTCTCTTCTAATATGTAACCTATGTCTATATAACAATAGCATATTCAATTCGCATCTTTCGAATTTTGAATCAAAATCATAAATCAAGAAAATATTGATCAAGTACTTGCTATCATTAGGCAAACATTATATAGATTAGAATAAAGAAGAAGAATCAATAGAACATCATAATAACATTAACTAGAAATCCAAGCGACTTCATTGACCCGTAGATAGATATTTTAGTTCATAAATCAAGCAAATATTGATCAAGTATTTGCTAGCATTAGACAAACATTATATAGATTAGAATAAAGAAGAAGTATCAATAGAACATCACAATAATATTAAATAGAAATCCAAGAGACTTCATTAACCCCTAGATAGATGATTTAGTTCATATCAGACATAATAACAATAACATTCAGATAATTGTTCACAGAAAATAACCTAAGGAATTAAGATGAAGAAGAAATCTAGAAAACAATAAAAGAGAAGAAGAAATCTAGAAACAATAAACCAGCAGTCTTTTCTTAATCTAGGGTATACAAAACTAATCATTCTCCTCAAATTTGCAGAATAATGTCACTTAAATAGTTTTCCAATGCTCCCAAGTGAAAATACTGTTTTGTCCTTCTAACAGTGGCTTCAAATTACAAAATCGCGTCAACTGTGTTGTAGCGCTAGGTTTTGGGCGCTATAGCACTATTTACATAATCGAATTCAATTGAAAATTTGCGAACTAGCGCTATAGCGCTACCATCAGGCTGCCAAATTAAAGTGAACTAGCGTTGTAACGCTAGTTACAGAGACAAAATCCTTCAAAACAACCAATTAGCGTTGTAGCGCTATTATGCTAGCGTTGGGGCGCTATTCACAGTGGCATGACTCGAACTCCTTGCTTCTAAAACGACTCGATTTTCTTAAAAATTGCTCCATTTTCTCCCACTTTTACTTCATTCATCTCTTTTCACCTTCTTAACATTGAAATCCTAAAACATGAATAACCAAGCATAAATCTGCAATAAAATAGACCTAAACTAATGAAAACCTTCCTAAAAAGTAGACCATAAACGAGCCTAAAATTCGTTTATCAAACTCCCCCAAACTAATCCTTTACTCACCCTCGAGTGAAGAATCTAACTAGACTCAAACTTAAACAAACCAAGTTGACATAACTAACCAATTCAAACACTCAAAACTGCCATGCACATATAATTCTCAGGAAAACAACATTCTTTTTAAAATATTAATCTAGATTTTCAATCAAAATACTTCAACCCTTCACTGCAATCTATTAATGCCAAAGCTCAGTTACTCATAACTTGCAAATAAAATAATTGAACGACTTTATGCACCTCAAATTCTCACCAACTAACCACACAACCAAATTATTCCATATATCTCTATTACTTACTATTCCCCATTAATATAAAAAAAAGCACAATTAAGAATCAATAAGACTTTACAGAGGTTGTAATAGAAGGCTTAGGTACGGGTAGATTAGAAAAACATTTTAGGCTTAATCGCACCACAAGAATTCCAACCAAACAAACTTTCCTAGAAATTTCAAACCACTTGTTAGCCCTTTTTCTGTGCAATGATTGAGAAATTTATACAAACCACACATTTTTTTTTTTTTTTATATTACACTCCCCCAAACATAGATTTTTCAATAAATAGTTGTTTAGGAGTGTAATCCTTTCGTACTTTTTTTTTCATTTCTTTTCTTTTCTCAATCACAAGGAATTTTCTAAATAACACATTATACGTAACTTCCCATTGCACATTCACTCCCCACATAATAATTTTCATGCTCATGGTATTGGTGAAAAGGATAAATGGTAATCAAATTCACCACTAGGCTCAAGAAATATGTTAACATGAAAACAGTTATAAGGATCAAAAGGGCTAACTAAGGACAAAATTTAATAGGGTTAGCTTGAAAGGCACAACCAGTCCAAAAATTGCCTATATCATTCCGTAAATGTGCATTGTTTCAAATTTCATCTCAAATAGTAAGCAACCCAGTTCTAGAGCTTTTTCAATCTTTTTCAATCCACAATCCAAATTCAAGATGCAAAAATAACTCAATTATAACATTTGCAATTCATGAGCAATAGATCTCTAATGTCAACAGATCACGGTGAAAGAAATAAAGTATACAGACCAAGCACACAAATTTTTTTAAGAAGCACATCAATTATTCCTTTGGATTATACAGCATAACAGTCAATCACATCAAAATGGCAATTATTATCAACTTAGTTTACACTCTAAAACATGACTCAATACAAACAAACTAGCAAACCAAACTAAAAAACACATCAAATTACATAAAACTAAAAATAATTCTCTCCCCCAAACTTAAAACTAAACATTGTCCCCAATATTAAAGTGCATAAAAAATGAGAAAAGAGACTTACTTGAGCAGCCACATCAGTATGGCAACTGTGGAGGCTGGGACGAAGGTCCCTCTAATGGTTGAGACAGCGGCAGCTGCTGCAGCGGAAACCCAAAAAATGGTGGAGGTGGGGGTGATGGAGCAAAATAAGTTTGGTTGGCATCATTCAAGGACCATCAATGCACCAAAGTGTTTAAACAATTAACATGGTCCACCTCGTACTCATATTGCTGCCCCATGTACTAATGCATCATCTGATGTTGTTGAACCATGTATTGATTTTGTTGAACAAGACAGTCCAACCTATCATGAACATACTGCATATGACGGTCAATGCGACCCCCCATCAATGACGGTCTTTAGTCTCATCCACCTCAGCTTCAACACGACATTTTCCTTTCTTTCTTATCCGTGGCACATAAAGAATAGTCTTCGAATAATATTTCATTAAATACATAGATAAAGGTTGTTGCCGGGATTGATAAATATTCGTTACATATTTGGGCACTCCATATTTGTAATACAACATGGTGATCATAGACCCATGGCCCAATCCCCCAGCAGTATGGCCTTTTTATATAAACTGAATATTCTCCAGAACCCTCTACCTAATGTTCACAGACATACCAATTATAAAGGCATACATCAAAAGCACTCTATCCTTAGTCATGTCAGACACATGACTCATCGGCATAAACCTGGCACACACAAAGAAAGCCCAGAACCTAGCCTTTGCGTTCAACTAAGATGAAGAAATACGCTTAGGCAAGGAACCAGATAAATTCCAAGGAGCTCCCTCAAAAAATAATTTTTCAGCCACAGCAACATAATCTGTGGTTCCTTTCAAAAAATTGGAATATTCCTCATCTCGCTCTCGGATGTGTGGCACTCTAAACACCCCATTAATAGACTCAACAGTGAACCACACTCTTTTGCCTCTAACAAAAACCTTATCATTGTGCTTAGCCTGCAGATTTGCATAAAATTCATAAGACCAAGGATACATTGGCTTGGTCCAAGTTAGTAACAAATCTGTCCCACTTTTTGGCCCCTAAATTGACTCTAGCCAATTCAAAAATTTGATGCTCAAAGGGCTCATTCTGAAATTCCACCTCGCGTTCTGGAATCACATTCTTTCGTCCCAACCTCTCATACCGTTCTTGAGCCAAATAATTAATAAACCTGGTTTCATCATACTCCAACTCCAGTGTTTCCTCCATTTGTTGAGATTTAGAAGCCTTTCCTTTGCCTTTTTCCTTAGACTTCTCATCCTTACTCTTAGGAGCCATAGTACCTATCCACCCAACACCACAAAATCCCAAAAAAAAATAAAAAATTCTGCAGCAGCTCCCCTTAATTTATATACTTTCATTCTTCTAAATCACCCTAAAAATCCAATATCACATGACAATATACCCAAACACAATGTAGCACAACAACAATGACCAATTTCTACCAAAACACAATCAAAATTCGTACCCACCCCTAATCTTGATAGAATCTTGAGACAAAAAGGAGTGAAAATACTTACTAGCCCTTGAGATTGCCTTCCACATGCTTGATTGACCAAAGCCCCTTGAAAATTTGAACTATCTTCAAAAAATTAGCAAGTTCTGAGTTTTAGGGTTTAAAACTTTAATTTGGAGATTGTTTTGGTGTAAAAGAGTGGATTTATGGGTAATGGGTTTTAGAACAGAAAAAAAAAATGAAGAAGAAAGTTGTTGAAATACCTTGGAGGAGGCTTTAATGGAGGATATTGGGTGATAGGCGGTGGTTTGGGTAGGGAGAAGGAGGGAAAACTGAAGGGGGAAAATAAAAAATGTGGTTTGGGGGAAAAAATTTCGAAACCCTGAATTTTAAATTTTCTAAAGACTACGGGCACTGTAGCGCTACTGGGTCTGGAAACCCAAATGGTTCTAGAACTAGCGTCGTAGTGCCGTATTCATAGCACTGTAGCGCTAGCAATTTTGGGAATTTTAACAACTTGGAGCGTCATAACGTTTGTTTTCGGCACTGTAGCACTATCTTTTCGAAAAAAAATTACCCCAGCCTCTGCTTGTAGCGCTTGGAATGTGGCGCTGTAGCGTTACAATCACCTAAACTTCAATTTTTTCACATTTTTCACGGTTTACGAGTTACATCAGAATTTTTCCAGATTAAAACTAAAAGTAACTAAAACAAAATATCTAAAAACATTGATCCAATCAAAAATAAAAACAAAAACAAATAACATAAAATTAAAAATAAACATAAGAATGCCTCCTATGAGCATCGTCGTTAACGTCATTTAGCCAGACGCTGAACACCCAATTCAAAGGGGTTTCAAGAGCAACACAGACTTTTATTTTTCCACCGATCCTTCCAAATAGTGCTTCAATCTCTGACCATTCACCTTAAAATGTCCTGTCTTCTCACTATGAATTTGCACCGCTCCATAAGGCAATGAGACATCAACTGTGTACGGACCCGACCATCTCGACTTTAATTTTCCCAGAAAAAAGCTTCAATCGAGAATTAAATAATAACTCCTCGTCTCCCAGTTGGAAATCCTTCCTAAGTATCCTATTATCATGAAATGCCTTAGAATTTTCTTGATAAATCCTTGCATTCTAATAGACTTCATTCAGAAATTCATCGATCTCGTTCAACTCCATAAGCCTATTCTATCCCGCCTTAAATAGATCAACATTCACCTTTTTTACTGCGTAGTAAGCTCTGTGCTCAAGTTCTATCGGTAAATGACATGCCTTTCAAAACACAAGTCGATACAGTGACATACCAATCAGAGTCTTGAAGGTTGTGCAATATGCCCACAATGAATCATCAAGCCTTTTTGAACAATCCTTCCTTGATGTATTTACAGTCTTCTCCAAGATACTTTTTATCTCCCAATTTGACACTTCTTCTTGACCATTTCCAAGTGAATCATAAAACAAAACCTTTCGATGATGAACTCCATAACGAGCGCATAGAGCTGTGAATGACTTGTTGTAGAAATGACTTCCTTTATCACTAAAAATTTCTCTTGGAGTACCAAACCGAGTAAAAATATTCTTATGAAGGAATTTAAGTACCTCTTTACCATCACAAGTAGGATTTTTTGCAGCTTCCACCCATTTAGAAACATAATCTACTGCGAGCATAATGTACTTGTTATTATAAGACGATGGGAAAGCTCCCATAAAATCTATTCCCCACACATCAAACAACTCAACTTCCAAAATTCGAGTCATTAGCATTTGATCTATTCTTGACATGTTACCGGTCCTTTGGCAATGATCACAACTCATGCCAAAGGCATTAGCATCTTTAAATAACGTAGGCCAATAAAACCCACATTGCAAAAATTTTATTGTTTTCCTTGTTCCTCCAAAGTGACCGCCACAATGTAAAGTATGGCAATGATTAAGAATGGAAATCATCTCCTCTTCCGGGACACATCTTCTAATTACTTGATCAAAAACATGACAAAAGACAATGGCCTCATCCCAATAATAAAGCTTGACTTCCGAATATAACTTTTTAAGTTGCTGCCTTGACATGTTCGGAGGCACAACTTTAGCTACTAAATAATTTACATAATCATAAAACCACTGCAGCTTTTCGTCACTTTCAATGGAAAATAATTGTTCATCCAGGAAGTTCTCATCAATTTTGTAACGTCCCAAATTTGATATTAAGGCTGAGTGCCTTGACTACAGTGCCTGGAGGGCCTATTTGGGATTATATGAGCAATAATGGATTATATGCGTGATGTTGTGTTATAAATAAATTGTGTGGTAATGTGATTAGACATGCATGTTTGTGTGTATTAAATATTCATGCGGGCCCATTTCTGTAAATAGGGGTGTGTTTGTAATTTTGGCCCGTTGAGGGCATAAATGTAATTATGCATGTGTTATGAGTGGGACCCCAGTGTTATGGGGATATATTTGAGATGTGTGGTCCGAGACGATCCTAGGGAGCAGATTAGCAGAATAGTCACAACGGGGTTAGATACCCAACTCGGGGTGAGCCTAGGGGTATTTTGAGAACTTGGCATGTGTCTGGGGTTTACCAGGTAATGGATAATTATTAGTAATTATTTGGGTATGTCTGGATTAAATGTTGATTTGTAGGAACACTCGAGGAATTAGCGGGATATGGCAAATGACAGGATTTCCCTTGGTGGCATTAAGGCAATAAAGATAGACTTGGGGGCATTTTGGTCATTATGCAGCTAGTATAGACTCAAACTAAAACAAGACTCTAGAATTAGCTAACGAACACATTAGAAACACTCTCAGCCTGTCTCCCTTGCTTTCTCTCTCCCTAGTCGATTTGCTATCCCCTTTGATGTGCATAGAAGCTAGTGGGGGTTCTTGGAGAATTGGTGCAACAATTGAAGATTTGAAAGCTTGGAGACTGAGGAATCAAGCTAGGTTCACTTGAGGATTAATTTAGGGTCGTCATTTGCAGAAGGGGTAAGTTAAGTCCTATGTTTCTTTATTGAATTGTGAGTTTGATATTGGTTTTCTTGAGTTTCAAACTCAAGGTTTGAATTTTGGGTTGTGATGGAGTTTTTGCTTCTCTATTAGTATGGTTGTGTTGTCTATGGTATTTGGGAATAGTTGAGAGACTTAATTCTGGCTTTAATTACGTCTAGGGTAGATTTTTGGTGAACTGAGTTAAGGGAAAACGTAGAAAATGGTGAAGTTTCTAGGTTTTGCGCCTCAAGTCGCGGCCTTGTTCATCAGGCATCATGGCCCGCTTGAACACAGAGGCCTAGGGCCTCAGAATTTCGCTTAGGCACCGCGGCCTGTGTTCCCCCAAATGTGAGAGCAATGCTCTCTGACTTGAGCGCGCCATGGCCCTTATGGGATGGGTCGTGGCTTAAATAGGAAATTTTGGCCAAATGAAGGAATTAGGCTCAAGAACCCAAATGTTCAGGCTCGGGAAGGATTCTCCTACCCGGTTTAGTAGAATTCAAGGTTCTGAAGGCTAGAATTATATTCTAACGTTTTTAATTGATTTAGACCGTGATGGATATTTATTAATACATTGTGACTAGGTTTTACCGATCAAGCTTGGGATTAGGAATCGTGCTCGGGATCGCATTAGGTTGTCAGCTTGGGACACCAAGTAAGAGAATTGTCTATGCCCATAGAGCTATGTGGTGTATAGCATTTTATGTATTGTTTATAGTTGTTATGTCATACATGTGATTGTGACTGATCAGCAAGAGCCAGAAGCGGCAAGAGTCAGGAGCGGCAAGGGGATGAGATCGGCGTTCAGCATGCCGAATGCAGGTCGCCAGGCTGAGACCCTCAAGGGTATTGTATACACTCATTCGGCTAGGACCGCAGACTTGGTGCCTAGTAACAAACCTTGATCGGTCGAGGCTGTTGTTGTAGTATTGTGTTTTTGTGTTATTCTACTGTCATGTTATTGTACTACTGTGTTATTGTACTGGCATGTTACTGTATTGTTGTGCTATTGTACTAGTAGGTTGTTATGCCATTGTGTTATTGAGCTATTATACTGTTGTATTGTTGTGCATTCCAATAGGAATTGGTAACTGTTTGTTGTTCTGATTAAGTATGTATTTGTTGAAGTATAGTATTGTATGATGTACTTGAAGTTCTCTTTCTGGGCCTCGGCTCACGGGTGCTCTATGGTGCAAGTAAGGGCAAGGAAAAGGCCGAACAGCCATGAGTTGGAGGGCATGGAGTGGTTTATACATGTTTGGCCTACCTGGCCGCCACGGCGGGTGTAACCCCCTACTTCCTTAGAGTCGTTACTAAGTGAGTTAAAAACGTGTCATTAGTTCGTTAATCAAGGTTTTATGTTAAAAGTGTAGCTAAACTGTAATAAAAGTCGTATAAAGGCATTTAATATAAAAATGTGATCATTCATTGAAAATGTAAAGAGTTGTACATTTGGGATCCCAAAATACTGTTTAGATAATATTTTACATCTCAAAGTACATTTAAGGTCGACTTAGGCGACAAATCTACCAATATATTACATCTTCCAAAAATAACCCTTGCCATGGCAACCAGGTAGGCCGAACATGTACTTGTCGCTCCACGCTCTCCGTACTCATGGTTGGTCGACCTTTCCTTTGCCCTTACCTACACCATAGAGCACCCATGAGCCGAAGCCCAACAAGAAAACTCACTTATAACATATAACATATGCACAACAGTCAACAATATATAGCAAGACAGCAAACAAGCTAAACATATAACGACCAACGTCGTCTCAGGCGCTTTACCAGGCCTTGGGTTCGCGGTCTTCACCAAAAGGATGACTCCAGCATCCTAGGAGGGTCTCGCCCTAATGGCCTACACTCCGCGTGCTCAACTCCAATCCAGGCCCCTTGCCGTACTCAGCTTCTTGCCGTTCTCGGCCTTCGCCATTTCCGGCCTTTGCCGTTTTTGGCCATCGTCGTTCACTCACAAATATGCATCACATAGCATAATATCAAAAAATATTTAAACATACACTAAACATAAACAATAGGGCTATGCCCTACAATTCAATAAATAGGGCCACGCCCTGCATACAAACATTAGGGCCATGTCCTGCTCTACGAGTACAATAGTTTTCTTACCTGTGTCCCGAGCTATCTGAGCACCGTGACCGCAGGCATAGTCCTCTAACGCGAGCGTCGAAGAAAATCTAGTCACAATGCATTGATAATAACCAACCATAAAGTTCTAACCAAATAAATCACTTCGAGATATAATTCTAGCCTCCGAGACCTTGGATTCTACAAATCCGGGTAGTAAAAACCTTCCCGAGCCTTAACATTTGAGTTCCTGAGCTAAAAACCTTCAAACATCTAATATATACATTTGAGCCGCAGCCTAGCCCCTTAAGGGCCACGGCACACCCAAGTCAGAGGTAAGATGCTTCTCAGCGAAGGGAAATGGGCCGCGATGTGCTATGCCTTGCGTCACGGCGCGCATATGCAGACAGAGGCTTTCCAGCCACTTCGACACACACAAGTCGCGGCGCTTGAAGAACAGGGTCGTGGCTCAAGCCTCTAAACCCAGATTTCCCATGCATTTTACGAGCTAACCTCCATGAAACTTACTAATTCCAAGCCTTAATCCTAGAATTTTTCCTAGGACTCATATCCAAACAACATAACTAGTTTTCACATCTAGAAATCCAACTGAAAGCCTCACCATAGCCTAAATTCAATTACCAAAGTTCTAATTCCCAAAACTCTAACAAGACAAAGAAAGTTAAACAAAAACATCTTTAATCCCTTACCTCTGTGTTAGCTTTGGCCTGAGCTAAATTCTAGTTGCCACAAACTTTAATTCTCCCCAAGCTCAGCAAACCTCTAGGTTCAAATTCCTAGGCTTGATTCATCCAAAATTTCACAGCTTCCCAATGTCTAAAGGAAGGAGAAAGGGTCGAATGAGAGAGAGAGAGCTGAGAGTCTTCCTTTTGTTCCTTTTAACCCCTCCTAGAATCTCAGCAGCCTAAGCTTAAGCCTATCCCTTAGCCAAAAATTCTAAAATACCCTTTAAGTCTTTCTTAATCCTCAAGTGCCACCAAAGGTAGTTTCATCAATTGCCAAGTCCCGCTAATTCCTCAAGTGCTCCCATAAATCCCTGTTTAATCCCGACATGTCCAAATAATTACTAAATAACTACCCGTTACCCGATAAATTTGGAACACACATTACGTTTCCAAAATACCCCTAGGCTCCCCCTGAGTTAGGTATTCGACCCTGTTGTGACTTTCTAGATAAACTGCTCCCTAGGACTGTCTCGGATCTTGCATCACTAATATATCACCACTCACTCGTGGTATCAATCACAATATACACAAATATTACATTTATGGCCTGAATGGACTAAAATTACAAATATGCCCCTAACAGAAAAATGGGGCCCACATGCATATTTAATTCACCTAAACCTGCATTTCTAATCACATAATCACCAAATTCATATGTTAACGTAATTAAATCAATTATTGCCCTCTAGGCACGCTAATCAAGGCCCTAAGCCTTATTAGCAAATTTGGGATGCTACAACTATCCCCTCCTTACAGAAATTTCATCCTCGAAATTACCTAAATAACATGAGATACCAATCCCGCATATCTCTCTCAATTTCCCACGTCGCCTCTTCTACTTTGCTATTCCTCCACAACACTTTTACTAAGGTGATGGTCTTGCTCCGCAAGACTTTATCCTTTTGGTCAAGAATCTGAATCGACTTCTCTTCATATGATAAATCCTGATCCAGCTCCAAGTTCTCATAACTCAGCACGTGCGTAGAATCTGACACATACTTCCAAAGCATGGACACATGAAACACATTGTGAACCCCTGATAGGGCTGGAGGCATCGTCAATCTCTAAGCTACCTCTCCAATCCGTTCTAGAATCTCAAAGGGCAAACAAATCTAGGGCTTAACTTGCCCCGTACACCAAACTGTTCACTCCTCTCAAGGGAGAAACTCAGAGATATACATGATCACCAACTTGAAACTCTACGCTCCTGGATCTCAAGTCTGAGTAACTCTTCGAGCTTTAATCTTTTCAATCGCCTCATTGGTCCTCTGAACAACCTTAGGACCTAGATATCTCCTCTCACCCATCTCATCCCAATGGATAGGTGATCCACACTTCCTCCCATATAACATCTCATATGGAGCCACTCCGATAGTCGCCTGATAACTGTTATTGTACGAAAAATCAATC
Organism: Humulus lupulus; assembly: GCF_963169125.1. Classification (NCBI taxonomy): domain Eukaryota; kingdom Viridiplantae; phylum Streptophyta; class Magnoliopsida; order Rosales; family Cannabaceae; genus Humulus; species Humulus lupulus. Next base: position 74,731,037 of record NC_084797.1, read on the forward strand.
AAAGGGAAATACCTACTCCAAGATCCCCCAAAATCCAGTACGCAGGCTTGCAACATATCCTCTAGTATCTGAATCATCCTTTCTGACTGTCCATCTGTCTGAGGATGATAAGCGGTATGAAACTGCAACTGTGTGCCCATAGCCTTCTGCAGGCTCTCCCAAAACTTGGAGTTAAAGTTGGGGTCCCGGTCAGACACTATCGACCTCCGAGCCCCATGAAGTCGTATGATTTCCTTCACATATAATTCAGCATACTGCTCCACAGTATATGTCACCTTAACAGGCAAAAAGTGGGGGGACTTGGTGTACCTGTCCATAACCACCCACACTGAATCATGTTGACCCAAGGTCTTCGGCAATCCAACCACGAAGTACATGGTGATATCCTCCCATTTCCACTCCGGAATCCTTAGAGGCTGCAACAACCCTACTAGCCTCTAATGTTCAACCTTTACTCGTTGACAAGTTAAACACTTGGCCACATAATCCACCACATCCTTTTTCATTTCCGACAACCAATATAGAGTTCTTAAATCTTGGTACATCTTCGTCGTACCCGGATGTAAAGAATAGGGAGTGGTATGAGGCTCATCTAAAATCCTTCGCCAGATATCGGAATCAATTGGAACACAAATTCAGCCTATCTCCGAAATAGAAAAGTCTTTAGCCACTCCGGCTAAGACGCCTTCTTTGTGCTCTCTCAATTGAGGATCCTCCCCCTGTGCCTCCTTGATCCTCTCAAGGAGCGTAGACTAAAGAGTGATGTTGAACCGACCAACCACCAACTCTATACCCACTCCAGTCATCTCTTCAACTAACTTATCTGATATATACCTCAAATTGAACAACTGTCCTAGACCTTTCCGACTCAGTGCGACGGCCACCACATTGGCCTTCCAAGAGAGGTATAGAATATCACAATTATAATCCTTTACCAATTCCAGCTAACATCTCTGGCGCATATTCATATCCTTTTTAGTAAAGAAGTACTTCAAATTCTTATGGTTGGTGTATATTTCGCACTTCTCGCCATATAAATAATGTCTCCAAACCTTAAATGCAAATACCACCACCGCCAATTCCAGATCATGTGCGGGATACCTTTTCTCGTATTCCTTCAACTGTCTTGATGCATAGGCTATTACTTTTCCAGCTTCCATCAGTACACACCCCAAACCCTATCTGGAAGCATCACAATAGACTACAAACTTTTCGTTGTCTGGTGGCAGACTCAAGACGGGAGCGGTGATTAGTCGCCGCTTTAACTCCTTGAAACTATTCTCACACCTCTTTGTCCATACATACTTAGTCTTCTTACGCATCAATTCGGTCAATGGTGTGGCTATCTTGGAGAACCCCTCGATGAACCGCTGATAGTACTCTGCCAATCCCAAAAAGCTCCTAACTTCTGGTACACTACTCGGCCTAGGCCAATCTCTCACTGCCGCAATCTTGCTTGGGTCAACCAAAATCCCATCCTTACTGATAATATGACCCCGAAATGTTACTTTGGGTAGCCAAAACAAACACTTATTGAACATAGCATATAACCTATGCTCCCTTAACCGTTGTAGTACCAGGCGTAGATGCTTCTCGTGCTCTATCTCTAACTGAGAGTACACCAGTATGTCGTCAATAAATATGATCACAAACTTGTCTAGATAATCCGTGAAAACCCTATTCATTAAGTCCATAAAGGCTGCTTGGGCGTTGGTTAATCCAAAGGACATAACTAGAAATTCATAGTGTCCATACCTTGTGCGGAAAGAGGTCTTTGGTATGTCCTCCTCTTTAATCCTTAACTGGTGGTAGCCTGACCAAAGATCAATCTTAGAGAACACTGTTTTTCCCTGTAGCTGGTCAAACAAGTCATTGATCCTAGGTAGTGGGTATTTGTTCTTAATGGTCAACTTGTTCAACTCTCTGTAGTCAATACACATCCTTAAGGATCCATCCTTCTTCTTGATGAACAATACTGGAGCATCCCATGGCGAAAAACTTGATTTGAGGAATCCCAAATCCAGTAACTCTTGTAACTGAATCTTAAGTTCCTTCAACTCTATCAGAGCCATTCTATAAGGTGTCCTAAATACTAGCTCCGCCCTTGATGCCAACTCTATGACAAACTTAATCTCTCGATGTGGCGGCAACCCTGGATAATCTGCGAGAAATAAATCAGGAAACTCACATACTAGTTTGGTCTCACCCGGTCCAACCGACACTACTCTGGAGGTATCCACAATATTTTTTAGGAATCCTATGCAACCCTCCTGCAATAGGTCTCTACCCTTCAGTGTCGAAATCATAGGTACTCGCGGTCCACTCACTGTCCCCACGAATAGAAGGGGTACCTCCCCTCCCGGTTCAAAGGTCACCATCCTATGCTTACAGTCAATCGTTGCCCCATATTTCGATAACCAATCCAACCCTAGGATTATATCAAAGTCATCCATTGCTAGATCAATCAGATCCACAGACAACTCCCTACTATCAATCTCTACTAGCAATGCTCTAACCCATCTCCTAGAGATTACTAGCTCCCCAGTTGACGCACTAGAAATCTGACCTATCATGACCGAGGGGCAAGCCTCAGCCTAAGTCTGGGTCAAGGTAAATACTCTGGCAAGAGTGAGACTATCGCTTTGTTTTGGCTCTTCCTTCCTGGCTTATGGCCAGTCCTTCCTCAAATGACTAATGCTCCCACAAGTAAAGCAGGCCCTGATCCTGCACTCTCCCTGATGTTGTCATTTGCACCGAGGACACACTGGGAAGCTCCTTCAGTTGTCTCCCCCGTCCAGTTGTCTCCATCGAAAGAGTCTCGGGCCTTTCTCTTCTACTCACTGGGGCCACTACCCCAACTAGATCCAGTAAAAGGAGGCACCTTCCTCCGAGCACCGCACCTAGCAGCGCCCTCTCTCCATATCTGGTCCTCGGCCCCCTCAGCTGTAAGGGCCTTGTCCACTACCTGTGCATAAGTGATAGTCCTCAAATCCAAAGTTATCTTGATGTCATGGGTGATCATGACATTCAATCCCCGCACAAACTGACCTTTTTGTGCCATGTCAGTCGGCACCAAATCCAGAACAAACTTTGCTGACCGGTTAAACTTCAAATCATACTTAGTAATCGTCATCCAGTTCTGAGTCAGGTTGGTAAGCTCATCTACCTTCGCAGCTCGGACTGTGACACTGTAATACTTCTCATTGAAAATGTTTCTGAACTCTTCCCAGGTGATAACTACGATGTTCCTTCTCTGAGACACTACATCCCACCAGATGCGGGCATCTTCTCTCAACATGTAGCTGGCGCAAGCTACTCTCTCATTCCCTTCCACCCTCATGAAATCCAGGATGGAAGAAATCAAGTTCATACACTGCTCTGCCTGCAGTGGGTGTGGACCACCCTCGAAGGTGGGAGGATACTGCTTCCTGGACCTCTCATACAAAGGTTCTCATCTATTCTCCACAACGGGCTGGGTTGGCACTGGTGCCACAGCCTGTGGAACCTGTAACCTAATGCCTTGAGGAGAGGCTTGTTGCCTTAACTATCGAAGCTCTTCTTCAGTTCGGTGAAGTGTAGCTTCCATCTCGTCAAATAACTATTGCCAATTTGGTGGGGCAGGTGGAGGGTCCTGACCCTGGTTGTCATCCTTGGCCCTATTGCTGCAGAGTCTGATTGATCACCGAGGCATTACCACAATATGCCTGCAATCAATGACGCCTCTTATCAGTTATGTTAACAACATCCAAAACCACCTCCCAAATTCATCAACCAATCACAACCAACAAAGCCACATATCACAAGCAGCATACAAAAATCAAGGGGGCCAAGCCCTAGCATCATGCATATACCAACTCATTCATCATGCTCTATATAAATACTCAAAAAAATAGGGCACTTTAACAAGTAGTTAAGCATATAATTCAATAATTAACAACCAACCCTGAGTCGAGCTTGTCACTGACAGCGAGCGTACATGTTCGATCAATCTGTAGGAACCATAAACCTTGGTTCGCTCTGATACCAAGTTGTCATGCCCTACTTCCTTAGAGTCGTTACTAAGTGAGTTAAAAATGTGCCATTAGCTCACTAATCGAGGTTTTAGGTTAAAAGTGTAGCTAAACTGTAATAAAAAGTCGTTTAAAGGCATTTAATATAAAAATGTGATCATTCATTGAAAACGTAAAGAGTTATACATTTGGGTTCCCAAAATACCGTTTGGAAAATATTTTACATCTCAAAATATATTTAAGGTCGACTTAGGCGACAAATCAACCAATACATTACATCTTCCCAAAATAACCCTAGTCGTGGCAGCCAAGTAGGTCAAACATGTACTCGTCGCTCACGCTCTCCATACTCATGGTTGGTTGACCTTTCCTTTTCCCTTACCTGCACAACAGAGCACCCATTAGCCGAAGCCCATCAAGAAAACTCCCATATAACATATAACATATGCACACTTGTCAATAATATACAGTAAGACAGCCAACAGGCTAAACATATAATGACCAACACGATCCCAGGCACTTTACTAGGCCCTAGGTTCGCAGTCTTCACCGAAAGGATGGCCCATCCTAGGAAGGTCTCGCCCTAACGGCCTGCACTCTGCATGCTCAACGTCGATCCCGAACCATTGTCGTACTCGGCTTCTTGCAGTTCTCGACCTTCACCATTCCCGGCCTTTGCCGTTTCCGGCATTCGCCATTCACTCACAAATATACATCACATAGCATTATATCAATAGATATTTAAACATACACTAAACATAAACAATAGGGCTACACCCTGCAATTCAATAAATAGGGCCACGTCCTGCAATACAAACATTAGGGCCATGTCCTGCTCTACGGGTACAATAATTTTCTTACTTGTGTCCCGAGCTATTTGAGCACCGTGACTACGGGCACAGTCCTCTAACCTGAGCCTCGATGAAAATCTAGTCACAACACATTGATAATAACCAACCATCAAGTTCTAAACAAATAAATCGCTTCGAGATATAATTCTAGCCTCCAAGACCTTGGATTCTACAAATCCGGGTAGTAAAATCCTTCCCGAGCCTTAACATTTGAGTTCTCGAGCTAAAAACCTTAAAACAGCTAATATTTACATTTGAACCGCGGCGCGCCCAAGTCAGAGGAAAAATGCCTCTCAGCTGAGGGAAACGAGCCGCGACGCGCTATACCTTGCGTCGCAGCGCGCCTATGCAGACAGAGGCTTTCCAGCCTCTTCGACACACACAAGCCGCGGTACCTAAAGAACAGGGTTGCGGCTCGAGCCTCTAAACCTAGATTTCCCATGCATTTTACGAGCTAACCTCCCTGGAACATACTAATTCCAAGCCTTAATCCTAGAATTTCGCCTAGGATTCATATCCAAACAACATAACTAGTTTTAACATCTAGAAATCCAACAGAAAGCCTCATCATAGCCTAAATTTAATCACCTAAGATCCAATTCCAAAAACTCTAAAAAAATAAAGAAATTTAAATAGAAACATGCTTTAATCCCTTACCCATGTGTTAACTTTGGCCTGAGCTAAATTCCAGTTGCCACACACTTTAATTCTCCCCAAGCTCAGCAAACCTATAGCTTCAAATCCCAGACTTGATTCCTCCCAAATTTCACAGCTTCCCAAAGTCTAAGGGAGGGAGAAAGAGTTGAATGAGCGAGAGAGAGTTGAGAGTCTTCCTTCTATTCCTTCTAACCCCTCATAGAATCTCAGCAACCTAAGCTTAAGCATATGCCTTAGCCAAAAAGTCTTTCTTAATCCTCAAGTACCACCAAGGGAAGTTTCGTCAATTGCAAAGTCACTCTAATTCCTCGAGTGTTCCCATAAATCCTCGTTTAATTCTGATATGTCCAAATAATTACTAAATTACTACCCGTTACTCGATAAATTCTGAACACACATTACGTTCCTAAAATACCCCTAGGCTCCCCCCGAGCAGGGTATTCGACCCCGTTGTGACTTTCTAGATAAACTTTTCCCTAGGACTGTCTTGGATTGTGCATCACAAATATATCACCACTCACTCATGGTATCAATCACAATATAAAAAAATATTACATTTATGCCCTCAATGGGCTAAAATTACAAATATGCCCCTTGTTGGGTTTTACGCCCTTAATAAAACCATATTTCTTATGCAACACGTTATTATTATCAATAAAAGAAGTAGAAATCATTTTGTTTATTCAATTGCATTGTTCGCTTGTTTTATTACATGTTTATTCAATTAATACAAACCTTCATAAGATCCTGAACATATGGATAGTTACAATTATGGTGACTAGGTGACAGTGGATTATAGTTGTAATTATATGTTCAAAAGAACGAGTCCTAGATTAGATCAGTGCATTGGATTTTCACTGATTAGGAAATCTACGATATGATCTACTTACACATTAGGAGTGTGATGTCTTGTCCAAGGCATTGACCAAGTAGATATGATCGGATGTATTTGGTTACATCGGACTAGGACCGATATTGATTATTGATTGATAAATAAGTATCGTTGTTATCGAATCTAATCAATATGACAATGTTGACCATAGGTTAAGTCGATCTTAATTCTGAGTGATAATATTATGCTAATTATATTATTTAAATCTTTTGACTTGTTCGTTACCAGCTTACCCTACGGTCTAGCCCATACTTACATCTTGTAGATTTAGTAATGAAATTGAGTGGGAGTATTATTCATAGATATGAAATCTATAACTTCTGTATGAGAAGTGAAAAGATGATTTCCTTAATTCCTTTGTTCAAAAGGTTAAATGATTGAGATCTCATTTCTGTGATTAAGTTCACGGAAATATCATTTATAAGGAACTTAGTGGGAGTTAAGGATAAAATACTGATGAGGGGTAAAACGGTAATTTTCACACAGCTTGTTAGTAAGTCATCGATAGAGGATTGACTAACTGTAATGGTTATAACAATGGATAACGTATTTATGGTTTGGAAAATACGTTCTATGAATTCAAGAGTTCAATTCCAAGTCTATAGTGGAGTCACGATGAATTAATAAGGTAGTGAAATTATTCGTAAATAAATTCACGGTAACTTATTGGAGCTTGATTTCATGGATCCATGGTCCCCGCATCACCTTTGAGTAAATCATCTAGAATGTCTCAATTAATTGATTTAATTATCAATTAGGATTTTTTTTAAAGTTGACTAGGTCAATTTTGGAAAATTTATAAATATGAGATTTAGAGAATAAAAGAGAATCTTTGGGTAAATTTATTAATATTGATAAATTGGTGTCAATATAAATAAATAAAAATTAAATAAAGTTTCAAATTATAATTAGTTAATTTGAATAAGGATTTAGTTAATTAATTAAAATAAATAAATAAAAGGTTTTGAATTTAGGCCCAATTGGGATTTAAATTCAAAATAAAAGTATTGGGCCCAAGTCCATTTGTGGGAGCCCAAGGCTTTAATCTTTTTGTTTATTATTTTAATTAATTCAAAATTTAAATTTAAATTTAAATTTAAATAAAGCCCATTAAGTTGTCTATATAAAGAATATGATATCTAGGGTTTTCATAGGTCAGTATCAGTTGATTCATTGGGTAAGTGAAAACCTAGACACTCTAATCCTTTCTTAGCCACTTTCTCTTCTTATTTTCTAGATCTCTATCTCATGTGTTGAGAACCAGCCCACACTAGTTCTAGATTGATCAAAGGCTTGGTGAGGAAGACTGTGTTGCTGATCTAGTTCAATCTCTTGATAATACTCTGCTACAGAAAGGAATCAAGAGTTAGAGAGATTGAAGGAAGGAGTTGTTCCAGTTCCGCTGCGTATTCATAAGTTTCTACATCATTGTGTTTATGTTAATTTACGAATCTAATGTTCATATGTATGTCGTGTTATTCTATGTTTCTATTATGTGTTTGGAAAAATAATAGGAAGCATGCATCTAGATTTAAATTTTGAGATCCTACACCCCTAACAGCCAAATGGGGCCCACATGCATATTTAATTCACCTAAAAATGAATTTCTAATCACATAATTACCAAATTCATATAGTAGTGTAATTAAATCAATTATTGCCCTCCAGGCACGCTAATCAAAGCCCTAAGCCTTATTAGGAAATTTGGAATGTTACAGCTGGGGTTGTTTAGAGGAACACATGGTAAATGTTCGCCTTTTTCGCTTAGGTCAACTATACCATATCTTTGGATTGTAAATGCATTTCAAAACAATATTTTGGGATCCCAATGTAACATTTTTACAAATTTCAATGAATGACCAACTCTTTTTACCTAATGTTCATTAAATGAGTCTTTATTTTTAATCACACTTTTTAAACTAAAACCTTGATTAGCGAGCTCATGACACATTTATAAATCACATGGTAATGATTCTAAGGAAGTAGGGCGTTACAACTTGGTATGAGAGCGTGCCAAGTTTTATGGTTCATGGAGATTGACCAAACATGTACGCTCGCTGCCAGAGACAAGCTCGACTCAAGGTTGGTTGGTATTAAATGCAATAATTGTTTAACTATTTATTTGACTTGCCTTATCTTCTAGAATAGGGAGCATGATGGATATGTTTGTGTTTTGTGGGATTGAGGTTTGATGAGTGTTGCATGAGTATTTTGGATTTGTGTCTTGATATATGTATTATATGGCTATTGTGTTGTTTAGCCATGCTTTTGTTAAGTGCTGGATAAGAGTACCAGGGCCGGTAGGCCAGGTTTTCGGCTGCAGATAGATTTGGAAGTTGTAGTGTAACAATTTTTTTTTTAGATTATTTAAATTTTGTGATTTATTTTATTTAAATGTTAAGTGTGATGAACTGTTTTATTTAAATATTGTTATTTTATTTAGTTGTTGTTTGTTTAATTTGATTGTTTATTATTTTATTTAATTGTTTTAATTGTTTGGTATAATCTTTTGAATTTAAATTTGTTAATTGTTTGTTTGGTTAATTAATTTAATAAGTGATTAATTGTGTAACATGTTTATTTTACTATTAGTGTTACATTTTAAATAAGTGTGATAATTGAGGTAATTATGTAAGTTATGGTTGAATGCAGTAAGGTGCATGGTAGATAGTGATGCACCCTAGTGTTTTAGTGTGTGCTAGTGTATGGTAATAGGGTGCACATGTGTGGATTTTCTACACATTTTATAATTTCCATTTATTGATATTTTTGGGTAGTTTATTTTAATAAGTAGGAAATTAAATAAAAAATAAATAAATAAAGGATATGGAAAGAGTAGTGGACGTGTGGTGTAAGGGATTGATTGATTATTTTTCCATTTTTCTTTTAAGAGAATAAAAATTTAATTGGATGAGGATAGACATTTTGGGAAACTATCATTTGACTCCAATCCTTTATAATAAAAGAAAAATAAGAAGGAATTATGAGAAAATAAAATAGAAAAAGGAAACTTACCATTTTGTGTTGGTGAGGTTTTATTGAGAGAGTTGAATAAAGGGGAAAGGAAAGGAAGAGAAGGGCATTCTTCCTTGTGGCTGCCGTGACCTAGAGAGAGAGAGAGAGAGAGAGAGGGTGGCGTGTAGAGAGAGAGAGGGAAAAGAAGAAAGAAAGGAAGAAAGAAGAAGAAGGTGAAGAGGAACCCATTTTAGAGTATGTTTTCTTGTATTTTTGGTTTGTCAAATCTCTTTTCTTGATTATATGTTATTGACTTTGTTTATTTGTTGTATGTGATTGGATTCTTTCTCCTCCTCATGGTGGTTTTCAAATAAAACCCTAGGCTTGAACAAGGGGTGTGAAGTTTGGGTGTTGATCATATTGTGTTCTTGATTTTACAATCAAGAGAGGTAATGGTCTTTCTTAGCCTATATATTGGTTTTGACGGGTTTATCTTTGAGGTTTTTGATGGTGATGCTAATGGTTGATTATTGTAGGATTGATGATTATGATTTGTATTTTTAAGAGAATATGATTTGTTTAAAAAGGGTTCATGGGTATGATTGAGAAAATGGATTTGATAGGGTTTATAATGAGGATATATGTTATGTTTATATTGCTATGGTTATCTTTTTAATCTTTGATTTATGTAAGATGGTAAATGATGATTTTAGAAATATGATAAGAAATATGTTAGGATTGTTATAAGGCATGTTTATGAGATATGGTGTTTATGAATTTATGTATGTTATTGCCATTGTTATTGTTGTTGGATTTCATGTGTAGATTCAATGGAATAGAAAAATTGGTTTTATAAGATTACATGTGAATATGTTAGTAATATTCTTAGAATTATGTATATAATAAGAGTATGATGAGATTTTGGACATGTATGATTTTATGTGAAATTTTTGGGATAAAAGATGAATCTCATGAGAAATTAAGCTTGCTGATTTTTGTACATAATTGGGTAAAATTTTGATAAAAAAATGATTTGCATGCATAAGTAGTGTCCTTGATGTTATGTTAATTTTATGAAATTAAAAAGGGTATTATAAGTCCTATTAAAATGATATTTTACTCAAATAATTACCTACAGAATTTTTATTGAATTTTTGAGAAAATATGAGTTTTTAAATTGAATATGGTAATTTTTAAAGATAAAAATAGTTGCTGGAATTTTTGTGAGAAAACGTGAAGTGTGTTCCACTAAAATAAATTTGATGAGTTTTTGAAACAAAATTATTATCCTAAGTTATGGTAGTATTGAAAAATGGTATTTTAAAATGGTATGAATGCATATTTTGATAAGTTATGATTTTCCTTTATTTTGATTGAGAAAAATATTTAGATTCTATTTATTGTGATTTTTAAAGAAATTAAATAGTGGCTGAAAGTTTGGTTTAAAAAGTTTAAAAATGATTATTTAATTGTCACATATGGATTTATGTTACATAAAACTAAGTCTTAAATAATTTAAATAAAAATATATTTTTCCCACGCTTAAAAATATATTTTTCTCACATCAGTTATGTAACACAACTAACCAATGTTAAAATTTACTTTTCTAAAGAAACATATTATAAATAGGTATTTTAATTAATTCCAAGTTTTTGGTTAATTCTTTGTAATTTGAGATTAATGAATGAAATTGTCACATATTTTATTTTTAAGCTAAATCAAATTATTTTATAAAATAAAATAATGTTTTGAGAAATTTAATCAACTTAGAAATTTTAAGAAAAATAAAGCATGTTATATGTCTATTGATTTTAAAACAATAAAAGTAAGAAATGTAGAATTATCGTTTTTTAAACGTCTCTATTACGCAATGTTCTCACGTATGCATGTTACATGCAAATCCACATTTACGTCCAAAATTATATTTACTATTCAACTACGTGGTTTTTATAAAATGATCATGCATGTAAAATAGGTAAAATGAGCATTATTCTTTTATAGCTTTATGTGTAGTTAAGAATAATTGCGTGTTATGTGTAACTGTTATTATGTGTGCATGGCCCATGCACACATGAGTTGTATAGAAGGACAAATAGTAATTTTATGAACCTAAGAAATGTTGTTTTGATTATGATATAGGCTCGTTGAAAGATTCTGAAAATTTCTTAGCTTGGACCTGAGGTAAGGAAGTTAGATAGATTCTATGATTTTATGCTATGAATGGTAAGACGGTTGTATGAATGAATTGTTATGAATTATCAATGCCATAATGTGATGATATGTTGAATATGATATGTGTATGGATGTTAGATACATCAAACAAGTTATGATGTTAGAGACATCAAACAGATTACGATGTTAGATACATCAAACGAGTTACTAAGGACATTGAGACGTAACTCCTAGGGCGGACGCGCCGAGGTTATTCAAGGACCAAAGACTCCTGTTTACCTCATAGGGTGACCTGGACAACTAGCGATCCATGCTCATCATGTATGCTGTATGTTTGTGATATGATGATATGTTACGATTATGTTATGATATACCATGATGTTTTAGATGACGTTAGTGTTTGTATTTGTTGTATTCTTACTTGCTTATTTGTTTGTACTTCCTTACTGGGCTTTTAGCTCACCCCCCTTACTTTCCTTCCAGGTAGCAAATAGGATTTCTTTATGGCACGCGTGGTGACGTGAGGAGTTCTATCATCATGGGGTGTATGGCGTGGGGTAATCCTATGGACGGAAAAACGATCAACGTAGAACGCCATTTAATTTATGTTTTGTTATAAGAGACTTTTCCTAAATTATCAGTGGGACTCAGTTATTTCATTTTGTTTATTCTGAACTTTGCATAAAAATTTATGTTTTCTTTTTAAAACTAATGACGCTAACTTGCATGGTTTTTAAGCAAGTCCCCACTGAGACTTTGATAATGAGTGGTATTCTTTTACAAACTATGTTATGTGAATGTTTTATAAGTATTAGCTTAGGGCGTTCTTTACAGAAGTTTTGTATCCAAGGCAGTAAAATGGATCATCCAGTGCAAATGATGGCAGCTGAGGCCAGATTCATTCGTCGGCTCTGAGATTGGCGATGGGTGTTTGTTGGCATGCAAGCAGGATTGTAAAGGCAAGAGTAAGAGATTGGGTGATTGAGACAGCGGGTTCCATCAGGGAACACTACTCTGTGATAGTTGGCAACAATGGCACCAGTTACGACTTAACCTGAGGGTGGAAACATATGGGAATTATTATATGAAAGATTCCAGAAGTGTTATCCTCCAGTTTCTGAGGGAGGTTTGGACCCGTGTAGAATTGAACAGGGGACGGGCATGGTTAGCTTCGTCCTCTGCTATATAGGAGTGAAAGGCAATGATAGAGTGGTTTGTGCCACGTACGTTTTGCAGGAGTATGCCCAAACATGGTTGGAAGTTGTACCCCAGAACCAAAATATTGTGATGATGGGTTCAGAGGAACTCGGACAATGGTTCAACGAGAGGCAGTACAGTGACGTGGTTTGAATTGCAAAAGTTGATGAGTTTATGAACTCAGTTTAGAATAGTACCACAGTGATAGAGTATGCACTACAAGAAAATGGGGTCTTTACCTACCAATTGTAAGTGTAGGTAAAACTAGCCTAATGGTGGGTAATATGGTTTACCTACCAATATTGAATTGGTAGAGATTGGTAGGTAAAAGTTAGTGGGGAAAGAGTCTTTACCTACACTTATTAACACTGGTAGGTAAAAGAATCAGTGGACCCCACTAAGTTATAAATCAATTGATGAGTCATCATATGACGTGTTTGATGACATGGCATCCTACGTGTATGCTGACATGGTTTTTGTAGTTTTACGTGTCTGATGACGTGGCATCCTACGTGGCATCATATGTGGCATCCTACATGGCATTCTGCGTGGCATCATATGTGGCATCCTACGTGGTGTCATTTTATTAGCCCACATAGCATTATTTTATTGGTTTGTTACACAATTTATATTTTGTTCAAATTTAATGGTTATGTGTAGGTAAAATATAATAACAGTTATTTATAAATGTTATATATTAGAAATAAACTAGAAAAAAACCATTCAATAATAAAATGTTTAATGCTAAAATTCTTTATAATGTTCAATACTAAAATAAATCATAAAGTTATCATTTTAAGGTTACCTCTACCAAAATAAAAAAAAAAACTTCATAAAGTTCATTCCTTAGTAAATTAATGTAAATAAACTAAGAATCATCTTGTAACTCCCGAACTGAAATAGATGGCGACTCTCTTAAATTTGCATCTGAAGCTTGGTCTGTTGGAGGTGGAGGAGGAGGTGCCATCAAATTGTTATGACGAAGTATATCCACAACTACACTAAGTTGTTCGTTAGTAGCATTAAGGCGGGAAGTTGTAGCATTAAGTCGTTCAACTAACTCTTCATAAGTTGGTTGATTGCCCACAATATTTTCACGATGTGGGTAAACCAAACTTATGAAACAAAAGCATGTGGTGCTATAACATTCATTTCTACCAGTATATTTGTTATTCCATCTGAAAAAAAGAAAAGTAAATTACACAAATTAACACACTGTCACTTTATAAGTTTTACTTCACTTACCCAATTTGTACATAATTGAACATGGAAAATGAAAATATAGAAATGAAAAACAGATATCATATAAAATTCCAGCATGTAAAGTGTAGCAAGAGAAAGATGCCTACCAGTATAAGCAATCTATTATTGGATTCCACAATAGTATCATTAAGTTCACTGAAATGGAGAAACAAAAAATGACACTAGATTAGAATAAAGCCTGAAAAAGAAACACTAGCTGGTATGAACAGATAAATATTTTTGCTTCTTAGAACATAAGTGAAATTTGAAATCCTAGAATACATGTCAATCTCCACATTAAGAAGGTTTCATTATCTATAAATCATACATGCTAATGCTATATATGAGCATACCTAACAAAGGTTGCAACCCATTCTTGAGATGTATGAGTTGTTACATGCATGAAATTATGCTGGTGTCTCTTTTCTCTTTCATCAGCTGGCATATTCAAAGCATAAGAAATGGAAGCAGCAACTTCTGTGATATTCCATGGATTTACTAAAATGGCACCAGCACCGAGCGATTGTGCTGCACCTGCAAACTAAATTTAAATGGAATAAACAAGAAGATGCAAGCCCGAAGAACTATGAAGACAATGCGTTGAACAGAATTCACAACAAAGTATTCTTTTTTTCCTTTTTCTTTTTTTATTGATAATTTAAGCTTTTCTGATGAATTTAACAATAGAAAAAACCTACCATGAAAACTCAGAGAAAATATAAAGTTAAATTACCTCACTCAGAATGAGGACTCCTTTCTTGGATGCTTGGCAAGCAACAAACTCATAACTCACAAGATTCATTCCATCTCTAAGAGAAGTAACAAGTGCAACATCTAAACAAGGAAAAACAAACAAATAAACAAAATTACATGCATATACACAGAAATGAAAAATATCTATATTTATTTTTATATATACACATATATATAAAATTTGCACCGGAAAAAGAAATAGCAATTGAGTTACTCATGGTAAACAAAATTAATTAATTGAAGGCACAATTGCCTTCTGTTGTTTCACCATATTAATGTATTACATGATTGAGTTACCATAGGAATCACTACAAACTAGGCAGCCTAGGAACAATTTACTTATCTAAGACAAAATTGATTAACGGTTTTTTTACAAAACAAAAATGAGTACCAGTAACAGCATACAGAGCGCACAATGCGTGAAAGTCAAGAGATCGGTCCTGTACAAAGAAGAGAAAATGGTTTAGCAGTCTTGACATAATCATTGAACAAAATTGTAAGAAAATCAAGTTCAAAGAAAATGAGAGACAGAAACATAACATACATAATATTTGACTAAATTGCAGTCTCAAAACATATATTAATCAAATGTTGTTGCTTAAAAAGACCTGAACTCAGACCTTTTATTCTTCTTTTTGTTTGATTTTTCTTTCACTAAAATGTCTTCTGAAAGTTGGGAAAGTGATTAAAACAGAACAAAGAAGATCGCTTGAAACAGTGTCTCTAATTTACATGATATATAAAAAAGACAAATCAGATGGTGTATGGGAACAGCCGTAAGAGTTCCAAATCTCCCATTAATGCGTCCCACAATCTCATGAACTTGGCTTGTAACAAACAATAATAAATAGATAAATAAATAACTGTATTATTTTAAAACTTTATCAAGATGAGATTAATTTAATAGAGTAGAAATGAATGTTATAGCACCACATGCTTTTGTTTCAGCTTGACTAACTTCCAACTCAGAAAAACTACTCATAGTCAAATGATTGAAATAACACTAGAAAATAAACTACAAATAGAAGAGGCAGTTATGAGTATTATCATCCATCAGACAGTGGTTACTGCAAAGCCAAATTAGAGTAGGAACATATTTTGATCATGAACATACATTCTGGAACATCTGTTCTGGTTGGCACGGCAATTTGAAGTAGAACTACTTTATCACGCCAGCTTGGATTTTCCTCTAGGAATTTTTCGAAAGCCAAAATCTTTTGTGGAATTCCTTTGATCATGTCAAGACGATCAACCCCCAGCATCACCTGTCCATAATTTAACAGCAATGATAGGAAATTAGGGAACCAGAATTGTGAAAGGAAAATTCATGTAGATACATTGCTGAAACACCAAAATAACTCATGAACATCTGTTCTGGTTGTGACCAGAAAATTATAGCAGTTGCTATGTAGGTGTCGAGGAAGGGCTCGAACCTCAGACCTTGTAGGAGCAATATTAGAAGTTAAAAAATAAACTAGAGGCGAAAACTCATTTGTTTGTATATATATTAAAGTCAAGAATTCCATGCGAGTTGGTTGAACCTGTTCACTTCAGCCAATGCAATTTGAATAAAGAAAACAGATAACTAGAAAACACCTAAAGATTGCAAGAGAATTTGAACAAAACAGATCTTAAACTGCAACCATATCTAATTATTAGCAGAAAAACAAGTCTTATTAGTAGACGAGCTAGCCTAGTAGGCTCCCTTCTTTGGGAAATAATTTTGCATGCCTCTATTTCAAGCCAAACATGTACCATATTGTTTATCAAAGAAACCAAAAGTTGTAGGTCAACTACCTTCCAACCAGCAAATCTCTCTTTCAGTTCTTTCATGTGTTCCTTGACTTGAGGAATTTCCAAAGCTCGAACAAACCGGTCAGAGTCTATGCCAATTGGAAACTGTAGTTCCACATCCAAATTGAAAGAAGGGAATGCAGGCATCACAATAAATAATGAAGTGCAGAAACTTAGCTTGAAAATATTAACACTAATGCATTACACCACATCAATGTACAAATGATTATGTATTATGTACTATGTGAAATGCTAATTTTGCAGGTGCGCAAATAACTATAAAAGAATGATGGAAAGGCTTCCAAATTTGTACCGCTGCAACACGAGTAAGCTTTCCTTGGTCCTCTACTCCTTCAGGTGTACCCTTTAGCCCAAGTATACGAGTACAAGCACTCACAAAATGCCTTGCATAATCGTATGTATGGAAACTGGAAGCTCAAGAATCCACCAATTAAAATCCTCATCAAGAAATACTGGTATGCACCTCTGCAATAAATGAACAATTTCGTTAAGGGTAGCTGATATGTATAGAGCTAGAAATACAAGATTACATAATGACAAGTAGCTATTTGAACCTTTTCAGCTAAAGCTTTGCTTAGTGCAATTTGTCCAGTCTCATCAGGCACATTTACACCAGCCCAACCAATCCATCTAGCATCAAACTCCTTCACCCCTATTAAGAATTGAAAAGACAAAAAAACAAACAAACAAGGGATTGAATTACAGATCTGCGATGGACCTTCAAAACGAATCCACTTCAGAAATACATAAATTGTGATACATATATATCTATTTTCTTTTCTTTTTATTCACCACCACAAATAAAAAAACGAAAAGTATGATCGATGGTAGCTGAAATTCCAAAGAATAAATTCAAATAAAATATTGAATTCAAATGCAAGAAAATATATCGAAATTAAATTTTTGTTCAAAGAAAAATTCAATAACATAATAATTGATCGATTGTGCCGAGTAATAATTTCAAGGGAGATTGAAGGGAAGGATAATCATAAACATGAAGATGTACCTTTGGGAAGGTAAACATTGCGCTTCAAGTAGTAAATGTAGAATCACCAGAGGAAGCTGGAAAGGAGGTAGAGAAGAACGCCACCTATATAGTTGCGAAGCCAAGACTGGAAGAAGTGAGGAAGAGGCTCCCAAACTCTTGCAGGGAGTAAGGTTCCAAGCACAATGTGGTTGTACAAGTTGCTCTCCTCCAAGAACAGATGCAGGTACTGTTCCGAATCCATCGGAATAAGGCTAACCGTCTGTCAAATCCGGCGGAAAATATGAGATATGGTTTTGGTGTTTGGAGAAAGAAGGGACGAGCAGATAGTCAATGGAGACTACAGATTCCTAAGATATTATTATAACGAAAAATGCCAGACACTATGTGACGCGCCTGATTCATTTTGTGGGTCCGATGTGGGATTCACGTGGGGTCTTTTACATGTATATACATACAGGCCTACAAACATTAACATTTCCAATTACACCATATCAAATATAGAATTATACCCAATAGAGAAAATCAGTCTATCGAATGAACTGACCTCACTACGAATCTGATACTTCCCGACCCATGATTTATTCTCTGTCGATGAATCGGTTGAGCATTTCCTTCTCCTGCAGAACCAAAAAATCGTTCTCCTTCCCGAACCATTCATAGCGGTGTTTCGCAACATAATCATACACGAAATCTCTGATCGGAGTCGGAACAACCCCAAAAATGCTCAAAGCAGAGAACGGGAATGGCAAGTAGGAGGCCACTCTGAGTGCAACCGCGGAGCCTTGGTGGAACACACCAGGACCCTCGATGAAGAGAAATCGACGAAGAACATCATCTCGATCAAGACCGGAGAGGCGCAAATAAGGCTCGGCAGTCTCGGATTGAAGGTAGCAGAACTTGATTTTCCTGTACTTGTCTTCAGAAAATTGCAGAAAATTGTTTCTGGTTTGTGCATGGGTTTCAGAATAATGGTTGATTGTAGATCCTGATTTTGTGGCTGATTGTGTATGGGTCTATAGATTTTGTGGTTGATTAGTGTACTGAAATGGGTTTGAGTTTTGAACTGGGTTGTGTTCGACCGATTTTCTAATAGGAGAGACTAGAGGGTTTTTTTGTGTGTGAAAGAGTTAAATGAGAAAAAATATATTATAATGATTTTGTTTTTATAGAATTAATTTAATTTTAATTTTTGTTTGTGTAATGTTTGTTTTTAAGATGTGTACCATTTGTTAAAAATAATATGAATTGTTAAAAATAAGTAAGATGACATGTAGGATATTTTTAACACATCATCACACAACTCAGCATCATTTTTAATAAAAAGTTAAAATGGTAAGAGGGAAACATAAGCGCCAAATGAAAAAAAAATTTCCCTCAAATATATGTGTAGGGTAACACTCTTTACTTACCCATATTATTAGTAGATAATCATCTTTCCAAAATGTTATAATATTGGCAATATTTACCTACCAATAAATCTTAGGAATAAATATTGGTTGGTAAAGGTTTCCTTTACCTACCAGTATATATTGGTAGGTAAAATATTGGTAGGTAAAGATCAGATTTCTTGTAGTGATGCCAGTGACCTTCGTAGATCGGCCAAATTTTCTTTTGATTTGGTACCAACAGATGTGTCCCTAAAGGAGCGATCCACTCGAGGATTGAACCCTTGGATTGGTCAGAGTGTTAGGATCACTCTAGTGTAGGAGATTATTACCTACGCTTAGGCAGTAGGGAGGGCCTTTGTTATAGAGGACGCAGGAGCAAGAGATGGAGTAAGAGGGTTGTTGGGCGGAAAGCTCAGGCAAGGGTGTGGCCATTTGCAGGATCAGGTAGGGGCGAAGGCCTAGTAACCAGGAAAGAAAGAGCCCCGATTGTCTATTACTCCTAGTCCTGACAGGAGGGTTCATAGTATTCAAGGCGGCCACTAGGATGACGATGAGGTCTGGAGGGGTTACTTAGTATGTGCTAGGCGCATGAGACATCATGTGGGAGAATGTCAAGCAAAGGCATGTTATCGATGAAGAATGGTAGGGCACATCAAGGGGAATTTCCCAAAGACAAAGACGAAAGAACTAAAGAGTATAGATAACCTACCCCAATTCGAGTGACCGTCTCGATATGGTTAGAGCCTGAGGCTAGTCCCTCAGAGGCGACCGGTTGGCTTTCTAATTCTTTTTCCTGTTTATAAGTTGAGCTGATTGAGTTTGATGCTACGTACCTCTTAAGAGAGACATCAACATGTTGCACATGCTTCATGGTTGTCATGCCATGGGGCTTGAGATTTTAGCATCTACCTGGGAAAATTGGTAGTAATTGATTGAGCTGGTTCTATGAGGTATATGATGTGATCTTGAGTGTGGATTTACTGGTCAAATAAGGGACAACCATGGACTATAAAATAAGATGGTGACTTCTAAGGCTCAAAGGAAAGAACCCGGTTGTAGTTACTGGGTGCTTAGCTATTGAGGAAGATACCACTGAGTTTATATAAGTTAGACCAGATGAACACTGGATTGGCCGATAAGGTTCCAGATGGATTCACGAGGATTCGTTGGGATAATTGTCACATTTAGGGAATTTAACACGCAACAGGATTAAGGCAGAGATATAACCGGCATCTGGGACATTATGAAGAATGACACTAGCTTAGCAAAAAGAATTAAAGGTTCAATTGAAGAACTATTTGACCTGAGGGTTGATCGAACGGAACATCTTATCATGAGACACACCAACACCATTTGCCAAGAATGAAGGATTCATTTTTCGGTTGTGAGGGTAGGACAATGTTACCAAGAATTAGCCAGTTGAGGATCAAGGCAAGAGACATTAGAAGAATTGCCTCTTGCACTACGCAGGTCGTGATGGATTATCGGTGAAGGCTATTAAAAAGACTAATGCCTCAGTGACCCAGGTAAGTTTGACAAGCAGGAAGTACAGGAATGGTATGGACAAGTCGCATTCAGATTGATCAAGGATGTTTCAGACTACTCCTAGTTAGAAGCAGAACGTGAATAGTAACTTCATTAATAGTACCAAGGTTAAAGAACAGAGTTACAGGTAAGGTTCAAAGATGGACAAGTTCCAATTTCTCCAGAAGACATTCAAGGTCATGCTATGGGATCATGTATGAGGTAATTAAGATCGAAAATCGTAAGGAAATTGCTAACAGAACGCCTTAGGGGCGAGAAGCACAGTTAAACCAGTGGGCCACATCGGCTACTACTTGAAGCATCTTCTAGGACAGCCATACCTTGACTAAAGTGACATGAGAACATAAAGTTTTTTCTAAATGGATAGTTGCGTACCAGATTTTTAGAAGTTAGAGTGAAGATTGATTCCCACGTCATGGTATTAGAGTCTATACGTAATGGATTGGTACAATAGAACGTTGCGAAGGACATCGTCCTTGCTTAAAGTATGGAATTACAGTGCAATATGTTATAAGCTAGGGTGCACCCGTCTGTAGACTAGAAACAAAGGTTGTTCATGCTTCATGATGGAAAGGAGAATAAGAACATAGATTCTCGGCATGGGACTTAGATGTCCTACAGTGGATGTCGAGTTGATAGTTATGCCGATTAACCACAGTTAGAATGAAATAATGACTGGGGTTGGTTTGGAATCTGTGAATGATAATTGGCTGATATATATTTCTACGAATGAACAGTGAAACACAAAAAGAAGATCTTGTAGGAAAGGTTAAGAATCCTGCCACTTTGGAATAGAAAGGTTAAGATATGTTGACCGGATGAGTGATCCGAAGGATACTGGCATTGAGGGGAAGATACGGGATGAACCTTAGGTTACCTCTTACGATTATTATATCCAAGAAGTTTGAATGGGTATTGAGACCACAATCTTTATATCGGGAGGATGTACGACCTAATCGTTTAGTAAACAAGAGATGATAATTAGAAGCCGGAAAGGCTATTATGGCTCTGGTATATCATGGAGTTAGTATAGAGGAATATGGTTATGAACCCTAGGGGTGGACCACCTTGGATTATAGATGAGGTGAGTGGATGCGAAAGTTGTGATTTGACCTATTGGGTTGGCACACCATGGTTGGTGTGGGTGAGATATCAAATGAGGGAGTGGGTATGAAAGGAGACCGTATGTCTCCATTGGACGCTGAGGTCGATAGTGTCAGATTGAGACCCATGGACTCCTATGTTCTGGAAAAAGGTTCATAGAGTGACTATGAGTAGGATAATGTGAGATAGTGAATGAGAAGTGCTTATTCCAGAAAATGAACCCAGGGACAAGAAGTATCCTAGTTCAGAAATCGCTCAGAGGATCGGTGAAATTATTAAGGAATGTTGAGAGCAGGAGTGTCTACGTTATTTCAAGAACATGAGAGTTTGTAAGTCTAGATATGGGAACGTGGAGTTCTAGGATTGAGGACTTTGTATTCTTCGACTACAAGGATATGGTGGTTTGAAAAGGAAAGAGGAGTTTGACTCTAGAGTTGATATACATTTATGAGATCCTAATAGGGATTAGGATAGGGGCCAAAAGATTGGCCTCACTCCAGCATGGGTAGAGGCTCATGAGGTGTTACAGTACAAATTTTGAAGAAATGGGTGACGAGTACAACCCTTGATTGGGTCAGGAGACCTTGGAAATTTAGTGAACCTTATCGTGTAAGGAAAACCAATGGAAACTCTGGATAAAGAGATAAATTCTTATAGATTAAGACTATCATTCTTATGGAACTATAGCAAGAAGAGACGAGGTAAAGGAATTGACTCTGGAAATGTGTTCAGGATTGCGGGATTAGTATCCCGAGATGTTTGACCAAATTTTGAGGATGAAATTTTGATAAGGAGGGGATAGTTGTAACGTCCCGAATTCGATATTAAGGCTGAGCCCCTTGACTAAACTGCCTAAAGGGTCTAATTGGGATTATATGAGCGAGTAAAGGATTATATGCATGATGATGTGTTATAAATGAATTGTGTGATAATATAATTAGACATGCATGTTTGTGTGTATTAAATATGCATGTGGGCCCATTTCTGTGAATAGGGGCATGTTTGTAATTTTGGCCCGTTGAGGCATAAATGTAATTATGCATGTGTTATGAGTGAGACCCGAGTGTTATGGGGATATATTTGAGATGTGTGGTCCGAGACGATCCTAGGGTACATATTAGCGGAATAGTCACAACGGGGTCAGATTCCCGGCTCAGGGTGAGCTTAGGGGTATTTTGAGAACTTGGCATGTGCCTGGGGTTTACCGGGTAATGGGTAATTATTATTAATTATTTGGGTATGTCGGGATTAAATGTGGATTTGTAGGAAAACTCGAGGAATTAGCGGAATGTGGCAAATGATGGGATTGCCCGTGGTTGCATTAAAACATTAAAGATAGAATTGGGGGCATTTTGGTCATTAGGCAGCAAGGATAGATTCAAACTAATACAAGGCTCTAGAATTAGCTGAGGAACACATTAGAAACACTCTCACCTTGTCTCCTGCACTCTCTCTCTCCCTAGTCAGTTTGCTCTCCCCTTTGGTGTGCATAGAAGCTAGTGGGGGTTCTTCGAGAATTGGTGCAAGAATTGAAGATTTGAAAGCTTGGAGACTGAGGAATCAAGCTAGGATCACTTGAGGATTAATTTAGGGTCTTCATTTGTAGAAGGGGAAAGTGAATTCGTATGGTTCTTTATTGAATTGTGAGTTTGATATCGGCGTTGTTGAGTTTCAATCTCAAGGTTTGAATTTTGGGCTGTGATGGAGTTTTGGCTTAGCTATTAGTGTGGTTGTGTTGTCTATGGTATTTGGGAATGCTTGAGAGACTTAATTATGGCTTAAGTTTATGTCTAGGATGGATTTTTGGTGAGTTGAGTTAAGGTAAAACGTAGAAAATGGTGAGGTTTCTTTTGGGACTCGAGCTGCGGCCCACTTGAACACAGAGGCCTGGGGCCTTGGAATTTTTCCCAGGTGCCACGGCACGCCTCACCTTGCGCTGCGGCCCGTGTTCCCCAAAACATGAGAGGAATGCTCTCTGACTTGAGCACGCCACGACCCTTAAGGGCTGGGCCACGACTCAAATAGGCAATTTTGGCCAAATGAAGTTTTTAGGCTCAGGAACCCAAATGTTTAGGTTCAAGTAGGATTCTACTACCCGGTTCTCGAAGGATAGAATTATATTCCGACGTTCTTAATTAATTTAGACCATGATGGATATTAATTAATACGTCGTGACTAGGTTTTACCGCTCAGGCTAAGGATTAGGAATCATGCTCGGGATAACATTGGGTTGTCAGCTTGGGACACCAGGTAAGAGAACTATTTGTGCATGTAGAGCTATGTGGTGTATATGGTTGTATATATTGTTTATAGTTGTTATGTCATACATGTGATTATGACTGATCGGCAAGAGCCGGAAGCGGCAATAGCTGGAAGGGGCATAAGCCGGGAGTGGCAAGGGGTCGAGATAAGCATTAAGCATGATGAATGCAGCCTACCAGGCCGAGACCCTCAAGGGTGTTGTATACACTTGCTCGTCTATGTAATGACCCACTAATCTAGACTCTTGTACCATTATCGAACTATACATACAAATCCTTACTAAAACATACATTTGCGAAAATACCATAATTTATTATAAACTTGTAGAAACAAAGGTTACTTTCATAAAATTTAGTAGGATATGGGTACCCATTGTCTTTAAAACAAAAACAACTTAAAGTGAAAAGAGTTACATAGAAAATGCGGAAAATAAATGTAAAACCATAAAATAGGTAAAATGAGACTACATCCTCGAATCGAATAACGCTCGACCCCTTGGCTCCATTCACCATCGATACACATCCTCTAAGCGTCACGAATCTTACCGCCTCTAAAGCTTATTTTCCTGCACATAAACAGAAAGGAATGAGCCTAATGCCCAGCAAGGAAAATCTAACACATAATCATAAACATAAATTTCATAATAAACGTAAAGACATATCATAACACTTAATACAATGGCCATTATTACTTGGGGTCCCATAGACTAAAAAAGCTTATGCCCATGAGATTAGTGGGGTCCTACTAGCTAAGTAGGCATATGCCCATAATCTTTTTGGGGTCTTGTTAGTCAAATAGGGCATAAGCCCAAGCCTACAACATACACATTCAATTTATAGCATGTTTCATAAAATAACACATAAGATAACATAAACATAAACATATAGATTCTAGCCTATTTTCCTTACCAAAGTTACCGGGATATGTGGACTGAGTTGGGACCTTTTGGAACACTCCTAATAACCATTAGAAAGAGTGAGTCTAAAGAAGAAAGGAGATGAAATGAAAGGGATGGAAAGACTAAACCATTTGAGAAACATGCTTACCGAAACTTATGTGCTCAAGAACTTAGATTCCCTAACCAAAATGAAGATTAAGGTTAGAGATTGAGTAGAAGACTATGAGAAAGAAAATAACATAATACAGAAATGAACTAGAGTTTTGGTTACCTCAAAGACTTGAAAGACCAATCTACACCTTAACTGAAATACTATAGAACCTCACTTCCCAAAGTGTTTGATAAGCTTATGATGTTTAAGCTTATGATTTTCCCAAACCAGGTGTTTACACTCTCACACTCACTTAACACTAGCAGCTTCTGAACTTAGAGCAAAAGGTGAATAATGGCTGGGTACTAGGTCCTATTTATAGAGTTTGGGAATGAAAGTATCTTGATTTTACTTGAATAAAAATAATGGCTTTTTAGGTGAAAATCATTTGAATAATCGTTCAGCAGAGGCTGAAGACTCGTTCAAAAGATGCTGGACTTATGGAGGAGTTTGAATGGTTGAAAGGAAAAGAAATCAAAAATGTTTGAATTTATGCTGGAGGAGGTGATATATCGCCTGGGCCAGTATGCCCGAGGCGACCGTGCATCGTCTTGTGTTTTCCGTATCTACGTGCTGCGATATATCGGCACACGCTGAATATTTAAACATGAAATTACACATTTTTAGCTAAGTTTGAATGGAGTAAACAGCCTTGACTAAGCCTTCAACGTATTCAAAGCTGCTGACTGACCCTATAACATTCAAACTTTACCCTTATTTAATTTAATCCTCAAAAATACTTAATCCTTAATTACCATTCATAACATGTGCTTAAAATCCTATTGGTTGATATCTAAACCTTATAGTATAATAAATATAATCCTTAATTATCAGTCATATAATCAAACCTTAGGTTATACTTAATATTCTTAAACTATAGGTTAAACTTAGAAAATCTATAAGTACTACTATGAGTGTCCAAATAATTCCCGGTCTGAACCAAAAATCCACAGTAAAAAAGATAATACTATACATACTATAATACTACTAAATAATTAACTAAGTAAAGTTCTTGGACTCTACAGTCTAGGACAGCGGACTTGGTGCTTAGTAACGCACCCCGATCAGCGAGGGCCGCTGCTGTAGTATTTTTTTGTTGTGTTATTGTATTGTCGTATTATTTTACTACTGTGTTATTGTACTGCCGTATTACTTTATTGTTGTGCTGCTGTACTATTAGGCTGTTGAAGTATAATATTTTATGCTGTGCTTGAAGTTCTCTTGCTGGGCCTCGGCTCACGGGTGCTTTGTTGTGCAGGTAAGGACAAGGAAAAGGTCGAACAACCATGAGTTGGAGGGCATAGAGTGGTGTGTACATGTTTGGCCTACCTGGCCGCCACAGCTGGGGTTGTTTTGAGGAGCACGTGCTAAATGTTCACTTTTGTCGCTTAGGTCGATTGTACCATATCTTTGGATTGTAAATGTATTTTATAACAGTATTTTGGGATCCCAATGTAACATTCTTACAAATTTTAATGAATGACCAATTATTTTTATCTAATTTTCATCAAATGAGTCTTTATTTTGATTTAATCACATTTTTTAACCTAAAACCTCGATTAGCGAGCTAATGGCACATTTATAAATCACATTGTAACGACTCTAAGGAAGTATGGCATCACAAATTTGTACTTCTTTCTCATTAGGATCTTCTCCTTTTTCCAATCTAGTTAAATGATCTGCAACTAGATTTTCTGTGCCATTTCTGTCACGAATTTCCATATCAAACTCTTGAAATAATAAGACCCATCTAATCAAGCAGGGTTTGTCATCCTTCTTTCTCATAAGGTACCTAATAGTAGAATGATCTGTGTAAACAATCATCTTATGACCAATTAAATATGGCCTGAACTTATCGAACGCAAAGACAATTGCAAGTAATTATTTCTCAATAGTTGCACAATTTAATTGAGCATAAT
Source organism: Humulus lupulus (assembly GCF_963169125.1). Classification (NCBI taxonomy): domain Eukaryota; kingdom Viridiplantae; phylum Streptophyta; class Magnoliopsida; order Rosales; family Cannabaceae; genus Humulus; species Humulus lupulus. The sequence goes on from NC_084797.1 coordinate 74,757,835, forward strand.
AAATCGTTTGGAATACCTTGTCAACTCGCTATCCCAGAACAACTCCTACTGCATAATCGCTTGCATTGCACATCAATTCAAAAGGAAGTTCCCAATTCGGTGATACAACAATAGGAGCATAAACCAATTTCTCCTTCAGCGTGTTAAATGCCCTTAAACATTCAGCATCAAAGTCAAACACCACACCATTCATAAATAGAGTACATAGGGGCTTCGAAATCTTCGAAATGTCCTTTATCAACCTCCTATAAAATCCAATGTGGCCCAAAAAACTACGAACCCCCTTAACAGACACCGGTGGAGGTAAGTTTTCTATTGTAGATATCTATGCCCTGTCTACCTCAATACAATGGCGTGAAATTTTGTGGCCCAAGACTATTCCTTCTGTCACCATAAAGTGATATTTCTCCCAATTTAATATTAAATTTGACTCCTCACATATTTTCAAAACCCTCTCCAAATTAGCCAAACATCCATCAAAGGAAACTCCAATGACTAAAAAGTCATTCATGAAGATCTCTATACCTTTTTCCACCATGTCGGAGAAGATAGACATCATAATTCTCTAAAATGTTGTTGGAGTATTACATAACCCAAAGGACATTCCACGTGACGGTGGTCTTTTCTTGGTCCTCTGGTGCAATGGAAATTTAATGGTACCCCAAATACCCATCCAAGAAACAATAATAAGGATGGCCTGCTATTCTGTTCAACATCTTATCAACAAAAGGCAAGGGGAAATGGTCCTTCCTGGTTGCCTTATTCAGTTTATGGTAATCAATACAAATTCTCCACCCCGTTATAGTACGGGTTGGAATCAATTCATTGACTTGATAATTGGTGCCGCAGAACTGGCTCAAGGGCCACAGAATGAACTCAAGCTGTCGCTTCAGCCCTTGTGGTGCCTGTTGAGCAGCATCAATCCCATCATGCTCCTCTCCAAATCATAAACTTGGAGCAGGAGCCTTCGGTAGGAGGTGGGACAAATAAAAGGAAGACAGACTTTGTTGCCACGTCATCCGCAGAGTGGGCCAAGAAGACTAGGATAAAGGAGGACTACACTGTGATCGAGGAACATTCTTCTGGTGAAAATCTTAATATTACGTCGGAGCTCTCGGAAGCTACCGAGCTTCCCATCAACCCAACCCTTCATGGGGAAGGGGAGTCAATCGTTCTAGAGGAGAGGATGAAGATGGTATCCCAAGCCTGGGATGAGGGGCACGACAAACAGGACAAGGTGGCCTAGGCCCTGATCATTCGTCAGAAAATGGAGTTCTCCGGACGTCCAGAGGCCATTAATGCTGCCCAGCAGATTGTGGATCGGTTGGGAGCCAAGATTGGATTTTGGCCTAGGTTGGGGCAGGATGTCGCCCCGTTTGTTGTGGATTTACTGGCCCAAGTGGGGACATCCATGTCCTCCCTTCAGCTCAAATGCGCCACCACATTGGCTAACAATGATGCCTTCTTCATCTTCCAGGCCATTTGTCATCAGGCCAATGCGATAAACCACTTGTTCATCTCGTTTCTTTATTAATGTTATCTTTTTGTGTTGTTTCTAACTTTGCATTGTTCGAAGACACATTTCAAACTCATAAAAATGCGAACTTGGTGTCCGAGAAGGCCATGAAGCTAGAGACGACTCAGATGGAGCTGGAGGGGGCCGTCAACCAACGAGAAGCTCCCAAGGAGGCCCTCACCAAGGAGACTCCCTGGGTTCAAGCTCAACATGAGGAATCTTTGTCCTGGAAGGATGCTGACCACAAGAAGGTGGTGGACAACATGGAGTCGAAATTGTCCCGTACCCGCGGCTCGAAGGCTTCAACCAAGAAACTCTTGGAGGCAACTAAGGCCAAACTTCATCAAGAGAGGGAGAAGATTGCATCTCTCGGGCCCAAATCCAGGCTTTGGAGGTCCAGGCCCAGCTGGAGTTGAAACGAAGCAAGGAGGCTTTTGAGGTCCATATTAAAACCATTTTAATTCAATTTTTTATTTTTATTTAAATGAATAATAAAAATAATTAAGGTAACAACACATTAGGGTTTGTAAGAGATAAACCCTAGGTGTGTACCAAGTGGGGCGACGGTAGGGAGGTCCGCCAATGGAGGCTGGCAGGGGCGCACGCTAGGCAGACTAGGCGTGGCAGGGGCAAGCAAGACTAGGCAAGCAAGTGCAAAAGGGGCACGCAGGCCTGGGCAGGGCTGAGAGGCGCTGGGGTGCAGGCCTGGGCAGGGAGGCGCGCACGGGCGTGGGTGGCGCAGGCAGGCACGGCTCGGGGCTAGGCTCGGGCTCAGGCCACAACAAAATATTTTATCTAGAATTTAAAAATAAATTACAAAATTCCTATGCCCTAAAATGGTTTACAATTTTTCATCTAGAAATTTTATGAATAATTCCTAAATCCAAAAGCACCATTATTTAAATAACCCTTAAGAATCTGCCATCATGAAAATAAACATCCATCATTTCAAACATATATCATATATAATATAAAAATGCACATAATCCCACACAATAATTAATAATATGCATAGATTAATGACCTGCTCTGGTGAAAATTGTTGGAAAAACAATTAGAGTACGCAGGGGAATGGGCGTGGTGGGCCTAACAACAAAAAATATCCATCTCTCAAATAAACAGTTTATATGATCAAGAAAACATTCAGACAGAAACATTAACATACAATATTATTAATCATACAACATATATATAAATATACAGTATATTTGTGTATATATATATCATATAAACACATACATAAATATTCAAGAACATGAGGATTTACCTCTTGAAGCCTATCAAGTGTCCTTGAGTCTTTTCGTATATATATCGATCTTCCTATCCAAATCTTTGAGTATTCAAACCACGATCTTCCGGAGTGTTCTCTACACCTCAAAGTGTGTGTGGGCACATAGAGAAAATGAGTTTGTAATTTAAGAATCACAAGTATTTCTCAACACATGAGAACTTGGATTATGGTAAGAGAAAGGTTAGAATAAAGAAGAAGAAGATAATCTTTTGTCTGACAAAAATTCGAAAAACGATTCTGAATTCTTACTGATATGTGTATTACTTCTCTCTTGTATATCTCTTCTTATTATTATTCTATATCATATGTATAGAGATTATTCTATTACTATATTACTCTTAATAATAATAGTAAAATAATATTAATATCATAATGATGACATAAATTGATTTAGGGAAATATCTAAGTTACTGAATTTGAAAATATTTATTTTCAAATTAATAATTAATTAAATAAATAAAATAAAAACAACACTGATACAATATTAGTGTAGTGCTACATGTATGGCATAGTCTCTGGACTGTGTCATGCATGAACTGCTATATTCCTTTTTCAGGGATATTTCATTTTTATTTTATTTATTTATTTAACTAAAATCAATTTTCCACAAAATAAGGTATTTATCTTCTTAAGAAAAAGATGACAACCATATTTCAAAATTTAAATTTTAAATTCAAAATTCAAAATTCAAATTGATGATCATCATTATCATCATCTTTTAAAATTTAATGAATCGAAGACTTTTTGGCTTACCTATTTTATTTTCTGCTACTCAAATAAAATATTTAATTTCAAAAAATTAATTTAATAATTTATATATATGAATTTTAAAATTATATATTTAAATTAATAAATATATTTTTGAAAATTTGATAATTAATTCCAAATTAATTATTTAACCTCAATTAACATATAATTGTACACTTCACCCAAAGAATAAAATTTTTCTCAAATTTCCAAATTACAGTTTTACGCTTGTATCAACTCTTACCTTGATAAGGTGGTGATAGAGCCACCTGGGGACCTATGGGCCTATAATATTAATCTCCAATAAATATTAGATTATTAATCAATGCTCTTTGATTAGATAATCATATTTATTAATCTCATGATTACTCCAGTATAAATATGAGATTGAACTCTTGATATTTATAGACATATATTTATAGAGTACTTTATTAAAGAATAAAGTGTCCATTGATATAATCACTACATACAATGTTAATCCTATATTAATGGTTCATAATTAAAAGTGAATAAAATTACCATTTTACCCTTTTAGCTATGTCTTGTTCCTAGAGTACCATTGACTTTACTAGAAAAGGTTGTGTCACATCTCGGCACTCATCTCGGTCCCAGATACGCATCGAAGATACGACATGGATAACCCCTTGGGATATGACTTGCCTTCCATCATGAGGTATTTGGGGGCATGGTACTGAAGATTCCTAGCGGTGGCCCTATCTGTGGGCAATTCTCTAGTGGTTAGATATTGGATGAGAGGCCAATCCAGGACATTGTGTAATCGATGGCCTTTACGATTGCGGGGGCTTGGATATTGGGTGACGATAGATGGTCGATTGGGACTACTTCGGAGATTTCTGCTTCAACATTTGTGGCTAACTTTGCCAATGTGTCCGCAAACAGATTCTATTCTTTCAGAATCTGGCATATGACATATCTTTTGAATGACTGGAGTAACTCTTGGGTTCGCGCCACATAGGCAGCCATCTTCTCCCCTTTTGTTTGGTATTCTCCCAAAATCTATCTCACCACCAACTGGGAATCACCGTGGACTTCGATGTTCTGTGCCCCCACTTCCCAAGCTAAGTGTATTCCCTCCAGCATGGCATCTTGCTCAGCCTCATTCTTTGATGCTTCAAACTAGAAGCGTAGGGCGCTTTACAATTCATGGCCTTCGGGGGATATTAGGATGATCCCGGCCCCGACCCCATTCTCATTAGAGGCTACGTCAAAATATCTTCCAAAAGGGCACTACAGGGTCGATTGGCTCCTCGTCCTCAATGATCCCAATACACTCTACAATGAAGTCGGCCAGGGCCTGTCCCTTGATGGAGATTCTGGAAACGTAGGCAATATCGAACTGGCTCAATTCCATGGCCCACTTCAAAAGTCTTCCTGATGACTCTGGTTTTTGTAATACTTGTCGCAGGGGATGGTTCATTAGTACCTTGATGGCATGGGCCTAAAAATAAGGTCTTAACTTCCTGGAGGCAGTCAGTAAGCAAAATGTCAGTTTCTCAATCAAAAGATATCTGGACTCCACGCCCAGCAACCTTTTGCTTACGTAATAGCCCAAAAGTCTGACCTTTCCCTCTTCTCGCACTAAGGCGGCGCTTATGGCATGTTTTGACATGGCCAAATATAGGTACAGTGGTTCCCCATCCACCGGCTTTGACAAGATTGGTGCTTGAGCCAAATACTCTTTCAGCTTTTGGAAAGCCTCTTCACACTGAGCTATCCATTCAAACCTCTGGTTTCCACAAAGTATGTTGAAAAACGGAATGCACTTGTCCGTGCACTTTGACACAATGCGGCTCAAAGCCGATATTCTTCCTACCAGGCTCTGAACATCCTTGTGTTTCCATGGCAATGGCATGTCAATCAATGCTCTGATCTTATCTGGGTTGCCTTTTATCCCTCTCGAGCTTACGATGAAGCCTAGAAACTTCTCGGATGCCACGCCAAAAGTGCACTTCTTGGGATTTAGCTTCATCCCATACTTCCGGATAATGGGGAATGCTTCCGCTAGGTCATCTGCGTGTTGGGCCGACGTCTTAGATTTGACCAACATGTCGTCTATGTATACTTCCATGTTCTTCGCGAGTAGGTTTCGGAACATTCTGTTAACAAGCCTCTGATATGTGGCTTCGTCATTCTTTAGCCCAAAAGGCATGAAAATGTAGCAGTATACACCCTTGTCCGTCTGAAAGCTGGTGTATTCTTGGTCTGCTACGTGCATCAAAATTTGGTTGTAGCCGGAGTAGGCATCCATGAAGCTTAGAAACTCGTACCCAGATGTGGCATCCACCATCTGGTCTATTTGGGGCAGAGGGAAGTAGTCCTTCGGACATGCTTTGTGTGAGATTCGTGAAATCTATGCAAGTTTCCCATGTCTCGTTTGGTTTTGGCACCAACACCGGGATGCCTAATGAGATACAGTGCTTCCTAGATCAAGTTAGTCAAGGATAACTTCTCAATTTCTAATTTGAGGGCCTCTGCCCGTTTCGTGCCCAATGGCCTTTGCTTATGCCAGACTAGAGTTTGATATCCCCGTATTGTCCCTATTCTGCCATTATCACGTGGTAACTTCAAGCATAGGTGGAAAATGGAGGTAACAGCACAAAAGTCGACCAAAGCGGGATGCCAAAAAATCACATTATACGCAATGGGACAATCCACCATGATGAATGTGCAGTACTTCAACGTGTTTTGAACCTCGTTCCCCAATGTAACAGGGAGTTGGATCTTGCCCATCGGGGGCAATGAATCTCCATTTAAGTTGTAGATTTGCGTTGCACATGATACTAGGTCTGCCTTTATTAGGTCGGTCGCTGTGAAGGCCGGCTTGAACAAGACATTGACAGAACTCCTGTTTTCTACCAAAACTCGGGATACTCTTTTGTTGGCGATTTGGGGGTCAATGACTAAGGGATCGTGATGCGGGAAGTGTACATTCTGGGCATCTTCCTCCGTAAACATTATCAGCAAATTCACCAGCTTTGGGTGCTGGACAGGAGTTTGGACCAATGCACACATCTCATGGTCATTGTCGAGTTCGCTGAGGTACCTCTTTTAGTAATTCTAGGATGGTCCCCCCAGGTGCGAGCCTCTAGATATGGTGGCGATGTGGCCATCTACTCGAGGGGGCACAGTTCCAAGAGGATATGGCATCCCGCATCCAGGAGCTATAGGGCCTCCAGGAGGTCGCACTACTGGGGCCTATGCTCCCGGTCCTGGAGCGTAACCTCCCTGAGGGGGTCTGAACTGCTCAAGTTCTCCCTGGGCAAAAGGTTGTTCGGGAGCTACGGGCTGTCTTGGAACTCCAACCGACCTTCTAACCCATTGGTGGAGGTTCCCCTGCTTGACTAGATTCTCAATCTCGTCCTTCAATTGACGACATTCCTCAGTTGTATGGCCTATGTCCTTGTGATAGGCGCATATTTTGCTCACGTCCCTCGGGTTCTTTCCCCTTTTAAACACGGGGGTTGGTTTTTGGTAGTGGGCTATGTTGCCCATTACAAGGTAGATATTCTCCCAGGTATCTACCAAGTTCATGTATTATGTGTATTGGGGCTCGTACCCCCTATTTCCCTTCTTTGCGGGCTCGGTCCGACTCTAATTCTTGCTAGATCGTTTTCCCCGGGAAGGGTTTATGCTTGCCTCAACCGCTTTAGTCTGGGATTGTTGAACCACTCCGGGAGCGACACTGTATTCGTTCGGGGCCACTCCATATCCAAAAAAAGGGGCTGAAGAAGCTGGAGCATATCCCGATGGAGCGCGCACATAGATAGTCGATGTCATGAACTGTATTCTGGATATTGTTGGAGGTTCCGAATAGGGATTTACTGGGTATTGTGTCCCATACTTGGGAATTTTCTGTGTTATTTGTTGTGGTGTCGGAGGCCATTCAAAGGATTGGATTCGGGTTTCTTCCCAGTTGATGAAGCCTTCAGCCCTTTCTATAAACTCTTCAAGAGTGGCTGCCTTGCTTTGTTGCATGTCATCCCAAATAGGGGGTCCAGTTCTGATTTCGGACTGGAGGGCTACTAACCGTTGCCCATCATCCACCTTAGTCTTCGAAGCTTCTTCGGTGAAGCATTGGATATAAGCCCTAAGGGTCTCTGTGGGATGTTGCTTAATGTTGGCCAGCGTACTAACCTCCATGTCAAGTTTCTGGGCGGCTATGAATTTCTTACGAAAATTCAATTACAGTCCAAACAAAGATTGGATCGGTCCTGTCTTGAGCCTTTTCCACCACTCTTCACCGAATCCGGCCAAGGTGATCGAAAAGCGCAGGCACTTGTCACTGTCACAAACATGGGCTATAGTCATTAGGCAGTTGTAGTAGGATAGATGATCCTTAGGATCGGTGTTTCCACTGTAGGCGGGTATATCCAACATCTTGAACCCCTTGGGTAGTACAACGTCCAGGATGTCTTTTGCACACGGTTCCATTTCTTCATCTTCAAAATTGGAACCTCCATCTTCTTATTTTCGGATCAAGCAATCTGTGATCCAAAAAACTCAACTTAGGGCAAAAGTTTAAAAATGAGACTTTACCACTTTAAATTTAAATAGTGAGAGTAATGTTTTAGAAATGAAAAGAAATAGCTTCGTGCAAAGGTAACTAAGGATTTGGAGATTTAATCAATCCCCAAATCAACTTAAGTTAATTAAAGTTAATTTTTACCATTTTATATGTTAAGGGTCCAATTTCCCTTCTTTTCAAAAATAACATAAACAAAGATACTAGGTTATGGATAAAAATCGTAAAAAAGGGAGTTTGAGTTTTTTAGAAACTCTAAGAGAAAGGGGTAACGTTGGCAGATATTATTTGTAAAGGGGAAAAAAGTGGTATTTTGGTAAATGGTAGAAAATGGTAAACTTTCGTAAGAGAGCGAAAAGTAGGTATTTTTCTAAAGTTAAGAGTTCTTTAAAACTCATTTTTATAAAAACCAAAATACGAGTATCTGATAAGAGAGTTCTTTAGTTAAATAATATTAAAATGCATAGCACGGAGAGGGTGTTGCGGTTCGACTGATTTTCTCATGATACCGTAAAGACTGAAACGAAATTCGGCCTATAAGAGGCTATAGTATAGAGTCTCTAAGAGAACCTTATTGCATGTAGCTATCATAGAATATAAGCTATAAGAGTTGCCATGTTTAATCTGAGTACACTGTATTAATTACAATAAGTGCGAAAGGGAAAACGAATAGTGGTGTTAATGATTCATCTGGGAACTAAGGACTCCAAGTAAGTTAGCCTTTCTCTTTCTTGGCTACAACATGAATATACTAGTGTGTGCTTGTAGTAGTAGATTACACTAGTTTTGTTTGGGTCATTGACACCAGGGTATGCTTAATGGCTACTCTTACAATGCTTTTGCATTCTGCGGCTAAATGGTAAGTAGGTTCGAGTTGGAGCCAGAACCCTAGCGTAAGATAGTCTGGGTTGGAGCCAGGACAATGGTAATATAGTTTGGATTGGAGCCAAGACATGGTAAAAATTTAGTCTAGGTTGGAGCCAGGACAATGGTAATATAGTCTGGGTTGGACCCAGGACATAAATGTGGGAAGTGGGTTGAGGCCTCCCTGGCTATTAATCTATTAATTAGTTATGATGTGTGTTATATATCTGGAATGTTTTGAGAATTTTCTGAGTTCAGGTTATTGTGATGTGTGAACTTGGTTGTTAGAAACAACCAAGGTATTTATTTCAAATATGGTTATATATCTTGAATGTTCTGGGAATTTTCTGAGTGTAGGTTATCATGATATGTGTGAACTTGGTTGATAGAAACAACCAGAGTATTTATTTCAGATATGGTTGTATATCTGGAATGTCTGTGATTTTCTGAATGCATGTTGCTTTGATATGTATGAAAATTGGTTGTTGGGCGCAACCAATGTGCTTGATTCTCTGTTAGGGCTATTATTGAGATTTATATTATAGGGGTGGAACTTATCCAATACCTTAATGTCTGGTAGCGATATCTACCTTAGGTTAACCCATTACTGGGTTTTAGTATACTTGTGTGTAAGGATATTCTTACTAAGCAATTTCGCTTACCTAGTTGTTTCATGTTGTAGGTAAGTGCAAAAGCAAAGAGGAGCAGTGAGCGCCAGAGTATGCTTGTGGATATGTACATGTGGCCTGACTTGGGGAGGATTTTGATGGAACAATATTTTTCAAAGAAAAAGCTGGGAGCTTGTTATTTCTTTTATGAAATTTGTTTTGCTATAACTCTGTGGAAGAGTAGTTGAAATTCCGTTTGCTAAACTGAAAGTGTGTGCACACAATCGTTTCTTAAAAGTTTTTTTTTTATATGGATTTTCAGTACAATGATTTAAAGTAAAAGTTTAAATTTCCTCATGGTTTTGGTCTTGTATGTTTTGGGTTGTTACATTTATAGAATTTTATTTACACAGTTTTCTCTTGTAGTCCACTAATATAATCAATAAATGTAGTTTTGTCCTCCATTTATTTGTTCGATAATTAGAGCTAGTCAAGATTACTATTTTACCCTTCTAATTACCTCTTGATCCTTACATACCATTAATTCACTAGCGAATAATTAATCTATAATTAAATTATATATTTGAGCTTGTTGCCCATATTTTCCAACTTGGACATGCAACATTGCCCAGTGGGCCTCATAGGCCCTCAAGAAAGGTCAAGGTCCAACAAATACTGAGCAGCTAGGGGTTCGAAGGCCTAGACCTGTCTTAGCTTCAAAGACTGGTGAATAATCGTATAGTAAAGAGCCCGAACCTAAGACATAGGCCCGAACCAACTTCCTGGACTCTCCCAATCTCCACCGTCCTGGGTTTGGATAATTGTGGAAGACGGTCCATCCCAAGGGAAAAATCCCACCATGTGGGATCCAAATGAAGTTTTCAGTTTTATCCTCTCGATCCAACTCACCACCAGGATCTTCCCTGCGATCCGTCATCACTAGTTGATGTCCATCTTGGTAGAAGAACCCAAACCTTAGTAAATGGCCCTAAGCCTAAGTAAACAAACCTGAACCTCGGTAAACGAACCTGGATCATGTGTCTGGGTAGATCAAGGCCAGTTCTTCATGCATTTGACATGTCCCCGAGAAATCCGACAGTTGGTCTCCCTAGCTAACCTATAGAAAGGGATACACACGGAACATACGATGTTCCTAGGGAACGGTACCGCCACTACTCTGATAGATCCTGTCCTCAGAATCGCCTTGGTAGCCCACACGGATCAGTCTGTACTAACATACAAAGGGAAATTGTAAGGCTCTACTACGCTTAAGACATCCCAGTGGCCCTAGATTAACAATCTGTAACCATGTTACACTCATGTATTATAGCTCCGTTAGAGAGCACTTGTGATTTTATCCCTATTGGGCCCAGATTAGTCCAGCCCAAGCCACATGACCACCTATAAATAGGGTCATTTGTGCTTTGTAGTAGGGATCCGATTTTCTCATGTACGCATAAACATTGATGAACTTGTAGAAAACCTCCATTGTTGAACTCTCTAAAGCTCAATACTATTGACTCGTGGACTAAGGCTCATTAACGCCCCAACCACGTAAAAACTGTGATCTTGTTCATTTCTTTTATTTTATTTCTAGCAATTATTTCTCAATATATTTGTAGTTTCCGAAAAACTCGATAAACATTTTGGTGCTTTCGTTGAGAGCCAAAATAATGCTTGAACCAGTCCTTGTCATCTACAAAGATGGTGAATACCAGACATAATGTGTTCGATCCCGCTCAACAGCAGTAGCAACAGGACAATGGAGAACCATTGCAAAACCAACAACATCCTCAAGACCAACCAGAGGATATACCTTATCACGGGTCCATGCCTGACGACTACCAAAACTTCGAAGAAGGGGGTGAATACGATGAATAATATTACGAGGAAGATGGAGAGGGGTATAAATACCATGAGGCTAAGAATCTTGTCAATACCGACAAAAATGATGTGGAAACTAAGCAGGAGGACCCAGAGGTGGTCCGTTTGAGATAATAGATCCTCGACATAGAAGCAAGGATGGCAGAACAACAAGAAAACACCTGCCAAATGCAAGAATCCCTCATGGATCTTCAATCATTTATTGTTACTCAAGGATTTACAGTTAATCCCACAGCTGTTCCTCCTAAAGAAACTATACTAAAAAATGTAACTAGGGTAAATCTAAAAATCAGGATCTTCTACATCTAACCCTTCATCTAGCATACAATTATCTATTTCTTCATAATCATCATTATCTTGAGCCTCAAAAATACCTCAGGGAATATTCATCAAGATATTATGCTTTTGTTCATTTGTGAATTGAAATTCAAACTTAGAGGTGAACCTTAGTATAAGAAAATAATATCTCGTGGCTACCGGTAAATCATTTTCATCATCTATAGTCTCCCATAATTCTTCTAATGTTGAAATCACAGAAGGAAAATCTTTAAAAAGCCTAATTACAAGGACATATTGTTCCATAGCTCTCATCATAATTTTCTTAGTAGTTTGAAGGTAAACTATCCCCTTGTGAAATAGGATCAATCTTTGAGTGATTCTTTCTAACACTCCAATTGTATTTCTTGGCTCTCTAATCCTTTTCAATGCCTTAATGGCTCGGATATCATGATAGGTTAAGGCTCCATCCATTTTAACTGAAAACATAATGGCTAAAACACTAGCAATTAACATAAACACTTACATTGGCAGTTAGATCTGGAGCTTGCGCGTGTGTATCAAGGAGAACTTCATGCATATGAACTGTGGCTCTGATACCAATTGTAATGCCCCGACTAATTCTAGACCTTGGACCATTAAAAACTACTAAACATAACTTCTATTTTGGAATACATACATACATAAAATATTAGAATTTATTACAAATCCAAAATATGGTACGAAATACAAAATAAGGTATGGGTACCCATTGTTTAGTACATAAAACATAAAAACATAAAATTTAATCAATTATTTAAATAATAAGTGATGAAACACATAAAACAAAAATTATAAGACTTTAAAACAACGTCATCCTCGATCCTCCAACAGTCCATTCAATCCATCCATCCCAATACACATGCCAAGCTACCACGAATCTAACCCGCCTTCCAAAATCATTTTCTTGCACCATCTAAAATAATAGGAATAAGCCCAATGCCCAGCAAGGAAAATCTACTAAGAATATATATCATAAATTGTAAGACTATATCATAAAAAATATACTATAAAACATATGACGTAAAAATGCATATCATATAGGACTACAATATTAATGGCCATTAACTCATTACCATGGCATGTGATAAAACCATCTAGGTACTCAGTCTACTAATCGAGGTAGGTTAGATCACAAGGTAGTATATGATAACCCATTTAGGTCCTCAGTCTACTAATCGAGGTAGGCTAAATCATAACTCTAAACCACGATAATGATAAAAATCTTGGGGTTTTCTATCTAAGAAATAATAAGCCCCAAACGACAATAACATAAAACATATATTCATATACATATACAACATATCATCATAACATAACATATCACATAAATATATCATACCACATATAATCTAACCTATTTTCCTTACCAAAAACCGGGAGATTGGAGACAAGAGCGGGATTGGAACACTCCTAAAACCAACAGTAAAACCATGAGTGTCTAAAGAAAAGGAGATGAAAAAGAGAACTAAATCATCAAAGTAGAAACTTACCGAAGAACCTTAAGTTTCAAGAACTTAAATACCTAACCAAGAAGTCAGAAAAATCAAGTTAGGATTTGAAAGAAAATGGAAGAAAATAAAAGAACTATGATGGATTAAACCTGAGGATAAGAATACCTTGAATGGACCATGACTTTGATCTATACCTCGATTCTAAAATAACACTCTATCTTACTTCCCAAATGTTTAATAAAGCTTAGATTGGAAAAGGTTTTAACTCAAAACCCAAGTGTTTCTCTCTGGAGTAACATTAGCAGCTTGGATTCTCTGAAGAATGCTTGAATGATGAGTAAAATGGTTGAGTGCTAGGTCTTATTTATAGAGTTCAAGGAGTGAAACTAACCCCTTTTAAATTGAATAAACAAATGAATATAAATTGAAAAGATTTGAATTTTCGTTTCAACAGACGCCCATAATTCGGTCAAAAACGTTCAAGAGCAAGTCCAAGTGGTTGAGGCCTGCTTCTAGCTCAGATTCCACGAAGTTTCAAAAACTGACCTAAGGGCCGATATATCGCCTACCCTAGGCGATATATCACCTGGACCTATGTCCCGTGCTTCCATTCGTGCAAAGTTGACGTGTTTTCTGTATCTTTTGTAGGCAATATATCAGCCCATATAGCTACGATATATCGACAAACGTTGATATATCAAACATGTTTTTGCACTATTTCAGCATATTTTGAATTTGTTTAAACAGCTTTGACTGAGTAAAACGTGATCCTAACAGCTGCTGGAAGGTTCAAGAACTTCTAGACTTATCCTTTGTTAAATTATTCGTACAATATGCTTAAATCCTTAATAAACATACTTGTGACAAGTGTCACATTCTTATTAATTTTATTTGAACCTTAGGTTATAATATATAATATTTCTAGGACCAACTATATTAATCAAAGCATATGTTATAATTAATATTTCTAAACTATAGGTTAAACTTATAAAATCTATAACTGTTTCTATGAGTTTCCAACTAAATTCCAGCTTGAACCAATAACCATGATAACAAAAATACTACAAGCTACTACTAGCTATTACTACTACTATCTAGCTAAGTAAAATTCTGAGACACTACAATTCTCCCCTACGTAAAAGAATTTTGTCCCCGAAATTTACTTACCAACCAATTCCGGATACCGTGTTAAGATGTCTTCCTCCTACTCCAATGTTGCCTCTTGTTCTGAACTATTTCTCCATATGACCTTGGTTATTGGAATACTCTTAGACCGTAACTCCTTCATCCCCTTCTCTAGGATGCTAACTGGTCGTTCCTCATAACTCAAGTCTTTCTGGAGTGCTATCGTATCGTACTAGAGGATGTGAGATGTGTCTGACACATATATGCGCAGCATCAAGATGTGAAACACATTGTGGCTATCTGCTAGAGCTGGCGGTAGGGCTAATCTATATGCAACTGTTCCCACCTTGTCCATTATCTCAAAAGGACCTATAAACCGGGGACTAAGTTTTCCTTTCTTCCAAAACCGCTTCACTCATTTCTTAGGAGATATCTTTAAGAATACCTGATCTCCGACTTTGAATTCCACATCTCGACGCTTGGCATTAGCATAACTTTTCTGTTGGCTCTGAGCAGCGAGCATACGCTTTCTAATCAACACCACTACATCCTGAGCCTCTCTAACAGCTTCGGGTCCAAGAAGTTGTCTTTCTCCTACCTCGTCCCAATGTAACGGCGATCGACACTTCCTTCCGTAAAGTAACTCATAAGGTGCCATACCGATCGTTGACTGGTAGCTATTGTTGTAGGAGAACTCTATAAATGGAAAATACTTACTTCACGATCCTTTGAAGTCTAGTACACAAGCACGCAACATATCTTCTAAAATATGTATGGTACACTCGGACTGACCGTCGGTCTGAGGATGAAATTTCGTACTAAGGCTTAACTTAGTATTCATGGCTTGCTACAAGCTTCCCCAAAATCTCGATGTAAACACCGATCCTCTATTTGATACTATGGTCTTAGGGATTACACGTAGTAGTAGTATTTCTCGAACATAGATGTATGTGTACTGGTCTACAGTGTACATAGTCTTGACAGGCAAGAAGTGAGCTGACTTGGTTAGTCTATCTACCACTACCCAAGCCGAGTTATGCTGCTTATTTGTTCGTGGTATTCCTGTCACGGAGTCCATGGCTATGTCTTCCCACTTCCATTCTGGAATACTACGTGATTGCAATATGCCTGCAGGTTGCTAATGCTCTGCTTTCACTTGCTGGCATAGAAGGAATTTGGACACATATTCTGCTACGTCTTTCTTCATTCCCGGCCACCAGTATAGTGCCTTAAGGTCGTGAGTCATCTTGGTGGACCCTGGGTGAACTGAGTATGGGGTAGTGTGTTCCTCTTCTAAAATCTTCATCTTAATTCCATGATCATTGAGCATGCATACCTGGCCCTTATATCTCAAGAACCCTTGTCCTGATATAGAGAAAGTTGTGGCCTTGCCTTTTTTAACTGCAGCCATATGTGTTACTAATGTGTTATCATGCCCTTGCCTAATCTGTATATCTTCTAATAGATTTCATTGGATGGACAAGTTAGCCAGTTGATCAATGAATACTTCTATTCCGGCATTGATCAGCTCTTGCTGTAGTGGCTTTTCTAGTCTGGATAATGCTGCTAGATTTCTGTAACTCTTCTGACTTAGCACATTTGCAATTACGTTTCCTTTTCCTGGGTGGTATAGGATTTCACATTCATAATCCTATACTAGTTCTAACCACTTGCGCTGCCTCATGTTGAGCTCTTTCTGTGTGAAGAAATACTTTAAGCTCTTGTGGTCCATATAAATTTCACATCGTTCTCCATAAAGATAGTGGCGCCATATTTTCAATGCGAAGACCACCGCTGCCAACTCCATATCATGTGTAGGATATCGTTGCTCGTATTCCTTCAGCTGCTTTGAGGCATAGGCTATCACTTTGTCATTTTGCATTAGCACACAACCCAAACCTTGCTTCGACGCATCACAGTATACTACAAACTTGTCATTGGGTGTCGATATACAAAGTACTGGTGTTGAGCATAACTTATCCTTGAGCAACTGGAAGCTCTCTTCACATCTATCCGTCCAGTTGAAATTTTGTTGTTTCTGAGTCAGGTTGGTAAATGGAGTGGCTATCTTAGAAAAACCTTCTACAAATCTCTGATAATAGCCTGCTAGCCCGAGAGAACTTCTAACTTCTAATGCACTCTAAGGTCTTGGCCAACCCTTCACAACCTCTACTTTAGCTGGGTCTAATGCGACTCCGTCCTTAGATACTATATGGTCGAGGAACGCTACTTGCGAAAGCCTGAATTCGCACTTCTTGAACTTGGTGTAAAGTTGATCCTCCTTCTATCGAAACATAGTTAATCTTAAATGTTCCTCGTGCTCGACTTCCTCCTTGGAGTATACCAAAATATCAACAATGAACACTACGATGAATTTATCCAAGTAATCCTTGAAGATCTGATTCATTAAGTCCATAAATGCGGCTGGAGCATTTGTAAGACTAAAAGACATAACAAGAATTTCGTAATGTCCATATCGAGTTCTAAATGTTTTCTTTGGTATATCCTCTTCCCATACCTTGAGCTGGTGATAACCTGACCGCAGATCATTCTTAGAAAACATGATCGTTCCTCAGAGTTGAAAAAATAAGTCGTCAATCCGGGGTAGCGGGTATTTGTTCTTAATCATCATCTTGTTCAGTTCATGGTAATCTATACACATCTGCATGCTTCCATCCTTCTTCACAAATAGAACCGATGCTCCCCATGGCAAATGGCTTGGTCTAATGAAACCCAAGTCTAAGAGTTCTTGCAACTGCGTCTTTAATTCCTTGAGTTTGGCTGGTGCCACCCGGTATGGTGCCTTTGAGAAAGGTTCGGTTCCCGGTACTAGTTCAATTGTGAAGTCAATTTCCTGAGTAAGTGGCAACACTGGTAAGTCGTCATGAAATATCTCTGGAAATTCCTTTATAACGCAGACGTCTCCAACCTTTAGTGGTGTTTCCTTTGCCACATCTGTGATGCTTGCTAAGAATGTGTGACCTCCTTTCTCTATCATCCTTTGAGCTTTGAGAGATGAGATAAGTGGTGTCCGTAGTCCTGAAACCTTTCTCATAAAACATAGTTTCTGACCGTTAGGAGTTTTGAACATTACTTGCTTATGTGTACAGCCGATGATTGTGCCATGCCTTTCTAGCCAATCCATGCTGAGTATTGCGTCAAATTCTTTGATCTCTAGCTCTATCAGGTCTCTTTATAGTTCTGTGTCCTCAATTTTGATTGGCACACCCCATACTATTCGTGATGATAAGACTACTTCGCCTGAAGGCAATTCTGTCACAAACCTAGTTCTAAATCTTTCACAAGGTTTGTCTAATTTCTCTATCATTCCTAACGAGATATACATTACTCCCAAATCAAATAATACTGAACATATATTATCGAGGATAGGAATCTGACCTGTGACCACTTTGTTATCAGGTTTGGCTTCTCCCAGGCAAAGACTCTTGCTGGAGCCATCTTATTGTCCCTCTTTTCTTCTGTTCTGAGCTATGGGCATTCCTTCTTCCGATGAACTTCCTGGCCACAATTGTAACATCCTTTGGTGTTCACCCGACACTCTCCAGGATGTCTTTTCTAGCACTTGGAGCACTATGGATATTCTACATAACCCGATCTATTATTACCATTGCTATTCCGTTCTCTTTTGTCACCATCGACCTGCTTACTATCAAGATGCTTCCTTTTCTGGCCATTATTGTTGTGCTGGTGGTTGTGGTTCCGACCATTTTGCGTCTGATTCTATTGCTTAGGTTTAGACTTGTTGGCCTCCTCCTTACTAACATTTTCCTGAAGCCTTTCCACTTCTATAGCCATTTCTAAAGCATCAGCGTAAGAAGTGGTTCCAGGATTCGCTAGCTTGACTCCTAGACCAATCTTTGGTCTGAGTCCCCTGGTGAACTTGGTGACCCTCAAGAAATTAGTTGGGACCAATTCTGGCATGAACTTGGCTAGTCGATTGAACTGTTGAGCATACTCGACTACAAATAAGTTCCTTGCTTCAGACAGGTGAACTCTTCTACCCTCGTAGCGATGACTGCCAAGTTGTAGTACTTCTTGTGAAAGAGCTCCACAAATCTAGTCCATGTCATGGTGGCGACGTCATGAGTTTGTTGTACTAAATCCCACCAGATTCTAGAATCCTTCTTCAGAAGAGAAGAAACGCAGGATATGCGGTCCGCATTGTCGAGGTTCATGTGTGCAAGGATTGGCTCTACATTCCTGAGTCATTCTTCCGCCTCGAAGGGGTCGGTTGTCCCTTCAAAGTTTGGAGCATTCTGCTTATGAAAATGCTCATAGACTTGGCTCTATGTACTGAGCTGGATAAGGCGCATAATTCGCCATCGGCCAACCCCCATATGGACCTACTATTTGGGGTGCTTGAGCCGTATGCTAAGGCTGTTGTCGCGGTTGAGGCTGGGGCTGAGTCTGAGGCTGTTGGAAGATTCTAGAGTTTCTAGACTTATCCTTTATTAAATTATTCATCCAAAATGCTTAAATCCTTAATAAACATGCTTGTGACAAGTGTCACGTTCTTATTAATTCTATCTAAACCTTAGGTTATAATAAATAATATTTCTAGGACCAGCTATATTAATGAAACCTTATATTATAATTAATATTTCTAAACTATAGTTTAAACTTATAAAATCTATAATTGTTTCTATGAGTTTCCAACTAAATCCCGGCTTGAACCAATAGCCACGATAAGTAAAATACTACAAGCTACTACTAGATATTGCTACTACTATCTAGCTAAGTAAAATTTCGAGGCACTACATTGGCCCCAGCCCTCCTCCATACAAGATCAATTGTTTAGGCCTATTTGATTGAGTTGGACATAATTGCATTGGTTCATTATAATAGTTAAACTTAGCTATTGATTAGCAACAAATTAATTATAATTTAATAGAATTTGTTTCAATGTGACCTTTTTGAATTTATAGAAAATTATAGTACTTTGGTTTTAAAATTTTAATTTAACAATTTTGGAAAACCATAGTCATTAATTTTTGAAAATTAATAATAAAAATATTATTTTAATTAAATAATGAGTTTATTTTAAGAATTATATTTGATCTCCACCGTTGGTTTAACAAGCTTAATAGCTTAATGGGGCATCGAGACGCTTTGATTCGTCCCCCTACGGAAGGTGTTCATTAGTTATTTTGGCAAGGTTAGATTTCAAAAGATAGATAATTATAGGTCAAATTCTGCTAGACTCGCCCCTACGGTGACTACTAGGACTAAATCTATCATTATTGAAACCGTGGGTATAGCTCATAAAATAAGATTTTTCTTATTTTGATCGAATAATAGGTTGTTAATAATGGTGTCCATTATTAAATGAGATTACAACTCTATTTAACTAATTATATTTTTTTGACTCTTGCCCATCTGGACAACGATATCATAGAATAGTTAAAAACCTAAAGAAATAGAGATGTGAGTATTTTGGTATTTTTTTCCATATCATACATATTTATGGTATATGTTGTGTTATTTCTTGAAATTAGAGTGAATAGAAGTTTTATTGAGAAAATGTGATTGATTTCTATTTTATTGATAATATGTCGTTTAAAATATGGTTGTGTCTACTCCCATCATTTCTCAACTTTCTATGGAGAAACTCACTGGAGAAAACTTCCTTAAGTGGAAGAATAATATCAACATAGTGTTGATTGGTGACAACGCCAAGTTCATCATGACTGAGGAATCCCCAGAAGTTCCAGCTGAAGGAGCTCCCAAGTCTGAAAAAAGAGAAATATGAGTGTTGGCAGACGGCTAATAACAAGGCACGACACTACATGTTGACTAGTATGGTTGACACACTCAAGACAAAGATGGAGAATGTCGAGCTGGCCTATGGAATCATGGATCAACTCCAAGACATGTTTGGTGCAAAGTCTGTGTAGACTCGTTATGTGGCCACCAAGAAATATGTCAATGCTCGGATGGCACTGTCTCTGCACGTTCTTGATCAACTCAACTATGGTCTGACGCAACTCATAAATGAGCTTCAGACTTTCGAGTCTATCATGGGTAGACCTAGTAAAGGAGGAGAAAAGAAGACTACTGTTGTTGCTTCTGATCCAGCTAAGGCTGAAGCTAACCAAGCTTCGTCTTTGAAAGCTGGAAACAAGAGGAAAGATGGACAAAACAACAACCCCAAGCTTGTAAAGGCTGCAAAGACGAGTGCACAACCAATTGCACAGATGCCTAAGGGGAAGAAAAAGAATAACAAGAAAGGTAAAGGTAAATGCTTTCACTACAAAGAGAATGGGCATTGGAAACAAGATTGCCTCAAATTTCTAACAACAAAAAATAAATGTAATGATTATAGTTCA
Organism: Humulus lupulus; assembly: GCF_963169125.1. Taxonomy (NCBI): domain Eukaryota; kingdom Viridiplantae; phylum Streptophyta; class Magnoliopsida; order Rosales; family Cannabaceae; genus Humulus; species Humulus lupulus. Next base: position 74,778,529 of record NC_084797.1, read on the forward strand.
TTTATCTTAGAAATATTTGTTTTAGACAATGATAAATTCATTTGGATTATTGATTCTGGATCTAATAACCATGTATGTAACTCTTTGCAACTTCTTGAATCGTGAGAGGAAGTAGATGAAGGTGGCTTAAAGCTTAGAGTTAGGAATGGAGTGTTCGTTACGGTCCAAGCTAGAGGAAGAGCTCGCCCGAAGTTCAAAAATAAATATTTAATTTTGAAAGATGTATTTTTTATTCCGGATTTTAGTAGAAATTTAATTTCAGTTTCCATGTTGTAATTAGAACAATTTGTTATGACGTTCACAAGTTCTAATATATCTATTTCTTTCAATGGATCACAATTGTGTATTGCATGTTTGGAAAACGGGCTTTATATTCTGCGACCTAACAAACCCCTCGCACTTAATAATGATTTATTCAAAGTAGCTAAACGTAGGACCAATAAATATCAAAAGACTGATAACGATAACATAACGTATTTATGGCATTTGAGACTAGGTCACATTGGCTGTGATAGAATTCAAAGACTTACAAAGGACGGACCTTTGAGGGAACTCACCTTGGGTAAATTACCTGTCTGTGAATCTTGTCTAGAAGGCAAACTGACCAAGTGTCCATTCTCTGCAAAAGGTGATAGGGCCAAATAACCACTTGGACTTGTTCATCCAGATGTTTGTGGACCTTTGAATGTATAAGTCAGGGGTGGTTTTGATTATTTCATCACTTTCATTGATGATTACTCTAGACACTCATGTCTTTACCTAATGCATAGGAAATCAGAAACATTTTCAAAGTTTCAGGAATTCCTAGCTATGGCTCAGAACCAATTAGGTAGAACGTTAAAGATCTTGCGATCTAAGTTGGGTGGAGAATATTTGGATATGCAATTCCAAGATCATTTAACTGAACTTTGGATTTTATCACAACTTACTGCCCCGGGTACTCCGCAACAAAATAGTGTAGCGAAATGCCAGAACAGAACTTTATTGGAAATTGTTAGTTGCATACATAGTTATTTAACTCTGCCAACTTCATTCTGGGGACATGCAATTGAAACTTCAAACAACATTCTACATATCATACCATCCAAACCAATCCCTAAAACACCTTTAGAATGTTGGAATGGTCATGAACCTAGCCTACATCATTTTAGAATATGGTCATTCCTTCAGTTTCTCTAACCCTTGAATCCTTTCTGTCGCAGGGTATCACCAAGAAACTGAACCGATCTTCAAATTTCTTCACAGTCTTCCAAAGTATCCTTAGAATCAACTAGACTAGGGTGGGAAATTCTCAACACATGAGATAGATACAAAGAGAAGACGAATAGAAGAGAATATTGAGGCTTAGAAAATGACTTATGCTGTAGAGAGAATCTAAAACCTAGAACATCGAAGCTAGATCTTCAGATCATCTGATAGATCGTCTTTCAAAAATTTGATCTCAACTCTCACTTAGCATTCCTTTTATATGATCAATTAGGTCATTTACTTTAATTAAAAAATCAATAAAATAACAGATAATATCATCCATTAAGTCAAAATTTTCATGGGCTTTAGGCCCGTGAAATTTCCCATTTAATTATAAGCCCATTGGACTTTAAAATCAAGGCATGTATTATTTTCTATCGATTTAATTAATTAAATACTTATTTAAATCCTTTATCAAATTAATTATTTATAATTTTAACATTGATTTAAACTTATTTATTAATTTTTACAACAATTTGTCTTAATTAATATATCTGCCATAAAATCTCTTTTCTTCTTTGAATTGTATAACTCTGTGAAAACATCAAATATTGATCTGGTCAACTTTGATAATGAGATCAATCAATTGAGACTATTTAGATGATTTTATCTAAGGTACAGTGGGGACCATGGGCCTATGAAATCAAGTTTCAATAAGTTATCATAAATTTACCAAATAAATTTACTAACTTATTAATTCCTCGTGACTCCACTAAAAACATAGAATTACACTCTTGAATTCATAGAACACTCTATAAGCAATATATATAGTTATTAATTATCCATTGTTACAACAATAATTATCACTCAATCCTCTATAGACGATCTACAATGAAATGGGACTAAAATATAGTTTTACTCCTCATTGTATTTTACCTTAAAATACTTAGTTCCTTGTAAATGATATTTCAGTAAACTAATATTAAATACTGAAATGAGATATCTATCATTTAGCACCTTAAACCAAACTAAAAGGAAACCATCATTTTACTTCTTCATCAGAAGTTATAGATGTTCATATCATTGATCAACACTCCCACTCAATTATACTATCAAGTTCCCAAGATGTAAGTATGTGCTAGTCTGTAGGGTAAGCTGGTAACAAACAAGTCAAAGAACTCAAATAATACAATCAGTTAGAATACTAACCAATCATAATTGAGATTGAATTGACCTATGGTCAACTATATGATATGACTTGAATATATAATAATGTTATACTTACTTATCTTTTCTACTGTCAATATCGGTCCAGTCCGATGTAACAAATACATCCGATCTTATCTACTTTGCTAATGTTCTAGAAAGAACATAACACTGTAATGTGTAAGTAGATCATATCATAAATTGGCAAGTCAGTGTAAATCTTGTGCACTGACTAATCTTAGGAATATCTTATGTTTTAACATATAATTATATTATATTCCACTGTGATTACGTCACTATAAATATGATTAGTTATATGCTCAGGATTTAATAAAGGTTTATATTAAACAAATAATCATGAAAATAAAACATGTGAGCAAAGTAATTGACCAAGTCAAAAAATGATTTATATTCTATTATTTATAATAAAATGAGATTACAAAGAAATTTGATTTTAATTAGGGCATAAAACCCTAACAGGTGACACTAGTGACGATGATCCATTGTCTTTCAAACAGGCAATGGCTAGCCTTGAAAAGGAACTATGGCTTGAAGCCATGAAACAAGAAATGGAGTCCATGTTCTCAAATTCTGTCTGGGATCTTGTGAAGCACCTAGTGACTTTAGGGTCATTGGGTGCAAGTGGATCTATAAGAAGAAACAAGGTGTTGATGGAAAGATCAAAACTTATAAAGCTCGATCACTTTGCTCACATGTCTTATTTTCATGATTATTTGTTTAATATAAACTTCTATTAAATCTCAAGCATATAGCTAATCATATTTATGGTGAAGTAATCACAGTGGAATATAAATATGATTAGATGTTCAAACATAAGTTAGTCCGTAGATAAAATGTCTCAACTATATTTCATGTGTTTGATGCTTAAAACTGTTTTGTGTGACACTATCTTTCTACCTTTTGAACACTAGGAAGATGGGTACTACAGTAATGTCTTCTCATATTTGTCTCAACATTTTATGTTGCTAGTCTTGCTATTGCTTATAGTATAAGGTGCATGTGCTGTACGCAAGCAAAATGTAGCTAAACAAAGTCATAAACTGAAATAAATACAAATAGAACATGAGCAAGAAACAATGAAGTATCATTGATGCGTTGTTTGTTTTTCTCAAATTTTGGAGGTACATTTTATACATGAATATTAGTTATTGTTGGTTATATGGAGAAAGTTATTGTTGGAGAAATAAAGGGACACATTTATTAGCATACAACACATTAAAATCTAAACAAAAACTCTTTAAAATTTAAACTACAAGACTTGAAATTTAAATCACTAGGTGTTTAACGCTCAAAACGTGCATCCACTAAGCGGTGGTTGTAGTATAGATCGGGCGGACGATTCCACAAGGAGGTAAAGAAATAAAGTTAATCAATAAATAAGTTTAGAGATAAATAATATGAGGAAAATGGAACAAGTTATATTTTTCTTGTTTTTGGGATTTAAAGATTAGAAATAAAGATACACTAAAGTGTGATGTAACAATAGGTAACAAGTAGGAAGGATCAAGAGTCACCAATTTGCATCCTTATTTATTTGGTTCTTTGATTCATAAAAATTACAAAAATCAGTAGTTCACATCCCAACTATTTATTTGGAAGATTTAACATTGAAGCACAAATATGTTTCACAAAATTGTATTCAAGTGATTATTATTCTTTACCATGGAAAGATGAGATAAATCTTATGAGAAATCTAAAAGAGACATTATACTATTGACAATAATGCAATAAAAGATTGGACATAAAACCTAACACAAATATTACTTTTACTATTTATAAAATACATAGAAAGAGCATGACTAATTCTATATAGATTTTAGAAAAAGTAAATATATATGAATGAGATGGAGAAAATGATAAAGATATTATCTATATTATTTTCATTAATTTGATAATACATAGAAAGTGTTTGACAAAATCTATATACCATTAGTAAACATAACTATAGATAACAAGATGAAGAAATAGAGATGAAAGAAAATAAATCACTCACATATATAAACTTTAAGCACATGGTGAATCAAAAATACCAAACAAAGTCATAGTGCATATAGGATCATCCTAACCTTCCTAAGAAGGTTAGCTTATTACGCTAGACATTCTCATGAAATTCTAGAGAGAAAATATGAGAAATGAGACAAAAATTTGGTAGAGTTTTGCTACCTAAAAATTACATTGTAAATGTGAAATGGGAGTCCCTATTTATAGAGGTAGAAAAGGACTAAAAAGAAATTAAACAATAAAATGGGATTTACATAATAAATCTGAAATATTAATAATAAAATATGATTTTGAAAAATCAAATCTTATTATATATATTAACCTAGTTATTTTGGATTATGGTCAATATGTCATTTTTCTAAAACACCAAAAAAAAAAGGTGAGCTTTAAAGCTCAAAATGGAAAGGTGCAAGGTCCAAAGTGCACAAAAAATTGGGCCAAAGGTGGCTGGTGGCAGCTGGTCCATTGACCCATTTCCAGCCAATGGGAGTGCGACACGTGAACAGGTGGAGCTGAAGGAAAATGGCTGGTTGACCGGGTCAACGGGCTGGAGGAGGAAGGGTCTGTTGGGCCTGCTGATGGGCTACTAGGCCTGCTGGGGGAAAGGAGGCTTGAACCGGGTTGGGTCACCAGGTGGGGTTGTTTAGGCCACTGGAGCTAGGTGCTGAAGGAGAATTACATTGGAGAGTGCTTCAGATTGGGCTGCTGGAGACTAGGGAGGCTGGCTGGGCGACGTGGCGGCCTTGGGTTGGCTGGCAGGAGGATGCGTGGCACTAGATGAAGCGCTCAACCTGGCGCTGGGGAGAGAGGAAACTAGGCGGGCTGGGTCTTTGGGCCTATATTTCAAGAAAAATGCCATATTTTCCTTCTCTATTTTAGATTTATTTGTTTCATTTTCTCTTCATTTCAAAGTGCCAAAATACAACTTTAATTCCTACAAAATAATAATAAACTAAATCATAATCAAATATTTTCATTTATAAAATAAATCATATTAATTCCATGAAAAATATTAATTAAAACTTAATTTATTTTGACTATTAAAATCAATAAATGTGCATTTTTCACTACTAATCACTAGGCTTAAAATCTAAACTACGACCCTTTAAATTATATAATTAAACTATAAAGCATATCATTTAAAATATAAACAAAAATTCTTTAAAATTTAAACCACAAGGCTTAAAATTTAAAGTTGGTTGTTTAAAATTTAAGCCTTGTGGTTTAAATTTTAAATCTTCCGGTTTAAATTTTAAAAATTTTGGTTTAGATTTTAAACCTTATGCTTTAAAGTTTAAAGGGTCGTGTTTTAGATTTTTAGCAAATTAGTTTACATTTTATGTTTTGTAGTTTATATTTTGAAGAGTTGTGGTTTAGATTTTAAGCCTTGATGTTTAACTTTTAAAGGGTCATGGTTTATATTTTATGTCTCGAGGTTAATATTTTAAAGAATTTTCGTTTACATTTTAAGCTTTGTGATTTAAATTTTAAAGAGTTGTGGTTTATATTTTAAGCCTTGAGGTTCACATTTTACATGGACATTGTTTAGACTTTAAGCCTAATGGTTTAAATTTTAAGCATTGTGGTTTAGATTTTAAAGTATCATCATTTATATTTTACATGGTCATGGTTTAAACTTTAAGCCTTGTGGTTTAAATTTTAAAGGATTGTGGTTTAGATTTTAAGCCTAGTGGTTTAACTTTTAAGCCTCGTGGTTTAATTTTTAAAAGAGTCGTGATTTAAATTTTTAAAGAGTCGCGGTTTAAATTTTAAGTCTTGTGGTTTGAATTTTAAAGGATAATTGTTTAAATTTTAAAGAGTCGTGATTTAGATTTTAAATGATCATGTTTTATATTTTATATGGTTGTGATTTAGATTTTAAGCATATTGGTTTAACATTTAAGCCTTGTGGTTTAGATATTAAGTTTTATGGTTTCAATTTTAAAGAGTCGTAGTTTAAATTTTAAGCATTGTGGTTTGAATTTTAAAGACTAGTGGTTTAAATTTTAAAAAGTTGTGGTTGGGATTTTAAAGAATCATGGTTTATATTTATATATTGTCGTGGTTTAGATTTTATGATAATTTTTAAGCATTGTGATTTAAAATTTAAAAAGTCGTGGTTAAATTCTAAGCCTTGAGATTTAAATTTTAAGGAGACGTGGTTTAAATTATAAAGATTTGTCGTTTAAATTTGAAGGCTTGTGGTTTAAATTTTAAGTCTTGTGGCTTAAATTTTAAAGACTAGTAGTTTAAATTTTAAAGAGTCATAATTTAGATTTTAAATAATCGTGGTTTATATTTTATATAGTTGTGGTTTAGATTTTAAGCCTAGTGGTTTAACTTTTAAACATTGTGGTTTAAATTTTAAAAAATCATTGTTTATTTTTTTTAAGCCTTGTGGTTTAAATTTTAAAGAGTCGTGGTTTATATTTTAAGCCGTGTAGTTTAAATTTTAAAGAGTAATGATTTAAATTATAAAAATTCGTGGTTTTGATTTTAAAGGATCAGTATTTATGTTTTATATGGTCGTGGTTTTATTTTAGGTCTAGTAGTTTAACTTTTAAGCCTTGTGGTTTAAATTTTAAGTCTTTTGGTTTAAATTTTAAAGGGTCGTGGTTTAAATTTTAAAGAGACGATGTTTAAATTTTTAAAGAGATGTGGTGTAAATTTTAAAAAGTCGTGGTTTAAATTTTAAGTTTTGTGGTGTAAAGTTTAAAGAGTCATGGTTTAAATTTTAAAGAGTCATGATTTAGCTTATAAAGGATCATGATTTATATTTTATACGGTCGTAGTTTAGATTTTAAGTCTAATGGTTTAACTTTTATGCCTCATGGTTTAAATTTTAAAAAGTCATGGTTTAAATTTTAAGTATTGTGGTTTAAATTTCAAAGAGCTGTGGTTTAAATTTTAAGTCTTACGGATTAAATTTTAAAGAGTTGTGGTTTAAATTTTAAGTATTGTGGTTTATATTTAAGCTTTGTGGTTTACATTTTGAAGAGTTGTGGTTTAGATTTTAAGTTTTGAGGTTGAACTTTTAAAGTGTCCTGGGTTTGATTTTATATCTTGAGGTTTATATTTTAAAGGATTGTTGTTTACATTTTAAACTTTGTGGTTTAAATTTTAAAGAGTTGTGGTTTTGTAATGTCCAAGTAGACCAGTTATTTAATTGGTTGCTATGACATGTTCATTAATAGTGTTAATTTACAATTATACTTTTATTTGTGGTATTATTTTAAATTAATTTTAGAAAAGTGAGATGATTGTAGAGTCCATGAATGCTTACTTAGTTAGCTAGATAGTAGTAGTTGTAGTATTTTAGATTTTGTGGATTTTGGTTCAAACCGGGACTTAGTTGGAAACTCCTAGCAATAGTTATGGATTTTATAAGTTTATCTTATAGTTTAAGAATATTAATTATAACATAAGGTTTGATTAATATTGCTGGTTATAAATATGATATTTATTATAACCTAAGGTTTAGATGGAGCCAATAAGAATATGACACGTGTCATAAGCATGATTATTAAGGAATTATTATTTTAATGATAAAATAAGGAAATATAGGACTTAGTTTTCACTAGAAACTATTAGGGTCGTAGTTTGACTCAGTCAAAGTAGTTATCCAACCTTAATTATGCTGAAAGGGTGGAATTACGTGTTTAAAATATTCACGTATGCCGATATATCGCAGCATAGGAGCCGATATATCGCCTGATGTAGAATACGGAAAACACGTTGACATTGCACGATCGTACGAACGAAGACTCGGGACTAGGGGGTAGCCGATATATTGTCACATAGGGGCGATATATCGCCTATATTATATACATTTAAAAAAAAAAAAATTTGACTCCTTAGACCTACCTCTGATAGTTTTAACTGAGTCTTCAGCCTCTGGTTGAAAAATATTCAATATTTTCAATTAAATTCATAATTTTTATTCAAAACCAAAATGAAGATTTTTATTCGTAGAACTCTATAAATAGGACTTAGAACTCAACCCTTCCACTTACTCTTCAGCTGTGATCAGACTCCAAGGTGCTAGTGAGACCATAAGAGTGATAAACACTTGGGTTGGGAAAAAGCTTTGCCATTCTTAAGCTTTATCAAACACTTGGGACGTGAGGATTAGAGTATTTCGATATTGGAGTTAAACCAATCCATAAGGTCAACTAAGGTACCCTTATTCTTAAGTTCAATTCTGTTTGATTCCTTAGTTTCTTTAGTTTTCATTCAGGTTCTAACTTTTGTTATGGTTTTGTGGTTAGGTTTTTAAGTTCTTTGAACTTAAGGTGTCTTTTTGATAAGTTTCCTCTTGGTGGTTTAGTTTTATATCTTTCATCTCTTTCCTTTAGAAATACTCACCATATTTATTGCTGGTTTTAGGAGTGTTCCAAGTCCCACATTTGTTCTCAATTATCCTGGTGTTGGTAAGGAAAATTAGATAGTTTAGTATTATGCTCTAGTTTATGTAATGTATGATATAGTTTATGTTTATATGACCTAACATTTCAGGTACAATAAAGGGGTAAGTGTGTGTGGACCTAAGGTGTCCAATGATGTATGACGGACTATGTCCGGTAGGCTCGGTTGCCAAAACTTTATGACGGACCTATGACGGACTTTTGTCCGGGGCTTAATTGCCACCCCTGTATAAACACTTATCTTTTTATTATATCTAACTTGTTATTATAATTATGATTATGATATATGACCTATAGTTATGATTATGATCTATGATCTATGATCTATGACTTATGACCTATGACTTATGACTTAGAGTATAATTTATGATTTATGACTTAGATTATGATTTAGAATTATGACTTAAGTTATGATATGATCTAGAGGTTTGTGTTTGTATGACTTTTGTGAATTTATGTTATGTTTGATTATATGACTAACCCTTTGTTTGTATGTTCCTTAATGGGCTTAGAAGCTCACTCCTTATGATGTTATTTCAAGAAATTAAGAATAGAAAGGTCGGTGGCGAGTGGGACCTAAGGACTTCGTGATGTATTTGTTGGAGACCATATAGTCGAGCATGATCTAGCGGTCCAAATTATTTATTTATTTTTTGAAGAAAATTATTTTAAATTTTTATTTAAATGTTGCTCATATTTTTATGTTAAAGACAATTATTTTGTTTTTGTAAAACCATGGATCCATGTATTTATTTTTAATTTTTTATTAATAAAAGAGCAATATTTACGATTATGACCCAACACTATGTTCTCGGTAATCGATGAGAAATTAGGGCGTTACAGGTGGTATCAGAGCACACGACTATATTGGTCCTGAACGTTCCCACGAAATACACACGATAGCGACAAAGGACCTACTCGTTACCAAGTAAGTATATACATTGTTTTCCAAATATATTTGTAATGTTTTCTTGTGTTATTTTCATAAATCAGCCCAATGGACAAAGGTTAAAGTTATAAGAAATATACCAAACCCTGAGTATTATGATGGATCCGATGTGAAGGATTAGACGTATATAAGAACACATTGTTAAATTTTATTATATGTTGTTTTAGAATATTTTCCTTAGTTGCTATTTTTTTTAACATGTTATTTGCTTTTATTATTGTTTCATTGTTTAGTAAGTGTTAAGAAAATTATGGATTCAATTGAAAGTGTAAGGTTTAAATTCCTCTCTTATGGGTTAGCCCATTTGTGAAGGCCCATTTGCTTTGCATTATTAGATTGGATCTAATTAAATGAATAAAAATTAATAAACCAAGGGTTCAAATTCCTGTCTTTTGGGTCCAAGTGGAAGTTAGGGGGCCTTAGTAGTGGGTACGATATACTGAACCCAACCCTCCTCCACGGAAGATTCAATTGTTATGGCCCATTTACAAGAGTTGGAATTAATTGTAATAGGGTAGTTTTTATAGATAGATGGACCTAATAGACAGTTGTGCAATAGGCTAAGTTGTACCCTATTTTGTTTTGTTTGTCTTAGTTTTTCAATTCTTTTCTCTTTTGGGGAAACATAGAAGACACATGGAGCAGGAACCAAGAAGATCTGAAAGACTAAATAGTCATGGAAGAGGTCGAGGTAGAGGTCGAGGAAGGGGAAGGGGGCGAGGAAGAAGAGTAGCCGCCACCCCTACCTTTGAAGACTTTCCAACAGCCCCAGGAGTGCCAGAGGCACCCAATGTAGTGGAAGATCTGGTAGCTGCTGCTACTTGAGAAAATTTGGAAAGGGAGAATGCCCATCTTAGGGTAGAGCTAAGGAGAAGGAAGAAGAGTTCCAAATAAACTCAAGGCAACAACAACAAGTGGCGCAGCAAGTCGTTCCTCTAGCGCAATTACTACAGTTGGCAGAACCTCGCTACGAGGCAGTATATGAATGCTTTAGAAAGTAGCAACCTTCGAACTTTGATGGTGGGTCAGACCCGATAGAAGCAGAAGAGTGGCTTCAATCGGTGGAGTCCATATTAGAACACATGCGGTTGGGAAACGAAGATCGAGTCTCACGCGCTTCAAGTTTGCTAAAGAAAGACGCCCGCATCTGGTGGGATATAGTGAAACAGACTAGAGATGTTAGCATTCTGACATGGGATGAGTTTATCCAAGTGTTCAACAAGAAGTATTATAGTCCTGCGATTCTAGCCATAAGGGTGGATGAATTTGTCGCGCTTACTCAAGGGAATTCGTCTGTGACAGATTATCCCAAGAAGTTTGATAGGCTAGCTAAGTTCGCGACGGACATGGTACCCATCGAGACACTAAGAATTCAAAGATTCATGAAGGGACTGAAACCTATGATAGCCCGTGATGTGAAGTTGATTCGGGGAATAACTGTAATGCCCTAGTTACCCCAAAAAAATTACGATGAACAGTGAACCAGAAATTTAACTCGCTACTCGAGTTCTTTGGTTAAAAACGTGCTTCTAGGTATTATTAACAAGCTAAGGTAGAAAACCAATCAAAAGGAAAGGATATATTTTATTTAAAACATAAAATTGTTCATGGGCCCATCAAAAAATTTACAAGTTATTTACAACTCAAAATGGTCATTACTTTTTCAAATTTACAAACCCGCCGACCTAAGCGGCAAAAATAGGGTAATCCCCCTAGTTCCTCTGAGAACTCCTTGGCCGTGGTGGTCAAGCGGCCGCATATGTACACAACACCACCTAAGATCTCCACTCAAGGCTGGGTGAGCTTCTCTTTCCCTTTACCTGCACCACATAGCACCCATGAGCCAAAGCCCAGCAAGAAAACACAATATATCACGAATATAGTATCAACAATGATCATAATCATAAATCAAGAGTTTCAGTCCAAAACAGATGAGTGACAGTCGCAAAAGTCACTAAGGTGGGTTCTGTTCCCTCCAGCCATGTGATGATAGGGTCACCGAGGCTTTACAAATAAGCGATCCTTTCACTAGCTTAAACATGATAGGTGCTTGATGACTAGTCACCAACATAACCTACCTCATGACCATAGACTCATAACCATGGGATTCTGCTCCCTAGCCATGTGACAAGCTGTCAACTAGGCCTTTGGCCCTGGCTCTGAGTAACTAGCTTAGACTAGTCAAGCACTTATAAGTTTCAGCGACCTTAGGGTCGGTCCAGCATCAACGCTCCCAGAGTCATTCAACACTTATATCGATTAGATCTAATCTTTTATCGGCCCTGCATTCAGGACGCTTATGCCGTTTCTGTCTCTCAGGTCAGTAATATGCGACCAATGTCGTCCCTGACTAATCAATGCCATACACAAGTAAGCAAGCTCTACTAAGCATTTAATATGCAATCAATGTTCACATTTATCAACCAACATGCCTCAACAACAAGCATGCATGTCATATACACAGGGTGCGATTTTCTTACCTCTGGTTCGAGTGAGAATTAATATAAGATCGACCCTTGACAACGATCTGTCTTTTTGTCCCATAGGGGTTACCTGGTCATAACCAATTATGGGATTCCATCAATAAAATGAATAATAAAATATTCCCGGACCAAGACCTAGTCTTTGGGACATCGAATCCCACTAAACCGGGTAGTAAGATCGATCCCGAGGCCTAAGGTTTGAATCCCTAAGTCAAAAACACAATTTTGGTCAAGATGGCCCTCAAGCACCGAGGCCCTTCCCCAAGCGCCACGACCCTTCCCAAAAAACATAGGCAACTTCGCCTCAAGCACCTGCCTCAAGCGTCGTGGCCCTTCCCCAAGCGCCACGGCCCTTAAGCCTCTTCAGCACCACCTTCTTCTTCAACAAGCTTGGGCCGCGACGCTCTAGAACAGAGCCGCGGCCCCACCCAAAATTCATCCAAAAAACCTCTGTTTTTTCTCCTTTAAACATATTTCAAAACCTTGTAAAAACTCTCCCAATATCACTAATCAAGGCCACCAATTATTACCATAACTTATCCACCATATAACAATCAAAACCCAAGCTTTACACCAATCAAAACTTTCTCAAATTCCTCATTCAATTATCAAAACTCCATACTTTAAAACTAGCTCAAAAACAAGGAAAAACACTATAAAATGGAACTAGAACCTTACCTTAAGCTTGAATCTAAGTCCTCTTCAATGGTTGAACTAAGTCTATAACCTCCAAGCTTTGATTCTTCAATTTGGGATAAAAAAACTCCAAGGAAGAACAAGGAAAGATGATGAACGTGAGGAGCAAAAACAACCTTCTGTTTTGATTCTCTTTTCTACAGGTTACCAAGGTTATATATATCCTAGGGGTGAAATGACTATTTTTCCCCTAGGTCATTTAAAAGCTTCTAAAGACTCCCAAGGGTAAAACTGCCCTTTTCAACCTATCTCGTTAATCATAATTAACGCTCTCCAGTTACGGCTATTCTCAATATTCTCAAATACCAATTATTCTTATCCTGTTACCCTTTAATTCTCGTTAATGCTCTAATCACCGAAATACCCCGAGACTCACCCCGAGCCCCGAGCTTAACCCTGTTATGACCAAATCGATAGTTTATATTCAGAGATCGTCTCATGCCGAATAGCTCGAACAAATCCACATTATAATGTGGCCTCAAAAATTAATCACAAGCATGCACCAAAATATACAAATATGCCCTCAACAGGCCAAATTACCAAAATACCCCTTAATCAAATGTGGACCCACATGCATGTATTTAACATCATATTATAATATAGTTCCCATAAGCATGCATATAATCATTTAATGGCTTAATAAAACAATTATGGCCCTCCCAGCCTACTAATCCAGTCATTAAACCACATTAGGGATTTTGGGGCATTACAATAACCACTTATGCAGAAACTTTAGAGGTAGCCTTGGAAGCTGAGCAGGCTGAAGAAAGGATCTGGAAGGAAGGTATGGCCAGAAGGGATGCCAAAAGGAATAACAATGACCAGAACAACCACAAACGAAAACATGACGGTGGTCAAAATCAAAAGGCCGATAAATAGAATAAGACTGTGTCAGAAAAAAAAAAAAAAAAAGGGAATAAGAAACCATATGTGGAATATCCCTAGTGACCTATCTGCAAGAGGAAGCATTCAGGAGAATTTAGATATAGGACTAAAGGTTGTTTCAATTGTGGAGAAGAAGGACACATTAAAAAAGGACTGTCCAAAGTTGAAGGATAAAAAAAAAGTTGACAAGCTCGTGCCAGCTGGAGTTTTTGCTCTTACTGTTATATTATTTTATAATATAATGTAATATTATATTATAATGTTTTAGATTAAATAAATGTGACAAAGTGTGTAACATATTATAACATATAATAGAGAGTTACAATATTTAGATATATGAGATATATCCAAATAATGTAACATATTTGGTGTTACAAATTTGTAACTTCCAAATATTACCCTTTATTGTGTAAAATTGTTGTTCCACAATATTGAGATGAATTTCATAAAGCCATATGTGCTATGGCTGTTAGAGATATGATTTAAACCCCAATAATGTGTTTTGGGAGTTACAAAATCATTTGGGAGGGTTTGGAACCGTTTAGAAAACAACACATTTTTTGTGCTGAAATTGGTCGGTGGCCGCGACCACCAACATTCAGTGGCCGCGGCCTATGGGACCAAGACTAGTGGCCGCGACCACTAATGTCTCTGGTCGCGGCCACAGGCCAAAACTGACCAATTTTTCAGTTTTTTCAATCTTTGTTGAACGGCTCAAAAAACTCAAATAACTCCCAAATCTCATTTTTAATTCCATATTAATCCAATTAAACATTGGTAACAGCCATGGGGGTTTGTGGAATTTGAAATTCAAAGGGTGTCTCTAAACTCTATAAATAGGAGCCTATAGCTCACTTGAAAGACACAACATTTCTATCCATTAGAGCACTTGGCTAGAAACACCTTGAGGCTTGATTATTCCAGAAAGCTTTTCCAATATCTGTGAGAGATCCCTTAGTGCTTGAGTTAGGGGAAAATAAGCTTTTGGACAAAGGTTTCAAACATTGTTCAAGTTTGTGATTCCCAACACTCTTCACTTTGGTAGTGTGAGTGAGAGTTGTTTCTATTTGGTTTGTTTGTTCCTTCTTTCTACTCTATTTCTCTTCATCTTCATATTCTTCTCTTTTGTTTATTTGTATTTCTTATTTTGAGTTGTAATCTTCTTTTCTTTATTTCAAACACTTTTACTTTACTTGTAATGTTTTGCTTTGAGTTGTATTTTCACTATTCTATTCTTCTTCTCTTCTTCTTGTTCTTTAGTTTATTTGTATAGAGTTGTAACTCTTTTTAATCAATCATTATTTATTTGTAATATATTGCATAGAGTTGTAATTTATTGTAACTTCCATTGAGGCAAATTTATATTTTCCTAACATTCAAAAGCTTATCCCTTTTTGTTTCAATGGAAGGGGAAACCATCAAGATCATGAACCAAGACCTAGTAAGGTTGGATGGATTTGATGGATCCAATTTTACTAGGTGGCAAGACAAGGTGAGGTTTCCATTAACCACTCTCAAAATCGCCTACATCCTTGAGTCTTCCTTGGCACCTCTAGCCGAGCAATCCGACAAAGACACTCCCGAGGAGGTGGAGAAGAGAAGGAAGAGGGAGGAGGATAATCTCCTTGGTAGGGGTCATATCCTCAACGCCCTATCTAATAGGCTCTATGACCTCTACACCGAGACCAAATCGGCCAAGGAGATATGGGATGCACTTGAGAAAAAGTTTAAGGCGGAAGAAGAAGGTACCAAAAAGTTTTTGATATCTCAATACTTCGATTTCAAATTTTTTGGTGATAAACCTATTCTTCCTCAAATTCATGAATTGCAAATTATTGTTAATAAATTGAAAGTGTTAAAGATTGAGCTTCCCGAGGCCTTTCAAGTTGGTGCTATAGTGGCTAAATTACCACCAACTTGGAAGAGCTATAGGAAAAGAATCCTTCATAAAAATGAGGATTATTCTTTGGAGGAGATCCAAAAGCATATTCGAATCGAAGAGGAATCGATATGTAGAGATAAACTTGTGGAGGGGTCTAATGGAGAGACTTCCAAAGCAAATGCGGTGTCATAACCAAAACATCCCAAAAACAAAGGGAAAAAGGGTAATGAGAAACCTTTGGGTCCAAAAACCAACCCAAACAAGTTTAAGGGCGAGAAAGGTCATTGCTTTGTGTGTGGGAAAAAGGGTCACTATGCTAGAGAGTGTAGACATAGAAAGGACCAACAAGGACCTAAGGTGAACGCAACTCAAGTGGAAAACATAGTTGCTACCCTTAGTGAGGTGAATGCGGTCCAAAGCAAGGTGAAAGGGTGGTGGTATGATACATGTGCCACCGTCCATGTCACCTATGACAAATCATTGTTCAAGACCTTTGAAGAGTCAAAGGGCAACCATGAGATACAAATGGGCAATGAGGGCAAATCCAAGGTACTTGGCAAATGTACTATTGAAGTCTACTTTACCTCCAGCAAGAAAGTTACATTAGTGAATGTACTTTATGTTCCCGAAATGAGTAGAAACTTGGTAAGTGGTGATTTGCTTGGCAAGCCCAGCATTAAAACTGTTTTTGAGTCTGATAAACTTATACTTACCAAATCAAATGTACTATTGGGAAAAGGGTACTCTTGTGAGGGAATGGTTAAATTGTGCACCAATGATGTAACTTTCAATGTTATCAATAAAAATGCTAATTCCGCCTATATTGTTGAGTATGATTCTTTATTATTGTGGCATCTTAGACTATCGCATATAGGTTTTTCTACCATGAAAAGATTAGTAAAATGTGGTATGATTGCATGCAATATTAAAAACTATGGTAAATGTGAAACATGTGTTAAGGTGAAAATGATTAAGAAACCATTTCCTAGTGTAGAAAGATCATCTAATTTACTAGATTTAATCCATAGTGCTCTTTGTGAATTAAATGGTATTTTAACTAGAGGTGGTAAAATGTATTTTCTTACTTTTATAGATGATTTTAGTAGATATACCTATGTGTTTCTTTTAAAGCATAAAGATGAAACTTTTGATGCTTTTAAATTGTATAAATTAGAAGTTGAAAATCAACTAAATAAAAAGATTAAGGTGCTAAGAAGTGATAGAGGAGGAGAGTACTTCTCTAATGAATTCAATACATTTTGTGAAGAAAATGGCATAATTCATGAGTGCACTGCACCTTATATACCACAACACAATGGTGTTGCCGAAAGGAAAAATAGGACTTATCTAGAGATGATAAATTCTATGTTGGTGTTTTCTAAGTTGAACTTCAACTTGTGGGGTGAAGCGCTTTTAAGCGCTTGTCACATTCTTAATCGAATACCGATGAAGAAAAATGAGATATCTCCATATGAGTTATGGAAAGGAAGAAAACCCAACATAGGGTACTTCAAAGTGTGGGGGTGTCTTACATATTGCAAGAAAAACGAACCTAATAGAACAAAGTTAGGTTCAAGAGCCATAAAGTGTGTTTTTGTTGGTTATGCCAACAATAGTAAATCTTATAGGCTATTAGACTTAGAGTCTAATATTGTGATTGAATCTAGAGAAGTTGAATTCTTTGAGAACATGTTATGTGACAACAATTCTCAAGCTTCAACATCTCTAAAGGAGAATTTGTTATATGAGAACAATTCTCAAGATTCTACATCAAAAGTTGATTCTCAAGAGGAAAATTCTCAAAAGGATGTAAAGCAACCCTTTAAACCTAGAAGAAGTCAAAGGCTTAAAAATCATAAAAGTCTAGTAGTGGATGAGATAGATTCTCAACGAATTTCATTCTACATAGTAGAAGGAAATAGAGAGGATGTCATTAGGAAAATTCCTATTGTACTTCTCGTTGAGGATGATCTTAAGACTTATAGAGAAGCTATGCAATCGAGAGATAGTTCATTTTGGAAAGAAGCCATCAATGATGAGATGGATTCCATTCTTTCCAATAACACTTGGGAATTGGTAGACCTCCCACCAAGGTCTAAGCCAATTGGGTGTAAGTGGGTATTTTGGAGAAAATACCACACTGACAGCACTATCCAAACCTTTAAAGCTAGATTAGTAGCTAAAGGGTTTAGGCAAAAGGAGGGTATCGATTATTTCGATACTTATGCGCCTGTTGCAAGAACAACTTCTATAAGAATTTTATTCGCTTTAGCATCTATACACAACTTGTATGTTCATCAAATGGATGTCAAAACGACATTTCTTAATGGTGACCTCAATGAGGAAGTCTATATGGAACAACCCGAAGGGTTTGTCCTACCAAAATATGAACATAAAGTTTGTAGACTTGTAAAATCCTTATATGGATTGAAACAAGCTCCTAAGCAATGGCATGAGAAATTTGATCAAGCCATCATGTCTAATGGGTTTAGACATAACAATGGAGACAAGTGTTTGTATTCCAAAAATTTTAAGGGATATGTGATCATTGTTTGCTTATATGTGGATGACATGCTTATTCTAAGTAATAACATGAAAGGGATAGAAGAAACGAAGAGGTTTCTATCATCAACCTTCAAGATGAAGGATCTTGGAGAAGTTGATACCATACTCGGTATCAATGTAAAGAAACATAGTGGGGGTTTTGCGTTAGGGCAAGCCCACTATATTGAGAAAGTATTGAACAAATTTAACCATCTCAAGGTTAAAGATGCCAATACTCCATTCGATCATAGTGTAAAACTAGAGAAGAATGAAGGAAGAGTGGTGGCTTAATTAGAGTATGCTAGTGCTATAGGGATTCTAATGTACGTTGCCCAGTGTACTAGACCTGATATAGCATTTGCGGTAAGTAAACTTAGTAGGTTTACAAGTAATCCAAGTGTGGATCACTGGAAGGCAATTGGAAGAGTCCTAGGTTATCTCAAGAAAACCAAAGGACTAAGCCTTCACTACTCCAAATTTTCGTCGATATTAGAAGGATATATAGATGAAAGTTGGATATCCAATCTTGGGGACAACTTGTCCACAACTGGTTGGGTATTTACACTTAGTGGAGGTGCAATTTCTTGGGGTTCCAAGAAACAAACCTGTATATCTCATTCCACTATGGTAGCAGAGTTCATAGCTCTAGCTGCTACCGGCAAAGAGACCGAATGGTTAAGGGATCTGTTGATAGAGATTCCCCTAATCAAAGATAATGTATCTACTATATCGATACATTGTGATAGCCAAGCAACATTGGCTAGAGCATACAGCAGAGTGTATAATGGGAAGTCTAGACACATTAGTCTAACACATGGATATGTAAGAGAATTGATTCAAAGAGGAGTCATCTCAATATCCTATGTGAGAACAAGTGAAAATCTGGCGGATCCTTTCACTAAGCCACTAACGAGGGATTTAGTGGCTGCATCATCTCGAGGGATGGGACTTAAACTCCCTAAAGAGATTCACGATTGATGGTAACCTATCTTAACACTAGTTATTCAACTAGTGTTAGGTTCAATAGGTAACAACAAGTCAATCAAGTGAATATTAGTTATACTCAAAGCAAGTCCCATCTGAGATATTGAGTACTTGTGTGTTACCAAGTGGAGGGTTAAAACCGAAAGGTTTTTTAATAGAATTCAGTCTTGTAAAGACAAGTATTTTTGGTAACGAAATACTGTAAGAATTCTACCTATATGGACCTAGGGGTGGTGCCGCCTCTCATGAGAATTGGGAGTATTCTCAAGAACGTCCATGAATGGAAAGTGCACATGGCCATTAACGGTGCAAAGCGAGACATAGAGGTCTCAAGTGAACATCGCAAATGTGTGTGTGTTATCACTGATTCAATGCCTAATGGAACCTAATTTTCGACAAATTTTGTGATAATTACACTATAGTAAAGTTCAAGTTGAAAAACACTTTGCTTTATGCACTAATGCAATGGCTCCTATTAGAGAGAGTTCTTATTCAATCAAGTGGGGGATATGTTATATTTCAAAATATAACGATTGATTAAATAAGTGTTACAATAGATAACTATTTAATCTAGTGGGGGAATGTTATATTATTTTATAATATATTGTAATATTATATTATATTATAATATAATGTTTTAGATTAAATAAATGTGACAAAGTGTGTCACATATTATAACATATAATAGAGAGTTACAATATTTAGATATATGAGATATATCCAAATAATGTAACATATTTGGTGTTACAAATTTGTAACTTCCAAATATTACCATTTATTGAGTAAAACTGTTGTTACACAATATTGAGATGAATTTCATAAAAACATATGTGATATGGCTGTTGGAGATATGATTTTAACCCCAATAATGTGTTTTGGGAGTTACAAAATCATTTGGGAGGGTTTGGAACCGTTTGGAAAACAGCACATTTTTTGTGCTGAAATTGGTCGGTGGCCACGGCCACCAACATTCAGTGGCCGTGGCCTGTGGGACAGAGACCAGTGGTCGCGGCCACTAATGTCTCTGGCCACGGCCACAGGCCAAAACTGACCAATTTTTCAGTTTTTTCAATCTTTGTTGAACGGCTCAAAAAACTCAAATAACTCCCAAATCTCATTTTTAATTCCATATTAATCCAATTAAACATTGGTAACAGCCATGGGGGTTGGTGGAATTTGAAATTCAAAGGGTGTCTCTAAACTCTATAAATAGGAGCCTATAGCTCACTTGAAAGACACAACATTTCTATCCATTAGAGCACTTGGCTAGAAACACCTTGAGGCTTGATTATTCCAGAAAGCTTTTCTAATATCTGTGAGAGATCCCTTAGTGCTTGAGTTAGGGGGAAATAAGCTTTTGGACAAAGGTTTCAAACCTTGTTCAAGTTGGTGATCCCCAACACTCTTCACTTTGGTAGTGTGAGTGAGAGTTGTTTCTATTTGGTTTGTTTGTTCTTTCTTTCTACTCTATTTCTCTTCATCTTCATATTCTTCTCTTTTGTTTATTTGTATTTCTTATTTTGAGTTGCTATTTTCTTTTCTTTATTTCAAACACTTTTACTTTACTTGTAATGTTTTTCTTTGAGTTGTATTTTCACTATTCTATTATTCTTCTCTTCTTCTTGTTCTTTAGTTTATTTGTATAGAGTTGTAACTCTTTTTAATCAATCATTATTTATTTGTAATATTTTGCATAGAGTTGTAATTTATTGTAATTTCCATTGAGGCAAATTTATATTTTCCTAACACTTACTAGAGGTGAAGCAGAAACTAGTAGTACAGTGGTAACAGGTCAGGTCACTATCTCTGGTAAATTATGCAATGTATTATTCGATTCAGGAGCTACGCATTATTTTGTTTCTATGAATATGATCGATAGCTTAGATACACCATGCGAACTTTTTAGAGATAGGTTTGTCACGGAGTTACACTCGGAGGAAAGAATGTTATCTAGGATAGGGGTGCGTAGTGTTGTAGTTAGAATCGAAGAAAAAGAATTACCAGTAGATTTGATCGAGTTAGACCTTAAGGATTATGACGTAATTTTAGGCATGGATTGGTTAGAAAAACATGGGGCAACAATAGATTGTAAGGGTAAGAAAGTCAACTTTCAACCAGAAGGCAGAGAGCAGTTCACTTTCAAAGGAGAAGTTTCTCGAACTCGCATACCAATAGTCTCAGCTCTCAAAGCTCAGCGATTAATCAATAGTGATTGCCAGGCATTTCTAGCTAGTGTGGTGGACAAGTCACGAGAGACGTAGCTCATACCAAAGGATGTACCTATTGTACGTGAATTTCCCGAGGTATTTCCAGAAGATCTACCGGGATCACCTCCGATTAGGGAAATTGAGTTTTAAATAGAATTGGCACCTGAGACGACACCAATCTCGAAAGCTCCCTATATAATGGCGCCTACCGAGTTAAAGGAGCTAAAGATCCAACTGCAAGAGCTATTAGACAAGGGTTTTATCCGTCCGAGCTATTCGCCTTGGGGAGACCAATGCTTTTTGTCAAAAAGAAGGACGGGAGTATGAGGATGTGCATCGACTATCGAGAACCGAATAAAGTGACGATCAAGAATAAATACCCTTTACCTCAAATAGACGATCTTTTTTATCAACTACAAGGATCTATGGTATTCTCGAAGATAGATTTGCGGTCAGGGTATCATCAGCTAAGAGTACGAGAAGAAGATATCCCAAAGACGGCTTTTCAAACTAGATATGGACACTACGAGTTTCTGGTAATGTCTTTTGGCTTAACAAATGCACCAGCAGCGTTCATGGATCTTATGAACCGTGTATTTAAGGACTACCTGGATAAGTTCGTTGTGGTGTTTATAGACGACATATTGATCAACTCAAAAATGAAAGCCGAGCATGAAGAGCACCTGCGACTGACGTTGGAACGTTTCAAAGGACATCAATTATACAGTAAGTTTAAGAAATGTGAATTCTGGTTAGAGAAGGTGGCATTTCTAGGACACATTGTGTCTAAAGATGGCATGGAAGTAGATCCAGCCAAGATCGAAGCAGTGAAGGACTGGCCCAAACCAAAGAATGCAAAGGAGGTGAGAAGTTTTCTAGGATTGGCAGGATACAATAGATGATTTGTTGAAGAGTTCTCTAGAATAGCTACACTCTTAACAAATTTGACGAGGAAGCAACCGAAATTTGAATGGACGGAGAAATGTGAAGAAAGCTTCCAGACGTTAAAGGATAAGCTCATAACAGCCCCAGTTCTGTGCATTCCAAACAATAAGGGCAAGTTTGTAGTGCATTGCGATGCGTCAAAGCAGGGACTTGGATGCGTTTTGATGCAAGACGAAAGAGTGGTTGCCTATGCCTCGAGACAGCTTAAGGAGTATGAACAGCGGTATCTGACTCATGACTTAGAATTAGCAGCGGTGGTTTTCGCTCTAAAGATTTGGAGGCACTATCTGTACGGAGAAAAGTGTGAAATCTATACGGATCACAAAAGTCTAAAGTACTTCTTTACGCAAAAGGAGCTTAATGTGAGGCAACGAAGGTGGCTAGAGTTAGTAAAAACTATGATTGTGAGATCTTGTATCATCCAGGAAAAGCTAACGTTGTGGCAGATGCACTTAGTAGGCAGAGTTACGGAAGCTTGTTAAAACTTAAGGGGATAGCTCAACACTTACAAGATGATATTAAGAGGTCCGGAATAGAGCTAATAACTGTTCAACTAGCTGATCTCGCAATCAAGTCAACTCTAATGGAGGAAATAAAGGAGAAACGACAAGAAGACGAGTTTCTTCTTAAGATGAAGGCAGCAATACAAAGCTCAGAGAATGCCAATTTCTCCTTGACAAAAGAAGGCATGCTACGATATAGAAACCTAGTATGTGTGCCAGAAAGTGGAGGATTAAGAGAAAGTAATATGAAGGAAGCGCACACTACTCCATATTCACTTCACCCGAGATCAACCAAGATGTACAATGATGTCAAGACAATGTACTGGTGGTCGGGGATGAAGAAAGACATAGCTGAATTTGTAGCGAAATGCCTTACATGTCAACAAATTAAAGTCGAACATCAAAGACCCGCTGGAACTTTGCAACAATTGGAGATTCCTTAATGGAAATGGGAAGATATAGCGATGGACTTCGTGACGAGATTACCAAGGACCACTAAGCAGCATGACTCTGTTTGGGTGATAGTAGATAGACTCACAAAATCTGCTCACTTCTTACTAGTAAGAACAGTTTATAATGATGAGCAGTACGCAGAGCTTTACGTGGCAGAGATAGTGAGACTACATGGAGTTCCAAAGATGATAGTCTCTGATAGAGGATCGGTTTTCACATCAAAGTTCTGGGAAGGTTTACATCGTGCAATGGGCACTAAGTTAAAACTAAGTTCGACATTTCACCCTCAAACCGATGGTCAGTCAGAACGCACCATACAAATATTAGAAGATATGTTGAGAGCGTGTGCTTTAGACTTCTCAGGATCATGGAAAAAGTATCTTCCATTAATAGAATTCTCTTACAACAATAGTTATCAAGCAACGATAGGCATGGCGCCTTATGAGATGCTATATGGACGGAAGTGACGATCACCACTTCATTGGGATGAGGTCGGTGAAAGATGATACTTAGGACCCGAGGCTGTAAGAGAAACAATAGAGGCAGTAGAAAAGATAAGACAATGGATGATTGCCGCTCAAAGTCGCCAGAAAAGCTATGCCGACGCAAAGAGACGAAATGTTGAGTTTTCAGTAGGCGACCAAGTCTTTCTCGAAATTTCTCTGATGAAGGGGATTATGCGTTTTGGAAAGAAAGGAAAGTTAAACCCGAGATTTATAGGTCCTTTTGAGTTATTGGAAAAAGTAAGGCATGTAGCATATCGGTTGGCTTTACCGCCATCATTAGCTGAAACACATAACGTTTTTCATGTATCAATGTTGAGAAAATATATATCAGATCCATCCCTGTGCTCGATTACAAGGCTTTGGAGTTAAAACAAGATTTCAGTTATGAAGAACGGCTAGTATGCGTTCTAGAGCAGGGAACTAAGGAGTTAAGGTCCAAGAGTATCCTAATAGTTAAAATATTGTGGAGCAATAGCACTGAAAGAGAGGCAACATGGGAATTGGAGGTAGATATGAGGGAGCAATATCCTGAGCTTTTTGGTGAGTAAAGTTTTGAGGACAAAATTTCTTTAAGGAGGGAAGATTTGTAATATCCAAGTAGCCCAGTTATTTAATTGGTTGCTATGACATGTTCATTAATAGTGTTAATTTAAAATAATACTTTTAGTTGTGGTATTATTTTAATTAATTTTAGAAAAGTGAGATGATTATAGAGTCCCAGAATGTTTACTTAGTTAGCTAGATAGTAGTAGTTGTAGTATTTTAGATTTCGTGGATTTTGGTTCAAACCGGGACTTAGTTGGAAACTCCTAGCAATAGTTATGGATTTTATAAGTTTAACCTATAGTTTAAGAATATTAATTATAACATAAGGTTTGATTAATATTGCTGGTTATAAATATGATATTTATTATAACCTAAGGTTTAGATGGACTCAATAAGAATATGACACATATCATAAGCATGATTATTAAAGAATTATTTTTTAATGATAAAATAAGGAAATATAGGAATTAGTTTTCACAAGAAACTGTTAGGTTGTAGTTTGACTCAGTTTAAGTAGTTATCCAACCTTAATTATGCTGAAAATGTGCAATTACGTGTTTAAAATAATCACGTATGTCAATATATCGCAGCATAGGAGTCGATATATCACCTGACGAAGAATACGGAAAACACATTGATGTTGCACGATCGTACGAACGGAGACTCAAGACTAGGGGGAAGCCGATATATCGCTACATAGGGGCGATATATCGCCTATATTATATATATTTTTTTATTTTAGTTTTAATTTTAATTTTTTTTAAAATAACTTTGACTCCTTAGACCTACATTTGATAGTTTTGACTGAGTCTTCAGCCTCTGATTGACGAATATTCAATATTTTCAATTAAATTCATTATTTTTATTCAAAGCCAAAAAGAAGATTTTTATTCCTAGAACTCTATAAATAGGACTTAGAACCCAACCCTTCCACTTACTCTTCAGCTGTGATTAGACTCCAAGGTGCTAGTGAGACCATAAGAGTGATAAACACTTGGGTTGGGAAAAAGCTTTGCCATTCTTAAGCTTTATCAAACACTTGGGAAGTGAGGATTAGAGTATTTCGATATTGGAGTTAGACCAATCCATAAGGTCAACTAAGGTACCCTTATTCTTAAGTTCAATTCTGTTTGATTCCTTAGTATCTTTAGTTTTCATTCAGGTCCTAACTTTTGTTATGGTTTTGTGGTTAGGTTTTTAAGTTCTTTGAACTTAAGGTGTCTTTTCAGTAAGTTTCCTCTTGGTGGTGTAGTTCTATATCTTTCATCTCTTTCCTTTAGAAATACTCACCATTTTTATTTCTGGTTTTAGGAGTGTTCCAAGTCCCGTATTTGTTCTCA
Source organism: Humulus lupulus (assembly GCF_963169125.1). Taxonomy (NCBI): domain Eukaryota; kingdom Viridiplantae; phylum Streptophyta; class Magnoliopsida; order Rosales; family Cannabaceae; genus Humulus; species Humulus lupulus. Next base: position 74,804,292 of record NC_084797.1, read on the forward strand.
GTTATCCCGGTGTTGGTAAGGAAAATTAGATAGTTTGTATTCTGATCTAGTTTATGTAATGTATGATATAGTTTATGTTTGTATGACCTAACATTTCAGGTACAAGAAAGGGGTAAGCGTGTCTGGACCTAAGGTGTCCAATGATGTATGACGGACTATGTCCGGTAGGCTCGATTGCCAAAACTTTATGACGGACCTATGTCCGATGTATGACAGACTTTTGTCCGGGGCTTAATTGCCACCCCTGTATAAACACTTATCTTTTTATTATATCTAACTTGTTATTATAATTATGATTATGATATATGACCTATAGTTATGATTATGATCTATGATCTATGACTTATGACTTATGACCTATGACTTATGACTTAGAGTATAATTTATGATTTATGACTTAGATTATGATTTAGAATTATGACTTAAGTTATGATATGATCTAGAGGTTTGTGTTTTTATGACTCTTGTGAATTTATGTTTTGTTTGATTATATGACTAACCCTTTGTTTGTATTTTCCTTACTGGGCTTAGAAGCTCACTCCTTATGATGTTGTTATTTCAGGAAATTAAGGATAGAGAGGTCGGTGGCGAGTGGGACCTAAGAGCTTCGTGATGTATTCGTTGGGGACCATATAGTCGAACATGATCTAGCGGGCCAAATTATTTTTTTTTTTTTTAAGAAAGTTATTTTAAATTTTTATTTAAATGTTGCTCATATTTTTATGTTAAAGACAATTATTTTTTTTTTTAAAACTATGGATCCATGTATTTATTTTTAAGTTTTTATTAAATAAAAGAGTCATATTTATGATTATGACCCAACGTTGTGTTTTCGGTAATCGATGAGAAATTAGGGCGTTACAGGTTTAGATTTTAAGCCTTGATGTTTACATGGGGAGGTGGACACATATCTCCACTACCTGATGATCGTGTACCAAACCACGATCGCAGTACTACTGGTCATTTAACAGCCCCTAGGTACTATAAATAAAGGACCCAAGGCTTCATTTCAAGGGACTCTCTTTTTCTGGACTCTTTTGCTGGATCTCTTTTTCTGGAATTTTGGGAGAAAAATCTTTCTGGGGAGTGAACTTATTAGTTCGTACTTGTAATTGTCGAGTAACTCAATACTAAAGACTAAGTGGATTAGGTTATTACTGTTCATTAGAACAGGGCTAAACCACTATAAAATTCCTCTGTGTTTATTTAAGATAACCGTATTCTGTCATTTATTCTATTTAATTCATTCAAAAGGTGTTGTATACTATACATACGTCTGTTGGCCAATTTCACAGGTCAAAATTTTGGTGTTTTCATTGAGAGAACAAAATCAAGAAACACACTTTCATCAGTTTACGATGCCTCCAAAACCCAATCAGACAAAGAAGACGACTCCCAAGGATTCTAACACTCAGAATCCCATCAATCTCGTTAACAAACCTCAGGTGGAGGTTGAAGACCAACCTGATGTGGAAGATCCACAGGGCACACACCAGGAGGAGATGGCACAATTTCTGGCGAGGCAGGAGGCCTTTGTTGCAGAAATTTCCCTTGAGAGGGCGAATATGGAACGCCGACGACGAGAGATAGATGAAAAGGCCCATAGAATGATCTAGAGGGAGCAGGAAGCTGACCGGAGACACCATGAGGCTGTGTGGCCTTGGAGGTGGCTACTTAGTTAGCCCGAGCTAATGCTGAAGCTGCTGCTCAGACGGTGGAGGAGGCTCAGGTCAATGCAGCAGGAAGGCCAGACAATAGTAACAGAGAGTCCCAGGAGAGGAGTAGGACCCCACGGACACTCTCAGAACCACTTTCCTAGAGACAGGATGAAGAGGCACCATCCAAGACTGCCTTTTCCATGACTAAGAATAATAACACTTCATCTCAGAGTAGGAGTATTACCAACTCGAGGGCCTCCTCCTAGAGGGACCGACGAAACAACGCAGGAGATGGGGGTCTAACATCTGAGAGGCATGATAGGAATGGAAATGGCCGCTCAAAGTCTCAAAGTCATCTGGGAGGAGAGGCTCTGGGACAGGGTCCCACCGACAGGGGCAAGGCAGACCTACCACCCCTACATCCTCAGTCTCGCAAGGGAAAGGAACCGATGAATAACACCAGTACTGTGATCGATAGGCTGGGGAAAGATGCACAAGCTCAGGATTTGAGGGAGATCATCAACAGGAGGACCAGCGCTCAGGAGGGGGTACCAGGGACAACTACCCCACCTGGGGCAGCGATCCCACCAGCAGTGCAGGCTCAAATAGATGGACTCATTATGGCTGTCCAGGGTCTGACAAAGAAACCTTCCATTATCGAGTTGCCACATAGAAGTGGGAGTCCATTCAGTGCTAATATCCAAGCTTCTCAACCACCACCGAAATACAAGACCCCAAAACTTCCTACATACATTGGGAAGGAGGACCAAGTACGAAACATTGGGAAGTTTGAGGATCAGATGGAGTTACTCGGTGTGGAGCATGATTATAGGTGCAGGGTATTCCCTACCACTCTCTCTGACTCAGCTCAAGAATGGTATTGGAAATTCAAACCTGGATCAATCACTTCATGGGAGCAATTCAAGAACGAATTCTGCAAGGTCTTTAGTGTCGGACGGATTCAACCAGTTTATTCCAATTAGTTAGCTGACATCAAGCAAGGGAAAAATGAATCCCTAAAAGACTACATTCAAAGATTCATGAGAGAGGCAAACGAGCATCCATGGTAGGAGATGAAGGGAAGTTTGTTGCCATCTCGGCAGGAATAATTTATCGTAGTCCCTTGTGGGATAGTATACACAGGAACCCTATCAACACCTTGCAAGAGCTCCTAGACCGAGCTCACAAATACATGAAGCTAGATGATGCTATCATGAAGGAAGAAAAAAGGCATAAACCATCTGACCACTGTCAAGGAAGATAAGAATGGCACAAACCCTCAGGGATCGAGAAGGGTGGAGAAAAGAAAGCTAAGTTGGCACCCACCGACAAACAAGCTAAGCATCAACCCTACTAGCCCAGGTTCACCAATTATACCATCCTGACCACATCAAGGGCTGAGATTTACTTGGCGACATACTAGGAGGTACCATACCGAAAGCCACCACCCTTGCGTTCAGAAGGAAAGAAGGACAAGAATAAGTTTTGTTGTTTTCGTAATGATTATGGACACGACACAAATGAGTGCAAACAACTGAAGGATGAGATAGAGTTTCTTCTTCGATCAAGAAAACTCTCGAGGTACCAAGTCAAGACTGAAACCCCAAGCAAGAATCCAAAATTCTGAAGGCAGAGGAGTCGACCACTGGAGCCAACGGCCGTGGACTTCACACTGGATACCATATGTGGAGGGCCCCACATAGCAGGCAATAGTAACAATGATCGTGAGCGATATTCAAGGACCCTCAAACATGAGGTAGGGGAGCCTCCCCAGTGTATGGAAGTCGAGGAGCGGTCTCCAAAAAATCCAAAGTATGAAAGTGAAACTCTCACTTTTACAGAGGATGACGCCAGGCATGTGAGGTACCCCCACAATGACCCTCTGGTCCTTACCATTCAAATCACCAATGCCCGGGTGAAGAGATGCTTGGTGGATACGGGAAGCTCAATAGATATCATCTACAAATAATCCCTCGACAAGATGAAGCTCACGATCAAGGACCTGACACTTTGTTCCTAAGTGATATATGGCTTCACAGGAGAATGCCTAGCACCAGCAGGAACTATCAAACTACCGGTCACGGTGGGGGATGCCCCCAGGCACGAGACTGTGATGACAGAATTCTTGGTGGTAGATTGCTCATCGACTTATAATGTGGTGCTCGGGAGACCCCTCCTGATGGCATTACATGCAACAGTATCTATCTGGCATCTATCTTTGAAGTTCCCCACTAGAGCAGGGCAATGATGCCTACAGGGTAACCAAAGGGAGGCACGAGAATGCTATAATGCGACAGTGGTCAAGACAAAGAAAGGACCATGCGTAAATAACATGATAGTAACCTGCTACAAAGAATATGAAGAAACCGATGAGGTTGTCAACATGGAAGTTGACGAGAAACACTCAACTGGAGCCAGGGGCTTCTTTTAACGAAGATTTGTTGTTATAACAAGTTTCCCCAAGCAAGGGAAACAACATCGATCCTCGCTATGGGGATGGCGTCATGGGGGTAGGACAAGTCGAAGATCTTGGCGAAGTCCCACTAAATGAGGAGAACCCCACTAAAGTAATCAAAGTCGGGAAGGAATTAAAGGTGGAAATTAAACCACGGTTGGTGGAATTCTTGAAGAAAAACCAGGACATCTTTGCCTGGTCACATAAGGAGATGGTTGGAATTTCTCCATCCGTGACAAGTCATGTCCTAAATATAGACAAGAACTACCCACCAGTGCAACAAAAACGAAGACTGCTTGAAAAAGACCGATCTCAAGCCTTGAAGGAGGAGGTCGAGCGGCTCAAGGAAAACAATTTTATAAGGGAAGCCTACTACCCTGATTGGATATCAAACCCCGTGCTGGTCCCAAAACCAAATGGGAAGTGGAGAACATGCGTGGACTTCAGGATCTGAACAAGGCCTACCGCAAAGACTAGTTCCCACTACCCAGAATAGACCAACTGGTCGATGCAATGACAGGACATGAAATACTCGCATTCATGGATGCATATTCTGAGTATAATCAAATAAGTATGCACCTTCCCGGGGAGGAACATACCAGCTTCTGGACAGACAATGGATTGTACTGTTATAAGGTGATGCCATTCAGCTTGAAGAACACAGGAGCCACCTACCAGCATTTAGTGAATGGCATTCAAGTCCAAAGATGCAGGAGGGCATGTTCAAGACTTGGAGGAATGCTTTGCAATACTTAGAAAGTATAGCATGAAGTTAAACCCTCTCAAGTTCTCGTTTGGAGTTCGTTCTGGTAAGTTTCTCGGATACATAGTCAATTCACGTGGAATCGAGGCTAACCCCGAGAAGTCACTTACCACATTCAAAGAAGTGCAAAGCTTAACTGGGAGAGTATCTGCCCTCAGTAGGTTCATATCAAAGTCAACGGACAAGTGTGTCCCTTTCTTTAACTTATCGAGGGGCAGCAAGAAGATCCAATGGACCGAGGAATGTGAGGAAGCTTTCCAAGCCCTGAAGGAACACCTCACCCAACCTCTTGTCCTAGCGAAGCCAATATATGGTGAAGTATTATTCATCTATTTGGCAATCACTGAGCATGCAATCAGTGCTGCTTTGGTAAAGGAAGAGAACAGGGTACAACACCCTGCATACTATATCAATAAAAGGCTAATAGGTGCGGAGTCTAGGTATCCTCCTCTTGAAAAACTAGCCTATTGTTTAATAATCGCCTCTCAGAAGCTGTGTCCATATTTCCAAACTCACTCGATCTGAGTCCTGACCGATCAACCGTTGAGACAAGTTCTTCAAAAACTGGAGGCCTCGAAACGATGACTTAAGTGGGCAGTGGAACTAGGACAGTTTCATATCACTTATCATCCGAGGACAGCGATAAAAAGACAAGCATTGGTAGACTTCATAGTCGAAGGCACCAACCTTGAAGATCCTTCCTACCAATCAGAAAATGGAGATACCGAGAAGGAAGGAGATACTCCTGTATGGAAGCTATATGTTGATGGAGCATCAAATGAACACAACTCAGGTGCAGGAATTATATTGATCACTCTGGAGAATCATCAGATCCATTGCGCTCTCAGATCTGGATTCAACGCTTCAAACAACAAGGTTGAATACGAGGCATTATTAGTAGGATTACGCTTGTCTCGGGGTGTACATGCACAGTCCCTGGAGATATTCAGTGATTCCCAGCTAGTGGTGCACCAGGTACTGGGGGAGCATCAAGCCAAGGGACTTAGTGTAATGGCCCAAAATCGCTAATGCGGTGTAATGGTTGGATTAGTAGGCTGGGAGGGCCATAATTGATTTATTATGCCATTAAATGATTATTTGCATGTTTATGTGAATTATATTATAATATGATGTTAAATGGATGCATGTGGGTCCACATTTCATCATAGGGGCATTTTTGGTAATTTGGCCGGTTGAGGGCATAATTGTATATTTGTATGCATGTCGGTGATCTATTGTTGAGACCACATTATAACGTGGATTTGTTTGAGCTATTCGGCATGAGACGATCTTTGAGTGCAGGTTAGTGGTTTGGTCATAACGGGATTAAGTTTGGGGCTCGGGGTGAGTCTCGGGGTGTTTTGGTGATTAGAACATTGCCGGGAATTAAAGGGTAACGGAATATGAATTAGTGGCATTTGAGAATTTTGAGAATAACGGGAATTGGAGGGTGTTAATGATGATTAACGAAATAGGTGGAAAAGGACAATTTTACCCTTCGGAGCCTTTAGAAAACCTTAAATGACCTAGGGGAAAAAAGGTATTTTCACCATATGATATATTTAAGCCATTGAAGGTTGTGGAGGGTTAGATAAAACAGAGCATAAAACATTCCTCCCGTACCTCATTTTCTCTCCTTTTTCTTTTGGATTTTTGGAGCTTTTCTTGAGGATCAAGCTATGGAAGTGGATCTTGAGGGCATATGATTGTGTTCCACCATTGAAAAGGATCCTAATCTGAGCTTGAGGTAAGGTTCTAGCCATTAAAACTCTAGCTTTGCTCTGTTTTTGGTTTGGTTTTCAGCTTGGTTTTCTAGATTGGTTAAAGGGAATTGATGAGAGTTTTTTGCTAGGGTTACTTGGGTTGTGATGCCTAGGACATGTGTAGATGTTTTTTGGGTTAATTTGGGACTTAAAATGAGGTTTGGAAGCTTTTGGATCGAGTTGGAAATGGTGGAGTCAAAGGGGAAAGTTTCAGGGCCATTTTAGGTTGTGTGTAGCGCTTTAGCGCCCACAAGGGGGCGCTACAGCGCTACTTAGGGAGAAATTTTGCTAACTTGGGCACTGGGTGCTAAGGGGGGGGGGGGGGGGGGGTAGCACTACAACGCTAGCCTGCTTCATCAGATTTTGGTTTTGGGCATTTTTAAGGGTTTTTGGTTCAAGGTTTCAATCCTTAAGGCTCAGGATTGAATCTACTCACTGTTTGGGCGTAATTCTGGGTCCCGAGAGTGAGGTTTAGGTCAAGGCCCTTTAATTTTTTATTTTCATTAATGAAGGTTATAATTGGTTATGACAAGGTAACCGCTAAGGAATCAAAAGCTCAATCGTTCTCCAGGGTCGTTCATTTACTATTTCTCACTCGAACCAGAGGTAAGAAAACTGCACCCCATATGTGACATGCATGGTTATTATTGAGGCATGTTGAGTGTTTAAATGTGGACATTGATTATATATCAAATGCTTAGCAAATCTTACTTACTAATGAATGGCACTGACTTACTAGTCAAAACCGGCAATGGTGTCAGAGCTAGCTATGAAGCTGTGACTTACTAGTCAGGTTCGACAGTAGTTTTGAGCATTGGTCGTATGTTATTGACCTATGAGTCAGGAGTGGCATAAGTATCATGAATGTAGAGCCAATAAAATATTAGATGTGATCGACATCTGCATTGAATGACTCATCATGAGAATTAATGCCGGACCGACCCTAAGTTCGAAGAAAACTAAAAGCGCTTCCCTAGTTCTATGACTAGTTACTTAGAGTCAGGGCCAGAAGGCCCAGGTGACCGTATCGTCACATGGCTAAGGGTAAGAAACCCACAGTAGTGACTCCATGGTCATTCCCTTTGTTTACATTGGTGACTCGCTCATCAGTCACTTATCTTGTTTAAGCTAGTGAATTGATCACTCATTTGTAACGGGTACGAAACCTACATTAGTGACTTTTACAACTGTAGCTCCTCTATTTAGGGCTATAAGTCCTGGATGATTATCATGATCATCATCTGATATTATATACATGCAATAATGAGTTTTCTTGCTGGGCTTTAGCTCATGGGTATTATGTGGTGCAGGTAAAGGGAAAGAAAAGCTCACCCAGCTTTGAGTGGAGAGCTTAGGTGGCGATGTGTACATATGCAACCACTTGGCCACCACGGCCAAGGAGTTTCTCAGAGGGACTAGGGGTTAACCCTATTTTCGCCACTTAGGTCGGGGGGTTGTAAATTTTGTACTGTAATGACCGTTTTGTATCGTAAATAACTTGTAAACGCTTTTATGGGCCCATGAATAGTTTTTTGTTTTAAATAAAATATATCCTTCCCTTTTGATTGGTTTTTCACCTTAACCTATTAATAACACCTAGATGCACGTTTATAACCAAAGAACTCAGTTTCAAAGTTCACAATAATGGTCTTGGAGTAACCAGGACGTTACAACTTGGTATCAGAGCGTGCTAAGGTTTAGGGTTCCTGTAGACTGGCTGGGCATGTACATTCACCACTGAAGACAAGCTCGAATCATGGTTTGGTAACTATATATGTAGTTATATATTTAACTGCTTAAATATAGTATAAATGCTTTACCTGTTTACATGAGATACCTTGATAAGGCTGTGCCTTAAATACTGCATCATCAACAAGAACGTGCTTATTAGTACTGATATTGCCAGAACATGCTTATTAGTATTGTTCATTGGGAACTATTATTTTATACATGTTAAATGCTAAATGCTATGATAATGTATCCATCTTTATATTTGTATAACTGTGGAATATGATAATTATTTGCTTGTTCTTGGACTGTGAGGCGGCAAGAGTTTTAGTTATCACTACCTGACTGGTCGTATTGACTATTGCAGCACAATATAAGTTGATAAGAATGATTCCAAGACAAACAAATTCATTAGCTGGCCAAGAAGATCAAGGCCAGAATAACAATCAGGGTCAAGAGAATGACCAGAATAAGATTCCAACTGGCAGTAATTATTTAATGATTTGCAGGCTACAATATTGAGGTGGGGAGAAGAACTCCACCTCCCGAGACAATAGCAGGTTCCTGCAGTAGCCAGTGCACCTGAGGCACCCTCTACATCAATGCTAGCAGCTAAGCAGCTACCTGAGGTTGGTAACAAATGGGAGCCTCTCTATGAAAGGCTCGGAAAGCAGCATCCTCCAATATTTGAGGGCACTGCAGATCCTACAAAAGCAAAATAATGGATGAGTATGAATACCACCATCCTAGATTTCATGAGGGTGACTGGTAATGAGAGAGTGGCCTGTACCACGTATATGTTTCAAGAGGATGCCCGAATTTGGTGGGAAGTTATATCCCAAACCAGAAACATCAATGCCCTGAGTTGGGAAGAGTTTTAGACTCTGTTCAACGAGAAGTACTACAATGATGCCATCAGGGCGGCAAAAGTTGAAGAGTTTATCAGATTACTTCAGGGAAGTTTATCAGTAACAGCGTATGCCCTGAAGTTTGATCGATTGGAAAAGTTTTCCATGGAGCTGCTACCCACTGACGGGACCAGAAGGGAGAGGTTTGTCCAGGGGCTACATCCTAGAATACCCCGGGATGTTCGTATTACCATTGTGGCTGGGGTTACTACCTATGCACAGGTGGTTGAGAAGGCACTCACAGCTGAGAGTGCAGAGAAAAAGATCTGGCACGCCAATGCAGCCAGAACGGAGTTTAGGAGAACAAGTTCTCCTTTTGTTGGTTCAAGTAGGGGTGGAGGCCCCAGTGATCAAATGAGGAAGGTTCCTGACACCTACCCAACTTCAGGTGGTCCTGACAGGCAACCCCGTGGTATTTCAATGGGCCCCTAGAGTGGTAGTGAGGCCTGGAAGACTTATGCTGAATGCCTTAGGTGCAAGAGGCGTCATTTGGGAGAGTGTAGGGCAAGGGCCTACTTTTTGTGTGGAGTAGTGGGTCATCTCAAGAAAGACTGCCCTAAGGGAAGAAAAGAAGAACCCAGGAAAGTGGACAGCTCGACCCCAGCTCAAGTGTTCGCATTGACACAAGTAGAAGTCGAGGCTTCACCCTCAGTAGTTACAGGTCAGCTTCTTAGTGCTGGAACCCCTTATAATGTTTTGATTGATTCTGGTGCTACACATTCTTTTGTTGCTAGTAAAATTATTGATAGACTATGTAGACCCTGTGATTTTTATGCTGTGGGATTTGGAACTTTATTACCCACTTGGGAGTTGGTAGTATCTAGGAGATGGGTCAGATCTTTGCCAGTCACAGTGGAGGGCATAGATTTGTCAGTGGATTTGATAGAGTTAGTTATGACTGACTTTGATATGATTCTTGGTATGGATTGGTTAGTGAAGTATGGGGAAACCATTGATTGCAGAAGGAAGATGGTCACCTTTGAGCCTGAAGGTGAGGATCCTTTTGTGTTTTTGGCACTGTGCATGGACCCTATATACCTATGATCTTTGTTCTGAGGGCTAGAGATCTATTTCAAGGAGGTTGCATTGGATTCTTAGCCAGTGTGGTTGACACCACTCAAGTCATGCCAGTAAGACCAGAAGAGACCAGACTAGTCTGTGAATTCCTGGATGTATTTCTGGAAGATTTACCAGGGTTGCCACCACACAGAGAGATTGAGTTCGTGATAGAACTAGCACCAGGGACAGAGCCATTGTCTAGAGCATCTTATAGAATGGCCCAAGCTGAATTGAAAGAATTGAAAGTATAGTTGCAAGAACTGTTAGATTTGGGTTTTATCAGACCTAGTTTCTCACCTTGGGGAGCGCCAGTTCTGTTTGTGAAGAAGGAGGATGGTTCTCTGAGGATGTGCATTGATTATAGAGAACTGAATATGTTAACAATAAAGAACAGGTATCCTTTGCCAAGGATAGATGATCTATTTGATCAATTGCAAGGTAAAAAGGTATTCTCAAAGATAGACCTTCGTTCTGGTTATCATCAGTTGAGGGTCAAAAAGGGAGGCATACCAAAGATTGCTTTTCGCACTAGGTATGGGCATTATGAGTTCTTAGTCATGTCTTTTGGATTGACTAATGCCCTAGCTGCTTTTATTGATCTAATGAATAGAGTGTTTAAGGACTATCTGGACCAGTTTGTGATCGTCTTCATCGATGATATCTTGGTTTATTCTCAGTCATAGTCAGAACATAAGACACATCTTAGATTGGTTCTACAGAGACTGAGGGAGCACAGATTGTTTGCAAAGTTCAAGAAATGTGAGTTCTGGTTATCTCAGATATCTTTTCTTGGGCATATTGTCACTAAGGAGGGGATTAAAGTATATCCAACTAAGATAGAGGCAGTCAGAGATTGGCCAAGGCCAAATAATGCTTCTGAGGTTAGAAGTTTCCTTGGATTGGCAGGTTATTACAGGTGTTTTATGGAAGGGTTCTCTAAGATTACTACTTCATTGACTGAGCTGACACGCAATAATCAGAAGTTTGTGTGGTCAGACAAGTGTGCGAACAACTTCCAGGAACTATAGCAGAGATTGATTACAACTCCGGTTCTGAGTCTTCCAACAGATCAGGAGAAGTTTGTGATTTACTGCGATGCTTCACATCAAGGGTTAGGCTGTATTCTGATGCAGTTAGGGAAGGTAATTGCTTATGCCACACGTCTGCTGAAGGAGTATGAACAGAGATATCCTACTCATGATTTAGAGTTGGCGGCTGTGGTCTTTGCTTTAAAGGTATGGAGGCATTACCTTTATGGGGAGAAGTGTGAGATCTATACAGGCCACAAGAGCCTGAAATACTTCTTCATGCAAAAAGATTTGAATATGAGACAAAGGCATTGGCTAGAGTTTGTAAAAGATTATGATTGTGAGATTTTGTATCATCCAGGAAAAGCCAACGTGGTACCTGATGCTTTAAACCAGAAGGGTCTGGGGCAGATTTATAGTGCGAGGCTGATAGCCAGAGAGTTAGCAGATGATATGACCAGAATTGGTATAGAGTTGCTAGTGGGCCAGTTGGCCAATATTACGCTACAGTCTACACTGTTGGAGAGAATCAAGGAGGGTCAGTTGGGTGATCCACAACTGATCAAGATCATAGAGAATGTTTTGGCTGGAGCATCCAGAGATTACATAGTGTCTGATTTGGGCTTCTTGAGATACAAGGGTCAGATATGTGTTCCGTTAGACACTGATATGAGGCGAGAGATTCTGGATGAATCTCATACTACACCTTATTCTTTGCATCTAGGCACCACGAAGATGTATTAGGATGTGAGATCGTTGTACTGGTGGCCGGGGATGAAGAGAGATGTATTAGAGTATGTGGCTTAGTGCTTGACATGTCAACAGGTCAAGGCTGAGCAATGGAGGCTGGTAGGGTTATTGCAGCCTCTGGATATCCCAGAGTGGAAATGGGAGGACATCACGATGGATTTTGTGGTGGGGTTACCCAGGACTGTTGGTCAATATGATTCTATTTGGGTAATAGTGGATCGCAATACCAAGTTAGCTCACTTCTTGCCAGTGAGGACTACTTATATAGTTTATCAGTACGCAAATCTCTATGTGAGAGAGATCGTGCGCCTCCATGGACCCCCGAGATTGATCGTGTCAAATCAGGACCCTACCGTTACTTCCAAGTTCTGGGGGAGTTTACAGAAGGCCATGGGAAAACAATTGAAGTTCAGTACTACTTATCATCCTCAGACAGATGGGCAATCTGAGAGGACGATTAAGATATTAGAAGACATGCTGCGAGCATGTGTGCTGGACTTTGGTGGATCTTGGATAAGTATCTACCTTTGATAGAGTTTTCCTACAACAACAGTTATCAGTCTACCATTGGGGTTACACCTTATGAGATGTTGTATGGTCGGAAGTGCAGTTCTCCCATTCATTGGGATGAGACAGGTGAAAGGAGATACTTGGGTCCTGAGGTAGATAAGAGGACCAGTGAGGCCATTGAGAAGATTAGAGCTCGGATGCAAGCATCTCAGAGTAGACAGAAAAGTTATGCAGATCCCAAGCGCAGGAACGTGGAGTTCCAGGTGGGAGACTACGTTTTCCTTAGAGTCTCACCATGGAAAAGGGTGAGGATATTTGGGAAGAAGGGCAAGCTGAGCCCTAGATTTGTAGGTCCATTTGAGATCCTGGAGAGGATTGGTCAGGTGGCTTACAGGTTCGCCTTACCTCCGACATTGTCAGCCATGCATAATGTGTTTCACGTTTCAGCTCTTCAGAGGCATGTATCCGATGTGACTCATGTTTTGAGCTATGAAGATCTGGAGCTTGGGGCAGATCTCTCTTATGAGGAACAGGCAGTCCAGATACTTGACAGAAAGGACAAGGTCCTTAGGGATAAGATGATACCTTTGGTGAAGGTATTGTGGAGGAACAGCAAGGTCGAGGAATCGACCTGGGAGCTGGAGTCAGATATGCAGAATCAATATCCCGAGTTGTTTAGGTAAATTTCGAGGACGAAATTTTTGTAAGGAGGGGATAGTTGTAATGGCCCAAAATCCCTAATGCGGTGTAATGGTTGGATTAGTAGGCCGGGAAGGCCATAATTGATTTATTATGCCATTAAATGATTATATGCATGTTTATGTGAATTATATTATAATATGATGTTAAATGCATGCATGTGGGTCCACATTTTATCATAGGGGCATTTTTGATAATTTGGTCCATTGAGGGCATAATTGTATATTTGTATGCATGTCGGTGATCTATTGTTAAGGCCACATTATAATGTGGATTTGTTTGACCTATTCGGCATGAGACGATCTTTGAGTGAAGGTTAGCTGTTTGGTCATAACGAGATTAAGTTCGGGGCTCGGGGTGACTCTCGGGGTAGTTTGGTAATTAGAGCGTTGCCGGGAATTAAAGGGTAATAGAATATGAATTAGTGGTATTTGAGAATATCGAGAATAATGAGAATTGGAGGGCGTTAATTATGATTAACAAAATAGGTGGAAAAGGACAATTTCACCCTTGGGAGCCTTTAGAAAACCTTAAATGACCTAGGGGCAAAAAGGTCTTTTCACCAGATGATGTATTTAAGCCATTGAAGGTTGTGGAAGGTTAGATAAAACAGAGCATAAAACATTCCACCCGTACCTCATTTTATCTCCTTTTTCTTTTGGATTTATGGAGCTTTTCTTGAGGATTCAAGCTAGGGAAGTGGAACTTGAGGGCTTAGTATTGTGTTCCACAATTGAAAAGGATCCTAATCTGAGCTTGAGGTAAGGTTCTAGCCGTTAAAACTCTAGCTTTGCTCTGTTTTTTATTTGGTTTTTAGCTTGGTTTTCTAGATTGGTTAAAGGGAATTGATGGGAGTTTTTGGCTAGGGTTACTTGGGTTGTGATGCCTAGGACATGTATAGATGGTTTTTGGGTTCATTTGGGACTCAAAATGAGGTTTGGAAGCTTTTGGTTCGGGTTGGAAATGGTGATGTCGAAGGGGAAAGTTTCAAGGCCATTTTAGGATGTGTGTAGCGTTGTAGCGCCCACAAGGGGCGCTACAGCGCTACTCAGGGAGGAGTTTTGCTGACTTGGGCACTGGGGCGCTAAGGGGGGGGGGGGGGGGGGGGGGGGGGGGGGGGGGGGGGAAGCGCTTTCATCAGATTTTGGTTTTGGGTATTTTTAAGGATTTTTAGCCCAGGGTTTCATTCCTTAAGGCTCGGGATCGAATCTACTCATCGTTTGAGGTTTAGGTCAAGACCCTTTCATTGTTGATTTTCATTAATGAAGGTTATAATTGGTTATGACTAGGTAACCGCTAAGGAATCAAAAGGTCGATCGTTCTCAAGGGTCGTTCTTTTACTATTTCTTGCTCGAACTAGAGGTAAGAAAATTGCACCCCATATGTGACATTCATGGTTATTATTGAGGCATGTTGAGTGTTTAAATGTGGACATTTATTATATATCAAATGCTTAGCGAATCTTGCTTACTTGTGAATGGCACTGACTTATAGTCAGAACCAGCAATGGTGTCAGAACTAGCTGTTAAGCTGTGACTTACTGGTTAGGTTCGACAGTAGTTTTGAGCACTGGTCGTTTGTTACTGACCTATGAGTCCGGAGCGGCATAAGCATCATGAACGTAGAGCCAATAAAATATTAGATCTGATCGACATTTGCATTGAATGACTCATCATGAGCATTAATGCCGGACCGAACCCAAGTTCGATGAAAACTAAAAGCGCTTGCCTAGTTCTATGACTAGTTACTCAGAACCAGTGCCAGAAGGCCCAGGTGACCGTATCATCACATGGCTAAGGGTACGGAACCCACAGTAGTGACTTCATGGTCACTCCCTTGGTTTACATTGGTGACTCGCTCATCAGTCACTTATCATGTTTAAGCTAGTGACTTGATCACTCATTTGTAAAGGGTACGGAACCCACATTAGTGACTTTTACAACTGTCACTCCTCTGTTTAGGGCTATAAGTCCTGGATGATTATCATGATCATCATTTGATATTATATACATGCAGTAATGAGTTTTCTTGTTGGGCTTTTGCTCATGGGTGCTATGTGGTGCAGGTAAAGGGAAAGAAAAGCTCACCCAACCTTGAGTGGAGAGCTTAGGTGGAGATGTGTTCATATGTGGCCGCTTAACCGCCACTGCCAAGGAGTTTCTCAGAGGGACTAGGGGTTAACCCTATTTTTTCCACTTAGGTCGGCGGGTTGTAACTTTTGTACTGTATGACCGTTTTGTATCATAAATAACTTATAAACGCTTTTATGGGCCCATGAACAGTTTTATGTTTTAAATAAAATATAATCCTTCCCTTTTGATTGGTTTTTCACCTTAACCTATTAATAACACCTAGATGCACGTTTCTAACCAAAGAACTTGGTTAGCGAGTTAAGCACGGTTCAAAGTTCACAGTAACGGTATTGGAGTAACCAGGGCGTTACACTTAGGATGGTGCAGTACCTGAACAAGGCGAAGCTTGCCAGTGCCAAAGATGCGGACACCCTGAATGTCGTTCCCATCGAATCCTTGGCGGAAAGAAGCATAGCCGAGTAGGAGGCAAATGTATTATTTTCGAATTATCCGTGTAAAAGCCATTGTGCTTCAATGAATGAAGGAATTTAATTTCTTAAGATTCACTTTATTCTTTAAATTTCTTTCAACGGGGGACTTGAACTTTAGACCTGTCAACTCCATCGGATTATGTTCGATTATGTTCCTTGAGGGACCTATCGACCCATACGATCCAAAAGAGAGACAAGTCCTAGGACCTTGTCGTCAAGTTATCGAATCATGTTCGATTCTGGTCCTTAAGGGACCTATCGACCCATAAGAACCAAACAAAAGACTGGTCCGAGGACCTTGTCACCAAACTATTGGATCATGTTTGATCTTGGTTCGTGGGGAGCCTATCGACCCATAAGATCCAAATGAAAGACTGGTCCTAGGACCTTGTTGCCAAATTAATGGATCATGTTCGATCTTGGTTCTTGAGGAGCCTATCGATCCCTAAGATCCAAATGAGAGACTGGTTCGAGGACCTTGTCGCCAAACTATTTGATCATGTTCGATCTTGGTTCTTGAGGAACCTATCGACCCAAATGATCAACAAGAGAGACAGGTCCTAGGACCTTGTTCCCAAATTAATGGATCATGTTCGAACTTGGTTCTTGAGGAACCTATCGACCCATACGATCCAAACGAGAGACAGGTCCTAGGACCTTGTCGCCAAATTAATGGATCATGTTCGATCTTGGTTCTTGAGGAACCTATCAACCCATACGATCCAAACGAGAGACAGGTCCTAGGACTGTGTCGCCAAATAATGGATCATGCTCGATCTTGGTTCTTGAGGAACCTATCAACCCATACGATAAAAAAAAACAAGAGACTGGTCCGAAGACCGATCGCCATCATCGGATCATAATTGAATCTGGTCCTTGAGGGACTGATCAATAATTTGATCTAAGACTCGTTACAGGCTCGATTAGCCCTCTAGACCCTGTTGGTCCATCTTAGACACTTCTGTCTACAATCATTATAACGAGTACACGAGAGATTACGTAGATCGTGATCGACACTTGCTACACAATATGCATCCGTGTATAGGTATCATTACTATTGAGTATGAAACCATCAAACGACTACCAATGAGGGACAAGCATTTGTTGCTTGCATCATTGGGTGAAAAGGATAGTACTATGTGTCTAAATGCTCGAAGCAAGGCATGGTCAAGTAGCAAGTGACCAAGGCTTTTAAACCCGTGATCACTTGGGGGGCATATAATACATATTGATCGGGGTATACATGAGCAATGAAGGCGTGACCTTAAGTACTAATCAAGCTCAAGTTTTTCTAGGACATTTGTTCAACATATGTTCCAAAAGTGCAAAAAAAAAAAACAAAATAAGGCATTGGTAGGGAGATTCCTAGTCATGTCCCTTATGGGGTGGTCGGCCAATCCATCAACCCTATAGGGTGGTCGGCCTATCACCCATTGGGTGGTCAACCTGACCATTTTGTTCATGGTACTTGGTGAAGTATCATACCACTCACATTACCATGGTTATTAGCATGAAAAACGTAAAAGAGTAAGGTTCGTCTGGCACACAAAATACATGTGTTCAGAGTATACTGATACCTGAACCAATGAGGGTTGTGAGTTGATATACTTAGTAAGCATTGGAAATAAAAATCTTCAATCAATACATTGAGTACTCATAACAAAAAAGCATAAAGGCATAAAATGTCATATGAAAAATTGTCATGTACAAGGTGCCCCACCAATGGCATAGAAGGAAAGACAGAGTAAAAAACCAAAAGAAGACTAACTAGGGCATGGAGTACCATCTGAAAGACCACCCTAAGCCTCGGCAGCCTCACGAGCCAAATACTTCCTATGCTCCTTCGCTCGCGTCTTCTCGGGAAGGAAATCCATATTCAGATTTTTGTTGGAGTTCCATATCAAGTAAATGCAAGAGAAAGCTGTCTTTTAATACTCCTCTCGAGCCTTGTCCCAGGTAGCTTTGACCTCTTTCACCTTCTCAACAAGAACGTCCTTCCGCAATTGATCCATGTCAGCAATCATCATCTCTTTCTCGGCTTCAGATTGTTGGAGCTGATCGGCAAGTTTCCCCTCCATCTGGGTTATCCTGAAAGTCAACTCGGTCACTTCCTTCTGTTTGAGCTCCACGGTACTACGGAGGGTGTTGATCTCTTCATCCTTTAAGGCAATGTCAGCATCCCTAGAGCCAAGACACGCCTAAGTTCTAGCACCTCTTGGCGGACAGCTTCAAGCTTGGAATGAAGGTTGGAGAGCGTAGAGGTATACTCCACAAACCTATCACGAACATGAGAGACTAGCATCAGTGCCTGCAAAAAACATAAAAGTGTTAGATAAACTTCAGAGCACAAGCTAACAAGGAAAGAAGAGAACTGTAAAGGACTCACACTCTGAAGGTCTAGGAGTGACTTTGTTAGAATGGTGCTTAAGTCCTCATTCTTAATCCCATTAAAAGTTGTTGTCGTTTGCTCCAGATGAGATGCTCGGTCCATGAGGGCACCTAAGTTCCGTATAGAAAACTGAAGTGGCTCAGATAAGGGAGTAAGTGCAGAGTAGGAAGCACCCCCATCACTGAAAATGGGAGGAACTAGTGTAGAAAAAGATGGCTCTACCTCTGCGATAGGACTAGACGCCAAATGAATTGGACTAGACACCAAAGGAGTCGGAGGGGACACCTCAAGAGGAACCTCCATGACCGACTCAGCCTCAACCCTGGCCCTTTTTGCCACTCGAATAGAAGGATTGACCTCGGTGGGAGTCTACCTCTGCCGGGTATGAACAAAACCAAACATGTCTGAGCTTGCAAAAGAAGATCAAATGTTAGAAGGATATTAAGCATAGATGAATCATAAAATAAATGTGATAAAGTGTCGAACCTTCTGAATGAGATTCGAGTTCAAATGTAATCTCATCAAATTCGTTTGAAGCAAGCGATGAGCACGCAACAGATGCACCCACCTCATCACCCTCATGTCCGGCCGACACCGGCAAAGAGGGTACCTCCTCGACATGAATGGGTCCCGAGGAGTCTATGGTGGTCACGGGTTCAGGACCATCGTCATCCGGAACATCGACTATGGTAGGAGGAAACAACCCCACCTTCCTAAGGTTCTCTGAAGTAACGAGGGTCTTGACATTCTTCTCCTTAAGGGTAATGGCAATCAGTGCCTTGGCCCTAACTGTCAAAGCCTGTCGGGAGCGGTCTATAAAAAGGCCCAACGTGCTTAAACTTGGAATAGTTGGCCTCTGCGTCCTTTATAAAGAAATATTTGTCCGCGTATCTAAATGCCTTGCTATTTCCAGAGATCTCTTCCAAGAAGGTGTTGGTACCCTCGCTCATATAATGTTGGAAGTGGAAATACACCGAGTTTCCATGAGAAGGGTTTGTCTTCAGGTCAAACAGGTAGCGGATCTCGTAAGGCACTAGAGCAGCCCATTTTCTACGGTGATAGATAATGTACAATGAAAATAAGGCCAAGATCGCATTAGGAGCCAGTTGAGAAGGACTAATACCAAAATAGTCTGCAATAGTACAGAAGTATGGATGAAGAGGAAGTAGGGCCCCTGACTTAATGGAAGAACGTATCCAAGCGCACATACCTAGAGGGGGGCTCCTCAGCTTTGTCATCTGGACCAGGGATAGTAATAGACACACAAGAGAGGTCAAATGTCTTCCTTAAGTTCTTTACCTTTTCATCAGTCATGTCAGAGGCCGCCCCCTTTAACCAAACAACCTCATAATTCGCAGGGTGAGGCTTCTCAACCGGTTTCCATATGATTTCACCGGCGAAGGTGGCCCCAGAATCTGATAAATTGAACTCCTTTTCTGGCGAGACTATCTTGCTCTTGGAAAGAGGGCGGATCACCTTAGGACATAATCTGTGAATCGGACGCTCCTGAGGATGAGTAGCATGGCGACGAGAGCCCTCGGTATGATCTTGCGGAGAAGAAGATTGATGGGGAACCCGATTAGTATCTCGGTGTAAAGGGCGTTGCAATGAGTCTCGTTGACCTGACCTATCCCATTGAGAAGAATGACTTCGCTGAGATGTACCTTGGGAGCCACGGGGCGTACTGTGTTGAGAAGAAATCTAAGAAGAGCTAGGCGAGGAGCCCTGAGTGATATGCCTGGCAATATGAGGATCATCTTCAGAGGGTTGGCGAGTCGTCTGTTTTACTTTCGCCATTGGATAGTACCTCTTTAAGAAATCCTCCTCGCTGAACAAATATAAAGCGGAGTGAGGAAGAATCCTTTTCACCCTTTTCAAGAACTCCTGGGGAGTACGCTCACTTGCTGACTTGTCTAATAAAGAGGAGCTAGACATCGGCAATAGAAGAAAAATAAAGATTAAAGTTAGTAAATTAGCACAATGAAGCCAATAGCTGGGGGCATATACATGAACTAAGGAGTAAAAATGAAGAAATCAGGAGTAAAATTCTATATAGGGGATCGGCACAGTAAGCCTAAGCCTGGACCGACCACCCTAAATCCCTCAAATTAAGAAGCATGAAAAATGGGGCATAAGTGGTCGACCTACCACCTTAAGCCGACAACCCCAGGGAAGCAAGCTTTAGAAAAGTGCCAGAGAACCGTTCAAGTCTCTAGAAAAATTAATTTTTATAGTACAAGGAAGGCCCCAAGGAGATCAGTTAAGGTGAAAAAATAAAATTTAGGGTCCTAGGTGGTCGGCTTATGCTTGGGCTGACCACGTAGGATCCCTGGAAGTCTCCCAGGGGTGGAGTACTCGGCCCATGAAGCTCTAGCGGTGGTTGGCCTAACCCTAAGTCTAAGCCTGAAAATCGCCTAAGGCAAGGATTGGGAGCCTTGGAGGTGCTCGGCCCAAACATTGTTCCTAAGCCTGGAAATCGCACAAGGAGGAGCCAGGAGGTACTCGGCCCATGAATCCCTAAGGTGGTCGGCCTAGCCCTAATTCTAGGCATGGAAATCACCTAAGGGAGGGAAAGGGAGTACTCGGCCCATGAAGCTTTATGGGTGGTTGGCCTAGCCCTAATTGTAGGTCTGGAAATCGCATAAGTGGGGGAAAGGAAGTCCTCAGCCCACCAAGCTCTAGAGTGGTCGGCCTAACCCAATTCCTATACCTGGAAATCGCACAAGGAGGAGGCCTGAAGGTGGTCGGCCTAACCCTGTTCCTATACCTGAAAATCGCACAAAGAGGAGCCCCGAAGGTGCTCGACCTAACATTGTTCCTATCCCTAGAAATCACCCATAGGGTTTATATCCCTGGAAATCGCCATTTTTTAGAGAGATCTTGATTCAATTAAGTTAATTATTTTGGATCAAGATACACCAAAAGAAGAAGATTTAGACGAAAATTCCTCAAAAATTCAAAGTATTTCTTATAAATCTAAGCATATTTAAATTAAATGATGTGAGGATTAGAAGAAAGTACTTACCAAAGATCTGAGTTTGATGAGGAACTGGAGAAATCAGACTTGGATCCTGTTTGAATGTGGCGCACGGAGCAGGAATCAGAAGAGAAGACTGACTTATAACCTCTCAAGCAGATAAGATATTTTTAGGAATTCAAATTTCCTTGAAAAATATCTGATGTGGTTAAAATTTAAACTCCTTGAAAAATATCTATAATTTTAGGAATTTAAATTCCTTGAAAAATAATTATAATTTTAGGAGATCAAATTCCTTGAAAAAACTATCTTATATTTTAGGAAATAAAATTCCTTGAAAAATATTTTTTATTTTTAGGAATTAATATCCTTGAAAAATATATTATATTTTTAGGACTTTAAAAACTCCTTGAAAAATATGTTATATTTTTAGGATTCCAAATTTCCATGAAAAATATATTAGATTTTTAGGAAATTAATTTTCCTTGGAAAACCTAATTATTCATAGGAATTTCTAATTGTCCCTGAAAAATTCGTACTGAGCAAATTATCGATAGTTAAAAAAGTACTATGTAATGTCCCGAGGGACATGACTATTTAAGTACTGCTACGGTATGTTTCTCGGGCCGGGATCAAGTTTATCGTAATGTTGAAAACATTACAATAAACTTGGGGGGCAAATGTTATCCTTCAAAAATACAAGGATGACGTGGTGAATAAGAATGCGATACGTGATATCACAAATCAGGAAAGACACGACAAAGTATTAAGAAAACAACGACGGGCACAAAAGATAGGTCCAGGACCTATGGGGAAGTCGACCAAGCCTAAACCCCGTAGGGGTGGTAGGCCTGACCCTACCCATAGGGTGGTTGGCCTAAGCAGTCCCAAGGGCCCTAGGGGTGGTCGACCTGACCTTTACCCCAAGGGTGTTTGGCCCCAGTGTGTCCAAAAGAGTGGTCGACCTAACCCCTACCACAGGGGTGGTTGGCCCCAGTATGCCCAAGGATCCCTAGGGGTGGTTGGCCTGACCCCAACCCCTAAGAACCACCTGGGTGGTCGTCCCACCCTATTCTTCATAGGGTGGTCGGCTCAAACCCCCCAATACACTTCACTATGAAATACTCACTCTCGTTCAAACTGAGATCATCAAGCCTAGCACCCATAAGGTCACAGGCCTAGCACCCAGAGGATCAACAGATCCAACACCCAGAAGGTCACAGGCCTAGCACCAAAGCTCGGGTCGTCGGACCTAGCAGTTAAGTCTCACTTACCAACAAAGACTTAACATCTTCCTCAGAGGTTTCTATCATACATTATACACCACGATCTAGAAGAACAACGAGAAGACCCATGATCTCATAATCATGGGGAGGTGGACACGTATCTCCACTACCTGATAATCGTGTACCAAACCACGATCCCAGTACTACTGATCATGTAACATTCCCTGGGTACTATAAATAAAGGACCCATGGCTTCATTTCAGGGGACCCATGTAAAAGCCCCTCGGTACTCTCTTTTTCTGGTTACTATAAATAAAGGACCCATGTAACAACCCCTGGGTACTATAAATAAAGGACCCATGTAACAGCCCCTGGGTACTCTCTTTTTCTGGACTCTTTTGGTGGATCTCTTTTTCTGGAATTTTGGTAGAAAAATATTTCCGAGGAGTGAACTTATCAGTTCGTACTTGTAATTGTCGAGTAACTCAATACTAAAGACTAAGTGGATTAGGTTATTACTATTCATCATAATAGGGCTGAACCACTATAAAATTCATGTGTTTTTATTTAAGATAATCGTATTCTGTCGTTTATTCTATTTAATTCGTTCAAAAGGTGTCGTATACTGTACATACGACCGTTGGCCAATTTCACAGGTCAACACTTACTTTTGTGCTATTTTTTTTATGTCTATGTAGGATTACTTTAGTTTTTTGTTTGCCTTGTTAGTTATTCCTCTAGCTTTGAAAAGAAAAATTAAAAAAGTTTCTTCTTTTAGAAAAAAAAAAATTAGCTTTTTTTATTTATTTGTTTTTTTTCCTTTAGCTTTCTTTTAGGCTTTGTGAGCATCTTATTTCTTGTGTTTAGATAATTATTTATTTATTTATTATTGTTCAATTTGTCTCTTTATTTTTTTATTTTTAAATCTTTAAAAAACTCATAAATTAAAAAAAAAAAACTAATAAAAACAATGCTTGTTTTGTCAACATAAGCAATATTTGCTTAAAGACCAATTTGAGTAAAGTTCCATCCATTCTTACTTAGTAACCTCGGGGTGTTCTAGTAAGTTTTGGTTGTAAGAGGATCGTTTTTATGAATTGTGATCTCTCCACAATTATCTATGAACGTCAGGGAGTTCTAAATAAAGTTTAGTTATTAAGTGAGGTCGTTCTAAAAACCTCAAATCGACCTAGAAACAAGTAAAAAAAATCACAAAAATAAAAACAAAAACAAAATAAATAAAAGAAAATGAATGAAGAAGAAAAGAAACGTTTTGAGCATTATTTTCCAATGTATTATTCTTCATTCAACAATTCATATTCTAGTGCTACTGATGGTACTAGCTATTTTAGGGGTGTCCGCAAACTTAGTTTAAGACAATACCAAGAATTCGAGGTTTTAGAAGTTAAGTTTGATAGTGAAAATCACGAGGTTACAAGGGTAGATTATGAAGAACCATATAGTGACTATGTCGACCATAGAAATCATAATCCTAGCTAGAACAACCCCGTTGATTTTAGTTGGAAGTCTGAGTACAACTACCATGCACCGCCTGTTGAGCACAGTTTTTCTAACTCCTACCATGACCCTCAATATAATGTCTGGCCTGATAGGAATCCTTTTGAGGATACATGTTACACATTATGGAGGAGCAAAGAGAGTTTGATGGACAATTTATGGAGGAACTTAGAGAACTTAAGGCTCAACTCTCGGAGTGGACCTACGTTGTTAACTCACATAATGAAAATCAATTCTAGTCACCACGCGAGACCATAGCACCATCATCCACTCCCTTTGAGGATGATTCCATTACCATTTGGAATGAAACTCTTTCCCTTACAGAAATTCTTCCAACCACTCCAAAGGAAAATGTGAACTATCATAATGACGTGATAAACTTAATTGTTGAGGAAATAATAAAAATATTTCCAATGAAATATTCACAAAATTTTCTCCACGATTTTGAAATCGAACATTTTCTTTATCCTGAAAATGTTACTAACGCTTTAATTTTTTAAACACAGGATAAAAGAAAATTCATTTTTGATACAAGATAGTACGCAAAATATGCAGTTAGTAGACTTACCTGAGAGCATCACTTTTGTCTACCAAAGACTAATCAGGTTTTTTCCTTCTTTTTAGTATGTTTTATTTTATTTTGTGCAATTTTACTTTATAGGGTTTTGTTGTTTTGGTGCTGTTTGTTGGTAATCATATTCCCATTTGCTCCCACAATGTGCATAACGTTAGACATTGAGGAAAATGTCTCATTTAAAATTCGGGGTAGTGAGCATATTCATGCGTTGAAATATATTTTGATTACCATTTTGACATTTTGAGTTAATTTTTTGCAAAATTCATGATAACAAAATTTTTGTGAGATAGTTTTTGCTATTTTTACTATTAGGAAGTAATTTTTTAGAGTAATTTTATGCACAACAAAACATGTGAAAAGAAAGTTTTTTTTAGCACATTCAGTTGAGAAAAATCCAAAAGTTTAAAGTTTTAATTTTTGTGAGTTGTGAGAATGAGAAAACAACTTTGAAAACGTCTATTGATCATTTGAGTTGATAAAATTAATTCTTGGAAATTTAAAACATGACATTTACTAGAGGGATACTTTTTTTTTTGTTATAAGAGACTTTGTTATATTTTATTGTAATTTTCTTTTTAATTTCTTATATTTTTTCTTTATTCTTATGTTGTCTCTTCTTAAAAAGAAAAAAAAATTAATTATAAAAAAAAAGAAGAAATATATATATATATAAATGAATGAAGAAAAGAAAAAAAGAAAGAAAAAGAGCAACATTTTTCATTTTCTCCTTTTGTAGTTCTGTTTAAAACAAAATTGTTAAAAAAAAAATCAACATTGCTACATTTGTTTTCAATTTATGTCATCAAAAAGAAAAAAAAATTTTGTATTTTATTTATTTAATTTTTTTTTTTGTTCTTTATTTTGGCTCTTAGTATCATTTTGTAAAATCCCAAAGGTTTTGTCATTTAGATTCCAATGACTTGATTAGCCTATCTTTTGATAAATATTAGTTAACATTGTTTGTCCTAAAACGACAACATCAATTTTTGAGTGTTAATTGATAAATTTCAAACTCCAAGAGTGTAAACCATCTCCCATAAAAATATTTTCAATACCTTTGTGAGAATTTGGAGTTGAAACTTTATGCTTTGGTGATTTTTCAATATTGTTTGTGTTATAAATTTTGGAACGAATGATGTGGTTTGGTGCACACACACAAAACTCTTGATTTACAACTTTGATAGTTTTAAATAGCATTTTCTAAATTCTCACTAAAAAAATTTGTTCAATGATTTTTCATTATTTGAGTCACTAATTCATCTTGGTAATAAATTTTATCTGCTTGAATTGCTAGGGACTAGCAATAAGCTAGTTGAGGATTGTGATTAGAGAGGAAAAGTGCACATTTATTGATCGTAAATGTCAAAATAAATTAAGTTTTGATTATTATTTTCATTGAATTCATATGATATATTTTATGGATGAAAATATTTGATTATTATTTGATTTATTGTTATTTTGTAGGAATAAAATGTATATTTGGCACTAGAAAAAAGTAAGAGAACGAGATAATTAAAACTGAAAAAAGAAGTGAAAAAGTGACATTTTTGAAGTAGAAAGCCCATGATAAATCAACCCAAAACTCTCCAAGCCCAACTCCCTCTCTCCTCTTTCCCCCATGAGTCCCTCCACCACTTTGCGCCACCAGCATCTCGCCACACTTCCGTGACCTAGCAGCCCAGCCAGCCCTTGCGCCTGACGTATGTCCTCCGACCCGCATGCAGACCCGCGACTCTGCCCACGTCACCTGCACCACGACCCATCCAGATCCGACTCACCCCCCTGGTTCCCCTCCTGTAGCCAAGCCTACACTCGTGCCACATGGCCGTCCTCCATTCGCCCGCTAGCTGCCACACCTGCAACGCGTTGGATCAGTCTAAATGCCATCAGCTCCAATTTGTCCATCACACTCCAACTCCATGCACAACAAAAAAAAAAAATAACAATTATAACAATAATAAAAATACTATGAATAATAGAAATGATTTTAATATCAGATTTATTATTAATATTTATTTTGTAAGCCAAAATTTTTATTCATTTATTTTTAGTCCTTTTTAAGCTCTATAAATAAGAGCTCATTTTCCATAGTTTTTCATGTACTTTTGAGATAGCAAAACTCTACATAATTTCAGTCTCTTTTCTCTCTAGAATTATTATGAGAATGTATAACATAATAGGCTAATATTCTTAAGAAGGTTAGGATGATCATATATGCATTATGACTTTATTTGGTATTTTTGATTAACAATGTGCTTCAAGTTTCTATATTTAAGTGATTTATTTTCTTTCATCTCTTATTCTTCATCTTATTCTCTTTATTTATGCTTGCTAATAGTATATAGATTTGGTCAAATATTTTCTATGTATTATCAAATTAGTGAAAATAATATAGATAATATCTTTATTATTTTCTCCTTCTCATTCATATATATTTTTACTTTTCCCAAATATATAGAATTAGTCATGCTCTTTCTATGTATTTTATAAATAGTAAAAGTAATATTTGTGTTAGGTTTAATGTACAATCTTTTATTGCATTATTGACAATTGTATAGTGTCATTTTTAGATTTCTCATAAGATTTATCTCATCCTTCCATAGTAAAGATTATTAATCACTTAAATACATTTTGTGAAATATATTTGTGCTTTAATATTAAATCTTCCAAATGAATAGTTAAGATGTGAACTATTCATTTGTGTAATTTTTGTGAATCAAAGATCCAAATAAATAAGTATGCATATATGTGACTCTTGCTCCTTCCTACTTGTTACATTTTGTTACATCACACTTTTATCCTATCTTTATATTTAAATCTCCAAAAAAAAATATATCATTTGTTCTAATTTTCTCATATTATTTGTCTCTAAACTTTATTTATTGATTAATTTTATTTCTTTGCCTCCTTGTGGAATCGACCGCCTGATCTATACTACAACCACCGCTTAGTGGAAGTCACGTTTGGGCGTTAGTCAACATTTCCAAAGATAATTGAAGGATATTCTTATGCTAATTAGATATCGGGTGTGGGAGATAATCTCTCCACCACGGGTTGGGTGTTTACACTTGATGGGGGTACAATTTCTTGGGGTTCTAAGAAACAAACTTGTATTTTTCACTCAACTATGGAACTCAGGTTTATAGCTTTAGCAACATCTGGCAAAGAAGTCGAGTGGCTTAGAGATCTTATGTTAGATATACCATTAACCGTGGTTGATCTATCGACGATCTCGATACATTGTGATAATCAAGCCACTTTAGCTAAAGCATATAATAAAGTGTATAATGGAAAGTATAGACATATAAGTCTAAGACATGACTACATGAGACAATTGATTCAAGAATGAATCATATCGATCTCACATGATAAAACTAGTGAAACCTAGCATATCCGTTCACAAAACCTCTTACAAATTTTTTTTTGTTAGTTCTACATATAGAGGGATGGGATTGAAACTCCTAGAAATATAGATTCACCAATGATGGTTCAAGCATGCAAGCAACTAAGGATTTCGATAAAGCTTTGTAATACTTTCACTAAGGTGAAGTTTGAATCGAAATATACTTTACTATATGCATCAATACTGTTGAGTTAGAGATTAAGGTTTGTATTTTACCAAGCGGGAGAATGTTAGGATTGGTTAAACATAAAATCTAAATGTGTTTACACAAGATGGTGTAAAATTCTTAACGATTTCACATAATGGAGGTGCGAAATTTGAGTTTGAGTTGTAGGCATTTAAAAAATTTCCGTTTGGATTTAAAGTGATACAATGAGGTGTCTAAGCATTTCCAAAAGCTTTGCGAGAAATTTGAGTTGTCTAAAGTTAGTTTTGAACACTTTGACTAGAGGTTAGGCGACATGTCGCAGGTCACTAGGCAACATTTCACCCATCTCATGCATAAAACCACGTAAAGCAACAAGCGATACGTCGCCTGTTGCTAGGCGATGTGTCACCTATTACCAGCGACATGTCGCCATATAACAGGGGACATATTGCCTGTCACTGACATGGAAAATGTGTTTTTGGCTCCAAAATTTACAACTTAAAAGCTTTAATCCTATTGGTTAGAGTTAATGGCGATGCCTGTAACGACCCAAATTTGCTAATAAGGCTTGGAGCCTTGATTAGCGTGCCTGGAGAGCAATAAGTACTTTATTGTGCCAATATGTGAATTTGTGTGAGTATGCTAATAGAGATGCATGTTTAGGTGAATTAAATATGCATGTGGGCCTCGTTTGGTTATTAGGGGCATGTTTGTAATTTTAGCCCGTTGAGGGCATAAATGTGATAATTGTAATACTTGTGATATATCGGTGTTGCACGATCCGAGACAGTCTTAGGGAGCGGTTAGCTAGAAAGTCACAATGGGGTTGAAAATCTAACTCGGGGCGAGTCGAGGGGTATTTCGGGTATTAGATGTTTTATGGGGTTATCGGGTTATGGAAATAAATATTTGGAGATATATTTGAAGATAAAATGTTTAGGAGGGAATGTTGGGGAAATTTACCATTTTTTCCTCAGGGACGTTTTTGATACCCCGAGCCTTGAGGTAACCTTAGAGACTAAGTTAAATAAAACAAAACATAAGAAACATTCAGAATTCACTAAACCGACCCAAGCATCCTCTCTTCTCTCTCTTTATTTTCACTAAGTCATACCAAAGGAAATTTTGGTGGAAACTAATCAAAACTAAGGAATTGGACTAGGAAATCTTGGGAGCTAGAAGCTTGAAGCTTAAGGACCCAATTCAGAGACTCAACTCAGCTCAAGCTAAGCTTTAATCTTAGCGAATTATACTAGTTTTAAGCTGAAATTCTAGAGTATTGCATGTGTATGGAGTGAAGAATTGACTTGGAGTTTGATGAGGTTTTGAGCTTGAATTCTTGTTGGGTTTTGTTGCTAAATCCATAGTATAACTTCTGTGATGATTAGCTTGAGTTGTTGGGTTGATTTTGGGGTTAAATGGATTGGTTTTTGTGGCAAAAATGGTGAGTTTTTCTGGGCTCGAGGGATCGGGCCGCGGCGCTGTTCCTGCTGAGCCGCGGCCCCTTTAAACATTGGGGCGTCTAGAAATGGAGGTGTGCCGCAGCGCCCTTCAGGAAGGGTCGCGGCGCATGTAGGCTAAAATGAGGCAGGGCCTCGGGTTGAGCTGGGGGCCACGACATGAGTTCTTAGGGCTGCAGCGCTTAGTGTATTTTTGGGCTTTAAAGAGGTTTTAGGCTCAGGAATTCAATAGTTAAGGCTCGGGATGGATTTTATCACTCGGATTGATAGAATTCAATGTTCCGGAGACTAGAATTATGACCTAAAGTTATTTAATGGATTAGAACTTGATGGATGGATATTGTTGGTGCGTTGTGACTAGGGTTTCAGTGAGGCTCGGACTAGGGGACTGTGCTCGGGACACAGGTTCTTGCAAAGCTCGGGACACAGGTAAGAAAATTGTTGTACCCATAGAGTTGTGTTGCAGGGCATGACCCTATATGATTGTGTTGCAGGGTTGTAGACCTTTGATTGAGTTTATTCAAGTTTAAGTACATGTTTAGTTATGCTATGTGTGCATATATGTGAATGAACGGCAAGAGCCGGGAACGGCAAGGGCTGAGAACGGAGAAGGTCGAGAACGGCGAAGGTCGAGAGCGGCAAGGCCGAGAACGACAAGGGGCCATGAGCAGCGTTTAGCCCGCGGAGTGCAAGTTGCTAGGGCGAGACCCTAAAGGATACCTGGGATGTCCTTACGGTGTGGACCTCTAATCTGGGGCCTGGTAAAGCACTTGGGACGGCATGGCCATACGTGTATAGCCTGAGGATGGCTTGTGTATATGTTAAGTGTTTGATATGAATATGTTATCTGCTTGTGAGGGTTTTCTTGTTGGGCTTCAGCTCATGGGTGCTCTATGGTGCAGGTAAGGGAAAGGGGAAAGTCGACCAACCATGAGTACGGAGAGCGTGAAGCGACACGTACATGTTTGGCCTGCCTGGCTGCCATGGCCAGGGGAATTTTTTTGGGAGATGAATGTACTAAACCTGAATTTTGTCGTTTAGACGAATCTGAATATATTTTTGAGTTGTAAATATTTCCAAACAGTATTTTGGGATCAAATGTTAAACGTTTTATGGTTTTCAGTAAAAAGAATTATTTTCATTATTTTCAAAGTTTATGACTCTATTTATGGTTTAATTACACGTTTGTCGTAAAACCTCGATTAGCGAGTTAAATGCACGTTTTAAACTCACTTAGTAACAACTCTAAGGAAGTAGGGCGTTACAGTGCCTACACTATAAAAGGGGTAAATTAGAGTTGAAAAGTATTGATCACACTTCTCAATTATCTCTTTAACTTGTCTCTCTCTCTCTCTTGCTCTCAAGAACACTTCTCTCTAAGAGATTCATCAAAAATTGTTTGACTTGTATGATTTTCAAGGCTTGTTGAATCCCAATTCTCAGTTCACTACTGTAGAAGCTTCAAGCAACTTGAGAAAGGCTTGCAATAGAGAATCTGGACAACGATTCTCTTTGTGACAAGCTTTGTTACTAGGATTTCAGTATCTCTGAGATAGAATGTTTTGATTTTGTTTTTTAAGTTTCCCATCTTCTTTTCTATTATTACTTTTGATATTTACATTGTACTTACTATTTAGAATTGTAAAATTAGGGTAGTGACGACTCACTTTCCGAACAAAGTGTATCACCACTAGAGTTGGGTCACTGAAGACCCCAAATTTTGTCATTGATACGTATTATGGGCGATATATTGTCGCTAATATGTCACCCATTCTACGTCAATGCTATATTCATTATTAGCAGCGACTGAAGATGTTGCCCCTAATAGTTAACGAATCGTTGCAAACTATACTCGACGTGGTGGTGTCTTGTTCTTTTTTGCAGTGACCTATTTGAATATGTCGCCTCTGATAGTCTTAATGTTGCCACTAATAGTTGACACTACAAGAAAATTTACTTTTGCCAGTTTTTTTTGTGCCGGTAAAACTTACTTTTGTCGACGAAGTTTAGCTATGCTCTGGGAAAAGTAAGTTTTACAAGCACATTGACGAAATGTGCTGACAAAAATAAAAAAATGTTTGACGACGACACTTTTCCAAGCACTTTTAATCTAGTTTCACTGGGAATAATTTATTTTCATATAGACATGTTGGCTTTTGGTGACGTATTATACAAATGCGATAGGAAAAGATAAAAAGAATGCTCCTGGAAAAATCATAAAAGTGTCGGCAAAGGTATAAATTGTGCTAGGAAAAATATAATTTAATAGAAGACACAATTTTTAAAAATTTAGGAGTGCATAATTCTAAGAAGCATATCTAAGAGTCCCCACTAACTCAACCTCTCTGAACGGGTCTAAGGTATTTTGTGAAAAAAAATAATTTAGAAAAAATTATCATTATGTGATAATATATAACCCTTCTATCCTATCTTTGGTTATCAAATTTTTCCATCAAAGAAAAGGAACAAAAATCAAATATATTCTTATGCCATTTTATGATGTCTTATGATATCTCCTATAAATTATAATGTTTTGTAACGTCCTTTTGTAAAATGTTTATAATTAAATGCTATTTAATATTTACCTTTATATTTATTAATTATGTTATTGTAATTAAGATTAATTTAATTTATATTTTAATAATAATTACTATAATGAGTAAATGGATGTTAAAATACTCAATATTTTTAATGTTTTCAAAATGTTGTACTTTTATACCCAAACTTTTTTTTGCGCTAAATATACTCAATGTTTTTAAAATGTTGCAATTTTATACATATTTTTTATTATTTTGATAAATAATAAGAAAGTGAAGGAAAAATATAGTATTTTTTTTACATTTTAAATTATTTTCTCTTTCTTATTCTTTCTCAAAATAACTATTTTAAATTAAACATCAATACATTTTATATTAAAATTAATAAAAAATAATTAAAATAATTAAAAACTTATATAATTTCATCAATTTAAAATATAAGTTTTTATTATAAAAAATATAAGTTTTAATCATTTTGATTAATTTTACTAATCTTAATTTTTTTTATTATTTTGAAAGTGCAAATAATTTAAAATTTTAAAAATAACTAAAATCCTATATTTTTTCTTCACTTTCTTATTATTTTTCAAAATAATTTAAAAATAATAAGTATAAAAGTGGAACATTTTAAAAACATTCGGTTCTTTTACTGCCAAAAAAAGTTTGGGTATAAAAGTGTAACATTTTGAAGACATTGAGTATATTTACCGCAAAAAGATTAGGTATAAAAGTGCAACATTTTAAAAATATTAAGTATTTTAGCCGCCATTTACTCTATTATAATTAATTAATTATTAGTAATTATTTTCATAATTAATTTTTTTGTCACGGTTTTCAATAATTAGTTAGGCATTTTTTAGTTTTCAAACTTAGTTTTTCTTCCTTTAAAAAAACTTTGTGTTTTCTTTTAATTATTAAATTTATGAATAATGTTATTTTTTCGAAGTTTAATTTATCAATTTTTTATTTTTGAATAATTAATTTAATAATTATTATTGTAATTAATTATTTGTAATTATTTTCATAATTATTTAGTAGTTTATTAATTGTCAAACTTAGTTTTTCTTTTAATTATTAAATTTATGAGTAATCTTATTTTAAGAGTGTAATTTATTAATTTTTTTATTCTAAGTAATTAGTAATAGTATTTTTTTTATTAAATTTAGTAATTTCTTTAATAATGTAATTTTCTACAAATTTATTTTATTTCTTAATTTAATTTTTTGAATAATTATTATTTTAGAATAATTCAATGGTTATTATTAATGATTTTTTATCAAGCAAGTATTTTACTTTTTAATGTTCATTTATAAAAATTATTAAATAAAAATATGTTTTTACTAAATGTATTTATTATTCTAAGTCTAACGAAATTTCGACAGCATAACGACTGCATTTTAACTTACCCAAAATTTTTAAATCTTGTTTACAACACAAACTTTTTTTCCAGAACATTACAAATAATATTCGTAAATAATAAATTAATTATAAAAAAAATATTTTTCAATTAAAAAAATAATACAATATAAATCTTTTTCCAACAATGTCATTTAAAAAAAACAGATGTCATTTTTTATTATAATTTTAAGTTAAATCAAAATATTTAAACATGAAACATAAACTTATTATATTAAGCAAACTGTATATTATATATTAAACATAAAAGCTAATTTACATAAGTATATATTATAAAAATATATATATATAGATATAGTGCCATAAATGTAGAGAGGGAGGACTAGGGAGCACCACAGAGGGCAAGGGAGGGTCGGCAGGTGTCTGGGGAGGCTGGGCGATCGTCAAAGCTTCTGCTTCCTCGGAGGACAGAGAGAAAGAAACATACAGTGTGAGGGAAAAAAATAAATAGATAATTATAAAAATAAAAAATTGAAAATCATTAAAAAAATTACACAATGAGAGAGAGAAAGGTTGGAGAAGTCAGATTGAGGGATTTTGGAGTTGGTATTTATGGGTTTTCAGATTTGGGGATTTTGGCAAAGGGGAAGAAGATGGGGTGAGTTTTGGGTAGGATTGGCTTGAGTTTTGAGTTTTTGGTGTGTTTTTGGGGAAGTGGGACGCGAATTTCGTGCAGAGAACACCTCGGAAGTCAATGCATCCTTTTGGGATCTCTAGGTCGAATAAGGAAGACAATGCACATATTTGTATACAACAAGACTATTAGCAGTGACACTTGTCAATGCTAATATTAAGTATGATCGCCGCTAATAAACTAAATGACAATGTATAGATTAAATTAAAACACAAACCCTAAAACATTAGCAACGACCCGTCGCCACTAATAACGTTTCGGCACCCCTAAAAAATAAACTGCAAATTTTTCCCATGTCTTTTTTTTAAAACAAAATTTTCAAAATATATCTCTATCTATTAGCTACGACAAGACGTCACTAATACTAATTCATGTCGCCGCTAATAGTTTTCTAAACCATAAAAATTTAGCAACGATAATATCAACGACGACACTCTCTTGTCAAAGTTAATAATGTGTCTATCAGCGACGACATGTCGTCGTTGCTAATAATGTTGCTGCTGAAATACATTTTTCTTGTAGTGCTATAAAAAGTGATTTTAATAGTAATTTTTTTTACTTGAAGAAATTAGAAAGACAATACTAATGACTCCTAAACCCTTAAGAAATTGTTGTTATTAAGAAATTTTTTTAAAATTTAAATATTACTTATGCTGCCTTTTTAGCATAAGAATTTTATAATTTGAGTTCGATTCATTCAAGATTATAATAATAGTCTATTAATTGTAATTATTTGGTACAAAGGGATACCTTTTGATTCCAATCACAATGATATTAATTACGTTAAATAATTTTAGAAAATTTCTGGTGAATTTGGGATTGCGGCTACTATTAGTGAATTTGAATAATATTGAGTTGCCTATATACCTTCTTTGAGAATGATCAAGGCACTTGTAGTTTCAGTATTTGATATTTTAGAAAATGAGTGGAAGAATTCTAGTAAATGACATTTATAGGAATCCACCATAATTTTTAGAATTAAACAAAATTTTGGTAGAAGACCTTATTTTTGAATTGTTTGTAATTTTAAAATTTTGAAAAAATTCCGAGGTAGATTACATTTTATGGAATTTTAACAGTTGTGTTTGATATTTAATGATTTTGAGAATTTGTGATTATACTAAGCTTTAGCAACAAAGTTGCTCGTATTTTTTAAATAATCAAGTCATACATAGTTCAGAACAATCTTTGTGATGTGTTGAAATTTTTGAGGTAAATAACTTATTTTGATATGGTTTTATAATTTTGTTGTCTTTCTAACAAAATTGTGTCTTGCAATCTAGAATTGATTTTACTAATGAGAATAATGCCTATTTTGACATATTGAGATTTTGAGAATTTAATTATTCTGAAATTTGGGAATGGATAATTATTTACCATTTTATATCAAATAATATTTTTTGCGTAAATTTAAGCAATTAAAATTGTGCAAGTGTATACAGTTGACAAACAAGTAATAAAGTGATAAGTTGAATATTGTCTCCATAGTGATTTGAATTAGAAAATAATTGTGCACAACACTTATTTATAAGTATATTGAAAAAGTCTTATAATATCTAAAGAAAGAGAGGCAAGTGAAAATAATAAAAAAACTTAAAAGGCGGAAAAATGAAAAAAGAAGTGGAAAAAGAAGTAATTGTGTTATATTATTTGTTTCTCTTCTCTTTCTTTCCGCTGATTGACAACACACACAAACAACCCTAGGCCTCTTATTTCTTTGTCCCACCAACGAAGCACACAATCTTATCTTCACTGCCTCTCTTTCGCCGATCTTCTCCTCATCTTTCCCGAGGTTTTTCATTAACACTACTCTTTCATTAGATGCATATTTTTCTTGAGTATTATATTTTTGTTCGACTATATTTTTGCATACTCAAATTCTTTTATTACAAATAAAGCCCTAATAATGGTAAGTTGTGTATTTTTTCATTATGAGTTTATCTTATGTCTTCCTAAATATTTGAAGAATTTTAAGGGTATTTTATTGATTAATTTTATTTGTTTATATATATATATATATATATATTTAAAAGCAATTTAAGGAATATTTAGATATTTTTTTTTATCGATTTGGATTGGATGGGTGGTTTTTTTTGGCTGTGCTTATGAGTGCAAGCCAATGGTTTTCTCGATGGGAAAGAGATAATAAAAACGAGAAAGGAGACACAAAGCCATATATTTTTCCAGCTGGGTTTCTATCTCGATGGGAAAGAGATAATAAAAACGAGAAAGGAGACACAAAGCCAATGGTTTTCTCGATGGGAAAGAGATAATAAAAACGAGAAAGGAGACACAAAGCCATATATTTATCGATTTGGATTGGATGGGTGGTTTTTTTTGGCTGTGCTTATGAGTGCAAGCCAATGGTTTTCTCGATGGGAAAGAGATAATAAAAACGAGAAAGGAGACACAAAGCCATATATTTTTCCAGCTGGGTTTCTATATGTGTATTTTGCTCTTGCATATTTTCATTTTCTTCCAAAGTAGGTTACTAGATAGATTTTGTTTTTAGTGATTGGAATGAATTTATTTATTGTTATTATTATTATTATTATTATTATTATGTTTATTTTGTGATTACAAAGAACATGTCATCAGATATTTTAGCGGGGATAAAGATTATAAGAACTTGACACAGAGGTATTAGACTTTCCTTCTTTCAAATCAATTTTTGAGTTTCCTGTAAGCTACCATCAAGTATTATAAAAATATTATTTTGGGGGAAGTACTCAAAACAAAAGTTAAAAAACTTAGAGATTTGTTTAGTCACAAGAAGTAATGAAGTAAAAAATAATAATAAAAGAATAAAAGTTACATATGCTTTGAAATATTCTAAATTGGAGTCTGTAAACTCTGTAAAAATAATTTTTAGCATTTTGCAAGTGGCGAGATTTTAATTTTATTTTAAAAAAAAGACTAAATGACCCATACAAGAGAAAAATAACACATTCATTGCTCTTTCTCCAATGACCCATACATCTTTAGCCACCAAAGTTTCGATTAGACTGATAGAGTGATAATAGAGATGCAGCTTATACAAGCCGTTTCTTTTTATAAATAGCAAAGCAAGAGACATACCAATTAAGAATCACAATGACAGTGTTCTTACATGTATATCCCTACATTTAAATATTCTTCTCAGACAACAGAATGATAAGTTAGAGGTGAGTATAGTTATTGTTTATCTTGTTTCTTGTTTGTGTAGTTTTAATCACTTCAAGTATTCACTTATT
This sequence comes from Humulus lupulus, assembly GCF_963169125.1. Lineage (NCBI taxonomy): Eukaryota > Viridiplantae > Streptophyta > Magnoliopsida > Rosales > Cannabaceae > Humulus > Humulus lupulus. The sequence goes on from NC_084797.1 coordinate 74,841,694, forward strand.
TCCTCTGAGTCTGTTTCATATTGATTTTGTGGTGGCCTTATCTCTCAGCTAACAAAGTGCATACATGGGACCTGAATTAACACTAATGTATTGTTTTTAAGTAGCATGATGAGTACTAACCATGAGATAAACTTAATTTTGTTCTATATATATTCCAGGCATGGCATGATAAGATCATTGAATTTGTTGTTCTTAATTATTTCAAACATGTTGGATTTATTTTGTGACTATAGGTTTTTGGTCTAATGTTCATGCTCTCACTATAACCATTTGACTATATATTATTATATAAGTAATATTGGTTTACAAACTCACAACTTGTATTTTGTTTGTCCATATTACAACATAAATTTTGTTTTTGAAAATAATAGTTAGATAATTTATAAATGGACAATTTTAAATATAAAATCTAAATGCTCCCCATGTGTTTGTTACATTGTTTCATTACTGTCAATTATCATTTCATGTTCTTGTTGTACTTATCTCTTTTCCATAGGTATTATATATTTGAGTTGGTATTAGTATTAACAATATTAGCGCTGAACAATTGATTTTACAATTTGTTGACCATGATTTTGGCCAACTGACACGGAGTCAAATATGCTTGATGTGGACAAATGCGTTGAAATGAATGTGATGACAAAAACAATAAAGAACACAAGAGTTTATAGTGGTTCGGTCCCAGAATCTGGTAACAACCTACATCCACTTGAACTATTATTGATATAGGATTCAAAGGAGTGATAAAAAAACTAGGGTTCGATAAGTTTCACAAACCTCTGAAGAACAAAAGAATATATTGAAAGTGATAGTTCAAATACACTCGTAAAACTCTAATCTCCAATAATTCGAAAGACAAAAGTCCCTTCCTTGAGCTATCTTTCTCTATTTATAGGCTCAAGGGGGATTAAATTTGTTACAGATATTCTTTCCTAAATAATCGGATACTTAGGAAATCATGGGAGTCAATCTCGGGATTGACTAAGATCTTTATAAAAATTATTGTGAGACACGCGGAATGTGCGACCATACTGGTCGCAGGTAAACCTCAACCGCCTTTTGCTTGCAATATCTTTATTGGTCGATACCCTAGCAGAATTCTGCCAGGTGTCAGTCACGTGTCCAGAAATCACTTGCCACATCATCCGTGCTTGTTTTTTGGATAACATTTGCCCCCCAAGTTTATTTATTACGAGCAATAAATAAACTTTTGAGGAAACGACTCTTCGGTTACCCCACCAGACCTGTCAAAACAGTTCGTGCAATCTTGGAAACAGCAACCTACTCTTGTCTAATCACGGCTTTTCGCTTCCCAAGTAACCTTTCGACGGCCATCACCCTTCCCCATGCTTCGAAAAAAGGGAAACTGATGATTACTTCCTTTTAATGCTTACAGACAAAAATATATATATAGTCTCCTCAAAGTCTCGTTTTTCTTTTTACACAAGCCATCACTCCTTCAAGAAACCCTAACACCAGAGCCCCTGTCTTCCTCTGGAGACCGTCCTTCGGCGTTTCAAGATTCAGTCCGTGAGTTCTTTGACGCCCGAAAAATTTCTCAGATCTCCACGATCTTTATCCTGGTAAGTTTCTGAACTCTTATGCTTTATATTTTTGCCGTGCATGCTTCTGTAGACTGAATATTGGGTTCATTCGTTTCCGGGTTGAGATACATGTCAGTAGAGGGTTTAATGGGTGATACTGTATTAATTGATATTTCTCTGCCACTAAGGAGCTACGAGTTAGTTTAATAGTTGAGATCACGACTTTTAGGACGTAAAACCGAAGTAAAAATTCGATTTTTATGCTAGCTGAAAAACCAAGTTTTTCCCGCCCTAAAAGGAGTTGAAAAAGCTTTTTCAAAAAACTTTTTGCTTTCACTTTTGATCTGTTTCTCAAACTGTTCGTGCGAAAAATTTAGTTTTTTGTTAGAATGTTGTTGTATAAAAGCTTAACTTTTATACTCGACCAGCGTTATTCTAAAAAACTTTCAAAATTCTTCATCCTCACCTCCCCATTCTTCTGTTTGCAGACTTTAATGCCAGATTTTTGGGGAGGTGAGCGGCCCATCGACGACGATCTTCTTACTCAGCTGCTCGAAGGCGAAGAACAACCCATCGACCGAGTTCACGAGATTCCATTTTCTAGAGTTTCTTCTAGACCTCATCCATCACTACCTCAAATGGCCCGCTCTAAGTCTCTAGGCAAGAAAAGACCTGACTCTGAAAACAGTCCAAATTCTCCTGCCCAGCCTGATTCACAGGCAAGGGTTCCCTCGACCAGCTGTCGAGAAAATGCCGCCCCAGACCCTCGTATCCAAGTCAGAGCCCGCCCTCGGCATCAAAACCTTCCTGATGTTGAGTGGTATCTCTCCCCTACCAGCCAAGGGACTCCTCGGATGCTTGCCAATTATCGTAGAAAGTATCCTCTTACAAGAGTCAATCTCACAATCTCGGCTGCTGACCAAAGAGCTAACCTCCCCGGGGGTGCCTATAGCGCTTGGTCTAGATATCACATAGAGGCGGGGGCTATCCTCCCTCTACATCCTTTCTATCAGGGGGTGGCCAACTATTTCGGTGTCGCCCCCTTTCAAATTACTCCAAACGGATATAGAATGCTGACCGCACTCTATATCCTCTATAAACTTAAAAAATGGCCAGAACCCACCCCTCATGAGGTCAATTTTCTCTTCAATCTTAAGTCTAACCCTCAACAATACAGGACGAGCTTCTTCCATCTCTATCACCAGGAAACTAACCGAACGTTCCTGAGTGACACTACCCACATTTCCAACGTGGGGCAGTACAATAGAGAGTATTTCCTCATGCCAGACATGACTACGAACAACCTGGCCTTCGCTCGAGGAGGTAAACGATATTTTCACTGGTCACTACTTTTCCTTAATAAATTCTCCTGCACTTCTCTAAAGTATACAGTGCCTTTCAGGACCATGGTTATGCCCGAACCCAACACCAGACATGGTGTTGAGGTCCAACACACTGGCCAGGATGGCAGACGCAGAAAAAAGCGTTAAGTCCCTGGTTACTGATGAAAATCTGAGGCTATCTGGCCTCCTGACTCCTCGCCATGAAACAAGAGAACCTGTGGTAGCAGATGCCATGGCCGAGGGGGATCCCGAGCAGCAACCCCCGGCGTCCCCTCCCTGAAGGAGGCCAACGGGGGTTACAATCAGGGAACCCACTGGCGTCCCTTCAGCAGAGAGGCCTTCTGCGCCCCAAGGCAAGGGGAAACAAAAGGCAACAGAGTCTGTCATAGACCTGGATGAATCCTCAGATGAAAACGGTATTGTGATCTTGCTTTTAAATAGCTTGCCAATTCCCTGTCACTTATTTGATGGGGATGACAATTTTACGTATACTCCAAATCTAGGGCCAGACTTCTTCGTGCCAGATAGTGAGTGTATGACTAATAGAGTTAGTAGTATAGCGACCAGTAGTTGTAGCTCGGGTATTAAACTTTGTGACCTCTTTTCTGTTTTACCATGAATTTTCATCCACCTTTATCTTACTATCTGCATATTTTTCTTTATACGCAGAGATGGCTACTCTCAACGTTTTCGATCTGTATTAGGCTTAGGAGGAAGAAGAAGATCCCCTGGTTCGACGGAAAACATCCAGGAGGCACAATGGCGAATCAAGCCAAGGACCCCCGGCCAAGAAAGGTCGAATAGATGATCCTTCCAAGGGCGTGCCTACTAGACAAGCTTCTGCCCAGCCTTCTGCTCCTGCTGAGAAGGAGGCTGCCCCTGCTGCCAACCCTCCGCCTGCGGCCCGAAGGGAGCACACCCCGCAAGCAGAGCTTCCTGGGACCAAGCTCTCGAACCGCTCCCTGCGATCAGCTAAAGATCGCCTTGCTCATATCTTAAAGCACGACCGTTGCAGGGAGGCAATGGCTGAAGCTGAGAGTATGGGAGTTGACCAGATCCTCAACAGGGCTCTTAACGAAGTAGCCAGTGTAAGTATTTTTCCTCTTAGATTTTGCTTCTCCTTTTTGTAGCATAGTCTAACTTTTATTTCGTTGACTGCAAGCCATGCTGACAATAACTGCCGCTCGCACCCGTGCCTTGGCTACCATCGAACAGGCTCGGGCAAAGGCCATCGAGGAGTTCCAGGTGAAAGCCATCGAGGAGCTTCAGGCTGTAGAAGCCAGGCACGCTGGGGAGTTGGAGGTGGTCACCCAGCAGAAGGATGCTATGGTGGCAAAGCTGGCGGAGGCTGAAGCTTCTCAGGCAGCTTTAAAGAAGCAGAAGGATGACTTCCAGGAGTCCAATCGAATCCAATATCATGAAGTCAAGAGGCTTAAGGAGGAGCTCCTTGCTAAGGACAAGACCATATTTGTTTTTGAGAGCCAGGTGGAGCAGCTGAAGCTTACCAATGCTAAAGATCTGGAGACGTACAAGAATGCGACACTTCGCTGTTTCTACGACTTTTGGAAACACAACTGGGGTGCCAACTTTAATTACCTTCCAAAGGATGCTAGGAACGCTGAGTTGGCTCGCTGCACTGCTCAATTGGCTGTAGAAGAAGAAAGAGCAAGGGTCCCTGCTTCCCCAAGCATCCAGCCGACCGTTGACGCAGAGGAAGGAGGAGTTGTTGAGGATGCAGCCAACCAGACTGCTGAGCAAGACCCTCCTGCTCCTTATATTTCTCTTTTTATTTTTCTTCAATTACACGACCCACGGGTCGTGATGTAAAGACTAAATTTTTATTTTTAAATTTGCTGCACGGGCAGCAAACTTTCCCTTTTATTTTAAACAATTGCATCCAAGCAGTGATGCTTGCGGTGTAAAAGAATGCCTTATGATATTATAATATTTCCATCTATTATAACATCTGTTCGCATGACCGAACTTAGCATAGTACTTTGGCTTGATTTAGAAAAATATAAATTTTGAAAAATACTCTAAGTACCTTAGCATGCTTTCACTCATTTTGTTCATATGTTTACATACCTCTTGGAATGCTTTGTTATCGATGTACCTTATATGCCCCCCAAGTGATCGAGGAGCTTTAGGTCCTTGGTCACTTGCCTTGACCACGACCTGTGCGAACATTATTGCTCGATAGGAAACGTAGTACTTATAGTACAGCAAAACAACACACATAATGAACAAATACTTGTAAAAATAAATTTATAAAGGTTGGCAAGAATGACTAGCTGCGCACAGTCCCTTATAATCTCGTATTAAAAATGGACTAAACATGTCTTTACGAGTGATCTTAAAAAGATCTTACACTTATAAGCGATTAGCCATACAACGTGGCTAACTCTTTTTCGAAACTTGTAAAAAGTAAAAATTAATACAAGCCAGTTCTTTAAAAAGGATTGTTTATTGGTAGTACTTGCGCAGGTGTTCACCGTTCCAATAGCGTGGAACGAGATCTCCATTCAAGCGTGCAAGTTTGTAGGTGCCCGGATGAAGGACTTCTTCAATTTGGCAAGGTCCTTCCCAGTTTGGTCTGAGCACTCCAGTAGTAGGGTCATAGGTATTTAAGAAAAACTCGTCGTAGCACTAGGTCACCGACGTTGAATTTCCTTTCTTTCACTTTTGAGTTAAAATAACGGGCGACCTTTTGCTGGTACGCAACGACTCGGAGTTGGGCTCTTTCTCATATCTCCTCAATTGAGTCTAGGGACTCCATCATCAGTTGGCTATTCTGGTCCTGGTCATATGTAATGCGTCGATGTGAGGGGGAATCTAACTCGACAGGTAACACAGCTTCATACCCGTATGCTAAGGAAAATGGGGTATGACCTGTCGCTGTTCGATGAGAAGTTCTACATGACCAGAGTACTTCAGGCATTTGTTTTGGCCATGCTCCTTTAGTGTCTTCAATTATTTTCTTCAGGGTGTCCTTAAGCATTTTATGCACTGCTTCGACCTGCCCATTTGCTTGTGGATGCGCGACTGAAGAAAAGTTTTTAATGATCCCGTGCCTTTCGCAGAAATCTGTAAATAAGTCACTGTCAAACTGGGTGTCGTTGTCTGAGACAATTTTGTGAGGCAAACCATATCGGCAAACAATGTTCTTGATGACAAAGTCAAGAACCTTTTTGGTCGTTATGGTAGCAAGTGGCTCAGCTTCGGCCCATTTGGTGAAGTAGTCTACTGCTACGACTGCGTACTTCACTCCGCCTTTTCCCATTGGCAGGGATCCAATCAAATCTATACCCCACACTGCGAAAGGCCAAGGACTCTGCATCTGTTTTAACTCATTTGGAGCTGTGCACGAGATTTTGGAAAATCTCTAACACTTATCGCATTTTCACACAAACTCCATTGAGTCTTCGTTCATAGTCGGCCAGAAATAGCCCTGCCTCAGAATCTTTTTCGCCAAACTTTGCCCCCCAGCGTGATCCCCGCAGAAGCCTTCATGTACTTCCCTCATCAGCTCCTTAGCTTTCTCTGGTGTAATACATCTGAGCAGTGGCGTGGAATATCCTCTACGGTATAGAACACCATCGACTAGTATATACCTAGCAGCCTGCCTTTGAAGAGTTCTGGCTTTGTTCCTATCTGCCGGTAGTACACCATTTGTAAGATATTCCAAGTAAGGCGCCATCCATGTGTCTCCCATCCGGATTTCTATACTGGTTTCATTTGGTCGTATGCTTGGCTCGCTCAATCTTTCTACTGGCACAATATTCAAAGTGTCAGCATCTTTCGCGCTTGCGAGTTTGGCTAAGGCATGTGCGTTAGAATTCTGATCCTGAGGTATTTGCTGGAGGGTATACTTCTCAAACTGAGCCAATAAATCTCTAGTTTTGTTCAAGTAGGCCACCATTTTGAGGCCTCGTGCTTGATATTCCCCTAGAACTTGATTCACTACCAACTGTGAATCACTGTAAATATCCAGCACCTTTATACTCATGTCTTTTGCCAATCTTAATCCAGCGAGGAGTGCTTCATATTCGGCTTCATTATTTGACGCTGTGAAGTCGAACCTAATGGCGCAGTGAAATCGATGCCCTTCTGGCGTTATCAAAATCACTCCCGCTCCCGCGTGAGATTTGTTGGACGATCCATCCGTGAATAACTTCCACAAAGGAGCTTCATCTTGGGGCTCAGGCGCATTAGGCTTTTCGCACTGTTCGTTGTCTGGGAGCTCAGTGAACTCCGCAATAAGATCAGTCAAGACTTGTCCTTTTACTACTACTCGCGGTGAATATGTAATATCAAACTGCCCTAGTTCGACTGCCCATTTTAATAAATGCCCAGCCGCCTCTGGTTTTTGGAGGACTTGCCGAAGGGGGTGGTCAGTTAAGACTGTAATGGGATGGGCTTGGAAGTAAGGATGTAGCTTCCTTGAGGCCAAGATTAAACAATAAGCTAACCTCTCGATGGGAGGATACCTCAGCTCTACTCTGATTAGCCTTTTGCTTACATAGTAAACCACCTTTTGTACGCCCTCTTCCTCTCGTACTAGTACCGCACTAGTAGCGACTTCGGTTATTTCCAGGTAGATGAACAAAGTTTCTCCTTCAATAGGCTTTGATAAGATAGGAGGCTGTGCCATATGGGCCTTTAAGGATTGGAAAGCCTGCTCGCAGTCTCCTGTCCATTCAAACTTCTTGTTGCCTCTAAGTAAATTGAAGAAAGGGACGCATTTATCCGCCTTCTTGGAAATGAATCTACTTAGGGCGGCAATTCTTCCAGTTAAAATTTGTACATCCTTGATCCTCTCTGGCGATTTCATGTCGATCAGGGCTTTTATCTTGTCGGGGTTGGCCTCGATTCCTCTTAAATTAACGATGAACCCCAAAAATTTCCCTAATCCAACTCCGAAGGAACATTTGAGAGGATTTTTTTTCATCTGGTACTTGTTCAATACATCGAAACACTCTTGCAAATCCTTCAAAATGTCCTTTTTTCGACTTTACCAGCATGTCGTCTACGTACACCTCCATGTTTACTCCGATCAACTCCTTAAACATGTGGCTAACCAATCGCTGGTAAGTCGCACCTGCGTTTTTCAGTCCGAAGGGCATCACTTTATAATAGTATAATCCTGTATCGGTCTGAAAGCTGGTGTGATACTCGTTAGGGGGATGCATACTAATCTGATTGTAACCTGAGTATGCATCCATGAAGGAGAGGATCTCATGTCCTGCAGTCGCATCGACCAGCTGATCGATCCTTGGGAGTGGGAAGCAATCCTTCGGGCAGGCCTTATTGTGGTCTGTGAAATCCACACAGGTTCGCCATTTTCCGTTAGGCTTGGGAACCTACACTGGATTAGAGACCCACGACGGATAAAACAGCACCCTGATGAACCCATTCTCCTTTAATCTTTCAACTTCTTCTTTTAAGGCTCTTGACCGATCCTTATCGAGCAGCCTTCTTTTCTGTTGCACGGGTGGAAAAGTCTTGTCTATGTTCAGGACATGGCTGATAACTGCAGGATCTATCCCAGCCATGTCTTTGTGCGACCAGGCAAAGACTTCCTGGTTCTTCCACAAAAACTCCACTAGTGCATGCTTCGTGGTTGGTTCTAAGTTTTTCCCGACCTTCACAACTCTGGTCGGGTCTTTTTCGTCAAGTTGGACCTCTTCCAGGTCCTTGACGGGTCCAACATTTTCCTCAAAATCCCCAAAGCGAGGATCCAAATCTCTATCCTCCCTTTGGGAAACACCATATTTGGTGACTTCATCACCATATTGGGCTTGTGTATCAATAGCCATCTGCAACCTATCTGGGGGAGTGCTCTTTGACGTTCCCTTCTTCGCCTTCGTGATTGAGGCGTTGTAGCACTCCCTGGCCTCCCTCTGATTTCCCAACACGCGTCCTACCCCTGCGTCTGTCGGGAATTTCATGGCTAAGTGCCATACTGAGGTGACGGCTCGAAGATCAACCAATATAGGCCTTCCAATGACCGCATTGTACGCCGAGGGACAATCGACTACTATGAAACTAGCGAGTAATGTCCTGGTAGCAGGCGCTGTACCTGCTGTCGCTGGAAGTCTGATTGACCCCGCTGGGGCGAGTCCCTCACCAGAGAAGTCGTATATTGTTTGATTGCAGGGCTCCAAGTCCTTAACGGAAAACTTCATGCGTTCCAACGAATATTTATACAGGATGTTCACTGAACTTCCTGTGTCAACTAGCACTCTTTTCACCATCATATTGGCCATTTGGATATCTACGACTAGCGAATCGGAATGTGGGAACCGGACATGCTGAGCGTCGCCATCAGAGAAGGTTATTTCACCCTCTTCTGACCGAGCCTTTTTCAGTGCGTGGTCCTCCACAATCATCATCTCGATGTCCTGGTCATGGCGCAGAGTCCGAGCATATCATTCCCTGACCTTTCCACTGTTTCCGGCGAGGTGCGGGCCTCCACAGATGGTTAACAATGTGCCAGTTACGGGATCAGGCTGCAAAGGTAGCGAGTGTTGGCATGTGGGCGCTTGCTCGTTGCCACCTGGAGCTTCTCGTTGGGAATTTCCCGAGGCCCGTATATACCTTCTCAAGTGTCCTTGTCTAATAAGGAACTCGATCCCATCCTTCAGCTGGTTGCATTTATTGGTATAATGTCCGTAGTCGTTATGATAACGACATAACTTGGTAGTGTCTCTTCTCGAAATATCCTTTCGAATAGGGGCAGGTTTCTTATAAGGCACACTGGAACTCGTGGCCTGATAAACCTCTCCCCGAGACTCAATAAGGGCAACATAATTAGTGAACCGAGGTTCATAACGATTACCCTTGGCTCGTTTATTGTCAGAGGTGGAAGGCTCATTGTGCGGCCATTTCCCCCCATTCTTGCCATTGCCATTGCCGTTCTCGTTGCCTTTGCTGTTGCTGATGGGCTTTGACCCATTGGCGGCTTTGGCGGGCTCGGCTGTCCCCTTGTCCTTGCCTGGGGGCTTCCCTTCATTGGCGATGGCATCCTCGAGCTTGATATATCGATCAGCTCGATCCAAAAATTCCTGGGTAGTTCTGACCCCATGTTTTCTGAGGATGTCCCAAAGAGGCGTGCGGCGCTTAACCCCTGCAGTTATGGCTATCATCTTGCCTTCGTCTCCCACTGTTTTCGCTCCAGCAGCTGCTCGCATAAAACGCTAGACGTAGTCCTTCAGTGGTTCTCCATCTTGCTAGCGTATTTTGACCAGCTGATTTGCCTCAGTCGGGTGCACACGACCCGCATAGAACTGTCCGTAAAACTCCTTCACGAACATTTCCCAGAAAACTATACTTGCAGGAGGGAATTTGAAAAACCACTCCTGTGCGGCATCAGAAAGTGTTGCAGGGAAGATCCTGCACCGAGCGTTTTCGGACACTTTCTGAATGTCCATTTGTATCTCAAACTTGTTGACGTGAGATACCGGGTCACCATACTTGTCAAAGTTCGGAAGCGTAGGCATCTTAAACTTGCCAAGAGTTTCTGCCATAGCTATCCTTTGGATGAAAGGAGTGCCTTTTCTCCTATCGTGGTCGATATAAGATGTTCTTCCCCCGACCAGCTGCTGCACTGCCTGGTTGAGGGCATCTATCTGGGCCTGCGCGGCGCCAGGAATCGCCGGGGCCTCTGGTGCTGGGGGGAACGTACTCGTCGTGCCGCTCCCGGCGATCGTTGAGTACGTCTCTTAAATCCTCGTCTCTCCTCCACTACTCACAAGCTCCGAGCCGGTTAATGATGTTATTTTGTCTGGGCCGCCCCCTAGCGTCCCGTCTTTCGGGTTGGTCATCCCTAGGTGGTAGGCTTCTGCCCCCACCTATTTCTTCATTCCTCCGATTGGCGTTTCCTCTGCCTGAGTCGGCCTCATTATAACCATGGCCATCTCTGAATCTTGATTGGCTATGATTGGATCGACTGTTCCCTCGGTTGCCTTCCCGAGCTGGAACCTCCTGAGCGTTAGAGGGTGGCCTGCGTTGGTCAGTAGGTCCCCGTGCATTATCATGCCGTGGGGGGCCTCGGACCGTAGAGCCTGACTCTGAGTTCCTTCTGTTACCAGGAGGACACTGTCCTCTGCTCGGGGGGTTTGGCTCGTCGCCCCTATGGCGTCTAGGACTGCGAGGCGCATGCCTGGCCCTATTCTGCCTTTGTTGCAGGGGATTGCCACGACCAGCTTGGGATGGAGGTTGTGCCTTAGGGTCCCTCAGCGGGACATCGTCCTGAGGCACCGGTGGCTGCTCGGGCCTTTGGGGGCTTGAAGGATGCATAGGCGGACTAGGATTAGGACCCCTCTGGGGCGGCCCATTCGTAGGTTGATCAGGTTGCGAGGCAGGTGCAGCCTGGTTCCTAGCCAGCTGTAGGGCTGCTTCGAGGGCTGCCATGGCCTCCATCTGACGGCGGTCCATCTCCGCCTGCCTCTCACTCAGTTCCAGACGCTGTCGTTCAATCTCTTGTTGCTGCCACGCCATAACCTCGGCAACACTTTCCTGGCTGGCCCTTAGATTGGCCAGTTCATCCTGCAATACCCCCAGGGTATTCCTCAACGTCTCGGAATCCATTTCTTCCTCATCGAATTCCAAATGTGGCTCATCCTCAGTCACGTTTGGAGGAGGAGGAGGCGGGTGAGATGGTGCAGCGCCAGCTGCCTGTCCAGTTTTCTTGGTAGTTTTCGCCATTGATCTTTCAACGATACTGTATCAAGCTGTCAATGAAAGCACCAAAATGTTGACCCTGATTTTGGCCAACTGACACGGAGTCAAATATGCTTGATGTGGACAAATGCGTTGAAATGAATGTGATGACAAAAACAATAAAGAATACAAGAGTTTATAGTGGTTTGGCCCCAGAATCTGGTAATAACCTACGTCCACTTGAACTATTATTGATATAGGATTCAAAGGAGTGATCAAAGAACTAGGGTTCGATGAGTTTCACAAACCTCTGTAGAACAAAAGAATATATTGAAAGTGATAGTTCAAATACACTCGTAAAACTCTAATCTCCAATAATTCGAAAGCCAAAAGTCCCTTCCTTGAGCTATCTTTCTCTATTTATAGGCTCAAGGGGGATTAAATTTGTTACAGATATTCTTTCCTAAATAATCAGATACTCTAGAAATCATGGGAGTCAATCTCGGGATTGACTAAGATCTTTATAAAAATTATCGTGAGACACGCGGAATGTGCGACCATACTGGTCGCAGGTAAACCTCAACCGCCTTTTGCTTGCAATATCATTACTGGTTGATACCCTAGCAGAATTTCGCCAAGTGTCAGCCACGTGTCCAGAAATCACTTGCCACATCATCCGTGCCTGTTTTTTGGATAACACAATTCAAGTTATATATATAAATACATATGGATGTTCATGTTCATGTTTATCTTATACGATACTTAATTCCATATTGTGCAGTTCTTGTGTTCTTTTGACTATTTAGCCTTTAGTTTGGTTAAGTTTACCAACTATATATTTAATAGATATATAAATATAATTAAAAAGTACACTCGGAGTTTTGCTGATTGCCCTGTATTAATAATTTTTTAAAAAAAAATATTGCATAACTAAATGGTACAAGACTATGGTCAAACTCTGCTATCTTTCCATTACTACAATTTTACTAAAAACTAAAAATTCATATGGAGAAGACAACATGGGTGATTAGTTTAAAGATCTGCAAATATTTGCATTTACTTAATTTTATTTCTGATGAGGTTTAGATAAATTTAAGATGCATTACTACACCAAATACCCATTTTCATAACATATGAATATAATAGTAATGAAAAAGTATTATGATATATATATGTGGCAAAGTAAAAAAAATGACGGTATAATTTTGGGAGCCCGCGCTACGTTATAACTTGTAAAAGTTATATTTTTATCCTAATTCTTTTTATTTACATTGTTTGACTAAGTCTGAGAACGACTCCTCTTCTCCGTTCATCTTCGCCTATAACTTCTGGGATCGACTTCTCCGTTCATTCGCCTATAACTACTGGGATCGACTTCTGTGTTCATTCGCAATCTTCACCAAAAGTTAATCTTTGTTTGACTCCTCCATTCATCTTCGCCTACGGTGTCTCCGAAGTCAGTCCATTGCTCTGAGTACAACTTCGGCTCTTCGGCGTTTCCAATCGTTTACAGAGTATGTTCTTGATTCTAACAGTGTGTGTTTGTGGTATTGTTTCATAAAACCCTATTTTTGATTTTCCCCTTTCCCTCTTCAGCACCCCAAAGCCTTAACGTCCCTCTGTTCTTCTACGCTTATAGTTTCAATTATATATATATAAATAAATCGTTAGTTCAGTTTTCTAAAGCATCTTATTTTGTTATTAATTTGTCATGATATATGCAAGAATTATACTGGTGACTTGAGCTGGAGTAGCATGGACTATTTTTACATAATTGTATTTGATAAAATAGACGGAATCATTTTGTGATGGTTTATGTTTTGTTTGGACAAGGCCGATACTAGGTGGCTATATGAAGCAATAGCGTGATATGCTTGGTTTAATGTAAGTTATTTTGTTTTGTTTTTATGCATTAACTGTGTGAGTGTGTGATGGTGGTTTTGAATATTAATATTTTAATATGCTTTTCTAAAGAACTCAGTTGGAAAAAATACAAAAGGAAAGGGAACAAATTCGAGCAAAAGGAGAGGGAATAGATCAATATGTTTTTTGTTAGTTTTAAACACACTTTTATTCTTGAGAAAATGTAGAAAATAATGATCAATAGAGGTGGAAGAGAGTTGAGAAATAGTGGGACATGAAATTTTCACCCTAATGACAAAAAAAATACTATTCTTTTTCTTAAATTATAGAGTTTAATACTATAATATCAAGTTAAAGTATTGTTTATAAGGTTTACCTCAGTAAGAGATAATTTTTGAAGGGCTGCTACATCTTTCTTACTAGCAAGGGCCATAGCTTTTCTCAAAAGAAAACGGTTTTGGTAATAGCAGGCATTCTATAGTCATAAAAATTTGTCCTATAATATTTCTCATTTGTCTCTTTTCTTCAGCCAAGCTCTTACAACTGTGGATCACTTGATATTGAAATTTCTAAAGTTGTTTCAATAGTGACCAAACACAAAATTGTAAATTTAAATATGAAGTAAAGAATTAGATAAGAAATAAAAGGGTAAAGGGGGATGTAAACTAATATATACATGGTTGTCTAGTTCATAATGCTTTCTCTTTTCCACTGATAACAAGCTCCACTCCATTGCTCCTGTCTCATATCTTTGGTAAATAATAAAAATAATGGCAGATTTAATTCAAATAAAACTCTGGGTATTATTGAATTCAGAGTCAAAGTATGTATTATAACATGTTATGAGATTGAAATATTTTGTCCCCCCTGAAACAACCAGAAGTGTTATATCTATTTTAAAGAAATGAAGAATAAGGTCCTTCATGGCTTGCCAAATTTTTTTCACCCTTATCTTTCCCTCTCTTGCTTCCCCAGCCTTGTCTGATCTTGTTCATAATAGGCCCATGTACATTAGACAAATATATGTCTATATATATATATAAATATGCTTCATCGATAGAAACTCAAGTGAAGTTAAATGGCGCTAGAATGTTACAGTAACAAAGATATTCATTGTGAATATTTTTTTATGTAGCCATAGCAGGCATAGCTGCATATAACAACCACAAGCTAAAAAAAGAAGCTTCTGGACACACTACTAAAGCTGCTGAACCCACCATTGATGATACAGAAAATGCTGCTGAGTCTGTACCACTGACCACATACGTGTGTCCCAACAAGTAGAACTACATTAGGAGCAGTCTTCCAAGTTAAGGTATGTCTAACAAAATCCATTCTCACAAAGTACATGTTTTTATTTTGACTAAGGGAGAAGAGGTTGGTCTTTAAGAGAGGAGCTGCCATTGTAAGATTTAGTAGTTTACTTACTCTTCTTTTATGCATGTCACTTTAAATAAGTATATCTTTATCTTTCTACTACTTGTGAGGTGTGCATTTTTGCTTAAATATGAGGTTGAGATACTACCAGAATGAGATATGGGAATTTTATTTCCATCACCTATAGTTAGCATTTGCTTACCATCATATTCTGATTTTTGAGACAAATTGCCCACATTCAAGGTTGTATGATTGCTTGCTCCACTATCCATAAACCATGCATCATTGTCGATTACTTTTGGTGATGCTGTAAAAGCGGAGTGATTTCCTTTGTGTTGATTTTTAGCTCCATTTGTTTCATTCCCAGTATAGGATTCATCAAACCTATTGTAACATGCTACAGCAGAGTGTCCAAACTTTCCACAGATCTGACAAGTGGGTCTCAAACCACCAAACCTTCCTCTTTCTCTAGCACGATTTCCTCCACCTCTATTTCCTCCATTGTTGTCATATTTGTTGCTATTTTGTTGCTCACCATAACTCTGACCTCTTCCCACAGCTTGGATATTTTGTGGCTATGTTTGCTGTTGGACTTGATGGTGGTGCTACAACTTTGTTTGCTGCATTTATGGCTTGTAGTCGCTCGAGTTTGCAAACAAGGAAAAATTATGTATATTTTGTAATGAAGGTTCAGCTATGAATTTATCCTATTATTGAATTTTCATTGAATATTATGATTAAATAACTATTTGCACACAAAATATGTACATATGAACTATTAAAAAATATGGATACATACTTTGCAAAAGGTTATTTAGCCATAAAATGGCTGCATAGAGGGAACCTGAGTTTGTGATATGCGGTTCCTAATTGTCCTATTAACTTTGTTCTTGTTGTTTTGTATATTAAAGCCTTATTATCTCTCTTTAAAAATTACATGAATACATTTTTACATTCTGATACCATCTTCACCTCACACGCTTGCTTAAATTTTTGGGTGCTCCTTGGACTTGGATCTCAACAGATTACACTAGTTCTTTGTCACTCGCTGAATTAGCTTACATAACTAACTCTTGAACTCTCTTTAAACATTCTTCACAGTTGCTACTTTATCATGCCATTAATAGAAGATTTATTTAATTCTTCCTGCTGAAAATTACAATGTCCAAGTAACGCTTGAACTTTGAGAGAGTTGGAGATTTTTCACCATAAATCTCTGCTGTATGAACTTACTTATGTCAATATGGATTGATGCTGATATTGTACAAGAATCTTACTTATTTTTTCCTAATAATGCGATGCTTACAATACAAGAAGCAGTTGGTTCCACAGTTGCATGTCTTATAATTTAGTGTTTGGTTTCTTTGTTTGCTTTGGTGTAGTTGTGAATTCATTATTTTGTATGTGATGTCCTCTCTTGGAAATAATTTCCATAGCATTTTTCTTGAAGTAATTTGTGATGCTAGATAATAACAATAAAATATTTCTTTGTTTACTTTGCAGATGTGACAAGCAAAATAGAAAATGATACTTAATTTTGAAGGCTTTGTGTTGGGTAGCTGTAGAATATTTTGTGTTGAAAGTAGTAACTTTTCAATATGTTGAATATTTAAGACTACTTGAATACTTAAAGAACATTTTGTTGTTGATGATAGTGTTGAATGTTTTAAACTAATTTGTGGATTGTTAATACAATGTTGAATTTTTTTACTTTTTGTTATTTGAAAATCAAGTTTATTTGATGATGCTAGTATATATTAGAAAACTAATTTTAATTATATAAATAAAAAATAAAAATATAATAGAATAAATTAGTGTTATATAAATGAATATATAATGAGAATTTAAACTTATCTAAATAATAAAATAATACAAAAATGTGTTATAATATCTATTACAATAACACTTTTTATAAGTAAAGAATTTTGTTATGCAAACTTCATTATATAACACAAAAAATGTGTTATACTAAAGTGTAGTATAACACAAATTTATAAGTATTGAAATGTGTTATATAATCGACTATAAATAATATAATTAAACACTTATCTATTTATTAAAATAACACAAAAAATGTGTTATTGTTAACAGTATAATAACACATCTGTATAACAATGATAAAGTGTTATGTAAAGTATCATGACCTACGATAACATAGTCGGTATTAATACGTCAAAAAATATTATGGTATGTTTTGATAACACACTTTTGGTCTTATTAAAAGCATTATTTCTTGTAGTGAATCAATTACCAAGAAATTTAATAGTGATGAAAAATAAATTGAAAATGCTTCAAAATAAACTAGGATGACAATCCAAAAGCAAGAAAAATTCAATTTGGTGAAATAGGCTTGAATTATTAAATTCATCTATGTCAATTAACCTGCACATTTTTGCTAGAACAAAATCTCAGCAAAATTACCCAGAGTTAACAAGAATTCTAAATTAATTCATAGAACTTTTCCAAATCCTATGGTATTAAATTCTTTCACCTAATTTAACATATTCCTATGTCAATCAAGTTTAAGAACCCAGAATTTAAGCATCAATTCATAATGGTTACACAATGTAAATAACACATTCCTATATTATTCACAAACATAACCTAACAAGATTATTCACTTGTGTCATTCAAATCTCTCAATTGCCAATAGTGGCCAATCAACAACAAGAAATCATCAATAAGCATATTTGAATGTTCAATGAGTCAATTGCTAAGATAAAATGTTAGAAAATTGCTAAGATAATTCAAGCCTCAAAAAATTTAGTTCATGGCTCAATTCAAGAGCACAAATCCAAAATCAAAACAACCCATGGGTATTTAAATAGAAAAAGTTAAGGAAATTACAAACTTGAATGAGATTAAAGAGGAGAAAACAAGCCAAAGATGATGACTCAATAATCTTATCTTCCTCCTCTTCCTTTTCTCCTTGGATTCTTCTCTTCAAACTTGGAATTTTTTTTTTCTTCTTCTTCTTCTTCTTCATTTCCCTTCCTTTTCTCTTTCTCTAATGGCAGCTCTAGAATAATTCACTCCAATGGTGGCTGCTTCCTTTTTATGATGCTAGGGTAATAATCATTTCCCAAATTAGAAGGCCCACCACATTTGTCTATATTTTTGGCCCAATCATTTTTCTCTCTTTTTTTTTCTCTTCTAGAAAATGCTCCAAAAATGCAGCTCATTGCCTCTGATTTTTGTCACCTCATCACTCCTTGTCAAGTCAATTAATGAGATGCCAAGTGTCTCTTCTTCATATGCTGAAATTCCCCACTTGAATCCCGATGAAAATGCTCCAGCAAGATTTATTCTACAACAAAACCTGACATTTCAGCACAAATTAAATAACTTAGAGCCAATTCACTTTTCATTTTTTACTTTCGATAATTCATGCACAAATTCTTTATTTTCCTACTTTTAGCTCTTAAAAACTAACATGACACAATAAAATCTAAACAAAACAAAAAAAAGGGAAAGAAATTAACTAAAAATAATAACAAACAACAAACATCACTCTTCCTCATTCTACATTTATAAGCTTAAAAGTATAAAAATAACTCTGTATTCAAGAGTTATCATACCCCCAAACATATGACATTGCTCTTCCTCAAGTGATGAATCTAGAAAGATGACTAAAGAAACAAAAGACACCACAAATTGAACAACAAAAGAACCAAAATTGGAAGACAACAAAAACAAGACACAACAAGAAAGGATAAACTTTGCTTTTCTAATGCTTAAAAATGGATAAACTCTCAAGAATTTAATTGTTGAATAAGAGAAACTGAATTTCAAACTTACACAAGCCTTAAACCAAAATCTTCAAGTATTAATGTTGCTGTCAAAATATGAGTCAAGTGTTTCTCCCTTTAGTACGTTCATAGCTTTTCCTAAATATTTTCAATCACCAAAAGCACACCAGGCCTTGGTCCTAAAGCTTAAATAATGCCTCCATAAGTTACTTAGTGATTCCTTCTCCACTAATATACACAAACACTACACCAGATATCAATAGGACTTTATCAAATTTGTAGTGATAGGCTAAGGTGAAGGTAGGATAAGAGAGATTAATTTTGGCTCAAATCATCATAACCACCTCACTCTTTCTAGGACCAAAATCAATGCACACATTAATTTTCCCATTGAACACCCCACAACAAAATATAACTCTTGCCACTAGCCTTTATTATGAACATACAAAAACAAAAGCTAAAGCAAACTTTTCTTTTATTTTAATAATTGCACCCCCAAACTTGTTTACAAACATACTTGACTTTCTATTTCTTGATTTTTTTCTAATTTTTTTTCCACAAAACTTTCCTTTGATTCAAGGGAGTGCACTCTTTAATCATATTTTTTTTATTTTCTTTTATATATTTTCCTATTTTTTTTTTCAAATAATGATAAATAAACTAGATGGCAAGATAAAAAGAGAAATGAGAATACACTCTCCCCCCAACTTAGATTCAACATTGTCCCCAATGGTGAAAATAAGAAAAAGAAGAAAAGAAAAATTCTCACTCAAATGCCTCTCTCACACGCAACTCCTCTCAAACCCCGAAAATGCAACAAAAAATCGATCCAAGAAGGAAAAGGTGTGAAGGGTACGGTGAAACGAGGTTATTATATCTAGCTAGGCTAATGAGTGGCTAAGAAAAAAAAGTGTCTATTCAGCTCAACAGGGTGACTAGGGATAAAAATGCATAACAGGTAGGCTTAAAAGACTCAAACGGTTCAAAGATGGCCTAAATCATGACATTGGTGTGATGATGTCTAGGATTTCGCCTCAAGGAAAATCACTATGTAATTCTAGAAACTTAAGCTCTCACGAGAAACTAGCTCTTTCTAGGGTATCAAAAGTGTTTAATCAATCTATGCACACACTAAAAAGCAAAACACTCTCATCAATCAATTGCTAACAACATTCATACCCAAATAATTTTAGTTTAAAACTTAAGTAAGAGAGACATTCAACTACAACTTGATTTTTTTAATATTTTTGTAGTTTTTGCAAGATTGTCATCGAGCCCCCTAGTAAACACTAAAAAAGACAAAGGACATCCTCAAGACAACAACAAAATAAATACAACACAATGAAAAACTAAAAACAAAAGGATGACAACAACAAGAAGCAAAAACAACAAAGTTACAGCCAAATAACAAAAACAACAAAGGAAATAAATGAAAACGAGCTGAGATAAGAAAATTCCTCCGTCTATCCTTCGAAATAGTCATCCAAAAGGATAGGGTCGATTTACAGTGAAGGCCTTCTTTTTGGTTAGTTGTGGAGCTGAGGAGTTGGGTGCTTTCCCAAATTGCAAAATTTTGCTCCAGAAAAATTTTACGAGTAAAAATTTGCTACAGCAGGCGGAACCCTTCATTTTTCAGAAATTTTACACATTTCGCTCCCCATTTTTCTTCAGCAAAATTTCTGCAAAATCTTCAGACCCCCAAATTACTTCCAATACACCATTTTCTTGCTATTTAACACATAAAACACGAGAACAAACGTAAAACCACTCCAAAAGACAACATAATAAAATAAAAATAAACTAACAAAAATAAAAATAAAAATAACTTAGTTTTTTTTCAAACATAAAAATATTTAATAAAGGAAATGCAATGAGCTTAACAAAACTAAAACAAAATTAAAAACAAGTTTAGAAACTTGGGTTGCCTCCCAAGAAGCACTTGATTTAAAGTCGTCTACTTGACTTTGTTGAAAAGTGCTCATCAAAGAGTGGCTTTCGCCCATAGAGAGTGGCATACGCCCTCACACATGGGTCTCCATTGTGGACGCCCTCAAGCTTGGTGAGATTTGAAATTGATGAGCTCCAATGCTCAACGTAACTTTCTTTGGAAGAATAAGCATGATGGATGCCAAGGAATGATGCTAATGGAGGTGGAGGTGGTGATGGCCAATAAGGATCGTCATATGTGTACTCTTCCATTACCATGAGCTCACTATATTGAGGGTCAAGTACTTGTTGCATGAAGGGTGGTGGTGGATTTAACCTTTCTTCACTACTTTGCTCCAACAATCTATCCACATCTTGGGTAGAGATAGCATTCAACATTACTACTTTCTCTCCTTTGTTTTTATCACTTTGGATTGAAGAGGGCTCCACTTGATGTTCTTCTTCCATTGGTAGCTCCATCTCCTTACCACTCTCCAAATTGACCTCCTCACTTTGTGTTTCCCCCCTTGAATTTTCCCAATCATGAAGTACAGCACCATGAGGTCTATTGCACAACTAATTGGCCAATAATCCCATTTGATTCTCCAAATTCCTCAAATATGAAGCTTGGCTTTGGATCAAAACATCATTTTTAGCCATAAACTCCATCATCAATACCTCCAATGAACATGATTGAGCTGCTTGATGAGGTTCTTATATGATGACGTTTTGAAAATCCTGTAATGTCTCCTCCATGGTTCTTGAGTGCAATCTTCAAAAGTAAGCTCCATATGGCTAAGATTGTTCTCCTAAACATGGTTGGATATTGGAGAATTTAAACAACACCACTCGTCATATTCTGCCATGTCTTCCAACATCCAATAGGCTTCATTAGTGGATATTTGGAAGAAATTGGTGGTACCATCTCCTCTTTCTACCCATTCTCTTGTGGTGGCATGCAACCCATTGAGAAAGACTTTAAGTAAACACTCCCTAGAGAAACCATGGTAAGGGAACCTCATGAACAAATTTTTGTATCTCCACCATGCTCTATGTAAAGGCTCCAAGTCATGTTGAACAAAAGTTAATGAGGACTTGCCAATGAGACATCTCAAGTACCTCACAAAAGAACCAAACAAACAAAGCGTAAAATAGAACAAGGAAAAAAAAAATAAACATATGAAAAATAAGTAACCAAATCGAAAAGCAATTGATTTTAACAAAAAAATATCCACTAAATCAATACCTGGCAACGGTGCCAAAAACTTGTTGCGTAAATTTAAGTAATTAAAATTGTGCAAGTGTACACAGTCGACAAACTAGTAATAAAATGATAAGTTGAGTATCGTGTCCATAAGAATTGAATTAGAAAATAATTGTGCACAAATCAATTACCAAGAAATTTAATAGTGATGAAAAATAAATTGAAAATGCTTCAAAATAAACTAGGATGACAATCTAAAAGCAAGAGAAATTCAATTTGGTGAAATGAGCTTGAATTATTAAATTCATCTATGTCAATTAACTTGTACGTTTTGCTGCAACAAAATCTCAGCAAAATTACCTAGACTTAATAAGAATTCCAAATTAATTCATAGAACTTTTCCAAATCCTATGGTATTAATTCTTTCATTTAATTTAACATATTCCTATGCCAATCAAGTTTAAGAACCCATAATTTAAGCATCAATTCATAATGGTTACACAAGGTAAATAACACATTCATATGTTATTCACAAACATAACCTAACAAGATTATTTACTTGTGTCATTCAAATCTATCAATTATATTCAAACTTCTCAGCACAAATATAATTCAATTTCTTGTCATTAGTGGCCAATAAACAACAAGAAATCATTAATAAGCACATTTGAATGAACAATAGGTCAATTGCTAAAATAAAATGTTATAAAATTAGAATTAAGACATAGTCATCAATAATTTAAGCCTCAAAAGATTTAGTTCATGACTGAATTCAAGAGCACAAATCCAAAATCAAAACAACCCATGGGGATTTAAATAGAAAAAGTTAAGGAAATTACAAACTTAAATGAGATTAAAGAGGAGAAAACAAGCCAAAGATGATGAATTAATAATCTTATCATCATCCTCTTCCTTTTCGCCTTAGATTCTTCTCTTCAAACTTGGAATTTCTTCTTCTTCTTCTCTTCATTTCCCTTCTTTTTCTCTCTCTAATGGCAGCTCTAGAATAATTCTCCCCAATGGTGGCTGCTTCCTTTTTATGATGCTAGGGTGATAATAATTTTCCTAATTAGAAGGTCCACCACATTTGTCTATATTTTTGGCCCAATCATTTTTCTCTTCTAGAAAAAGCTCTGAAAATGCAGCTCATTGCCTCTGATTTTTGTCACCTCATCACTCCTTGCCAAGTCAATTAATGAGATGTCAAGTGTCTCTTCTTCATATGCTGAAATTCCCCACTTGAATCCTGATGAAAATGCTCCAGCAAAATTTCTTTTGCTACAACAAAACCTGACATTTCAGCACAAATTAAACAACTTAGAGCCAATTAATTCACTTTTCATTTTTTTACTTTGGATAATTCATGCATAAATTCTTTATTTTCATACTTTCGGCTCTTAAAAACTAACACGACACAACAAACTCACAACAACACAAAAAGGGAAAATAAATTAACTAAAAATAATAACAAACAACAAACATCACTCTTCCTCATTTTACATTTATAAGCTTAAAAGTATAAAAATAATTCTTTATTCAAGAGTTATCAATATTATTATTTTAAAGTTCAAATTTGGTATTAACTTTTATTAAAATGTTGTATATTTATATGTAAATTTAATTCATTCCAAACATAATATTATATAAAAATATATTGTATTGTATGCTATACAATTTTGGTTTAAAGTGAAGTGTCAATGGGCCAAGGAAGGGGATGCTAATTCCAAACTTTTCCATAGCATCCTCAGTGCGCGGAAAGCGAGGAACTTTATCTCTAGGATTGAGGAAGAAAATGGTACTGTTTGGGTTGAAGATGAGGATATTGAAAAGGCTATTTTGGTTTTCTATTCTGCTTTGTATTCAGCGGTCCCCAGAGAATGGATTGGAGTGGAGGGCATTTCGTGGTCACTGATCTCAACAGTTATGGCTTCCTTTTTAGAGCGGCCTTTCGAGGAAGATGAAATCAAACAAGCGGTTTTCGCTTGTGATGGATCTAAGTCCCCGGGGCCGGATGGTTTCTCCATGGCTGTGTATCAGGATAATTGGGATGTTGTCAAAAGTGATCTTCTCGCAGTCTTTCAAGATTTTTTCAACGACGGAATCATTTATGGAAGGACTAATGAAACGTTCATTTGTCTTATTCCTAAGAAATTAAATAGCTGTCGCGTGAGGGATTATAGGCCTATTAGCCTGGTGACTAGTCTTTACAAAGTAATATCTAAGGTGTTGGCTTATAGACTTAGGGGGGTTCCTTCGGACACAATTGCGGAATCACAAGGAGCTTTTGTAGAAGGTAGGCAAATTCTGGATACAGTTTTGATAGCAAATGAGGCAGTAGAGGAGTACAGGAGCAAGGGTAGGAAGGGTTGGGTTTTCAAAATTGATTTCACTAAGGCTTATGATTGCGTGGATTGGGGATTCCTGGATTTAGTTATGAAAAAGAAAGGGTTTGGCGATCTCTGGAGAAGGTGGATTCGTGGTTGTCTCTCCTCCACTTCTTTTTCAATATTTTTAAATGGTCGTCCAAGGGGTAAGTTCAAAGGTTCACGGGGTCTGCGGCAAGGGGATTCCTTATCCCCGTTCTTGTTCACTCTGGTAGCAGATGTTCTGGGAAGAATGATTGATACGGCTAAAAGTAATTCAGCTTTTAGAGGTTTTTCAGTAGGAAAGGATAAAGTGGATGTCAGTCATCTTCAGTTTGCCGATGATACGATATTTTTTGTGAACGATGAGGAGTCTTTGGTTGTACTTTTGGATATTCTCAAGGTGTTCAGTGTGGTGTCTGGATTATCTATCAATCTGCAGAAATGTCAATTGTTGGGAATCAATTTGAATAAGGAGATCGTGGAACGACAAGCTAAAGAGATAGGTTGTGAGGTAGGTCAATGGCCAATTCAGTATTTGGGTCTTCCTTTGGGGGATTCTCCTCGTTCCAAGGGTTTTTGGGAGCCTGTTATTTCGAAATGTGCTAATCGTTTGGATTCTTGGAAGAGCGTTTTTTTTTCTAGAGGTGGCAGATTGACTATTATTCAATCAGTTTTGTCTTCAATCCCCGTTTATTATTTGTCTTTGTTCTGTATCCCTAAGAGTGTGGTGGGGATTATAGAAAGGCTGATGCGGGATTTCTTGTGGGAAGGGGCAGAACATTCAGGGGCTGACCACTTGGTATCTTGGAACGAAGTTTGTAAATCACGTAGTCACGGGGGCTTGGGTATTGGAAATTTAGCGCTGCGGAACAAGGCTTTTCTTTTCAAGTGGTTGTGGCGGTTTCCTATGGAGAGTACTTCTTTGTGGCATAGGGTGGTCAGAAGCAGATATGGGAGTGATGGGGGCCATTGGGACACTAATGTTGGAGGAAGATTTTCGACTCGTGGCCCTTGGAAAGACATCTCGTCTTTGTATGAGGAGTATAGAAGCTTGGTTTATTTTAAAGTAGGAAGGGGAGACAAAATTCGTTTTTGGGAGGATGTTTGGATTGGTGATTCATCTTTCAAACTGAAATACCCAAATTTGTTCAGGGTATCGGAGGCCAAGAATTATTTGATTAAGGATGTGTTAGTGGGGGAGGAGATTAACAGTTCGGAAGGCCGTTGCTTGGACTTTAGATTCAGAAGGAATCCTTTTGATTGGGAGATTCCAAGTTTGGTTGAGTTGTTTAATTTGGTTAAGTTTGTAGATTTACCCCAGATTTTGGAGGATAAGAGGATTTGGATTCCAGATACTAGTGGAGTTTTCAATTGCAAGACTGCATTTCAATCTTTGTCCTGTGCTAATTTAGGTCCAGAGTTACCTTGGGCTAAGAGGTTATGGAAGAGTGTGGTCCCTTACAAAGTGAAAGTGTTTGGCTGGCTGTTATTTTCGAATAAATTAAGTGTCTTCGACATTTTGCAAAAAAGAAGACCTTTTCAATATTTGTCACCAAGTTGGTGTGTTTGCTGTAAAAACAATGGTGAATCAATTACCCATCTTTTCCTTGAATGCTCTTTCTCCTCGGCTTTGTGGAGTAAAGTGTTAAAAGAGTTTGGGGTATCTTGGGGTATGCCTTCTTCGTGTTCGCAATTGTTCTTGTGTCAACTAGAGGGAGAGAAAAGAATGGCTCGTCTTTGGCAAAGTACAGTCATGGCAACTTTTTGGGTTATTTGGCGGGAAAGAAATAGCAAGATCTTTGATGAACCCTCTTGTTCTGTTGATTCTCTTTGGGATAAAATTAGATTCTGGGTGGCTACCTGGGTTTATAGGTCGAAAGGATTTGAGGATGTTTTCTTTTTGGATCTTTGTAGGGAATGGATGTATTTGTGGTCTTAATCTTTTTGTTCTGGTTCTTTTTCTAGGGCCTTGTTTTTGTGTTATTTTTGTTTCCACGGTATTCTTCTGCCAAAAGTGAGGGTTATAATTGATTTTGAGAGGAGGTCTTTCTAATATAATACTATACAATATAGTGCAATATAGCGCATCAAACACACCCTATGTCTTTTTCCTTTTGCTTGTTTGGTGTACTAAGTAATTTATGCCAGGAAAGCTTTTTTTTTCTTCACTCTTTTGATTTCCTAAGCATGCGGTCATATGTATATTTAAGTCTCTACACCAAAATTTGGGTCCGGATGGCTCTACTTCTTCTTTTAATTTTGGACTTCTCAAAAGTTTTTTGGATTTTTTCATTAATATGGATATTTTTATATAGTTTTACATTAATATGACTTATTTTTTAAATTAATTTAAATTTGAAAAGAAAGAGAGAAAGTTTCAAAATATGGAAAAAAAAAACGTGAATCCTATGGGCCTGTTTGGTAACCCTTTTTTAAACAATTTTATAATTAAATCATTAAAAATATGAAAACAAAGTCTAGGAATACGTTTAAGATTATTTTTACTTTTAATTTTTTAAAATTTCTAAAATTTTGAAATCAAGTTTATCACTTTTAAATTTTTAAAAAAAAATTTCATATCGTTTCTTCCTCACGCAATTAGGGTTCAGAATCCTCCATGGCTCATCTCATTCTCCATAGCCACCTCTCTTCCTCATGTGAGCTCTCCTTCTCTTCTTCTTCGCTATGTCCCATTCCCATTCTCATATCTCTGTTTAAAAAGTTATCTTTCACACCTCTTTCCCTCCCCGTCAACACTCAATCTCATTCCTATTCCCATATCTCTGTTTCTTGCTTTATTCCTTATAGGTTTCCTCTTTCCCATACTACCAACTCTCTTAAACTTCCAGTTGCAACCAATAGAGTCAATAACGATTTCCTTCTACATTTCTCTTCAACTTCCCAAGAGAAATCTCTCGAGTGGTCTCCGTGAAGTGGTGTCACTGAAAGTGAAGAACTTGAGACCAATGAAGTTCATAAAGACAATTTGTATGTCATGCCTTTGGATTACACTTCCCAATCTGTTTGTGCTCTTTTTTCAGAAGTACGGGACTGTTGTAGACGTTACGGTGAGGTTTTCAATTGTTCTTGAGTATGAATTGTTATGTTTTCCCTGAAATTATTTTCTTTATTGAGTATGAATTTTTATGTTTTCTTTGAAGGGTTTGTTATTTTTTGAGTTTCTGATATGGATCTGTGTTGGTTTGTTGTGGTGGCTTAGCTTCCTAAGAATCCCAAAATAGCATTTGTTACAATGGCTTCACCAGAGGAGGCTCTTGCGGCTCTTAATAGTCTTCAATCGTGTGTAAGGATATTTCTAGTTTGATCAACTCGATTACTATGTGTCATAGGAAACTAAACAATATTTGGGTCATGTGATAAATAACCAGAACTATACAAATAGTAATAACAATGAAGGATCTAGTATTTAAAGTACAATTGTTATTAAGATCCGGAAGATACATTAAGTGTTTCATCTTTAGAAGAAAAACTAATGTACCAGAAGAACTTGAGCTGGCTATGATTCAGAAAACCCAACTCATCACCTTCACATTGAAGAAGTCTCACCAAATACAGTACAAAGTTTACCTTCTCTAGATAGAAGTTGTGTACTACTCAAATGATATAAAACCAAACTAATTTATCCAAAAATAATAAATTCAAACTAAAACGAAGTAGCCACACTAGAAAACAGTTCTATGTACATTTAAAGAATGTCTAGTTCTGGATGCTACTCTCTT
The DNA here is from genome assembly GCF_963169125.1 of Humulus lupulus. Classification (NCBI taxonomy): domain Eukaryota; kingdom Viridiplantae; phylum Streptophyta; class Magnoliopsida; order Rosales; family Cannabaceae; genus Humulus; species Humulus lupulus. Next base: position 74,869,467 of record NC_084797.1, read on the forward strand.
ATTTTCTCTTTAAAAGTACCATGTACATATTACATTTACATGCATAATGGACAAAAGACCTGCTCTCATCCTTAGAATAAGGCAAGTTTGACCCCACTATAGAATTTGGTACTGGAATCATGTTGCTCTTGGAAATTGTTAGCTTAATCTTTTTTTCGTATTTGGGTCATTTTGCAAAAGATAACAAATATTTGGCATTCGACAAAAGTAATCACTTTCTCGTTAGAGGACCTAATAGTATTTATTATCTACATAGCCATGTTCTTCTTTACTAATATAAGTTTTTACTTTCTTTAATTTTATATAATTATAGGATGAACCAAATAGCTAACAAACTTAATTCGTCCAGACCTTTCTGTATGTGTTTTTCGCTAAATGTACTGAAAAAATGGTTCCTTGTACTGTAATTTAGTGTGTAAATTCTAGTCCAGTGGAAAAAAATGGTTCCTTATACTTCAGGTTACTGACCTTTTAGAAGTTTTAGTTAATTCTTCAATTGGGTTAGTCTTTTAGTGCGTGCTAAACCATCTTGCTCTGTAATTAGATTTTGCAATTAGTGACAGCAAATTAAAGTTTTATAAAAATATTTGTCACTGCATATAAGACATGATTGAACTACATGGAGATCCTCACAACAGTTTTGGGTTTTGCATGGAGCCTATTCTCAACTTAGACAATGACAATCACAACAGAGTTGACAAACATTCCATTCCCTTTCAACCATCATCCCTCGTCACCTATCAACAAGGTTTAGTACATTTTCACTCTCTATTTCTCCTAATATGTTTTAAACAACTTTTTTGCTCTGTCTAAGTTTCTTATCTTTCTCTATCTTTGACAACTACCCTTTTTCAGAAAATTTATAAATATGTAAAAATTTCTATTTGAACAATTGACCAAGACACTGTTTTGCTATAGCTTTTCCAGCTATTATTGATAATAGCTCCCACCAGCAATCAATCTTGCTTGGCAAGAAGATTTTGGCTCCACAAATAGAAGTGGTATGTTAATCTCTTCCTTTCCTTAGTTTTTTTTAGCTAGCCAATTAATACTCTCTAACCACCCTTTTTTTTCCCAGAAGTATTTTTAGGCTATTCAATGTATGTGGCCAGCTTGAACCAAGTAATGTAAGCGAGGTCTTAGCTTCACATACATTTAAGTGAGGTCCTTGTTTTAATTCATGGTCTTAGTCTAACTGTCTTCTACATTTGATTAAGAACAATAACAATGATTAAAGGCTCCGAAGATCTCTATGTATATGGTTTTGTAAGTCTCTTTCTGGGTTATTAGGCTTTTCGCTTGTTACAGGGCAATGATGTTTTAACATATTCTTATCTCATATATTCCTTGAAAGGGTATTTTGATTCATAAAAAAAATGAGAAAATTGCACAAGGCAATGTATTTTACCATTTTATTTCTTGTTGCTTTGAGTTGTTTGTTTTTGGATGTGTTTATTATAAATATTTTATCTAGTTTGTTCCTGTGTTGTTATTTTTGGAAAGCAAATATATGGCATATATCTAGTTTCTTATTGTTGTTCTTGACATGGATGTTCCTTTGTCATTTCCTTTGGAAGTAAGTTTGTAGCTTGTCATTTAAATGACTGATTATTTGGTTTTTCTTTAGGAATAGTCTTGTATTTGCATTTAGAATTCATATTGAATCCTTAGGTCTTACATAGATGGCAGGTGTGGATAATGAAGTTCATATTACAAAGACTAATGCAGAAGCATGTGTATTTTGATGGAGGTGAATGAAGTATAGGCTACTACTTTAGATGAAACTTAGACTGATAGTGTATAGTTTAGTATTGTCAGAACTCATACAAGTGAAATGATTCATGTTCATGATGAAATTACTGATCATATATGGAGAGCTAATCGACGATAGTGAGATTGAGTATAGACATCAGTTGATTGTTATGACTCGTTTAATATTTTTCTTTAAATTTGGACAATTATCCGTTCACATGTTTTTATTTTATTATGTAGACTTTATTGATTTTGTGTTATCTCATGGATAAATATTGAGTTTTGAGATTACTTTGATATGATTAATTTGATATTTTTTATTATAATTTTCTTGTATTTATTTTTAAAATAATATATAGTGGTAAGAAAAAATATTTTTATCTTTTAGTTTAGAAAATAAAAATAAAAATATGTTTACCAAACATGTTTTTTGTTTTCAAATTTTTTAAACAAAAAATAAAAATAATAGCTACCAAACACATTTTTATTATTATTTTTTAAAAACTAAAAACAAAAATAGTTATTAAACATATTTTTATTTTATAAAAATAAAAAATATATAAAACAAAAATATACTTTTATTTTTGTGTTTAAAAAATTTAAAAACAAAAATTTTACCAAACACAACTTATATAAGCCCTTATTTCATAAAACACGAACTCGCTATGGACATTCTTCCGACGATATCTTCATCTTTCATAAAACTGACACCGACTTCTTCTTCCATCAATCTCAGGCAGTCCTAGTTACCGGAAAGGTGTCCTCGGCATATTCCTCTTTTGTCTTCAATCTATAAAACCAACCTCCGGATTTTGCGGAGTACTACAAATCTCCATTTCTAGTCTTACTGGGCCATCCTTCACGGAAATCTCCTAAGATTGGCTATGCTATAAGAGTCAATCAAATGGACATGAGTTCTACTTGTTGGATTAAAGTAGGCTTTCCATTTTCAATTCTGTGCTCATTGTGAATGAAGATCCTGAATTTGACCTGGCTTCAAGTTTGGGTTGGAATTAAATTTTAGTTTTTTGGGGTTGTGAGTAGAAATTACTGCTATTTCGGTCAACTTTCTCAAATATACATTAATTTCACTATGTTTTTATTAGTTTGTATATTGTTAGATTATAATACTTTTATTTGACCCGCACCTCCTACCAGCCCTTTAATCTTTGAATTAGTATTCTAAGTTCTAACACAGGTTCTGTATAATTGTACCACTTTTCCATTTCTTTTGTGATACGTAAGAAGAATCAATTTCCTCTGGTTAACTTTCTACCTTTACATTATTACATATATATATATATATATTCTTTTTCATAGTAATATGTACTTGAATAAGTGTAGTTTCGTGGTTTGGGATTCGAGTTAAAAAAATCACATTTTATATGTGTTCAATTAGTTATGCATATCCATATAAATTTTCAAATATTTTTTCTCCCAACTTATTTTGGATTCTTTATTCACTACTATAAAAACATGCTTTTATGATACTTTTTAGGACATTCACCTAAATGCGAGCCCTAAAAATATCTCTTGGACTTTTTAGAACACTCATTGAGAGTCTTTGAAGAATTTCTTTTAGGACACGCGGTGCAAGTCCTAAAAACTGATGTGTGTCCTAAAAGTTTGATTTTTTTTTTACAAAAGCTCTTGGATTTTTTAGGACACTCATTGAGAGTCCTTAAAAAATATCTTTTAGGACTCGCTTACTGATGTGAGTCCTAAAAGACTATGAGGAAATTTGAGTGAAGACTTTTAAGGACACACTTTGAGTGCCCTAAAAAAATAATAAATAAATAAATTAACAAATTAAAGTTTTATTAATAACTAAATTTTTTTAAAAAATAAATAAATGAAACAAAACCTCTCTCCCACTCAACCCCCCTCATCCTTCTCTCTCTTCTCTCTCAGATTCTCTCCCACCCGAAGCTCTCCTTCCCTCTCTCCCGCCTTAGAATTTGCAGAGCACGACCGCCACCTTCCCCACCATCACCAACAACACGTGCCAACTAGGGAGCTTCAGAGGCCACCGAAGCTTCAACCCACGCGAGCTTGAACCCTCATGCGCCTCCTAAGGCAGATAGCGACGCCTGCAATTTTGGATTTTCCCAAAGTTTTCGACGAGATTCTGACCACCTTGGGTCATTGTGAGTCGAGCCACCACCACCATCGTACTCAACACTTTCATGCGAGCAAAACCCAACCAAGGATCGGGTTAGAAGTCACCGAATTTCATTTTTGTTGTTCGTCAGAATCTATGGAGTCCGAAACTTTTTGGCTCCAATCCGACCACCACGTTCAGTTCAACGAAGAACCACCACCACCATGACGTTCCTCGAGCCTTAGGCTTTGAAAGCCAATCACTGTTTTCTCTAATAATCGTCGTAGGGTGGTGGCGCCGCTGCTGTCGCCAGAGCTCCGATGGAAGCTTTGGCTACCAATTACTTTTTTAAAAATTAAAAATAAAACTTTTTAGGACTCGAAATGCGAAGCCTAAAAACATTATTTTAGGGCTTGCAACGTGAGTCCTAAAAAACCTCACTTTTTAAGGCTCTCAAATAAAGGACTCGTGCTCCGCGAGTCCTAAAAAGCCTGTTTTGTAGTAGTGATTTATTTAATAACTAGATTAGTAAAAGTAACTTGATACTAGAACAAAGAAATAACATAAGTGAACCATATGATTTAGGGTATCAGGTTACCCCAATTATCATTATTATCATTTTTTTTGGGTATATTATTTAGGAATTACATAACAAACAAATGAGTTGTATGTATTTGTGTGGATTCAAAATTGTAGTGACCCAAAATTTATTTTATGTTTTATTTAATTGTTTGATTATTAGAAAATAATTTGAATTGTTTGTTTTGTGTGAATTAGGATTTAATTGATTTATTTGGAATAATTGTGTAATGCTTGTTTAAGTATTAGTGTTACATTTTTAGGTGTGACAAATTATGTGATTAGAATAGGTTACATTATTATTTATTATTTATTTATTGAGTGAGCGTGTGTCGAATTGTGTGTGTGTGGTTGGGTGGGTGGAATTTATTTAATTTTAGTTTGAGAAAAAGAAAAGAATTGTTGAGTTGTCATCTTTTGGGAAAAGATGACAATGATTATCCATTGTAGTTTTTTTCACATTGGATAGAGTTTAGGTGAGGTGTAAAGAGAAGAAATGGTGAGATTTAGGCTTATGTGGTGGGATAGGATTTGAGCTTTCACACTTAGGTTCTTTTCTTAGGGTTAGATCGTTGGGATGTTATAAATAGAAGAGTGTGAGCCCTGGGAAAACCCTTTGTGGTTGCTGAAATTGAGAGAGAAAGAAAGAGAGGAGGAAAGGAAAGAGAGAGAGAGAGAGAGAGAGAGAGAGAGAGAAGAAGGGTGGGGTTGAAACTCTTTAGGTATGTATTCTTGTTTGGTTTTGTTTTTTGAATCCCTAAGTCAAAGATTCTTTTTCTCAATTCTAAGAAGTTCGTACCTCTTTTCTTTTGGTGGTGTATTTCAATATCCCTACGTGCTTAAGGATTGATTTGTTTTGTGTTCTTGAACACTACCAAGGAGGTAATGGGATTCCCTACCCTTTTGTTGATTTGATGTTGATTTTATTCTTGTTAATGGTCATGGATTAGTATTTGATGTTCTGAGAAAATATATCTATGTTTGATCATATAGTTTGATGGATATCTCTTGATTAGAAGCATGATTAGGTTTTAATTAAATTTTGGAGCAACAAGAGTGTATTGTTGGATGTACGTTTCGACCTAGCCTATAGTGTTTGGTTCATGTTATTCTTTTGAATTTTTATAAAACATGTTTCTTGATTAGAGGATATGGTTTAAGATTTGAGCATGAGGAATATGAGCATGAGAAATTTGATGTATGAATATTTTATGTATTATTAGAAAAGGCATGTTAGAGTTTTTCTATTAATATATAATAAAATGTGTTGAGGATGTATGATTGAATTATGTAGCATGATTTAGTTTTTATATTTCTTGATGTTTGATGGTGTATTCGACCAAGGCTTTGTTTTTGGTGTTTTATGTTTTTGAAATGATTTAACTCTTTGATGCATGCTAATTGTATTTTGGAATGCACTAAAATATAGGAACACGTTATGTTAATGGTTAAACATAAACATGTGCATATTTAAATAGAATAATGTTTGCTGATTTTTAGTTTACATTTTATGCTAATGTAGCAATAGTTTTCAAAGAGCACACTTTATGTCATAAAAATTCACATTTTAGAATTAATATAAGTTGTGGATGCCAAAAATCTGCCAAGGAAAAAAGGTCCGATCCCATGTTGAAATAAATGGCTAAGGGTCACTTAGCCACTCCATCGGGCTCTCACTTATAGGTCTCAAGAGACCACAATCTAGGTAGCACTCCCAAGTGCCCTGCAAGGTCCCTGCTTCACTGAAGGCCTATGTGCCTCACACGTGCTAATGTCTTGCGCCTATGAGGGACATGCCTCGTGCACCTGATGTCTCGCGCCACCATAGGAGTCTCTCGCGTCTTGAGAGTGTTGAACCTCGTAAGTTGGATGCCTTGCGCCTGAGCCCAAATCCGCGCGGCTATCGTACCTTGTCTCCTTGGAACGTTTGCCTCATTAACGAGGCCCTGCCCTACCTTCTAGGGTAGGTGTCAACAGTGGGGAGTGAGTAGCTCCCATATACACCCTTTCCAAAGTCTGCATGTATTTCAATACTTAGCCAAATAAAAAGAGGTTTGAGGCACATACACACCTCGAACAGGTGAAAACACCTACTCGGTATGTGATACAAGTTCCTTTCGCCCAGAAGGGGCACGTCTCACGCGCTTGGTGTCTTGCGCCAGCTGGGGCTGGGGCACCTCGTGCCTAGGAGGGACATGCCTCGCATGCCCCATGTCTCGCGCCAGATGGGGTTCCTCGCCCCTAGGAGGGACATGCCTCGCGTGCTCGATGCTCGCACCACCACAGGCGCCTCGCGGGTCCCGAGAGTGTCGAACCTCATAAAATGGATGCCTCGCGCCTGAGCCCCAATCCGCACGACTATCGTCCCTTGTCTCCTTGGAATGTGCGCCTCACTAGTAAGGCTTTGCCTTACCTTCTAGGGTAGATGTCACTAGTTGGAAGGGAGTAGCTTTGATATATACCCTTTCCAAAGTCTGTGTATGTTGATACATAGCAAAATAGAAAGAGGCTTGAGGCACATACACACCTTGAGTTGGTGAAAACTTCTACTTGGTATGTGATACATGTACGGGTATGAAATGTATGTATCAAACAAAAGGAGACAAAAAATGGCTGTAATGCCCACGCTCGACAGGTAGTGGTAGTACAAGGGTAGTAACTGGTGAGGCCTCCCTTACCACGCTCCTAACATTTGTACCAGACAAGTGGTGGTGGTACAACATAGTAAAAAGCCAGGATCCCTACAAGTCTCTAACATGTATTTGACTCGAATGCCAATCCTCTAGCAGCACTAGCATTTGCACGAAGATCACCTGCAGCCTGCAAGTGTGTCTTTTTGTCCCATCAGGACCACTATGTATTAAGAGCCACCAGTGCTAACCTATAGATAGGACCTCACTTCACCAAGAAGGGGAGGTTGGAAAGTCATCGTAACTTTGTACCAAGAGAAATACAAGTTATTTTCTCCATTTTCTGCTACAACTATTTTTTAAGTTTCTTGCTAAGTTCTTGAAGTTCTTCATTTATAAGCCCTATACTTTTATTTTTCCAACCTAACATCGTTGACGAGTTCTCACCGTCAATATAAGTAAAAGGTTATTTTCACATTTTAATAATGTATTTTCTTCATAATAACATGCAGATTTTTATGGTTTAAAGATTGAAAAAAACTATTTTTAAAAGATGCATAGAAATTGGTTTATTAAAACTGTGAGTATTAATAGTCATTTTTATCAACTTTTAGGTCCTTCGAGATTTAAAAAGATAAATTGTTTCAAACATGCTGTGAGTTTTAGGTGATGTGAAACATGAGTTTTGGTCAAAATTTTGTAAAACAAAGTGTCACATTTTTTATAAATTTTGTTCAAGTCTAGAATTTCAAGTTAGGATTTTTTCAAATTCTTTAACTCTATGATTTTATGTACAAATTGTAGCATGTTAAGTGGTATTAAATGCATTATGAGTTTTGTGAAATTCTTTGTAACCTATAGGTTTTGGCATAGGCATTTAGAAAGTATACAAAGCTCATACAAACTTTTGTGATATGCTTGTGTGAGTATGAATTGTGATTGAGACCAAATTGTACTTGTTATGCTTAGGATTTTGAGGAAGTGGTCCTATGTTGTTTGGGTTTTGTGCTTGGCCTTGAGGTAAGGAAGGTAGAAAGTACTTACTCTTGGATTGCTATAATGTTGCTAATGTTTTATGAATGTTTTTTTTTACGAATATAAGGAAGTTAGCTAGACAACTGTTTTGTTTCTGAATGGACTCTTGTTATGATATAAGTCTGGATTTGTTTGTGTTTGCTTAACCTAGTGCTACAACATTATAAAGACAGACATGCCTGAGATTCTTGACAGTAGGGGTGCCAAGTAAAAACATGGACAATAGTGGTGCCATATAAGTCACCAAAAGGAGAGTCACATGTGATCATTGGAGAATAGGAGAGCCATGATCTTATGTTGTATGCTTATGTTGCTGATCATTGGACAATAGGGAAGCCATGATCTTCTGTTGTTTGCTTATGTTGATCATTGGACAATAGGGGTGCCATGATCTTATGTTGTTTGTTTATGCTTATATTGCAGTTGATCTTATGTTTATGATTATGATCTTATAATGTACGATTATGCTTATGTCGCAAATAGTCTCATGTTTTTTACTATAACTTATGTTGATAATGATTGCTATAAGAAAAGTATGCTAATGATGTATGAGATATGCCGTTTATGCTTGTATATCGTGTTTGTACTTCCTTACTGGGCTTTTAGCTCACTCCCTTACTTTCCCCCTTGCAGGTAGACTTGTTTGGCACGCATAGTGACTTGAGTCATCCATAAGTATGTATGTATGCTGCGGGGAGCCAATAAGTGAGGAAATGATCCAGAACGCCATTGTGCCTGAGAGTCTTTCCTTTTGTTAATTTATCAGTGGGATGTATTTTATTTATTTTAAGACTGGATTAAATTCTCTTTTGTTTTTGGACATTGGATCCAAACTCTGTATTATCTTCAATAAGGACCCATTGAGTTTTTAGTCATACTATGTAATCTTTTAAATTATTATTAAAATTAGTATTTTAATAAAGATAGGGAATTAATGGCGTTACAAAAATCCCTTTTGTTGGTTCCCTAATTTGGTAGTAGTGGTGAGCATCTCATGGTTATTTATCATGCCAGTCAGTAATATTATAATAGCAAGATTGAAGAGAAACTACAAGTGAGAATTGGAAAAAGCCAATACAATCTTTTATAAAAATCTAGTCTCAAAATATTAACATACAATAAAATAAAAAATCTAAAAAATACTTTGTTGATTGTGTTTTTAGCCAACGACGTGAGAACGACAATAACGATAAGCCTTCAAGAGAAAGTAAACAACACAGACAGTTTAATTAAGAAAAGTAAATAACGCAAGAGATTTTATAGTGGTTCAGCCCCGATCAATTGGTAATAGCTTAGTTCATTTAGAGATTTTATTACTTTATCCACACTTAAGATCAGATGAACCAGTATCAACTAAGTTTCTTCAGTGTAAATATTCAAGAATACAAAATGGGTTCTCTCAAGAAAAAACGCGCTTTCTCTCTCTAAAACTCAGACCAATTCTCAAATTGCCAAAAGTCCCTTTACGATCCCATCAACCCTCTATTTATAGGCTTGGGATCCTCAATTGATATCCCCTTTAGATAGGGATATTTTATTATTCATATTATATTTAAATTACAAGAAATGTTTAAAATACAACAGATTCCTCAATTTGAGTAAGGAATGAGAGATTCCCGCGGTGCCCAGATCGATTCTTACTGAAGTCGTTTCTGGAAATTTGACGTAGTCTAGTCTGTTTTGTTGATGAATATCGTCTTCTGGTCGGACATATGCATGCTGGACACCTGCATATGAACCATACCCCTTACTTTCCTCGGACCAAGATCCGACCACAACTCCACTTGGTTCTCCTCGGACCAAGGTCTGAGCCACATGCATTGGCTCTCCTCGGACATGGTCCGAGCCAACCTTTTTGAGCATTCCTCGGACTAGGGTCCGAGCCATATGTTTTGGGCCTCCTCGGACTAAGGTCCGAGCCAAGTCATTTGGCTCCTCGGACTAGGGTCCGATCGGACCTGTTGTTGCCTTCTCCTCGGACTAGGGTCCGAGACAATCTCTTGGGACCTCTCCTCGGACTAGGGTCCGAGGCCATTTCCTTGGCACACACGTAGGGGCCTTCCTCGGATGTCCGAGGCACGCATGGGACCTCTCCTCGGACTTGGTCCGAGCCAACCACCTAGGAAGCCCTCCTCGGACATGGTCCGAGCCAATCACCTAAGAGGCTCTCCTCGGACATGGTCCGAGCCAAGCATCTAGGAGGCTCTCCTCGGACATGGTCCGAGCCAAGCATTTAGGAGACTCTCCTCGGACATGGTCTAAGCCAAGCACTTGGTTCCTCCAACTAAGGTCCGATCGGACCTTTTGTGGCCTTTCCTTGGCCAAGGTCTAAGTCCATCTCTTGGCATGCATGGGTTCCTCGGACTAGGGCCCGAGCCAAGCACTTGGGCTCCTCGGACTAGGGTCTGAACCAAGCCCATCTTTGCCCAAGTATTCTCCTCGGATGCATTTGGCTTGACTATGACATCTCTCAAGCAGTCCAAATTCTTCACTGATGCATTGGGCTACTGCTAAGCCAGATCACCCAACTAATCCATGCCACGTGTCAATTTTACTGCCACATCATCTCTTTCAAATTTTGGGATAACATACTTCATTTAAATTAGTCTAAAAAAAAGAAACTTGGTCTAAAAATATTAATGTATTATAGAAATTTACAATAAGAAAAATATAAAATGTCGAATAAAAAATAAAATAATAAGCTAGAGATTTTTGTAAAAAAAAACAAGCTAATATAAAAATGTTAACATAACATAAATACATATATATTGAATTACAAGTTTTTTTAGTTGCTTTATATTTATATACGTAGGATTCAAAATATTTATTAAAATACCTTCAAAAAAATTATGTACACAAATACCAGTGCCATATCAACATTATATACTGAAATCCAAAATAATCAATGAAAAAATTGAGAAAAAAAAAAAAAAAAAATCTCGCTTCCTGAAATTTTCTTTTATGAGTTTTAAAAAAGTAACATTTTTATTGCTTATGATGCGAATAAGATACTAATTAGTTACTCTTTCATAAAAAGTTTTTTTATTGATGGACTAATTAGAATAGACAGAAATTAATCAAGTTTGAGATCAAGGAATGGACGAAATAAATATTTTCATTGATTAACTAACTATATCATGGCCTTTGTTGGCCTAGTTTAAGCTTTTAGCTTTTTAAAAGCATTTCTTAAGAATCTCCTATTTGTTGCTTCTTGCAAAATAACTTTTCAAAATCAAAAGATCTTTTACAAAAGTAAATCCAACCAACATCTAAAATAACTTATTGGTTAAAAAGTAAAAAAAAAAAAAAGTGGCTTTGGAAGTCTAGCCAACCACACCCCGTGTCTATATATAGCTAGACACATTATGAATACTACTAACCTTAGTTAGATTTGTATTCATTTCAATAATATATTCTTATACATTTATTTGCGCAACTTTTAATTTATTTTTATCAAATCTAAAAGGATTTAGAAGACATTAAATTAATATTCTCTCATAAAATGACTAATTACATCGACATATAACCAATGTAATAAGCATCTATCACATTACTTAAAAGTTGATGTGATAGACTTATTAACTTGGCTATAGCCAACATAATAACCTTATTATATATGATGATTGTACAATGATGGCCCGACCCAAGTTATTTTAGACCCTCAAGTAATGCAAGCCCAAATGAAGAACTGGACACGACATGAGGCACTTGAGGAAAGCACTCAATCAGGCACACAACCAACTGCTGAAGGGATAACCACACCCATTGAAGAGAACAAGAACAAGGAACTTGGGAAGGCATCGTGTGCAGCTTGTACACGCGCAAGGCCTTGATGGGTGAAGGAGTTCGTGATGGCCGAGCGACATTGAGGAGAAGGATTCGAGGAGCAACCAATTATGCTTTATTGTATTTTTCTTATCTAGCCTTTTCCTTTACTGGTATATGTAGATGGAAACTGATAATTGGGATTTTTATGTTGTATGAAGAACTTGGCTAATTAAGGAGTTTGGCACTGACTCGAAGAGTGCATAATTCTTATAATTTCGATATTATTGGTGCTTTCATTGAGAGGTCCTCCCGCAATGAAGAATGATAAAATAGTAGAACTCTTGAAATCCATGGAGCTCAACTTCAAATAGCACACTGATTCTCAGCTAGAGAAGTTCACTTGCTTGAACAACACTGAGCTTCAACAGAAGAATGCTTGGTCCAACTGTCCCAAGCTCCATCAAATTTTGCATCCAATGAAACGAGCAAGAGTATTGAATTTGAGCAGAGTCGCGCCATGGGGTGCTGAAGTGTTGGGGATTCATTATTGAAGGAAATGAACACAACTCTAAAGACTATTCGGGTGAAGGTTCCTCAATTTGATGGAAAAAATGTAGAGAACTGGACTTACAAAATTAACAAGTTCTTTAACCTGTATAATGTGGAGCCGGAGATGCGATTAGTGGTTGTTGTTTTTCAGTTAGACAGTGGTCCTTCTACTTAGTACTAAGGGATGGAAAAGGGGTTTTTTTTTTCACTAGTTAGGTTGTGTTCTTATAAGAACTACGCAAGTGATATAGAGCTTCAATTTATGACAATCACTTGGGGTGAATTGCTAAGCTCATGGAAACAGGTAGAATCACCCAGTACCGAGATGAATGTGAAGAACTTGTGACCCAAATCACAAGTGTTTCTCACTCTATGTTTCTCAACTTTTTCATTGATGGCTTGAAACTGGAAATTCATTGGGAACTCCTCATGGTAACCCCGACGACCTGGCTGATGTCATGGCAAAGACTCAACCATGTGGAAATGACGGGGACAATGAAGAATGTGGAGAGTTGCTATCTCCAGCTGAAGAAGAACTAGAGGAAGAGGTTACCCTCAATTCCTTATCCAATTAAGCCAACCCTTGGATCTTTCTCTTGATGGCTAAACACAGATCTAAAGCTTTGGAAGTATTGATTGATACTGGCAACAACAAAAATTTTATTCAAGAGACCTTAGCTGAAAAAATTCAACTCATATGTGAACCAACTAAGAGCTTTAAAGTCTACATGGGAAATGGGAAATTCTTAACTCGTTCCAAGCAATGCAAACAAGCAGAGTTGATATTGCAGGGACACAATTTTGTGGTGCATTTATATGTCTTTCCAGTTTGGGGACTGGATATCATAATTGGAATGCAATGGCTTATGACCTTGGGACATTGCATTCATGATCACAAGGCATTAACGATGGAATTTCAGCACGGTGGTCAGGTGGTTAAATTGGATGGTAATAGCACCTCGAAGGCCTAATAGATCTCATTTATGCAACTCAACAACTTGATGGTCGAGGGCAAAGTGAGTTGGCTGTTATGAATGACTCTAGTGGTTAGTGAGACAACCAGTAACTCAGAAATGGATCAGCTCAAATCCTGACTCCTACCAGTCAGACATGACCTTATTAATGAGTTATGAGAAGTTCTTGATACCATTACCACCTGCACCCATCCGAAATGTAGACCATCGCATCCACCTACACCCCGAAACTTTTCCAGTAAATGTTTGGCCCTACATGTACCCTTATTTTCATAAGGACGTCATGAAAAAATTGTTTGAAGAGATGTTGGAAGCTGGGTTCATTCGCCACAGTACCAATCCCTATTCTTCTCCCATGCTCCTTGTTAAAAAGTAGGATGGCTCTTGGAGATTTACGTGGGTTATCCTGCCTTAAATGGAATTACTATCAAGGATCGATTTCATATTCCTACTATTGATGAACTCTTGGATGCGTTGGGGGCTGCTATTATATTCTCCTAGTTAGATTTGAGGGACGTTACCACCAAATCAGGATGGACTCTCGCAATATCCACAAGACCACCTTCCGGACACACGAGGGCCATCATGAGTTTATTTTCATGCCTTTTGGTTTCACGAATGCATCAACTACATTCAAGGCAGCCATGAACTAAGTTTTTCAACCCTATCTGTGTCAATTTGTCATTGTATTTTTTGATGATATTCTCATCTACAGTCACAGCCTAGCAGACCATGTTCTTCACTTGTGATTGGTATTTCAATTGTTAGCTGACCACAAGTTAGATGCGAAGGGCAACAAGTGTTTCTTATTTCAGCATTCCATAGAGTATTTGGGGCCATATGGTCTCTCAGAATGGGGTTGTTGCGGACCCATCTAAGATTGCTGCTATATTGCATTGGCCAACACCATAAAATCTAAAATAGTTACTGGGATTTCTGGGACATACGGGGTATTACAGACGCTTTGTCGCACACTATACTTCGATTGTCACTCCTCTCACAGAATTGTTAAAGAAGGACAATTTTCGTTGGTTAGTTGAGGCTACACAGGCTATTGTTAATTTGAAACAAGCTATGACAGCCACATTGGTATTGCGCTTGCCTGATTTTTCTATGGTTTTTATTGCTGAGATAGATGCATTGATTGTTGGCTTCGGTGGGGTTTTGATGGAGGAAGGTAACCCCTGGCTTAATTCAGTAAGAAACTAGGTTGTTGGGCGCATTGGCTTATCACAAAGAGATTTGAACTGTAGTTGAGGTTGTTACCTGTTGGTGACAATATCTCTTGGGTCGTCCTCTTATAATCTGAATAGATCACAAAAGCTTAAAAAAGTTACTAACTCAAGTCATTCAAAATTTGGAGCAGCAATTTTATTTACACAAATTGACGGGGTATCATTTTACCATTGAGTACAAGACCAACTAAACAAACTCAGAAGCTGATGCTTTATCTCGGTGTGGGGATACTTTTTTTTATACAACTTAGGGCTGCCTTGTCAGTGGGCCAATTGAAATTTTTAGTCCACATACGGCGTAAGAATGATACTTATGTCGACCTTATTCAATTACACCAATAGGTGAAGGTCGTCCATCTATCCGAGTCATAGTACAACATCCACGATGGTCTTTTGTTATACAAGCATCACTTCGTTCTCAACAAATCTTCTCCATTGAAACCTATTTTGCCTCAAGAGTTTCATGCTATGCCAATTGGGGGACAAGCAGGTGTCGACTGCACCTTGCTTTGCCTTAGTGCTAATTTTTTTTGGGATGGTATGTGACATGACGTCTAGGACTTCGTTTCATCTTGTCTCACTTGTCAAATAGTGAAGTATTAAACCACAGCTCCTTACGGACTCTTACAACCCTTGGAAATTCCCGAACGCATGTTGGAGTACCATGCTATGGACTTTATTGTCGGCCTCCCACTTTTCATGCTCTTACTACTTTCTTGATTGTCATTGATTGCTTCACCAAATGTGCACATTCCGGCGCCCTTCCCATTCAATATACAACTACAAAAGTCATCGAGGTGTTCTCCACCATGGTCATCCACCTTCATGGGTTACCTCGTACCACTGTGTCTGATCAAGATCCCATTTTTACTTGCTCTTTTTGCAAGAAATTGTTTGAACTTATGGGTACCCACTTGAAAATGAGCTCGGCGTACCACCCCAAATTGATGGCTAATCTGAGGTCACCAATTGTGATGTTGAGCAGTACTTTCGTGCCTTCACACCCGAGAATCCCAAGCAATGAAGTCGTTTCCTTCCATATGCTAATACCACTACAACACCTGCCACCACTCAGCCATTGGTACGATATCGTTCCAGGCTATTTATGGTCACCCTCCTCCTACTATCCCTTATTATACTAGAGGAGCCACTTTTATTCAAGCTATCGAAGATGAGTTACTGACTAAGGATGTACTATTGCGCTAGTTGAAGACTAATTTACAATAAACACAAAACCATATGCGCCAACAAGCTAACAAGAAATGTCACGATATTAAGTTCCACATTGGCGACTTGGTGAAGCTTCTGTTGGTAACTGGTTTACCATATGCGCAACAGAAAGCACGGGGTTTTGGGCCCAGAGATTTCAATTTTTTTTTAAAAAATAATCTGATCCATTAACATGCAAAACATTAATCATAGAGAAATAAAAACATGAGGATTTACTAGTTGAAGAATTATTAAGAATCCTCGCTATCCTTTTGTATCTCCAACGAATATCCAAGCCAAAACAGTCTTTGAAAGATACTCATACCAAGATCTTCCAAGATGTATCTCTACATCTTAAGACATGTGTGGGCACGTATAGTAATGGTAGGAAAATTTCTGATTCATAAGATATTCTCAACACATGCGATCTTGGAATATTAGGTCTGAGATAAAATTCAGGGATTGGAAAATATTATGATATATTTTCTTTCTCTTTTGAATATTCTTAAAATATGACACATCTCTTCTAAAACTATATTTCTCATAGATTTATAAAAGAATTACTTAAATTCAAAATTTAAAATTCAAACTATAAATCTATTATTAAATAAATAAATAAAAGAAAAAATCAAGATCCAATCTTGATATTATTAATGTTGTAAACACCAACTACAATCCCTGTGGTTGGCGTGTAGCATCCCTATTTTTAGGGATATGTTACAACCAATTTTCTTTTAAATATATTTAATAATTTATTTATTAAAAAATATCTAAACTTGATAACTTATCTTATCAGATTAATTAAAGAATAAATATTAATTCAAATTCAAAACTAATTTGAATGATAAAAAATATCTTTTCACAATATTTAAATAATAAAACTAATTAATTATTTTAGATTATTTAAATGATATTTTTGAAAATGCCATTTTATTTAAAAAATAATTTTCGAAAATTTCCTTAGTTAAAAATGCCAATTTCCACATTAATTAAATAATGTGTCTCGGTTGCATATTTGACCCTGAAGAACAAATTTTTTTCAAGTATGTCATTTTCTTGATTTTTCTCAATTTAAACTCTTACCTTGAATAGTGTTGATAGAGCTATTTTGGGGACCTATGGACCTATAATTTCAAGCTCCAATAAATTTAGATTATTAATTAAAACTCTTTAATATAATAACCTTAATTTATTAATCATAATATTATTCCACTGAAATATGAGACTGCACTCTTGTAATTATAGATATTTATTTATTGAGTATTTTAAATATATAAAAAGTGTCCATCAATATAATCACTACATACAATTCAATCCTATATTAATGGTTCATAATTAAAGTAAGAATTAATCACCGTTTAACCTCTTTAATTATATCTTGTTTCCTTAAGAACCATTAACTTTACTAGTGAAGGTTAATTCATAAATTGATTTATGAATTTGAGCTCAATAACCTTTTAGTTCCAAAAGCCAACCCTTAAGAGAACCATTATATAAATCCTCCCGGAAAGGTATAGATTCTATATATGTATATTATGTCCCCGGCCATCTACATCAATGAGTTCCCAAAACAAAAGATTTCAGCTTGATCATTCTGACAAACCATAACGAGTGAATCAAAGACTTCATATGACGTAAACTGAAGTTCATAATAACTTTAGGATTAAGATCAACTTGTATATGATCATCTTATTGATATGTTAAGTTTATACTTATAAAGTAAACGGTTTCATTAAGTATTAATAACATATCGGGTCCCGTTCATGTATAACCACTTTATACAAAGTAACTCCACTAAGATGTCCTACTACATCAGTAATCCAAATCTAGATTACATGAATTCATAATACTAGTGAACCGTACTTATAGTATTTGTAACGCCCTGCTAATTAGCGTCTCCTACAATGTGTGTTTAAAATTAGTGCTGGACTCGCTAAACGAGTCATTTGGACTAAAACATTTGATTAAGCCACTAAGGGTTCACGTATTAAAAATTTTGGTCAAGACATAAACATTTCCATTAAAAAAAACTTTAGTCTTTACATGGGATCCCAAAATATAGATATAAAAGTTGGTTACAATCCATAGATTATAAAATAAGCCGACCTAAGCGGCAAAATAGGATCCAACCCTAGCTCCCCTGTGATATCTTGCCCGTGGCGGTCGAGCGGAATGCATATGTACACATCACTGCTATCGCTCTCCAACTCATGGCTGACCAAGCTTCTCCTTACCCTTACCCGCACCACAAAGCACCTGTGAGCCAAAAGACTCAGCAAGAAAACCTATTTAGACAATTCACAGAATATAACAGCATGCCTAACAGTAATACCTGGCACCCAACATACACACTGTACAAATAAGTAACCATAGGGTCACACAAGTGCGTGTCGCACTCCCATTTAATCACATGGCATCCGAGCTAGTCCAGTGCATAAGGCACTCCCGGGGTGGCCTAGCCATAACGGCCTGCGCTCAATGCGCATAATGCCAATCACGGCTTATCAATCGAGCCTTACAGAGCCTCAACTTATAAGTCGATCCTTGGAAACCCTCGACTTATAAGCCGAGCCCCTTTTTTAACCAATTATACCCTTGACTAGTAGGTCAAGCTTTAATCAGATGCAACAGACAGAATCATGGCTTATCAACCGAGCTTCCTAGCCAGAACAAACATCCACATAATACATTCATCACACACACAGATACTATGCATTATAGTATACTAGAACAGATATACACATGCATAATTATATTCATGATCATTAGCTTGGCTCGAGCCCTAATCACATTCACATTTAACAAATGGGACAAGCCCTAATCATGCATCTCACACATTAGGTGCAGTTTCCTTACCTTTGGTCCAAGCACTAGATATAAGCGACCCCCGTGTACGATCCTGTCCTGAGCCTTAGCGATAACCTAGTCACAACCCATAGATAATTTCTTATCAACATTCAATTCCATAAAAGAACCCCGGGACCAATCCCGTGCTCTCGGGACCTCCAATTCCACCCAACGGGGTGGTGAAATCATCCCACGAGCCCCTGGGCAAAAACCCTAAAAATGAAAAAATGAAGGCTCCTGAAAATGGCCAAGCACCACGGCATAGCTTAACAGGCATTGTGGCACACAGCCAGGGTTCCCTACCCTGGCACATCCCAGCACCGTAGCTCAGAAGAATAGTGCCACGACATTCCTTCGCAAACCCAGAAAAAATGGGTTTTTCTTGCATTTTCTCCGAACCCAAACCTTCCAAAACCATGCCAAGATTTCCCCAAGGTCCCAACTGTGTCCCAAAAGCAATAATACACAACATATGCACCCCAAACATCCCAATAACCAACTCAAATCCAAACCCTAAACTTAAAACCCATCAAAGTTTGAAATTCTAAGAAAATGTAAACCTCCAGAAATTAACTCACAAACAGAAAGAATCCTTACCTCCAATAGCTGAATTATGGTCCCAAGTTACTCCTAGCTTGATCCTAGACACCAAACCTTCAATTCCCAAGCTTTGTTTCCTCAAATACTTCAAAATTCTCAAGTCACCAAGGAGGGAGAGAGAGAGTTACGGGAGAGAGAGAGAGTGAGAGCTTCTTCTAGTTTTTTCTGAGTGTTTCCCTTGTTCTCCACAGCCTTCTAAGTTGGCTAAACCAATTCAAAGCCTGCCAAGGACCCAAATGCACTTAAGCTCCAATTTTCCTCTCCAATGCCCACAAGGGTACTTTGGTCATTTACCACCGTTCCCTCCAATATCTAATAAACTCACATATCCAAATAAATCCCAACTATCTCCAAGTAATAACCATTTAATCTCCCATTACCCGATAATTCCCGCTAATGTGCTAATTTACCAAAATACCCCTAGGATCGCCCCGAGTCAAGTATTTGACCCCATTGTGACTACCCCGCTAACTTGCTCACTAGGATCGCCTCATGCCGAATAACCCAAATATATCCACATAACAATGTGGTCTCAATCATAAAATACACATATTCATAAATATACCCTCAACGAGTCAAAATTACGAAAATGCACTTCTAATAAGAAACGGGCCCACATGCATATTTAATAAACCTAAACATGCAAGCATAATCATATCATAATACATTTCTAAAAATTCACATAATAACATGCTCATAACATATAAGCACTCAATTAATTCAATTATTGCCTCCCGACCCCTAATCCAGGCACTAAGCCATATTAGGGAATTTGGGGTGTTACAGTATTTAATCCACAGTTTCCATATAACTTTGTTTTGCTGCAAAATGTTTAAATTCGTTCCCTAAAATCTTAATCTTCTCGTACCAATACAACATTGCAGTCACAATAATGAATTTGGGAATTTTCTGATAATTATATATAATTATTCTAATAATAATTATAAACAAACAATATATGCAAAAATTCATTTCAATTATTTATCTCTTAAAGCATTGTTCAAAACATATGCTTTAAAGGGCACTAATCCCAACAGTTTCAACCATACCGCCAAACTAATGTGGCACTCAGTCCCAATTCTAAGCTCTATTGATGTTACTTTGGGCCTTATCCCATCATTGCTCGTGTTGGCCCTATTGCTTACACTCTCGTTCTTCTTGCAGGCAGTCACATCCATTATACTTTTCATGTTTCGTTACTTAAACCATTTCATCGTGACAATCCAGGGTTGAGTTATCCATCAACCCCTGTTGAATCCTCTTGCTATCCTCGCGGGCTATATCATTCGTTGAGGTTATACTTCTGTGAAACAAGTTTTGGTCCAATGGTCTCATAAGCCAACTTGAAGACTCCACCTGCGAGGACTTTGATTCTTTTTGGAAACTGTATGGTGTCTCAGACCTTGACGACAAGGTCGTTTTTGAGGAAGGGAGTAGTGATAGCCCGACCCAAGTTATTTTAGACCCTCAAGTAATACAAGCCCAAATAAAGAATTGGACAAGACATGCCTATAAGGAAAGCTCTCAATCAGGCATACATCTAGCTACTGAAGGGATCAACACACCCATTGAAGAGAACAAGAACAAGGAACCTAGGAAGGCATCACAGGCAGCTCGTACACGCGTGAGACCTAGATGGCTGAAGGAGTTCTTGATGGCCAAGCGACGTTGAGAGAAGAATTTGAGGAACAACCAATTTATGTTAAGCATTATCGTATTTTTCTTATTTTTCCTTTTATTGGTATATATAGATGGAAATTGAGAATTTGGATTTTTATGTTGTATGAAGAACTTGGTTCATTAAAGAGTTTGGCACTGACTCGAAGTGTTCGTAATTCTCATAATTTGAGTATTATGTAACTGACGTATTAGCCTTTCCACACAAGTCATATAGTGACCCTAAAAATGAAAGAACATAGTATTAAAAATAGTGGGATGAGTATTATCTTTTCTGTGTTTGTCTAGTCCACAGGTGCATGGCATTAGAACTGTCGACATGTAGTGATGGATTTTTGTTTTTGTTTTGAATAAGTGATAAATTATTTTAATTAATTCTAGAAAACATAAAACACGGCGACTTTTCTTTTCATCAAGGAAACTAGTTCCTCTATTGAAATCTTTGTTTTATAGCTTCCAAATTTTAAATTGCAGTATATAATATGTGTCTATAATATTATGTGCAATCAGCCCCCATGAACTAGATAGAGAAAAATCCACATTGATAAGTTTTGAAAAGTATAGTTGCTAGTGTTCATCATCCGTTAGTTGGAGAATGACATGGGGTTAAATGAATGACCTTAAGTAACCCTAAACTTATTCAAAAGAGAGCTCATAAACTCCAAGAGTTGGTTAAGGCTTGGACACATATCATTATGAATGATCAAATAGAGCCAAACTAGATTATTTTTATTGGAGAACTTTTAGTTTCTATTAGGCTAAATCAGTTTACTCGGTAGAGTTTTATACAAAGAAATTTACTCAATTTAGTTTAACACAAGGATAACACTAAGTTCTTGCTTCTTGTTTGCATTGTTGCATGTTTCCATTTCGGACGAGTCTCATACCACTCCTTACTCATTGCACCCAGGCACCACGAAGATGTATAAAGATCTAAAATATTTGTATTGGTGGACATGGATGAATAAAGACCTGGTTGAATATGTGGTTAAATGCCTAATTTGTTAACAAGTGAAGGCTGAACACTAGAGGCCAGCAAGGTTGTTACAGCCTTTGGGTATTCCTGAATGGAAGTGGGAAGACATCACTATGGATTTTTTAGTTGGATTACCTAGAATAGTGGGACAGCACAACTCGGTATGGGTAATTGTGGATAGATATAGAAAGTAAGCTCACTTTTTTCCTGTGAGGACAAACTACACTGTGGACCAGTACGCTGAGTTTTATGTGAGGAAGGTTCTACGTCTCCATGGAGCTCCGAAGTCTATAGTATCCGATCGGAACCCCACTTTTATTTCTAAGTTCTATGGAGGCCTGCAAAAGCCTATGGGTACACAGCTAAAGTTCAGTACAACTTATCTTCCTTAGACAGTTGGACAGTCCGAGAGGATGATTAAGATATTAGAGGATATGCTATGAGCATGTGTATTGTATTTTTGGGGATCTTGGAGTAGGTATCTTCCCTTGATTGAGATTTCCTACAACAACAATTATTAGTTGACTATAGGAGTGGCTCCTTATGAGAGGATGTATGTTAGGAAGTGCATATTACCCATCCATTGAGATGAAATGGGTAAGAAAAAATATCTGGGTCCTAAGGTAGTTGAGAAGACCAGTGAGGCCATTGAGAAGAATAGATCTCGAATGCTTGCTTCACAGAGTAGACAAAAAAGCTACCCGAATCCAAGGCCCAAGAACGTGGAGTTCCAGGTGGGAGACTATGTCTTTCTCAGAGTTTCACCACTGAATGGAGTAAAATGATTAGAGAAGAAAGGAAAGTTGAGTCCTACGTTTATCGGACCTTTTGAGATCCGCAAAAGGATTGGACGGGTAGTTTATATATTATATATGCCTCCAGGTCTGTCGGGGGTTCATGACGTGTTTCATGTATCGATGCTTCAAATATATGTGTCGGATACAACACACGTGTTGAGTTATGAGAACTTGGAGTTAGATTAGGGTTTTTCCTATGAGAAGAGGCCAATACATATTCAAGATAGAAATGATAAAGTTTTGAGTAGCAAGACTATTGCCTTGGTGAAGGTGTTGTAGAGGAACAGTAAAGTAGAGGAAGTGACTTGGGAACTAGAGTCGGCAATGCGAGATCAGTATCCCGAGTTGTTCAGGTAAATTTTGAGGACCAAATTTCTATTAGGATGGGATAGATGTAGCGTCCAAAAACTCCTAATAAGGTTTAGTACTTTGGTTAGCATGCCGAAGAGACACGTGGGATAATTATGTGTGAAGTATATGAGTTATGTGATTATATGGCTGTCTATGCATGATTACTTGTAATAAATGTGTTAAATACCCCTTTTGTTTTTAAAAAAATGAGCATTTTTGTAATTTTGACCCGTTGATGGTATAATTGTAATTATTGTGGTATGTGCTTGTGACAACATTATTATGTGGATATACTTGTGATTTTTGGCATGAGTGGATCCTTTTGATAACTTTAGTGGAAAAGTCACAACGGGGGTAGTTGCCCGGCTAGCATCGAGCCAAGGGGTATTTTGGAAATTTTAATGTTTTGGGTTTATTGGTAAGATGAAATTAATTGGTGAAATAGTTGTATTTGATGGATTAATGGATTAATTAAGAGATTTGAGGTGTAATTAGAGTTTTAAGTGGAAAAACAAAAATGCCCTTGAGTTTAACCTTAAGGTTTAGTAAAGGAAAAGGGCAAAATGGTCTTTTGACAAATAATTAGACAAAACCATTAAGGGTTGAAGCTCTCATCGAAAAAACACATTCTAAACTCTTCTTGTTCTTTGGAGTCTTCTTGAAGACTACATACTAAGGTTTTAGCTTGATCAAGCTTTGAATTTGAAGATTTTTGGGAGGATTGAGCTTTAAGGAGAAGGATTAGAAGTTGTCAAGAACAAATATACTTGGAATTTTCGAATTAAGAGGAAGAGGTATGAACTATTTTCATTGTTCTTTTTTGTTCTTGAGTAAGAATTGGGGATTTGGGGTTGATTTTCGAAATTAAGTATGCTAAGTCATTTGTCTATGGTTGTTGATGATAGAAACATTGTTATACATTGATCTTTGGTTTCAATTTGGATTGAAATCCAAGAAATTTTGGTTGAATTTCAGATTTGGGGAATTGGGGAAAAATTGACCTAAAACTTGGATTTTTGATTTGGGAACTAATATTAGATGTTTGGTAGTGATGATTTTATATTTTATAAAGTATGTAATTGTGTTAGAGTGCAAATTCGGGGCTGGTTGCAGGTTTGGAAGAGTTTTGAATCAAATTGAGTTAGGTGCGCAATTCTAAAAATCGCAAAAAAATGCACTCTGACTTGAGTCAGTCAGCCGACCTAAGGCGCCCGGTCGACCGACTTGCAGATAGAGTAGGCTTGGCCATTTTGGCCAGGCAGTCAACCGACCCATGCTAACAGCCATGATTTAGGGTGGTTTTCAATGGGTAACCTTAGGGGATCAAAGTTAAGGTTCCTAGGACTATTTTGAGTATGTTTATAGTGTATTTGGTGTATAGTGAGGGTTATTGAGAAGTTGTGATGAGTTATAACTCAAGGGAAACTAAACCTACACTTTATTGTTGTGACTAGGGTTTTCGAGGGGCTCGTGAGAGAATCGCACTCGAGGTCGTTCTAATTCCTTGCATTGGACCGAGGTAAGAAAACTGGCACATGCACCCTATTATCTGAACACTGTTATTACTTTGCTTTGTACATGGTTAGAGTTGTGTATCTTTCCTATTATTACTATTGCATCTGATTGCTTTGTGATTATTTGTGTTTGATTGACATAGCCGTATTCGGCAATACATACGGAATGTAGGCCGTGATGGCGCAGGACCACTGTGGAGTGCTGTACACACTCGCCCGACATATGGTTGTATGCTTAGTGTTGGCAGAAGCACTTCGCTCGACACTGGTCGTGTACTCTGTTTATGAACTAAAATGAGTTGTTTATTACTTGTGGAAGCATGTTGTTAGCTATTCATGTTTAATTGGTTACTTATAATGTCATGATGGTTTTCTTGCTGAGCATTGGCTCACGGGTGCTCTATGGTGCAAGTACAGGCAAAGGGAAGGTCGACAAACCATGAGTCAGAGGGCTTTAGGGAGGCACCTATATGATCGGCCTGCTTGGCCACCACGGTCAAGTTATTTTGAGGGACTTAGGATATGAGTCCAATTTTGTCGCTTAGGTCGACTATTTTGTAAACTTCGTTGTAATTAAATTTTAATTAAATCTTTTTGGGATCTCTTGTAAATATTTAAAGTTTTAGTGAATAGTTTACATCTTTTGACAAAAATTCTTATCACCTAAGTCTTTAATCAGTTTTAATTACACTTTTGAGTCCAAATGACTCATTTAACGAGTTAAGCATTATTTTAAATACACAGTGTAACGGTACTGGATTAGTAGGGCGTTACACCTACCCTCTCGAGTATTGGACACATGTCTCATTTTTATAGGCGTCTGTTCGGGTTCCTGAGTACAGTGACAGTTGTCTTGTCACCTTTTTATTATTGTTTTGTCTGTTTAATTATGGCCATTCCATCTAAAATTTCCTTGATCTAACGGTCACAGGTTTTCTCCAAGCTTTTTCTATACATAAGCCCTTAGTGTGATCAACCCTACTACCACCTTTTTTTTTTCTCATGCAAAACTTTCTCTTTCATTCTCTCTCGTTCTTCAGACGTTTCTGGTAGCCATTTTCTGGATTCAACATCTCTGTTTCCCAAACTCTTCAATCAAAGCCTTCATCTACTATAGGTGATTTCTACTCTTCACTGCAATTTTATCTTCTTTATTTTGGCTATTTTTTCTTGGATTGTTTCTGTACCATTTTACTTTTAACGTATTGGCTCTATCCAAGATTTTTTGTTTTATAGTGGTATTTAGCAAAGAAAATTATAGGTTTGGTCATGTAACATGTAACGCCCTACTTCCTTAGAGCCGTTACCAAGTGAGTTTTTTTTTAAAAGAAAACTTTGTGCAATTAACTCGCTAACCGAGGTTTTGAAACGAAAGTGTGACTAATTAAAAGTTAAGGCTGTAATCTTTGAAAATGCGTTGATTCAATAAAAACTTCTAGTATTAAACATTTGGGATCCCAAAATGAGGTTTGAAAACCATCTACATCTTGAAATAAGTTTACAGTTGATCAGTTCTAAAAATCATAGATTATTACAGCCATTTTCGAATAAACCCCCAACCAAAGCAGTCGGGCAGGCCAAACATGTACGCGTCGCTTCACGCTCTCCGTACTCATGGTTGGTTGACTCAGTCTTTGCCCTTACCTGCAACACGGAGCACCCGTGAGCCGAAGCCCAGCAAGAAAACTCATGCAGTACATAACATATGAAAATTATACAGTTAATCATATCAAACAATCCACAGATAAACAAGTCAACCAATAGACTAAGCAAACACGGCCATGCCGCCCCAGAAGCCTTACCGAAGCCTGGGGTCTCGGTCCTTACCGTAAGGATCTCACATGTATCCACTGGGTCCTACCCTGACTATAAGCATCCCATGTGCTAAGTGTTACTTCTGGCCCCGCTGCCGTTCTCAGCCTTGCTGCCCTCGACCATAGCCGTTCATTTCACTATAATCACATATAGCATAAAATCAAACAACATTCAAATAAATATCAATTCATTTAAGTCTGCACCCTAACATGTAATGCAATATAGGGCCGTGCCCCGCAATCACACTATGGGCTCATGCCCTATCCTACGGGTGTTATAGTTTTCTTACCTGTACTCCGAGCTTCCTGATGCACTAAAGCCGCGAGCACGGTCCTCTAGCACGAGCCTCTCCAATATCCTAGTCACAACACACACACATGAAACATCCTTTAATACTAATCAATTCAAAACCACTTCCCGGGACCAATCCCACACTCTCGGGACCTCTAATTCCCTAAAACAAAACATTGGAACCAACCCCCGAGTCCCCGGGCAAAAGCCCTAAAAACCAGAATTTTGGCTGTCAAAATTGGCCTAGGGCCGCGGCACTCCCTTCAAGGGCCGCGGCGCTCATACGCGAACCCAGATTTCTGGGTTTTCTCTTGCGTTTTCACCGAGCTAAAACCTTCCCAAATCATACCAAACCAATACCCAAACCCCAAAATCAATTTAAAACTTCAAATGGACCATCTAACAACCCATAAACACTAAATTCAAGCTCAAAACACAATCACACTCACAAATCTACCCAATTGATTTCAACTTCAGCAACTTAAACCCATAGGCCAAAAACACAAACCCAAGCTTGAAAAACCTAAACCATACCTCAAAAATCTTAAACCACAACAGATAAAACTCTTAAAATTACCTAGGATCCTTACCTTTAAGTGGAGAATCCACCCTTTGCTTCCATGAATCCATCTCCAAGTCTCAAAAAAATCAGCTCCTCCCCTCTTCTTCTTCTTCTAGCTTTTCTTTTCTTCTTTTCTAATTTTTTTAACAAAACCAAAATATCACCAAGCCTAAACCGTGTACCCCATATAACCCAGCTGCCATATATCAAATTCCCAGCCAAATGACCATTTTACCCCTCCTTGCCTATCCTTTCCTAACTAAACCTCAAGGGCACTTAAGTCCTTTTACTTCTATTTCATTTCTACCATTTTCTATCTAGAACTTGTTACTCTCAGCGGTAATTAATGGTTACCCAGGTTACTCAATCACCAATAACCATTACCCGCTAAATCTCAACTTAACCATAAAATTCCCAAAGTACCCCTAGGCTCCTCCCGAGCCGGGTATAGAAATCCCGTTGTGACTCTTAAGTTAAATTTGCTCTCTAGGACCGTCTCGGCACGTGCATCACAATAATAACACCACACTCACGTGGTACAATTCACAGAATACAATTATCACATATATGCCCTCAGCAGGCTAAAATTACCAATTTACCTCTATCATGCAAACGGGGTCCCCATGCATATTTATTTCACCTAATCATGCATACTAACCACATAGTCATGCATCTCAAATAATCAAATAGTCATACAACACGCTTTAAATCATAACCATGCATTTAACTCATAAATCACACCTAAATCCCAACCTGCCCTCCTGGCACAATAATCAAGGCCCTTAAGCCTTATTAGCGAATTTGGGTCGTTATATAACATGCGTATTTTTTATGGAAAATTTTATGGGTTTTTAGGTTCAAATCAAGAACAGATCAGACCCATTTTAGGGAAATTTATGGGTTTTTAACCCCAAAACTGGGTAGCTTAAAGGCTATGTTTCTAACACACAAATTCTGAGGTGGCAGGGATCATCAATAAGGATCACGTAGAATTTGATTCCCATCAAAATATTTAAGTCCAGTTATCCAGCAGTTTACTCCTGGCTATTAATCATGACCAATTTACGTGATACTTTTGAATCTTATCCCAGATTTGTTTCCTTAGGTTCCGCGCCCACTAACAGTTAACACTGTTCTATACCCACGTGAGCTAAATTATGTTGGAAAAAGCTTATACATGATCTTCATTTATTTTCATGTATATCTAATATTAAACAAATTAATACGAGATAGCCTAAAACATGTTTCTAAAATTGAATTCAAAGAGAAACAAAGAATAGAATACTTACAGTATACGCAGCGGAATTAAAGAGTCCTTCCTTCAGTTTCTCTAACTCTTGTATCCTCTCTGTCGCAGAGTATTATCAAGAAACTGAACCGATCTTCTATTTTCTTCACAATCTTCCAATGTATCCTTAGAACCACCTAGACTAGTGTGGGCAATTATCAACACATGAGATAGATATAGAGAGAAGAAGAGAAAATAACAAAGTGGCTTAGAAAAGGACTTGTGTTTAGAGAGAATCTAAAACTATAAGAAAATCTGACTTGTAACTTATCAAAATTCTGTTTTGACTTCTCTCTAAGCACTCCTTTTATAGACTCAATTAGGCCATTTAATTTAATTAAAAAATTAATAAAATAATAGTTATTTTGAAGCTCTAGGTCGAAATTATCATGGGCTATAGGCCCGTGAAATTTCCCATTTGATTATAAGCCCATTGGACTTAAAATCAATGCCTGTATTATTTTCTATTGATTTAATTAATTAAATAATTATTTAAATCCTTTATCAAATTAATTATTTATAATTTGAACCTTGATTTAAATTTATTTATTAATTTAGATACCAATTTATCTTAATTAATAAATCTGCCATAATTTCTCTTTTCTTCTCAAAATTACACAACTCTGTGAAACTATCCAAAATTGACCTGGTCAACTTTGATAATTCTAATTGATGATTAAATCAATTAATTGAGAATATCTAGATGATTTTATCCAAGGTACAATGGGGACCATGGGCCTATGAAATCAAGCTCCAATAAGTTATCATAAATCTAACAAATAAATTTACTAACTTATTAATTCCTCGTGACTCCACTATAGACTTGGAATTGCACTCTTGAATTCATAGAACGCTCTATAACAAATATAGATACACTATTAATTATCCATTGTTACAACCATAATTGTCACTCAATCCTCTATAGACGGTCTACAATGAGATAGGACTAAAATACCGTTTTACCCCTCATTGTATTTTATCCTTAAAACACTTAATTCCTTGTAAATGATATTTCAGTAAACTAATTTAATTACTGAAATGAGATCTCTATCATTTAACACCTTGAACCAAACTAAAAGGAAACCATCGTTTCACTTCTTCATCAGAAGCTATAGATGTTCATATCTATGATTAACACTCCCACTCAATTATACTACCGAGTTCCCAAGATGTAAGTATGGGCTAGTCCGTAGGGTAAGCTGGTAACGAACAAGTCAATGAACTCAAATAATACAATCAGTTAGAATACTAACCACTCAGAATTGAGATTGAATTGACCTATGGTCAACTATATGATATGACTAGAATAGATAATAACGGTATGTTTACTTATCTTATCAACTGTCAATATCGGTCCTGTCCGATGTAACAAATACATCCGATCTTATCTACTTTGCTAATGTTTTGGAAAGAACATAACACTGTAATGTGTAAGTAGATCATATCATAGATTGGCAAGTCAGTGTAAATCTGGTGCACTGACTAATCTTAGGACTAACTTATTTTGAACATATAATCATATTTATATTCCACTGTGATTACGTCACTATAAATAAGATTAGCTATATGCTCAGGATTTAATAGAAGTTTATATTAAACAAATAATCATGAAAATAAAACATGTGAGCAAAGTGATTGGCCAAGTCAAAAAATGATTTCTATTCTTTTATTGATAATAAAATGAGATTACAAAGAATTTAGGTTTTAGTTAGGGCATAAAACCCAAACAAATTATACTAATCATAATGAGTCTACCTAAGATAGTAGCTGGCTCTTCCTCTCAAGGCCAGAAAGTCGCGGATACCTCAATTCCCCACTTTGGGCTGAAGATGGAAAAGGAGGTCGAGGTATACGTCGATAGCTTTTATGAGGCCAAGCGAATTGTGTCTGCGATAACCTCCATGCCCTAGGAAAATGCCATAATGAAGGGCCATGGCATTCAGACGAACTCAAAGTTTTTTTCTTGCCCAACATTCGAAGGAGAGCAGAGTTGCACTCCTTCAGAGGATAATTTTTGGGCTTGGAGCGACGAGCACCTGAAGGCGGGGGAATTTTTACCATTGAGCACATATTTTTTAGATTTCCTGAATTACGTGAAGCAAGCTCTATTTCAGCTCCCCACAAGGGCATATTGCCTCCTCGCGCGGTTAAAATTTTTATTTCTTAGAAAAGAATTGGAAGACCCCACCCCAGAGGATATCCTTTTCTTTTCCTGCCTTAAGGCCAATCATAACACCAAGATCGGAGGTGATGGGTTCTACCTCACTCAATTCCCCAAAATTACTACTATCATCAGGCTCTCGATTCATCCAAGCGATCTCGAGGACATGTTTTTCATGTCGAATGGGTTCGCGACCTGCTACACAAATACTTCAACTGACCTTATAAGTATTTTTACTTTGACGATTTTGTAAATATTTTTGTCTGCTTCACAATATTCAATATTCTGATCATGTTAATTGAATATG
This sequence comes from Humulus lupulus, assembly GCF_963169125.1. Lineage (NCBI taxonomy): Eukaryota > Viridiplantae > Streptophyta > Magnoliopsida > Rosales > Cannabaceae > Humulus > Humulus lupulus. The sequence goes on from NC_084797.1 coordinate 74,900,485, forward strand.
TAGATATCGACAAGAGGTCTGCTGCTCCTGAGGTCCGGAGGGGCCAATACTTAAAGCTTGCCTCTGTCTCTGCCAAAGAAAAAGATTGGTGAGTAATAATAACAGACGCCAACATGTTGGCTTACAAGCTAATTGAGGATGGCCATTCTCATGCAATCCGACCTCGGGGCCATATTAAAAAGAGGACCTTCACCAATTTTGAGGATGTCAAAGAGGAAGATGAAGTCGGACCTTTAGTGCGTTGACTGTAGAGTCCTAGAATGTTTACTTCACCTAGCTAGATAGTAGTAGTAGTAGTAGTTAGTATTAGTTAGTAGTATGTTAGTTACTGTGGATTTTGGTTCAAGTCAGGACTTAGTTGGAAACTCATAGAAACAGTTATGGATTTATAAGTTTAACCTATAATTTAAGAATATTAATTAAAACATAAGGTTTTATTAATATTACTGGTCATAGAGATATTATTTATTATAACCTAAGGTTTAGATAGAACCATTAAGAGCATGACACTTGTTATAATCATGATTATTAATGAAATTAAGTATTTTGATGAATAGTTTTAATAAACGAAAGATCTAGAAGCTCTAGAACCTTCCAGCTACTGTTAGGATCGTATTATGACTCAGTCAAAGCAGTTTATCCGATTCAAATTATGCTGAAAAAGTGCAAATACGTGTTTGATATATTTACGTATGTCGATATATCGCAGCATAGGGGCCGATATATCGCTTACGGAAGATATGGAAAACACGTCGACTTTGCACAAGCGATCGAACAAGCCTCGGGAATACTGAGGGAGGCAATATATCGCCTAAGGTGGGTGATATATCGGCTCCATGAGTACATTTTTGAAAGTTTGACTTTTTGAATTTTAAAAGTAGCCTTAACCACTTATACCAGCCTTTGAACGATTTTGACTGAGTTATGGGCGTTAGTTGAACGAAAATTCAAATATTTTTCATTTTATAATCATTTATTTATTCAAATTAAAAGGGGTTAGTTTCACTCCTTGAACTCTATAAATAGGACCTAGTACTCAGCCATTTTCTTCATTCTTCAAGCATTTGATCAGAGCCTCCAAGGTTTTAGTGTTACTATAGAGAGATACACTTGGGTTTCGGGTTAAAGCTTTTTCATTCTAAGCTTTTATAGTGAGAAATAGAGTGTTTTCGGTATTAAGGTTTAGAACAATTCATAAGGTCATTCAAGGTATTCCTATTCTTTAAGTCCAGTTCTTTATAATTCTTTAGTTTTCTTTAGTTTCTTGTATTCAGATCCTTGCTCTGATTATTGATTCTTGATTAGGTATTTAAGTTCTTGAAACTTAAGGCCCTTCTTGGTAAGTTTCTTCTTGATGGTTTAGTTCCCATATTCATCTTTATTCTTAAAGATTCTCACCCTTTTCTACTGTTGGTTTATAGGAGTTGCTAAATCTCGTTCTTGTTCGCAAATGTCTCGACTTTTGGTAAGGAAAATAGGAAAGATTTTATATGCTTATATGTTATGATATGTTTAGGTTATTGTAACGCCCTACTTCCTTAGAGCCATTACGAGGTGGGTTTTAAAATGAAAAATGTGCAATGAACTCGCTAACCGAGGTTTTTAAAACAAAAGTGTGACTAAGCAAAAGTTAAGGCTGTAATCTTTAAAAATGCGTTGTTTCATTGAAAACTTCTAGTATTTAACATCTGGGATCCCAAAATAAGGTTTGAAAACTATTTACAACTTAAAATAAGTTTACAGTCGATTAATTATTAAAATCACAAATTATTACAGCCATTTCTCAAATAAACCCCCAACCAAAGCAGTCGGGCAGGCCAAACATGTATGCGTCGCTTCACGCTCTCCGTACTCATGGCTGGTTGACTCAATCTTTGCCCTTACCTGCAACACAGAGCACCCGTGAGCCGAAGCCCAGCAAGAAAACTCATACAGTACGTAACATATGCGATTTATATAGTTAACATATCAGATAATCCACAGATAAACAAGTATTCCATTAGACTAAACAAACACAGCCATGCCGTCCCAGAGGCCTTACCAAAGCCTGGGGTCTCGGTCCTCACCGTAAGGATATCCCCTGTATCCATTGGGGTCCCACCCTGTCTACAAGCACTTCGCGTTCTAAGTGTTACTTCCGGCCCAGTTGCCGTTCTCGACCCTTCACCGTTCTCGGCTCCTTGCCGTTTCGGCTCTTTTGCCGTCCCCGGCTCCGTTGCCATACATTCTTACTATAATCACAAATAGTATAGTTCAAATAACATTCAAACATATATCAATTCAATCAAGTCTGCACCCTAACATGTAATGCAATATAGGGCCGTGCCCTGATATCAATCCAATCAAGTCTGCACCCTAACATATAATGCAATATAGGGCCGTGCCCTGATATCAATTCAATTAAGTCTGTACCCTAACATGTAATACAATATAGGGCCATGCCTTGCAATCACACCATGAGCCCATGCCCTGTCCTACGGGTGCTATAGTTTTCTTACCTGTCAATTTGATAGCTTTCATCACTTGACTCCTTGAGCACGATCCCACTCGAGCCCTAGCGCACACCTAAACACAGCCATAGGTCAAAGTCATCACCGAACCTCAAGTCCAAAAACCTAGCCTCGGGACCAATCCCGAGCCCCCCGGGAAGTCCTAGATCCACAAAACAAGATGGTGGAATCGAAGCCCGAACCCTAGGTCAAAATCCCTTAAAAATAACACAAAAACCCCTTTATGGGAACAGGGTAGCGCTACAGCGCTCAAAAGAGAGCGCTATAGTGCTACAAGCAGAACCGCACCACCCAGAAACAGGGCCTAGCGCTACAGCGCCCAAAGACTAGCGCTGTAGCACTAGTTGCAGGCAGGCAACACCCGTTTTCTTTTTCTGCGATTTCTTTTAGCCAATCTCAACCCAAACTTCCCCAAATCCTCACAAAACTCAAAATCAAGCTTATAAACACTCTCCACTCATCCCAAGCATCCCCAAATCTCAAAACCCAAGCTCATGCATCCCAAATCTCAAGATTCACCATAGATGAACCCTAAACCCAGAAATTCAGTCAAACATCAAGTTAAAGGCTTAGAATTCATACCGTTGATGCAATTTCGACTTTGATTCAACTCCTAGACCTCCTTAGCTTGCTCTTCTCAAAGCTTGCCCAGAAATTCCCCTAAGATTCCCATCAATCCAGCTTAGATACACAGCCCAATCCAGTCAAAACCCAAAACTGAAAACTCTAAAAACTTACCTCAAACATTGATGTGATCTTGCTAATCCCTTGCCAAATCTTCAAACCTAGCTTAGGATCCTTGATGCTCAGCCTATCCTAGCTCTCCTCTGAGCTTTACCCCAAGAAATTTGAAGAGAAATGGTGCTAGAATCCTCAAACCGCCCCTTTTTGGAAAACCCTCTGTTTTTCTCTCTTTTCTTTTTCTTCCTTTTTCTTTCTTTTCCTTCAGATTTCGCACACTCTCTAACAATCCCACTCACTATATAAAGCCTCATTAATCTATCTCTAAGAAGCCAATTGACCAAAATGCCCTCCCTATTAATTCTAAACCCTTTTGTCCATGTAGGGCCATTTTAGTCATTTTACCCAATTCCCGCTAATTCCTCAAGTGTCTCTAATATTTTCCCGTTGCTTCCCAATACCTGATAAATCACCAAATATGTATTCCTCATTATCAAAATTAATCTCAATATATTCTCTAAATTCCTGTTTATACCCCCAGGCCCGCTCTGAGCCGGGTATAAATTCCTGCCTGGACTTTTCCGCTAAACTGCTCTCTCTGGGATCGTCTCGAGTCACAAATCACAGATACATCCACATCACAATGTGGTCTCAACAATCAGCACATATCAATACAGTTATGCCCAAAATGGCCAAAATTACAATTATGCCCTTCCAACACAATCAGTGCCTACATGCATACTAATACACATAGTCATGCATCTCAAATAGTCAAATAGTCATATAACATGCTTTAAATCATAACCATGCATTTTACTCAATAAAGTCACACATAAATCCCAATATGCCCTCCAGGCACACTAATCAAGGCCCTTAAGCCTTATTAGCGAATTTGGGGTCGTTACAGTTATGATATGTTTATGTTGTGATATATATATATATATATGAATATGCCTTGTAGTCCTTGGGGCTTATAGTTTCTTAGCCAGCAACCCTCAATGCTTTTATGTCGCTTGGGGCTTATAGTTGCTTAGCTAGCAAACCCCAATGTTTTTATGTTGGTTGGGGCTTATAGTTGCTTAGGTAGCAAACCCCAAGATTACCACTTTTATGGGTTAAAGTTATGATATATGTTTAATAGTATATGTTTATGATATTGTCTTTTGTTTATGATTTATATTATATGATTGTTAGTAGATTTTTCCTTGCTGGACATTCGGCTCACTCCATTATTTTTTAGTGTGATGCAGGAAAATGATTATGGAGGCAGAATGATTCTTGGTAGCTTGGCTTGTGTGTTAAGGATGAAAGGAATGAATGGAATGTGTGTCGATCGAGGACGAAGTTATTTATTTTAAGTCTTTTAAATTATGTTTTCTTAATGTAATTCCGCAATTAGCATTTAAAATTATGTTTTATGTTTTGTAAACAATGGGATCCCATACCCTATTACACTTTTATATTATTGATACAATAATTATTTTAGAGTTTTAATAAATTTATGATTATTTCTTATGTATGTTTTCTCCAAAAGTAGTAGCTAAGTCTAGTAGTTGTTAATGGTCCAAGGTATTAGAAATAGTTGGGTCATTACAGTTGGTATCGGAGCAATGGTCCATTTGCATGAAGTTCTCCTTGATACACACACTCAAGCTCCAGATCTAACTGCCAATGTAAGTGTTTATGTTATAGTTATATGTTTATGTGTTTAGCAAACATTTTAGCCCTATGTTTTCAGTTAAGATTGGATGGAGCCTTAACCTATGAGGATATCCGAGCCATTAAGGCCTTGAAAAGAATTAGAGCGCCAAGAAATACAGTAGGAGTGCTAAAAAGAATCACTCGGAGATTACTCTTATTCCATAATAAGATAGGTCACCTCCAAACAACTAAACAAATCATGATGAGAGCTACGAAGCAATATGTTTTAGTGATTAGACTTTTTAAAGATTATCCTACTGTAATTGCAGCTTTAGAAGAAATATGGGAGACTATAGATGATGAAGATGGATTACCACTAGCTATGAGATATTATTTTCTCATACTTAGGTTCACCTCTAAGATGGAATTCCAATTCACAAATGAGCAAAAACATAGAATCTTTACGAATCTTCCTATAGGAAATTTTGAGGCTCAAGATAATGATGATTATGAGGAGATAGATGATGATATGTTAGATGAAGGGTCAGATGTAGAAGATCCTGATTTTTTAGATTAGATTAGATTAGATTAGTTTATTTATTTATTTTATTTATTATATTTGCATTTATGATTGTATAAAGAGAAAACCTTTTTCCAAATAAATATCATTGTTATTTTGTTGACATGTATGAGTTTGATTTTTTTTTACAATCATAATAAATAATAAATTTAATAAATAATGACCAAGTTCGGTGAGGGTGGATAGAAATCAATGGACCGGGTTCTATATTGAGAGTTAGGGGGCCATAGTAGTGGGAACGATTTTACTGATCCTAGCCCTCCCTCAATATGGTTAACTTTGGAACAACGACGAGTTTCGAGCGTGAGAATTAAGTCATATAGGATGATTAGAAACAGACTTAGAAAATAATAAAGATGGCTTATTTTTCTAACGTATAGAAACACACCCTAATTATAAAGAAGGCTTATATATTTTTTTTCTCATAAGGAATCATAACTAATAGGTCCGAGTTATGTTTGCTTAGATTAAGTTTTTTCCTTAGAGCCTATTAGGGTAAGTTCTAACATGTTTTTCTCAACTGATAGAACTTTGCTATAGATGTCGCTTAGAAGGTCTGCACGCACCAATGTCAATGCCTCCAGCGTTGCTCCAGAGACTAATGAAGCCTCTCTAATTCGCAGAAGGGGAGTGCGTGCTACCACTACTGCCGCTAACAGAAGTGTGTCGCTGCCGCCGGTTGACAACACCGCAGATTTCCAGACTACGACAACAAGTTGAGGAATTACTGCAGCAACGGCGACAACAAGCTCAACCTCTGCCTCAGCCGCAACTGCAGCCTCAGCAAATGGCTCAAGCACCCCATCAAGTAGGTCCTTATGGGGGATGGCCAATGGAAAATTATGCGCCCTACCCAGCTCAGCACATGGAGCCAATCTACGAGCAGTTTCATAAGCAACACGCTCCAAATTTTGAAGGGACAACCGACCCCTTCGAGGAGAAAGAATGGCTCAGAAATGTAGAGCCGATCCTAGTGCACATGAATCTCAGCAATGCGGACTGCATATCATGCGTTTTATCCCTACTAAAGAAGGATGCTAGAATATGGTGGGACTTAGTTCAGCAGACTCACGACGTCACCACCATGACATGGACCAGATTTGTGGAGCTGTTCCACAAAAAGTACTACAACTCGACAGTCATCGGTACAAGGGTCGAGGAGTTCGCTAGTCTGAAACAGGGCAACTTATTAGTAGCAGAGTATGCTCGACAGTTTGACCGACTAGCCAAGTTTGTACCAGAGTTGGTTCCAACTGAATTTCTGATGGTTACCAAGTTTGTTAGAGCACTTAGACCAAAGATTGAGCTAGGGGTTAAGCTAGCAAACACGGGAAATACTACTTATGACGATGTTCTAGAAACAGCGATAGAAGTAGAAAGGCTTTAGGCGAATGTTAGTAAAGAGGAGGCCAGTAAGCTAGAGCCTAAGCAGTAGAGTCAACCTCAGAATGGTCGAAACAACAACCACAACAACCATCAGTCTAGTAACACTAGTAATGGTCAGAAAACACGACATCCTGACAACAAGTAGTCTGATAATGATAAAAGAGCATGGAAAAACAATAGAGGGCAAGTTGGGTTATGTAGAATACCCACAGTGCTCTAAGTGCCAAAAGAAACATCGTGGTGAGTGTAGTGAAAACACCAAGGAATGTTACAATTGTGGTCAGGAAGGTCACAGAAAGAAAGAATGTCCCCAGCTCAAGCCAGAGGAGAAAAGGGACAACAAGATGGTTCTTGCCAGAGTCTTTGCCTTAACCCAGGGAGAAGCCAACACTAGCAATCAAGTAGTCACAGGTCAAATTTCTATCCTCAATAATGTATGTTCAGTATTATTTGATTCGGGAGCCACTCACTCATATATCTCGTTAGGAATGATAGATAAATTAAACAAACCTTGTGAAAGATTTAGAACTAGGTTTTTAATAGAGTTGCCTTCGGGCAAAGTAGTCCTATCATCACGGATAGTACGAGTATCGATCAAAGTTGAGGACGTAGAACTAGAAGGAGACCTGATAGAACTAGAGATCAAAGACTTCGACGTTATTCTGGGCATGGATTGGCTAGCAAGGCATGGCGTAACCATTGACTGCAAATGCAAGAAAGTGGTATTCGAGACTCCTGACGGTCAGAGATTATGCTTTATGGGAAAAGTTTCAGGACTACGTATGCTGCTTATTTCATCTCTCAAAGCTCAAAGGATGATAGAAAAAGGATGTCACACATTATTAAGCCAGCAGCACAGATGTGGTAAAGGAAACACCACTAAAGGTTGGAGACGTCCGCATTATAAAGGAATTCCCAAAAGTATTTCTTGACGACTTACCAGGGTTGCCGCCGACTCGGGTTATTGATTTCACAATTGAACTAGTACCGAGCACCGAGCCTATCTCAAAGGCACCATACCAGATGGCACCTACCGAACTCAAGGAGTTAAAGACGCAGTCACAAGAACTCTTAGACTTGGGTTTCATTAGACCAAGCCATTCACCATGGGGAGCACCGGTTCTATTTGGGAAGAAGAAGGACGGAAGCATGCAGATGTGCATAGATTACCGCGAGCTGAATAAGGTGACAATTAAGAATAAATACCCGCTACCCAGAATTGATGACTTGTTTGATCAACTCCAAGGAGTAACTGTGTTTTCAAAGATTGATCTACGGTTCGGGTATCACCAGCTCAAGGTACGGGAAGAGGATGTTCCTAACACAGCTTTTAGAACTCGTTATGGACATTACGAGTTTCTAGTTATGTCTTTCGGTCTTACCAATGCTCCAACCGCATTCATGGATTTAATGAATAAGGTCTTCAAGGATTACTTGGAAAAATTCTTCGTAGTGTTCATCGATGATATCTTGGTGTACTCAAAGGACGAAGTCGAGCATGAGAAGCATTTAAGGTTAATCTTGTTACGATTGAAAGAGCATTAACTTTACGCTAAGTTCAAGAAGTGCAAATTTTGGCTTTCGCAAGTAGCGTTCCACGGCCACATAGTATCCAAGGAAGGAGTTGCTATAGACCCATCTAAAGTAGAGGCTGTGAAGGATTGGCAAAGACCAAAGAACGCGTCATAGGTAAGAAGTTTTCTGGGACTAGTCGGCTATTATCGAAGGTTTGTAGAGGGATTTTCTAAGATAGCCACTCTGCTCACCAACCTGACCCGAAAGCAGCAAAGATTCAACTGGACTGATAAGTGTGAAGAGAGCTTCCAGGTTGCTTAAGGATAAGCTATGCTCAGCACCAGTACTTTGTGTACCGACACCCAATGACAAGTTTGTAGTCTACTGTGATGCATCGAATCAAGGTTTGGGTTGTGGGCTGATGTAGAATGACAAGGTAATAGCCTACACCTCAAGGCAGTTGAAGGAATTCGAGCAACGCTATCCAACGCACGATATGGAGTTGGCAGCGGTGGTCTTTGCATTGAAAATCTGGCGCCATTATCTTTATGGAGAACGGAGTGAGATTTATACGAACCGCAAAAGCTTAAAGTATTTCTTCACTCAGAAGGAGCTTAACATGAGGCAGCGCAGGTGGTTAGAACTAGTGAAGGATTATGACTGCGAAATCCTATACCACCCGGGAAAGGCTAATGTAGTTGCTGATGCGCTAAGTAGGAAGAGTTATGGAAGTTTAGCAGCGTTAGCTGGAATAGAAAAGTCGCTGTAGCAGGAGTTGATCAATGCCGGAATAGAAGTAGTCATTGGTAAATTGGCTAACTTTTCCATCCAGTCAAGTCTGTTAGAAGATGTACATTAGTAGCACATATGGATGCAGTTAAAGAAGGCAAGGTCACAGATTTCTCGATATCAGGAAAGCGGTTCTTGAGATATAAGGATCGGATATGCGTACGGAATGATCAAGATATTAAGATGAAGATTTTAGAAGAAGCACACAATACCCCATACTCAGTTCATCCAGGGTGGACTAAGATGACTCACGATCTTAAGGCCATGTATTGGTGACCAGGAATGAAGAAAGATGTAGCGGAGTATGTGTCTAAATGCTTAGTATGCTAGCAAGTGAAAACAGAACATCAGCGGCCTGCAAGCTTATTGCAACCACTTAGTATTCCAGAATGGAAATTGGACGACATAGCCATGGATTTTGTGACGGGATTGCCATGAACAAATAAGCAGCACGACTCGGCTTGGGTAGTAATAGATAGACTAACCAAGTCAGCTCATTTCCTGCCTGTCAAGACTACGTATACGGTAGATCAATACGCAGACATTTATGTTCAAGAAATAGTAAGACTGCATGGAATGCCTAAGACAATAGTATCCGATAGAGAATCGATGTTTACATCGAGATTTTGGGGAAGTTTGCAGCAAGCCATTGGTACCAAGTTAAGTCTTAGTACGACATTTCATCCTCAGACCGATGGACAGTCCGAGCGTACCATACATATTTTAGAGGATATGTTGCGCGCTTATGTACTTGATTTCGGAGGATCATGGAGTAAGTATTTGCCGCTGATTGAATTCTCCTACAACAATAGCTACCATCAACGATCAGGATGGCACCCTATGAGTTGCTTTATGGAAGGAGGTGTTGATCACTGTTACATTGGGACAAGGTAGGACAAAGGAAACTTCTTGGACTCGAAGCTATTAGAGAAACTCAGGATGCGGTAGCATTGATTAGAAAGTGTATGCATGCTTCTCAGAGTCGTCAGAAAAGTTATGCGTATGCCAAGCGGCGTGATGTAGAATTCAAAGTTGGAGATCAAATCTTCTTAAAGATATCTCCTATGAAAGGTGTGAAGCGGTTTGGGAAGAAAGGCAAGCTTAGTCCCCGATTTATAGGTCCTTTTGAGATATTGGAAAAAATGGGAGTAGTTGCATATAGATTAGCCCTACCGCCAGTTCTACCAGATAGCCATAATGTGTTTCACATCTCGATGCTGCGTAGATATGTGTAAGACCCATCTCATGTCCTCAAGGAGAGCATAGCTGAAATCCTTCACTGCGTAGCCATAATGTGTTTCACATGGAATTCAGACAAACTCAAAGTTTTTTTCTTGCCCAACATTCGAAGGAGAACAGAGCTGCACTCCTTCAGAGGAAAATTTTTGGGCTTGGAGCGACGAGCACCTCAAGGCGGGGGACTTTTTACCATTGAGCACATATTTTTTAGATTTCCTGAATTACGTGAAGCCAGCTTTGTTTCAGCTCCCCCCAAGCGCATATCGCCTCCTCGTGGGGTTAAAGTTTTTATTTCTTAAAAAAGAATTGGAAGACCCCACCCAGAGGATATCCTTTTCTTTTTCTGCCTTAAGGCCAACCATAACACCAAAACCGGAGGTGATGGGTTCTACCTCACTCAGTTCCCCAAAACTACTGCTATCATCGAGCTCCCAAGTCATCCAAGCGATCTCAAGGACATGTTTTTCATGTCAAATGGTTTCGCGACCTGCGAACACAGATACTTCAACCAACCTCATAAGTATTTTTACTTTGATGATTTTGTAAATATTTTTGTCTGCGTCACAATATTCAATATTCTGATCATGTTAATTGAATATGTAGATATCGATAAGAGGTCTGCTGCTCCTGAGGTCCAGAGGGGCCAATACTTAAAGCTCGCCTCTGTCTCCGCCAAAGAAAAAGATTGGCGAGTAATAATAATAGACGCCAACATGTTGGCTTACAAGCTGATCGAGGATGGTCAATCTCATGCATTCCGACCTCGGGGCCTTATTAAAAAGAGGACCCTCACCATTTTTAAGGATGTCAAAGAGGAAGACAAAGTCGCACCTTTAGTGTGCTGACTATAGAGTCCCAGAATGTTTACTTTGCCTAGCTAGATAGTAGTAGTAGTTAGTAGTATGTTAGTTACCGTGGATTTTGGTTCAAGTCGGGACTTAGTTGGAAATTCATAGTTTAAGAATCTTAATTTTAACATGAGGTTTGATTAATATTGTTTATCATAGAGATATTATTTATTATAACCTAAGGTTTAGATAGAACCATTAAGAGCATGATACTTGTCATAATCATGATTATTAATGAAATTAAGTATTTTAATGAATAGTTTTAATAAAAGAAAGATATGCTAGAAGCTCTAGATCCTTCTAGCAGCTGTTAGGATTGCATTATGACTCAGTCAAAGCTATTTATCCAATTCATATTATGCTGAAAAAGTGCAAATACCTGCTTGATATATTTACGTATGCCGATATATCGCAGCATAGGGGTCGATATATCGCTTACGGAAGATATGGAATACACGTCGACTTTCCACGAGCGATCGAACAAGCCTCGTGAATACTGAGGGAGGCGATATATGGCCTAGGGTGGGCGATATATCGGCTCCATGAGTACATTTTCTAAAGTTTTACTTTTTGAATTTTAAAAATAGCCTTAACCACTTAGACCTGCCTTTGAACGATTTTGACCAAGTTCTGGGCGTTAGTTGAACGAAAATTCAAATCTTTTTCATTTTTTAATCATTTATTTATTCAAATTAAAAGGGGTTAGTTTCACTCCTTGCACTCTATAAATATGACCTAGTACTTAGCCATTTTCTTCATTCTTCAAGCATTTGATCAGAGCCTCCAAGGTGCTAGTGTTACTATAGAGAGATACACTTGGGTTTTGGGTTAAAGCTTTTTCATTCTAAGCTTTTATAGTGAGAAATAGAGTGTTTTAGGTAATGAGGTTTAGACCAATTCATAAGGTCATTCAAGGTATTCCTCTTTTTTTAGTCCAGTTCTTTATAATTCTTTAGTTTTCTTTAGTTTCTTGTATTCAGATCCTAACTCTTATTATTGATTCTTGATTAGGTATTTAAGTTCTTGAAACTTAAGGCCCTTCTTGGTAAGTTTCTTATTGATGGTTTATGTAAAATCCTTTATTGGCATTTTTGATAAAATTGATAAAATTAATTATGGATGTATTTTTGAAATTGTTTGGTTCTTGTTTTTGCTGTGAAATATTTTCTAATCAGATTATTCTATACATGTTAATAAAATAAATATATAATTTCCTATAAAAGAATATATTTTCTTGACTTTTGTATATATGGAACTTATAGGTATTTATTTTATTTTGATCTGATTTGTTTGTCCAAAAACCGTGTACAGCTTGCAGAGATAATGTATATATTTTTTCCTTATTTATTTAAGGAAACTGGGTTTAAAAACTGTCCAGGTTCAATGAATATGTTTGAACGGATTGCCAGTCAGTTTGAACACATTCTGACTTTCATTTTTGGGAAGATTTTTGGTTTATTGGCTGATTGGTTTCTGATTTGTTTTCCACGACCTAAAGGGATTCTAAAGCGTATATAGACATCCTTAGGTCGTTGGTTTTTTTTTAGCTCTCTTGGTGTATTATTTTCCAAATATTTTTCAAGTTTAGAGAGAGTGTTTATTGTGTGAAGAACTTGAGTCCAGCAAGTTCTTACTGGTTTATTACAGTGTACTTCTGTATTGTTTTCTTTGTGCTAATTGTGCAGATTGAACACACTTAGACATTGTTCATCAAGCTTCGGGAGAATTCTTTCTCGTGAGTCACTTTTTGGGAGGAAAAGTGCAAGTGTTATGATTTGAAGGGAGTTCAAGATCTTAGCACTTCATAAATTTGATTAGGAGTTTAGATTACAACAGTTGTGACAAATTCAAGAGGGAGTCTTTATTTGTATAAGTCAATTTGGTTTTGTAATTGTTTAGATATTCTTCTAATAAATTTCATTCTCTGGGCGTGGCCCTATGGACTAGTCGCAATCTGAAAAGATTGTTGATACCACGTAAAATTTCGTGTGTTCTTTACTTTATGTTTATTTTTATCTTCTGTTGATAAACTGTTTAAACTTATCTGGTTTCTGTTCAAACAATTTCTGTGTTCGTTTAAACATTTCTGTAATGGTACAACAATTAATTATTTAATTTAAATAATTAAGTTGGTAATCATAAAAAAACAAAATTTCATTTTGTATCAAAGCGGTTTACTAAACTCTTAGTGAGATCTTATGGTTATTTTCCGTTTGATTTGTTTTGTGTGAAATGTCTTTCTTTGCAGAAGGTAGTTCGGTGTCTCGACCTCCATTGCTTAATGACTCAAACTATCCATATTGGAAAGTTAGGATGAGAGCTTTCATAAAAGCTCAAGATGAGAAAACATGGAGAGCAATTTTGTCTAGATGGTCACCTCCTACCGAAAAAGGTGAAGATGGAAGCACAACGGTAAAATTTGAACTTGTTTGGGATACAGAAGAAGAAAAATTATCCAGTTATAATAATAAATCTCTTCACACCATTTTCAATGGAGTTGGAGAAAGCTTTAATAAACTTGTTTCCACATGTGCCTCGGCTAAAGATGCTTGGACAATTCTTCAAACTCCGTTTGAATGAACTGTGGATGTCAATAGATCTAGATTTACTATGTTACAAACTAGGTTTGATGATCTTAGGATATCTGATTCTGAAACACTATCCAAATTTTATGAGAGATTATCTGATATTTCTAATGAGTATTTTGCACTTGGTGAGAAACTTGATGATTCTGTTCTTGTTAGAAAAATCGTTCGAGTTCTTCCTGACAAGTTCAATGTTAAGCTCACTGCTATGGAAGAGGCAAAAAATTTTAGTACTATAAAAGTTGACGAATTGATGGGTCACTTTGTACCTTTGAGTTAAATCAAAAGATTCGTCAAAAAGACAAGCCGAGTACTTCCAAAGAAAAAGAGAAGACCATAGCTTTCAAAGGTACTGAAAAAGAAGCATCAGATGATGAAGATGGTGATAATGAAATGGCAATGCTTGCAAAGAACTTTAAAAAATATATAAAGAATATAGCAAATAAGAAGTTCAACGGCAAGCCGTCAAAAGGTAATCCTTCTTCTCTTAAACCTTTTCAAACTAATAAAAAGGGTATTCAGTGCAGGGAATGTGAGAGATTTGGTCACATCCAGTTTGAATGTGCAAAAACCTTGAAAAACAACAAAAAAGGTATGATTGCTACTTGGAGTGATAATGAATCTGAAAGTAGTGAAGATGAGGAAGGTAATGTCGCTTTTACTTTTATTTTACCTGTTTCTAAATCTGAAAATGAAAAAATTGTTTGCTTGAATAATGTTTCAAAAGATGAAGAAAATTCTGATAGTGATGAATCTGAATTGAATGATGAGTCTTTGAGTGAATCTCACAAAAAGATGTATGGTTCATGGGTGAAAGTGTGTTCTGAAAATCGGTCATTGGTAAGCAAAAATAAAGAATTATCCTTTTAGATTAAACAACTTACTGATTTAAATGAAAAATTTGAAGAAGAAATAATTTCAAAAAATGTTGAAATTAATAAGTTGTCTAAAGATTTGGATACTCTTGAGAAAAATGTTGGAATGCTTAACCCCGGTTCAACTGTTTTTGAGAATATACAGAATGCAGGTCAAAGAAGTCATGTGGGACTTGGTGCTTCAAGTTCTCCAAAATCAAAGAAAACTGTCTTTATCTCGGCTGGAATGCTATCGTCTGATGTTCCTATGTCATTTTCAATGAAATCTGTTGCATCTAGTACTCAGATTGTTCCAACAGATAGGACACAGTCAGCAGGTAAATCCAATGGTATGTTTGAAAAATTTATTCCAATCTGTCATTTTTGTGGTAGGAAGGGTCATATTCGACCTAAGTGTCTTACTCTGATGAATTTTTCCAAAAATGAATATTTTGAGAAATTCAATTATTTTGATAATTCCAAAAGAGTTAAAAGAAAAATGTTCAATCAAAGAAAATATGGATAAAAAAGAATAATTGTTTTGCTGGTTTTACTAGTAAATATGATAGATCTGCTTCTTCATATTTTTGGTATTTTGATAGTGGTTGTTCAAGACATATGACAGGTGACAGGTCTATTCTTACAGACATAAGACCTATGCACTGTGGATTTGTTACTTTTGGGAATTGAATTGAAGGTAATGTTCTTGGAATGGGTACTCTTAACTTTGAAGGGCTACCTAAAATCAAAAGAGTGTTACTTGTGGAAGGACTTAAAGCTAACTTTCTTAGCATAAGTCAAATTTGTGATCAATGTTATACTGTTAACTTTGATAAAGAGAATTGTTTTGTTTTAAACAAGAATGGTGAGAATGTTCTTGAAGGTTTTAGATCTAATGACAATTGCTATACTCTTTTGCCTTATATTATGTGTCAATCTGTTGTGAGTAACAACACTGATGTGTGGCATGCTAAACTTGGTCACATAAATTTTAAAACTTTGAAAAAATTGTCACATGCAGTGATTGTTCGTGGTTTACATAAACTAGGTAAAGAATCTGATGGTAAGTGCAAGAGTTGTCAACTTGGTAAGCAATTAAAAATTACACATAAAAGTGTTTCTGACATAAACACTTCGAAAGTGTTAGAATTGATTCACATGGATCTTATGGGTCCAATTAAAATTGAGAGTTTAAATGGGAAAATGTATATTTTTGTTTGTGTGGGTGATTTTTCTAGATATACTTGGGTGGATTTCTTGAAAGAAAAATCTGACACTTTTGATGCATTTAAAACTCTTTGCTTAAAATTAAAAGTTGAAAAAGATTGCAACATTGGAAAAATTGTTTGAATTAGAAGTGATCATGGTAAAGAGTTTGAGAATTATGTCTATGATGATTTTTGTAACTCTGCAGGTATTTCTCACGAGTTTTCTGCTCCCAAAACTCCTCAACAGAATGGAGTTGTAGAAAGGAAAAACCGCACTCTTCAAGAAATGGCTAGAGTGATGCTAAATAGCAAAAAATTGACCAAACGATTATGGGCAGAAGCAATTAACACTGCTTGCTATATCATAAACCGTGTTTTTCTCCATCCAGGTACATCTAAAACATCTTATGAAATTTGGAAAGGTAAGAAACCAAGTGTGGCTTACTTTCATGTTTTTGGATGTGTTTGTTACATTTTGAGAGACATAGAAAATCTTGGTAAGTTTGATGCTACGCGTGATGAAGGTGTTTTTATTGGATACTCCACTAACAGTAGGGCTTATCGTGTGTATAACATGAGAACCCAAACTATAATGGAGTCAGCTAACGTTGTTATTGATGATGCCAGGGATTTTTCTGAGTTTTCTACTGAGTAAGAAATTGATAAGCTTATTGATGAACCTTCTGAAAATCACGAAGAAGCTTCTGTCAATGATACTACTGCTGCAACGTCTGGTCCATCTGTTCCAACAGATCACAAATCCGATGAAATAGATTATGGACAGACAGAAAAGAAATTTCCAGATATTATTTCGGATGAAGTCCAAAAGGAGCCATCAACCAGAGTTAAATTAAATCATCCAATAGATTTAATACTTGGAAATCCAAAAAAAAGTATGGTCACAAGAAGAAGGTTTAGTAATGTTGTTCAATTTGTTTGTTTCCTATCTTTACTTGAACCTAAAAATGTGAAAAAAGCTCTAACTGATGAAAATTGGATTAAAGCTATGCAGGAGGAATTGGAACAATTTTTTAGAAACAAAGTGTGGACTCTTGTGCCAAGACCGTTGTATACCAATATTATTGGTACAAAATGGATTTTCAAGAATAAATCTGATGAATTTGGTACAATTGTGCGAAATAAAGCAAGAGTAGTGGCACAAGGGTACACACAAGTGGAAGGAATAGACTTTGATGAAACATTTGCACCTGTTGCAAGACTTGAATCAATTAGATTATTATTGTCTATTGCTTATTTGATTGGTTTCAGGTTGTTCCAAATGGATGTTAAATATGCATTTCTCAATGGGATCTTGAATGAAGAGGTATATGTTGAACAACCCAAAGGGTTTGAAGATCCCCATGCATCTAATCAAGACCCTCGAGCTTGGTATGAGAGACTCACTCAATTTCTTGTTTCTCATGGATACAAAAGGGGTGGAGAATTTATTTATCAAAAATATTAAATCTAACATAATTATTGCTCAGATTTATGTTGATGAAATTGTGTTTGGTTCTACTTCTGACAATGAGGTGCAGGTATTTGTGAAACAAATGAAAGAAGAATTTGAAATGAGAATGGTGGGAGAATTGACCTATTTCTTAGGTTTGCAAGTTAAGCAGTTAGATGAAGGCACATTTGTTTCTCAAAGCAAATATGCTAAGAACTTGGTCAAAAAGTTTGGACTTGAAAGTTCAAAGATTGCCAAAACACCAATGGGAACGACTATGAAGCTATCCAAAGATGAAAATGGTGTCAAAGTTGATCCTACACTGTATAGGAGTATTATTGGTAGTCTTCTTTATCTCACTGCTAGTAGACCTGGTATGAGTTATAGTGTTGGTGTGTGTGCCAGGTAGCAAGGAAATCCCATGGAGTCTCATGTTGCAGCTGTCGAAAGAATCATTCAATATGTTCATGGGACTGTTGATTATGGTATTTGGTATTAAAAAGAAACTAACTCTAATCTAGTGTGTTTTAGTGATGATGATTGGGCAAGGAACACTGATGACAGAAAAACCACTAGTGGAGGATGTTTCTACTTGGGAAATAATCTAGTTTCTTGGCATAGCAAGAAACATAATTCTATTTCTCTCTCAATAGCTGAGGCCGAATACATTGCTGTAGGAAGTTGTTGTGCACAACTTTTGTGGATGAAGCAAATGATGATGGATTATGGGTTTGATCTTGACATTTTAACTATCTTTTGTGATAATACAAGTGCAATTAATATTTTAAAAAATCCTGTGCAACATTCACGTAATAAATATATTGATATTCGTCATCATTTCATAAGAGAATTAGTTGAAAATAAAGTTCTTGTCTTGGAATATATTGAAACACATAAACAAATTGCTAATATTTTCACTAAAGCTCTTGATTCAGTTCGCTTTGATTTCCTCCGAAAATCTTTGGGGGTTTGTTCTCTTTAAATTTCCTGTTATTGTGTAGTTTCTCTTGATCAAATGTGTGTTGTTTAAGTTTAAGAAAATTATCAATTAATTTGAAAAAATTGTTGTGTGTCAAGCTAGATAATCTGACTTGTGTTTATGAGCTTTTAGTTGCATATTCTTGAGAGAAAAATAATCAATTCCTCCTAGGCATATTCTAGTCAATCAATCAATGTTTGAGCTTCCTTTTGTGTAGCATTGTTTCAAGCTCCTGTGCAAGAATAGAACTACCTACATCATTGTGTGAAAGTCATCTTTTGAGTAAGTTGGAACTTTGTAATTCGGAGTTTTGAAGATGATACGTTACCATAGAAAAAGGGCTACCACTGGTGTAGTGTGACAGCGTCTTCATGGGTTACAATTATTTATAATTTCAAAAAAGACTTATTTGTCATTGGGCAATGTTCCCTTGCTTACATTGTCACACACTTATGCTTGAATCTATGCAAGAAAAATTATACACAGTTTATAAAAAAAATGTGTGTAAGACTCATACATGTTGATTGATTCACTTAAGAATATGTGTTTGTGACTGAATTGTGCATTATTTCTCTCGAATATTCTTTCTAATATTTCATTTTCACAAGTGTTCTTATCTATGTTATACACTAACACTTATTTTCAGTTGCTTGATTCTATTTTTTTTTTCAAGATGACACTCATTGATCAAAGAAAATATTTTTGGTTGGGTTTTATTTTTGTGCAATTTTATATAAAATATATATATATATTTGATTGACAAAGAAATTAATGGTGGACCAAATTTTTGTGGAAATTTTGTAAAATTGTGCATTTATTTTATGTGATTTAATATATTCTTTGTATCCAAGGAATTTATTTTGTCATCTTACTCTATTTTTTAATACCATGATGTGTCTATTTATTGTTTTTTTTTTGCTTTGTTGCCTTTTTAGCTTTTTTTTTTTTGGAAAAAAAATGGGAAGGATCTCATCTGTTCGTGTAAGAGTAGTTTTTGTATTCTTGTCTTTTTTTTTTGTTCTCCTCAATTGTCTCTTTTCATTTAATAAAAAAAAAAAAATTAAAAAAATGGGAATTCTCTATTTTTTTGGGGTTTTTTTTTGGGTTACCTTTTTTAGTGTTGGCATTCTCTATTTATTTTATTTCCTTTTATAAAATAAAATCAACAAAAAAAGAGGTAAGTTTGTTATTTTGATCGTGTGTAAAAAAGTTTGTTTCCTTTTATTTTTTAAATAAACAAAAAAAGGGGAAACCTCTTTCTCCCTCACCCACGATCCCTCTAAGTTTCTTCTTCTTCTTATTTTTTTTCTCATTGTTTTTGTAAGTGTTTGCTTTTTCAGAGAAGGAACAATGGTGAAAACTCGTGGAGCATCCTCTAAGAAGACCCCTGCTACTCAATCCAAAAAGTTGCCCTCTTCGTTGCCTCCTCCATCTATGTCAACGACGCCTCCACCTACTCCAGCACCAGCGACATCTGTTGGGAAAATTCCCAAATCCAAGGTGCGTAAGAAGATGTTCTCTCTCTCTATTGAACACCCATGGTGTTTCCAGATATCACAGCTGATATTGTTGGCGACGCACCACCATCTGAAGTGGTGGTGCCCTCTCGAGCCAAGAACCAATCTCCTTTTCCAATTGATCCGTCTCTGGCGGCTAGGGCAAAATCCAAGTCTACTTCATCTTCTTCCAAAGTTGCTGCTGCTGGCTTACTCAAGTTTCCCATGAAGCTAAGCCAATCCAAGAAGAACTCTTTGGATCCTAAAAGAAAGTTGGTGTTGGGCTCGTCCTCATCCCCCTTGTTTGCTGCCAAGAAAAGATTAAAGGCTCATCCCCCTTCTCCATCTTCCTCTGAATCTAAACCTGAGGACGAGAAATCTAAGTCTGAAGAAGCACATGATACCACCATATCTGATGAATCTATTCCTGAAAATGCTGAATCAGAGGCTGAGACTAATGAGACAGAACAAGAAGACGTTGCCCCTACTGAACAAGAAGATGAATCTGACACAGAGCCAATTGCACCTCCATTATCGTCCAAGGCTAAAGGCAAGAGACCTATCTCTGATTCTGTACCATCTCAAGGACTCTCAGGTGTTAATTGCAAACCTCATTCTCCTATTTTTTGTTATTATGACAATGCTCGTGATATGGTTCTCTATGATTAAAGGAAATTTCTCATTGAGAAAAATTATGTCTTAAGTGATCATTGTCCTTATGGTGTGCTAACTATGCTTCAAGATAAAAAATGGACAGGTTCTTTGGTTAAATTTACTGATTTTGTGGATAGAATAGTCAAGGAATTCTATGCAAATATTACTAATGAAATTGTTGAACCTAAATCTCCTCTGTATTGTAAAGTGTATGTTAGGGGTCATTGGTTCTCTTTTTCTCCACAAAATATTGCAAAGGCTTTGCATCTTCCTCTTGATGTTGAGGATGATGATGATCTTGACTCTCTTGATAAGGTTAAGGTCATCAATGAACTAGTGGGAAAAAAAATGGTATGGCCACCTAATACAGTCATCTTGGTTACCAATCTCACCTACACTTATGTTGTTCTCCATAAGTTTTCCACAACGAATTGGAAACCAACTTCTCATACCGCAACTATCTCATTT